>NC_091090.1:33665000-34265000 GCF_032405125.1 Capricornis sumatraensis
CCATTTCCTTCTCCAGACGATATTCCCGAATCAGGGATTGAACCCCGGTCTCCCGCATTGCAGGCAGATGCTTTACCATCTGAGCCATCAAAAACATTCTGAATAGGATACAAAATGGCAATTTCAGAACATTTGACTCAAAAAAGCAATAAGACTTTGGGATTCAAAGATTTTATCATTCAGAGCTCCTTTCAGCGTTTACGTGGTTAAATAAAGAATTTTGCAGTCCTTCCATTTTGTATTTTGATGAGGCATTGGAAGCTGGGTAGATGCACAGTGGCATCTGCTAAGTTGAACTCACTCCCTTTCAGCACTGCTCATACTCCAATTAAAGGCAGAAAATCATGATGCAAAAGTTAACAGTTTAAGAATGGATTCTTAGTTTCGTGACTGTACAATCAGTTAATGTTTGTTTAGCTTCTACAAGTTGAGGGCCCATGTGGAAAACATTAATACTAAAGAACATCCATTTGAAGAAGGCAATATAGAGAAGAAAGAGTCTGATGCCTCCCAAAGCCAAGCCAGTAGTATTTTCCGTCTGTGCGCCTTCTAGGAGCTGCAGGAAAGAGGCCATTCCCCAGCCTCGGGCTGGCAAAGACTCCTGGGATTTGAATCAGAAAACCGTTAAGTGAACTCTGCCCTAACCACCTCCATGCTGACAGTCTCCTGCTTCCTGAAGCAAGAGCGAGCACAAGCTGGCAGCTGTTAGCAGAGTCTGAATGTGTTTGAAGTTTGGGGTTGTTTGTTTTGCTTTTCAGTGTGCAAGTGTGCCATCTCCTAACAACCAGGAATGGCATCAATTGGACTGAAGTTCTAACTGACCTGTTTTGCTAGAAGAGCCTTTCACTCTACTTTTAGAATATCCACTCACTTGAGGATTCTAAGTTACTACAATCCGGTGAAATATAAGAGCGTCTCTGGCCTCTCTTACAGAAGCCTCTTCCTGCACAATGAACACTCAGCTCGTATCCATTCTTTCCCATTCCATGGTTGTTCTCAGCACATTTTCTCCGTTACGGTGCGAGAGCAAGTAAGTGTTTTGTTGCTTAAGTTCCAAGAGTCTTCATCGCGGCTCTGTCTGTTCTATAAGGTCGATTTATTCGAGAAGGGAGTGAGCAGTGTGGGTGCTCAGTCGCTCAGTCGTGTCTAACTCTTTGCGACTTCATGGAGCCGCCCGTCTCTTCTATCCACGGCGTGTGTAGTAACTTTAATTAACACAGCTCTTCACCTAATTGAGTAGCATTTGATCAGAAAGGAAGCTTGAGCTATTGAGTAGCTGGCTCTGTGGCTTAGTTGGCTAAAGCGCCTGTCTCGTAAACAGGAGATCCTGGGTTCGAATCCCAGCGGGGCCTGTTGGTTTTTCATCTCAAAAGTTGAACCCTTAGTTTTAACAATAAATAAGAATTTTTAGTCTGATACCATCTTTAAAGGTAGATCAACTTCACTGATTGGAACTTTTTATTTTCACAACTGATTCTCATTGCACTTGTATTCTCAATGACTCTCAGGCTCTCTACTAATGGTCTATGGTATGGATCTACTACTTAGGTGTTCTTTAGTTCTTCTTACTTTCTGCCATAAGGGTAGTGTCATCTGCATATCTGAGGTTATTGATATTCCTCCTGGCAATCTTGATTCCAGCTTGTGCTTCTTCCAGCCCGGTGTTTCTCATGATGTACTTTGCATTGAAGTTAAATAAGCAGGGTGACAGTATACAGCCTTGACATACTTCTTTCCTGATTTGGAACCAGTCTGTTGTCCTAGGTGCAGTTCTAACTGTTGCTTCCTGACCTGCATACAGATTTCTCAGGCTCCTCTGCCTTTTCTAAATCCAGCTTGAACATCTGGAAGTTCATGGTTCACGTACTGTTGAAGCCTAGCTTGGAGAATTTTGAGGATTGCTTTGCTAGTGTGTGAGATGAGTGCAATTGTGCGGTAATTTGAGCATTCTTTGGCATTGCCTTTCTTTGGGATTGGAATGAAAACTGACCTTTTCCAGTCCTGTGGCCACTGCTGAGTTTTCCAAATTTGCTGGCATATTGAGTGCAGCACTTTCACAGCATCATCTTTTAGGAGATAAAATAGCTCAACTAGAATTCCATCACCTCCACTAGTTTGTTCATAGTGATGCTTCCTAAGGCCCCCTTGACTTCTCATTCCAGGATGTCTGGCTCTAGGTGAGTGATCACACCATCATGATTATTTGGGTCATGAAGATCTTTTTTGTACAGTTCTTCTGTGTATTCTTGCCACCTCTTCTTAATATCTTCTGCTTCTGTTAGGTCCATACTATTTCTGTACTTTATTGTGCTCATTTTTGCATGAAATGTTCCCTTGGTATCTCCCATCTTCTTGAAGAGATCTCTAGTCTTTCCCATTCTGTTGTTTTTCTCTATTTCTTTGCATTGATCAAAGGAAGGCTTTCTTATCTCTTGTTGCTATTCTTTGGAACTCTGCTTTCAAATGGGTATATCTTTCCTTTTCTCCTTTGCCTTTTGCTTCTCTTCTTTTCACAGCTATTTGTAAGGCCTCCTCAGACAACCATTTTGCCTTTTTGCATTTCTTTTTCTTGAGGATGGTCTTGATCCCTGTCTCTTGTGCAATGTCACGAACCTCTGTCCATAGTTCTTCAGGAACTCTATCAGATCTAATCTCTTGAATCTATTTTTCACTTCAGCTGTATAATCATAAGGGATTTGATTTGGGTCATACCTGAATGGGTCTAGTGGTTTTCCCTACTTTTTTCAGTTTAAGTCTGAATTTGGCAATAAGGAGTTCATGATCTGAGCCACAGTCAGCTCCCGGTCTTGTTTTTGCTGACTGTATAGAGCTTCTCCATCTTTGGCTGTAAAGAATATAATCAATCTGATTTCAGTATTGACCATCTGGTGATGTCCATGTGTAGAGTCTTCTCTTGTGTTGTTGGAAGAGGGTGTTTGCTATGACCAGTGCATTTTCTTGGCAAAACTCTATTAGCCTTTGCCCTGCTTCATTCATAGAAGAACTAAAGAGCCTCTTGATGAAAATGAAAGGAGAGAGTGAAAAAGTTGGCTTAAAACTCAACATTCAGAAAACTAAGATCATGGCATCTGGTCCCATCACTTCATGGCAAATAGATGGGGGAACAGTGGAAACACTGACAGGCTTTTTTGGGGGGGTGGAGGAGGCCGGGGGCTTCAAAATCACTGCAGATGGTGACTGCAGCCATGAAATTAAAAGACTCTTGTTCCTTCGAAGAAAAGTTATGACCAGTCTAGACAGCATATTAAAAACCAGAGACATTATTTTGCCAACAAAGGTCTGTCTAGTCAAAGTTGTTGTTTTTCCAGTAGTCATGTATGGATGTGAGAGTTGGACTATAAAGGAAGCTGAACACCGAAGAATTGATGCTTTTGAACTGTGGTATTGGAGGAGATTCTTGAGAGTCCCTTGGACTGCAAGGAGATCCAACCAGTCAATCCTAAAGGAAATCAACCCTGAATATTCATTGGAAGGACTGATGTTGAAGCTGAAACGTTAATACTTTGGCCACCTGATGTGAAGAACCGACTCTTTTAGAAAGACCCTGACATGAGTTTGAGCAAGCTCCAGGAGATGGTGATGGACAAGGACGCCTAGGGTGCTGCAGTCCCATGGGGTCGCAAAGAGTCAGACACGACTGAGCGACTAAACTGAACTGATACCAGTAGTGTACTTTTATGATCTCTTTTAAAATGGAATGAGAAATAGAATGTTTGTTTATGACCTACTAAGACAGAAGCTCTCGTGACAAAGGTCAAAGAGTTTTTTGGGAAAAAAAGACAGGAGTGGAAACCAACCTAGTCTTTGTCTCAGGCTGATTTGCTCTCTGACCCCTCCCACTTCTCACGTCCTCCAAAAGAAAGTTATAGGATCAGTCTGATGGGACTTTGGCGATCGAAGCAAGGTACATTTTTTTCAGCAGAGTAATACTTAAACTTTAAATTGCTCAGAAATATCCAAAGTGCGAAGAACGACTTTGTCTGTTTATCCAACGTGTAAAAACACCACTGAGTGACTACTCAGTAGTAGACTGGAGATGCCGGGGATCGAACCCGGGGCCTCATACATGCAAAGCAGGCGCTCTACCACTGAGCTACATCCCCAAACCTGTAAGTGTGGTGTGGCTCCCAGGTACTTTTGTTTATGAATATATACGGTCAACTTTCCGCATTAAAAAAATATGTGTATTTTACGTTGTTGTGCAAGTATTTTAGAGGACTTAAACGTCGGAAAGATGTTTTATGTAAATCAATGTTATTAAGGCCTTCAGATTCTCTTGAACCTAACAAGGCCCAGTTTAAAACAAGCAACTGTAAAATTGGCTTTTACCCCAGCAGGACCATGCATAAAAGTCACTCAGGTCAAGGGCCTTTTGGAAAGACTGATATTAAAAAAAAAAAAAAAGAAAGAACCATAGATGACTACAGCAAAGCACTGGGACATTTCTTGTTGTAGTACAAAGGAAAAGGAAATAGCAGCCCACTACTGGGAAATCCCATGGCAGAGGAACCTGGAGGACTACATGGGATTGTAAAAGAGTCAGACATGACTTAGCGACTAAATAGCAACAACACAACAAAGTACAAAGCCAAACTGTAATCTGGGGAAGAACTGTGAGACAGCCACCCTGCAGGCTGCTTTCAATCTCAGGTTCTAGGCTTGGAATTATCCACAGTCAGTATGCATATAAATCTCAGCCTGGTCCAAGAAGGAAAATCCTACTTAGTAGATTGGGTGAGGAAACCTACTTATATCCTGTGAAATAAAAAATTGTAAGAGAGATGCTGAAGATTCAAATGTAAATCTAGGCTACAACACTTTAGAAACAGATTGCAATGTGAGACAGTGTTTCTTAAAGTGTGGTCTTTGGACCAGCAGCGTCAGTATCTTCTGGGATCTTGCTAAGAATACAAATTCTAAGACCCACCACAGACCCATGAGTCAGGAACTCTGGGAATGTGGGTCCAGAGTTAATAATCTATGTTAAAAACCCTAGAGGTGATTTTGATCTATGCTAAAGTTTGAGAAGCACTGTTGTGAGGTATTGATGAATGCTTCATTACTATACTATGACAATAACACAGTAGTAAGATGTTTCCAACATTTAAAGATAAAATAAATTCACAAAGATCATGTAACTTTTCTGTACTGTTAAACTTCATTGTAATAAAATGAGAGAAAAAATTTAAAAACATTTACAGATAAAATAATTTAACATATTAGGCATGAATTTTTATAGCTTGATGCTAAATGTTTAAATGTGTATGGGGTATCTAAATTTTTTAACTTAGCTTCTCATATATTGTGAAAATAGTATGTGAATATCCTGAAGTATTAATTTTTAAAACTGAATGAGTTGTATACTAATTACAAACAGCAGAAAATTTCTCTTGATATTTGAAAGCCTCTGAACATTAGAGAATATAGCCACCAGCTATAGGAAGAGAAGGAGAAAGAAAGATAAGATGAGTAAGAATAGGTTAACAAAAGCAAAAAGCCTAAATAAAACACATCTACAGGTAAAGGCTATTTTGCAATGGGACACACCTGGACACACCAGAGATTGAACCCAAATCTCATGCATGAGAACAAGCTCTACTACCGATTGAAACAAGGGACAAAGAAAAGAAAGAAGGAAGGGACCTCAACAACACTTCACTTAACTATTCAGCCTCCAATAGATCAGAAACAAGGGAAATGGTCTAAATCACTCAGTTTTTGACCAAAATTACAAAGAATTCCTCTTTCGTGGGGAGTAATTGGAATCCCTGATACTCATCACAAACTGGATTCAAAAGCACAAAGGTTAGCACCTTCTAAGCTGGTCAATGCAGTCTGCAGGTGGAACCCTTTAGGCATTTAGACCTGGCGCTGCTCAAGTCTGGGAGGATGGTCCTCTAAGAATTTGGGAACGTTGACTGTTAGGCAATAGTGTAATAGTTATCACATCTGCAGCTTGTTCCTTATTGCAATTCACCAGAAAAATCACCCTACCACTAAAAATGGCCTGGCACCACCATTCCCCACGGATTGGAATAAGAGCCACCAATGTGTCCATTCTTTCCATACTGGGGCCCTGACACACTTCCTGAGATACATCCAACACACAATTTCCTCAGTGCTTACCTGGGTGGGAAGTGGATCATTTGCACGCCTGCTGCCTCTTTGGATGTGGCAGCCGGTGTATCAGTCTCCCTTGATTATGGCAAAATCTCATGGATGCAAATTTTTCAAATGTACAAGGTGAACACATTGCTTGGGACCTTCCCAAGGTCTTGGAAAGTATAGGTTATCCTACCCTCCCTCTTGCCAACACAGCTGGACCCAGAGGAATTTGGGGAAGAGATAGGGCACTATCACTGCACTGGGTATTTCCCAGGAGATTTCCGGTGCTCCAGAGGCCCCAGGAACACCTTGACTGGGACAGAACAAGACTTGTTCCAATGGTAGAGAAGCGGCCTCCATGGGGAGGTAAACCAGGTGAAGCCAAGGAACTTGCAACAAGAGGAAAGAGTGGGATGGAAGCTGAGGAGTTGTGCCCATGCCCTGCACAGTAGTCAAGGCAGGAAAGAGCAGGGTTGAGAGGCAGGAGGGGCACAGTTGGAGATGTGACCTAGTTCCAAATGCTAGGAGTAACACCAGAAAGTCAATGAAGCAACCTAAGCCAATTCGTAGACAGGCCTGGCAAGGAATGTTCGTCTGCCTAATATGCGCTCTGAATGCTGAAAGTAAACCTCTGAAAGAGAGCAAGGACTATGTTTTTGTTGATCAAAAACAGGACAGATTTTGGCAGGTGTGACTGTGAACAATTCTGAAAAATGCTCAACGATTTGCTCCAACAAGCGCAGTGATCATTTGCACCAGAGAGAGGCAGTTCTGAAGCTTGAAAGTCCACAATGTTAGATATAACCCATCCAGTCTCCAGCAGAATTATCAAATACACTGTGTCAGTACCTTGTCCACTATCCATATCTCAGTGTCACTGAGAGGCTGGGGCTGTCCCATCCATTGACAAACTGGATCTCATTTTTCTGTGGCTGTTTGCCAAGGGTAAATTCAATAAAATCAACTAATGCATCTCAGACCCGCAACTCTTGCCTTAGGTCTGTTGGCCGACATAGTCCCACCACAAGCCTGAGCAAATTGCTGCTGGGCACTTTGGCCTTCATACTCCACTAGTGCCTAGAACTATGGTGGAAATGTGAGAACAGCCACTTATCCTGCAAGGCCAAATTGATCCTCAAGTACAACTCTTGGCCAAGTCTTGTCTTTCGAGACTCCTGAAGCCATCAATTTCCGGCCAAGAATGTGGTATACTTTGTGTCTGCCATTAGTTACATAAGCATTTCCTTGCCAGAGGACTTGTCATACTGAAATCATTTGTGTATGTATTTGTGAATCCTCCTCTCCCACACACACTTCACTGGAAGATTCTGTTCTGTAACATACATCCTGAACAGAATATGCCTGTAATTTATTTCTCACAGCTCTTTATTGAGTGGCCGCTATCTGCAAGGCTCTATGCTAAGGGCCTGATACAGAGTTAGGAGAGAAAACAGTACAGGCTCTGCCCTATTGAAGCTATCTTGCTAGAGAAGGAAACATCTAGTCAAATAACAAATCTACGTGATTAGTCGTGATAAATTCTAAGAATATTAAGGGAAAGTACAGAGAATCTATGGATGGTATTATTTAATAAGTATTTTTAAAATCTACCTGATTATGTTTCTACAAGTGTAGGTTGAAGGAGCACACAGAACGTCTAGCGTAAACCGTATTCACTATTGGTCAACAAAGGAGAAAGTTTTTCTCAGTTGTGGGGATGTAGCTCAGTGGTAGAGCGCATGCTTTGCATGTATGAGGTCCCGGGTTCGATCCCCGGCATCTCCACTTTAGCTGAACTACGGTTTCAGCTGATTTCTCACCCTTTAATCCTTGAAAGGATTAATGCTGAAGCATAAATAATGGACTCTTTTAAAGTTAAGTGTATTGAGTTACGGGGAAAGTATTGCTCAAAGCCCCTCCACCCCTGCATAATAAGGATTGTAGGTCCAATATATCAAGAACAGTTGCTTTTAAATAATATATACCATAGAAAAGACATTAGCACAGGCAGAGAGAAATCTCAAGGGAGGTTAGAACATTTTTTTCAATTATGGAAGCTGGTTTTGAAGGAAAAAAAAGCTACATTCAGAAACTAGCCTTCCGTATTTGCTCCACTCTGGTTGTCCTATTAGTAGACCAAAAGTCATTGTTACGTTTTTATGATGCATTTTTATTCCACTCTTTCATAGTGATTACTGACATGATCAAATTTTATAAGAAATAATAACAATACAAAACTTCTCTCTTCCCTATTAAAATTCTATGTATATCATCAGGTTTTACACTTTAAATATATTTTACAACTTTACAATTTGTAATTGTATAATTACAATTTTGTCAATTATACCTCAATGAAGCTAAAAGAAAACTATACTTGACAGTGATTTTCAAGAAACAGAAGCCAACCAAAACTAATATCGTGTTTTATGCCAATTATCGCAATTAAAATTTTTTTTAAAAAAGAAATACAAGCCATTCTTTGATGAAAATAAAAATTAAAATGTATTTCATATAAAATATAAAGTGTAAATATATTTGAGAACTAAATTTTTAATTTTCAATTTTGGACTTTTTTTAACAAATAAATAATACAAATATGTTTTAGAGAAAGAGGCATATGATGTGTACTGGTCTCACTTTTAGTGATGAGAAATTGATCATTGATTTCAGGTATGTCAGCCTGTTCCATGCATTCTAGAGCTCCCTCATCCAATTTTACCTCATGGTTGTAGCAGCCATTGATGATTGTGACCTAGATACAGTAAAGCAATATCAGTTGCAAAATGTTGAATCTAATTTTATAATTCCTTCTGCATGTATTAGCAGTGATTATTCTACAGAGAAAAAGTTTCCCTCATCAACTGTATGCTTATCCTGAAGTACACTCCAGATAAGAGAGGTGGTATAAATACTTGATTCTTTTCCTTCATTTGTCAGCTTTCAAAACAATGAATCAATGACCAAAATCCTCCAAAGCCTGGATCTAAGAACACTAGTATGTGTATTAATTGTGCAACTAGGTTCTTTACTAAATTGTCAATTTGTAGTAGCTTTTCTGTTTTGAGGAGTTGTTTTTAGGTATATAATCCTAACAGAGAGCTTTATCCCCTACTATCTACTAGTTACTCCTCTAATTACTGTTTTATGCTAAATGCCTTGATTAGTACCTCCATTACCACATTAAAATAGTACAGGCAGTAGATATCCTTGTGAAAAACTTAAATCTATGTGACCACAAATATACCTGAAAGGACTTAAATAGGTGATACAGATCATAAAAACTTACTAAAAAATATTGTATGGAATAATTTTCAAGAATAAAAACTAATTCCTAGAAATTAACACGTTTAAAAGGGACAACTGATTTTTTTTTTTTTTTTTTTTGCCTCTCATATATTCAGCCAGTATTTCAGACTAGGTCTGGTCTAAGCAAATCAGCCCTAATTATTAGGTTGGTTAAGACACACAGTGGGATATTTGTTTGTGTTGTGAAAGTAGAAGTGAAATATGTTTCACTCAAATTTATTTCTGAAATGAGCCCATGTCATTTATTTTGATTGAAATTTTTTCTTATTTAGATGCTTAACCTCTCACACTCTCAATCTTAGCAAAGTGGCAATGGTCTGAATTCATTGAAGCAGCCAGTCTCCATTCAATCTGTCATTCAGTTTAGGCTTGGAAGGCACCACATAGGATGACAGATTCTTTATTGTTTCCCTATGCATAGAACCCTGCAGTTACAACTGAGGACCACTGGTTCCACATCAAGTGATTCAAGAGAAGAAAGAAAGCAGGGGGTGTCAGATGCTCATTAGGAAGAAATTAACGATATTTTTCTACTATTCCACCTCCAGTGTGTGTTTTGCTCTAAGAACGCTTCAGAATTCAGGAGAAAGTGAATGAAAGTGAGTCTCTTGTTGATCTTTCTGCTTTCTTCTGTTCTGCTTTCAACTTGGATTCCAAAGAAATTAGGCCAATTATCTTCCAAAAACGCTTGGACATTTCTGGTGGTAGTAGTAGTCTCGGGGCGGAAATTGGATGCCACAAAGGCAATACAGATAGAAAACTGAATGAAAGAAGATACCCGGTGTTAAAGGGTGAGACGAAAGGAGAAGCGGCGTGATCACAACTACATCTCCCTCAAAACTGGTGGAGGTGCCGGGGATTGAACCCGGGACCTCGTACATGCTAAGCACGCGCTCTACCACTGAGCTACACCCCCAGCTGCGAACAGCTTTCCCTGGATTCCTTTCGTGATTTATAATCATTATTCCTTTGCTTCTCAAAGATTTAGTAAATTGCCTAGGAAATGCCCATTTGCGAAAGTGACTGCGCAGCGGCCTCAGATGAAAACAACAGAATGAAATTCTAAAGGAAGGAGGCTGAAAAGAGACCATCTGTTATCTGTTACTCTCCAACCTCCATTCCTGTCCTTTCCACCTGCAAGGCTTCAGGAGACCGAAGCAGGTACCTGGGCAGCCGGGGTACCCGCTGAGGAGTAGGCAGCAGAGATGGAGTCAAAGCGGGTCCGCGTCTGCTGAGCTCCAACTCCGGCGGCCAGCACCACCTTCCTTGGAACAATGACCCTCAAATCATCCGCGTTTCCGGAAGCCAAATATATATATATATATATCCCCCGCGTTTCGTGGTGATGGCAGGGAACATCCCAGAGAGCTCACGGTGTCCTGGACGGATCGCTTAGGACTAATTGGAAGTATGAGCTTGGGTGCCTGGCATCACGTAGGCGCCCAGGTCATCCAAAAGAGCAACATTTACCTCGTGCAAATCTCTGGCGTCCTTCTGCTTTGCCGAGTTTGGCCGAGGGTGGGCTGGGCTGGGCTGGGCTTTTGCTTAGAACAAAAGGTAAGCAGGCAAGGCAGGACTGGCTTCTGTTTATCCGCGACCAGTCCTTTAGGAATCAGGGAGCTATCAAGAATTGTTAGTACCTCGGATGATTTAGGAAAGGGGAGAGTCTCCTATATTTTAAAGAGTGAGCCCAGCCCCAATTCACAGACTTCGATTTCTCGGGCACGTCCAGCGCAGTCTCTCTTCTCTCTCCCTCTGAAACAATTTCAAACTAATTAAATTTTTGAAAAAAAAGAAAAGAAACAATACCCCCCAAATAACCATATACCTTTTATCCAGAGTTAGTGACTATTACTATTTTACCCCATTTGATTTACCATTTGCTTCCTCTCTCTCCCATTTGAAAGTAAGCTGCAATACATCTTTGAAATAGAACAAGACCCTATAGTCTTTGTCCCCCATGTCCTCTGCCTGCCTTTTGTCTTTGGAAAATCTTTAGCCAAAGAGTAAGTTTAGAGAAGTGAAAAAAAAAGCAGAAACAAAGGGAAAGAGTCCAATAAGACTAAATAATAATTATCTAGTCATTAAAAGGGCCTTAATCCCTGGGTCAGGAAGATCCCGGGGCGAAGGGAATGGCAACCTACCCCAGTATTTTTGCCTGGAGAATTCTATGGACAGAGGAGCCTGGAAGGTTACAGTCCATGGGGTTGCATAGAGTCAGACAAGACTGAGCAACGGCACTCCTAGTTCCTTCTCAAGGGCTACAGATAATATTCTAAGCCACGTCCTGTGATGTAGATACTGAAACCCCCAATAGGTGGAGAGGTTAACTACCTGATGACCAGACTATAGTCATGACATAAGCTTCCAGAGTTCCAAGAATTGGCTTCAAGGAAACGGGAACAAACTGGCCCTAGAACTAAACATTAATTGTACTTAAAACAATCAAGATGACGCTGATCAAACCACTGATGACCAATTCCAAGATGACTGTCAGAGCTGACTGTGCTGTTTCTGCATGTAGCCCCTTCCCTCTGTCTATAAAAGCTCTTGCCCACCGGTTGTGAGTGGTGAGGAGTTGGCCTTTGAGCAGGAGACCGTACCCCACTGTTTGCTGGCGTCCAAAACTTTCCTTTCCTCCAACCTTGCCTCTTTATTGGCTTTTGCGTGGGGAGCAGGTTAGGGTGATTAGTCATAGAGCTCTAGATGTGGGAGTCTTACCTAGAGTGGCTGAGGGCTGGAGACTTTGAGAGCAAGAATTGCAGAAAGCTGACCTGGATCAGCAGAGGAGAGGTTATCCTAAAACCAGGTAGCAACAGAAATACAACTGTGGGGGTGAATATTTAGTATCAGAAGAGCAGAGAAGTGGAGGAACTGAAAAACTGACCTTCTCCTTATGGGCCAATACCTGTAGTTTTGTTCAGAATATGTTGTATGTTGAAGATTCTATGAAATTCAGTAAAGGGACATGAGAAGGAAAGAAGAGGGTAACCCTTGCCACAAGTTAAGATCCAAAGCAGAGATTTCATGAGAAGGAAGAGCTACAGCATTTTGGCATGTGAGAGTCTTTTCAAATTTATCTCCAAAATTCTGCACTAAATATAGGAAAGAAGATGAATCCTAATGAATGGAAGCGTTTCTTGATACTTGGTTTACTTGAAGTTGTCAAGTTCAACTTCCTCCTGTGGGAGAAAGAGAATTGTGGAGGTGAGACAGAGAGAGTGGGTATGGAACTGGTGAAGTGGCCTGCACAAGGCCACATGGTGAGTGGGACAGAACCACAACCAGTAGGCAGGCGTCCTGGCTCCTACAGGAGCAAGGATTTCCCTTCCTGGCCCTTCTCGGTGTTTGTGGCAGCCGCAATCAATTGCACACTCTAAGACTCCAATCTACTCTATAACCAAGACGGCCCAGCAGGACGCTTGTGTTTTTCTACTTTTGTCCAACCGTCTTTTCACTGGTTGCTGTATGTCACAGATTGATGAAAGCCAAGCCCCAGAGAAGGTAACGAGGCAGAAATGAAGGCGACTTTTTAGTAGTCCAGCGTATTTCAGAAGCAAACATAAGAATCACAGAGACAGCTTTCGTCGCTACCCAGAGAGGGGTACATACGGCGTTGTCCTGAATTCCCATTGTAAATTAAAGGGAAGCTTTCACAATGTCCGGAGCCCTTGATGTCCTGCAAATGAAGGAGGAGGATGTCCTCAAATTCCTTGCAGCAGGAACCCACTTAGGTGGCATCAACCTTGACTTCCAAATGGAACAGTACATCTACAAAAGGAAAAGTGATGGCATCTACATCATAAATCTGAAGAGGACCTGGGAGAAGCTTCTGTTGGCCGCTCGGGCCATTGTCCCCATTGAAAACCCAGCTGATGTCAGTGTCATATCCTCTAGGAATACTGACCAGCGAGCTGTGCTGAAGTTTGCTGCTGCCACTGGAGCCACTCCTATTGCTGGCCGCTTCGCTCCGGGAACCTTCACTAACCAGATCCAGGCCACCTTCAGGGAGCCGAGGCTTCTGGTGGTCACCGATCCCAGGGCTTACCACCAGCCCCTCACGGAAGCCTCCTACGTTAACCTGCCAACCATTGCTCTGTGCAATACGGACTCTCCTCTGCGCTGCGTGGACATCGCCATCCCGTGTAACAACAAGGGAGCGCACTCAGTGGGTCTGATGTGGTGGATGCTCGCCTGGGAAGTCCTGCGCATGCGTGGCACCATCTCCCGAGAACACCCGTGGGAGGTCATGCCGGACCTCTACTTCTACAGAGGTCCTGAGGAGATTGATAAGGAAGCGCAGGCAGCAGCTGAGAAGGCTGTGACCAAGGAGGAGTTTCAGGGTGAATGGACCGCTCCAGCTCCAGAGTTCACGGCTGCCCAGCCTGAGGTGGCAGACTGGTCCGAAGGTGTGCAGGTGCCTTCCGTGCCCATTCAGCAGTTCCCCACTGAAGACTGGAGTGCTCAGCCTTCCACTGAAGACTGGTCTGCAGCCCCCACTGCCCAGGCCACGGAATGGGTAGGAACCACCACCGAGTGGTCGTAAGGTGTTCTTGTAGAACTTGCAAAATGGGAATCTGGTTGATGGAAATAAACTGTTTCTAAAAGAAAAAAAGAATCACAGCGACAAACTTTATTGTTTCGAGTTCTTTCCCAGAAAACAGGTATCCTGGAACATGTTCTAATCAGGATGTAGGTAATTCGGCCCTTCCACTGCAGAGTCCAGCGGCTGAGGGACCCTAGTCTCTGGGAGAAAACATGGCAGATGACTGGAGCCATAACAACAAATCAGGGTTGAAATCCTGGCTATGTTCATTTGTTCATGTGTTCAACAAGGATCTAGGTGTTTAAGCACCGAAGTGTACTGGTTTTACCTGGTCATTTTGTATATACCAAGTAACTGGACCACTCTAAGTGTCATTTTCAATTTTATGGTTGCTGTGAAATGTTTCTTAAAAATCTGATCACACGAATTGAGTCAGGACTAAACCAAGAGAAAGAAAGAAAAAAAAGAGGCAATTTGATACAGTGCTCCAGAATAGAACTGCAGTGATGAAGGCATGATTTTTTACTCTGTTATCAATAGACGAGGTGGCCGAGTGGTTAAGGCGATGGACTGCTAATCCATTGTGCTCTGCACGCGTGGGTTCGAATCCCACCCTCGTCGTGAGGCTCTCTTTGGACTTCTTTGGTCCATTTAGAACATCTGCTGTGTGAGAACAGTGTAACTAGTAACTAGCTTTCTAGTTGCTATGTGAATGGTGTTTGGCATCACCCGAAATGGCAACTTCCTCAAGGGACTTTTTTGAGGAAGAGTAGCTAACTGAGGAGAAGGCAACGGCACCCCACTCCAGTACTCTTGCCTGGAAAATCCCATGGACGGAGGAGCCTGGTAGGCTGCAGTCCATGGGGTTGCAAAGAGTTGGACATGACTGAGAGACTTCACTCTCATTTTTCACTTTCATGCACTGGAGAAGGAAATGGCAACCCACTCCAGTGTTCTTGCCTGGAGAATCACAGGGACAGTGGAACCTGGTGGGCTGCCGTCTATGGGGTCGCACAAAGTCAGACACAACTGAAGCGACTTAGCAGCAGCAGCAGCTAACTGAGGGATATAGAAAAACATTGCCTAAAATCATCCACAGAAGTATACACAATAAATTATTATATGTTGTTCTTGTAGGAAATTTTCAGCCTGTTTTTAGCTGTACTGCAATATTTCACAAAGTTTGCTAATTTAAACTGTCTCCCTCCCCAACAGACTACTTAACCATTACTAAGGATCTCTTGTTTTAATGAAAAGAGCATGCACCTGCTTAGAGACAAAACTGAAAATACATCCAGTAGAATATTTCCTGTTAGATCCAAGGATTCCTCCATTAGCAAAACAGAGAAGAAAGTCAGTATTGTGCAGTTTCTCTTGTGATCTCCGTCTCCACCTTGTCATAACTTTGGGGGAAAGTATTTTTATACATATATAAAATATATTACTTTATAAAATCATTATATTTAATTTTATATATGAAATACAGTTTAACTTAGAATTATTAAAATATTTATAAATATATAAGGTATACATATATGTAAATCTATACAGCAAACTTTTGCATCCATTCTTATTTTCCAACCACCTAATTACATTCCCCACAAATAGCCATTTTATCTCTTCCAGAATCATATTCGGAGAAGACAATGGCACCCCACTCCAGTATTCTTGCTTGGAAAATCCCATGGATGGAGGAGCCTGGTGGGCTGCAGTCCATGGGATCGTGAAGTCGGACATGACTGAGCAAATTTGCTTTCACTTTTCACTCTCAATCACTGGAGAAGGAAATGGCAACCTACTCCAGTATTCTTGCCTGGAGAATCCCAGGAACGGAGGAGCCTGGTGGGCTGCCATCTCTGGGGTCACACAGAGTCGGACACGACTGAAGCAACTTAGCAGCAGCAGCAGCAGCAGCAGCAGAATCATATTAAGCATATATGAATATATACCACATGAAAGAAATATAGCTTTTTATCTCAGATGACACAAATGATAACATACTATGCACACTAGTCTGTGCCTTTCCTCTTTCCCTTAATCAATATATCTTGGAGAGGTTTCCATATCATCACAAAAAGTGACAGTTTATTCTTTTCCAAGGATGTATGGTATTTCAACATATGGGTTACTATATATTACTTAACCAGACCTCTATTGGACATTTAGGTTCCCCATCCCCATCTTTTGTTTTTATAAGCTGTGCTAAAATGAATAACTTTGTACATTTATATATAATAGTATATAATATTATTTATAGATATTTATATTATTCTTATATGTGTAAAATTGAATGTATTTGTAACACTGTAAGATTAAATTTTTAAAAAGGCATTTTCTATGTCCTAGCATATATGCTTTTGAAATATTTACACATACTTCCAAATTGCCCTTTAAAGGAATTTTATTAATCTACACTCCAGATAGTAATGTCTGAGGTCCTTGCTCCCCTCACCCTCCCCAATATGCGATGTTGCCAACTTTGGCTTCTCTGTCATTTTAGTAGGTGGAAGTGATATTGCAGTGTAATTTAATTTTTATTTCTCTCATTACAACAAAATATTTGTTATACTTTTAAAAATAGAATATTCTTTTCTTTAATTAATTTGAATTTTGATTTTTTTTAAGGTGAAAACAATTTGAAGTATGATTTCTAGGCTGCTTCAAGTGTGTGTAGCGAATGAAGAATTCTGGGCTTCACTCTTGACCTATTAAATTATGACATCAGAGAATGTGTTCTGGAATCTGTAATTTAATAAAGCACCCAGATGTTTTTCATGTTGATCTTAAAGCCTCGTATCTGGTTGAGGTATATATGTATTACATTCAATCAGCCAGAATTCTCTTTATTTCTGTAAATATTCAACCGAGGAAAGCTGCTCCTGCCATCAGTGTTCCCAGTCACATTCTCATATCTTGGAAAAAGTAAAAATTTTGTTTCATATCCTCAGGAAATTGGCTCTCTAATCCATTCAGTCCTCTACATTGGACACATCCTCTATGTTGATTGTATTCTCAAATCCTGAATTAAATCTTTTTTCTGAAAGAGCAGTTTTCCTAGGATATGTCTATAAGTTCTTTGAGGCAACTGTCAAAGAAAAATTGCAGTAGATGAAGTTAAGGAAGGAAGGAAGATGGGCAAGGAAGACTTTATTTAAGGCTGTTGCAGTAGGGAAGATTGAACTCAATCTAGAATACAAGAGAGGCAGCTGAGGATTTATAGCTGAAGGGGCAGAGTAAGGAGTCATTAGGTGGAAAATTACTAAAAAGAATTTGATTAAATATCAAGAGTGGAGAAGGGGAGCTTGACTGGATATCAAGGATGCTGAGGGGGATTCTAGATAAACTGGCTAAGCAAGATTCTTGCCCAAATGCTGGGAAGGCCAAGGATGGTTTGTAAGAGGACTCAGAGAAGCTTGACACAATTTTGGTCAAGTAGGTAGTTTTTGTTAATATCCACAGGGATTCCTTCAGCTTCCTGAAGGTAAGATTCCCGCAGAAGTATCCATGTGTTCTCCCAGTCTCTCGTGTATCTGTTACTGATTCTGCCTCCCTATAGCAGCTGTTAATTGGCTTTCTCTCCATTCTGGGTCCTCCAGCCAGGTATTTTTCATTACTTGTAATTTACAGACTTTGAATGACATGTGAGTTAATGAATTTGAGCTACAACAAATGGGTCTTAGATGCTAGATATGGCCATAATGATTACATCATTAAATTCTGTCAGTGTTTGAGATGAAGTGGTTCTCCCTTTTGTTATGTCATTTCCAGGAAGGTGTCTATTTGGGTTACTGCGTCACTGCTGTAGATGTCTGAGAACCACAGGCTAGAAATGGGAGAGGCTGGAGGGGCTGCAGTTAGAAACTTCCTACATGGGGAAGGCTATCAGGCCAATTCAGAAGAGAGAGAATATTTTAGGGGGGTACTTTTGATCATATTAGCATCAACAAGGTGGAAAGAAAACAGAAGCATGCCTGCTAAGGCACACCCCAAGCAGAAATGTTATTTCCCCCTGTAATTAGCATCATCACAGATCATATAAGTGGAGGTAGTGTCAAGTGTCCATAGTGGGAAACAAAAGAGTCTGTTT
This sequence comes from Capricornis sumatraensis, assembly GCF_032405125.1. NCBI lineage: Eukaryota > Metazoa > Chordata > Mammalia > Artiodactyla > Bovidae > Capricornis > Capricornis sumatraensis. The sequence continues at coordinate 33,683,066 of NC_091090.1, forward strand.
TCATAAACTTAGTAACCTTAATTTGTTACAGAGTCTTGCATAACCAACAGTAATTCATAAAGAGTCAATGAAATATTTATAGTTCAGTGAGTTATTGTAATTGGTGAGAGTAGGACTTGATTTGAATTTTTTGTTACATATTGTTGTTCAAGTACTCAGTCATGTCTGACTCTTTGCAACCCTGTAGACTGCAGCATGCCGGGATTCTCTGTCCTTCACCATCTCCTGGAGCTTGCTTAAACTCATGTGCATTGAGTTGATGATACCGTCCAACCATCTTGTCCTCTGTCATCCCTTTCTCCTCTTGCCTTCAATCTTCCCAGCATTAGGGCCTTTTCTAATGAGTCAGATCTTTGCATCAGGTGGCCAAGGTATTGGAGTTTCGGCTTCAGCATCAGTCCTTCCAATGAATGTTCAGGATTGATTTCCTTTAGGATTGACTGATTTGATCTCCTTGTAGTCCAAGGGCCTTTAAGAGTCTTCTCCAATACCATAGTTCAAAAGCCTCACTTCTTCAGCACTCAACCTTCTTTATGGTCCAACTTTCACATCCATACATGACTACTAGAAAAACCACAGCTTTGACTAGATGGGCCTTTGTTGGCAAAGTAATGCCTCTGCTTTTTAATAGGCTGTCTATGTTGGTCATAGCTTTTCTTCCAAGGGGCGTTTTTTAATTTCATGGCTGCAGTCACTATCTGCAGTGATTTTGGAGCCCAAGAAAATAAAGTCTGTCATTGTTTCCACTGTCTCCGCATCTATTTGCCATGAGGTGATGGGACCAGATGCCATGATCTTAGTTTTTTGAATGTTGAGTTTTAAGCTAACGTTTCCACTCTCCTCTTTCACCTTTATCAACAGGCTCTTTAGTTCCTCTTCACTTTCTGCCATAAGGGTGGTATCATCTGCATATCTGAGGTTGCGGATACTTCTCCTGGCAAACCTCATTCCAGCTTGGGCTTCATCCAGCCCAGCATTTCTCATGATGTACTCTGCCTAGAAGTTAAATAAGCAGGATGACAATATACAGCCTTGACCTATTCCTTTCCCTATTTGGAACCAGTCTATTGTTCCATGTCCAGTTCTAACTGTTGCTTCTTGATCCGCATACCGATTTTTCAGGAGGCAGGTAAGGCGGCCTGGTATTCCCATCTCTTGAAGAATTTGCCACAGTTTGTTGTGATCCACACAGTCAAAGGCTTTAGTGTAGTCAATGAAGCAGAATTAGATGCTTTTCTGGAATTCTCTTGCTTTTCGGTGATTCAACAGACGTTGGCAATTTGATCTCTGGTTTCTCTGCCTTTTCTAAATCTAGCTTGAACATCTGGAAGTTCTTGGTTCACCTACCTTTGAAGCCTAGTTTGGAGAATTTTGAGCATTATTTTGCTAGAGTGTGAAATGAGTGCAATTGTGTGGTAGTTTGCAACATATGAGAACATTAAAATGTCAAAGCAAGAAGGAACCTGAAAACAGATCACTGGATTTAAGGGTTGCCTCTTATGACATAGAAGAGGTTAATTTCTATAGAACATAGACACCTGTCTTCTCCTAATTTAGTTCCGATCCAGCTGAAGGAAATCTTTCTTCCCACATGCCCACCTTTCTGTCTCTAACGGCACAGTAAGTGTCTTCCTAAAGCTAACCGGTCTTTCCAAGTTTGATTAGCTTTATCTCCAACTTGATTCCGGTCTACACCCGGAGTACTTTTTCAGGGGGACATTTCTTGTCCCTGAGCCTCTGCTCGAGGAAACTGTTTCCTGGGTGCTTCGGCTGCAGGTGTTTGGCACTTTCCGAAGAGGTCTGGATCAGAGCTTCGCTCCATTTCCTGCGGGTCCAATAGGCGGAAGAGGGAAGACACGGGGAGAACCGCGAAGGCAAAGGGCGTTCCACTCACCTGCAGTCTCTCTCACCCGAATTTACGCTCCTCTCCGGGCCCCTCCACCGCGTGCAACACTTTCTGTGCACTTTACTCTCTTCAAATGCGGGCGTTTTGTAATGAATCGGGAACGCCTGCTCCCGGCGCAGTGAGGCCAGCGACCGGTCAGGAGGTGAGTTTTTCTGCTTGGACTGCAGGGACCACGCTCTCCGCGGCTGCAAGTTTTCGAGAAGTTTCCCATCGGGCTTTGCATTTGGGGTGGATGATGAGAACGAGAAGAAGGAATGAGAGAAGACAGACGAGAGTGAACTGTCTGGGTGAAATGGGAAAGGGAAGAGGGAATAAGAAGTGACCCCGGGCATGTGTGTCACAGCGAAGAAAGCGCGCTCCAGGCCGAGGCTCAGCTCCTTGGTACGCGGGGTTTTCGGCTTAGGAGCCCGCGCGGCTGCGAGGAGGCCTTCTACCTCGGAAATTTTGAGATGCTGTCTGCATCAAAGAATTGGCACTGCTGGAGCCGGTCCGCCCGGCCGTTGAGAAGTTCGTGAGGTTAATGGGAATCGCCACCATTTCTACTCAGCCTCCCTGCTGTTGAACTTTGTGAGCTTGGAAAGCTTGATTTTAAAGAATCTGTTACTTCCCAGGGGAAGTATTCGGTACTTTGGTTCGAACAGAGTAGGAGAATCCAGTACTACCACATTTGTGTGTAAAGCAGGCGAACACTTTTTCTCCAGTTCCGACACGAACTATAAAATGTTCCCCTGAGAGGTCCCACCGAGATTCGAACTCGGATTGCTGGATTCAAAGTCCAGAGTGCTGACCATTACACCATGGGACCAACCGAGAAGTTAAGACCCCGTCCGCAATTATAGTTAAATATTCCCTCCACAGTAGGTTTTCAGTAGCTTCAACCCAGTAGAGTTAGATCAAGTTTCATTGAGTCCACGCTGATAATGATATCTGATGCTTTATTGCTGCTGGGGAAGAAGCAATGGCCACAACATAATTCGAGACAATTCACGCACTCTCTCTTCCGCTTCGGTTGGGAGCATAAATTAACTTTCAGAAGACCAGCAGAGGCGGATCCAGGTTTTGTGAAGTTTGAAACTTACACGAGTTTCTTAAGAAGAACACAAGGGTCTTTTTTTTAAGAGAGAATAGACATTCTCAACACAAAATTAGATACAGTTACTCCAAGACATATATGATGTATCTGAGGGAAAACTGGAGGAAAAAGAGGCTGCAGTCTTAACTAATTTCCATTACAATATATTTTTACAAGTTTTACAAAAATATATGTTCATAAAGGGCGACACCTTCCAGGGCCTTAGAGAGGGGTCTTGACGCCATTAGTGAAACATGATAAATACCGCTCCAAGGAGCAATTTGGCAATATCTATAAGAATAATCTACTCAGCAATTTTTCTTTTAAAAAGCCATTCTACAGAAATAAAAATATAAAAAGTTTAAAAAAATATCTAAAGATGCTCACTGTAATATTTTTTAGTATCAGAAACTTGAAAATATGCCTATCCATTCAATAGAAATAATATACTAAAAAGAATGGGATTGATATAGGTACACATGTTGGCTTGGCAGTTTCGGGAGAGATTTAGTCTAAGACTACCAAGCAAAACTCAGCAATTTGCTGAAATGTAATATATAGTGTGACTCAATTTTTGTTACAGTTTGTGAATTTATACACTCAGTTTTAAATAGGTTAAGATTTTGTCCTGTTCCCTTTTGTGAGACATAAGTGCTTCAGTAATTAAAAGTGAAAAATGTACCAAAAGAATTTAATGCCCTCCAGTAGAGAACTTAGAAGTTGTGTTTACTCTGTGCTGACTGCCTACTGTGCTCAGTATGGTGGTGAACAGAGCATGCAGAAAATGAAAGAGTAGAAGACAGAACCCCTGACTGCAAGGGATTAACAGTTAGGGAGAAACCACAAAAGATAAATGCAACATGTTAATAGTGACTAGGAAAATGAGACACTGAGATGGGGAGATCTCAGTCCTTTTGAGGTTCTGATGACTTGGGCACATGGACAAAATTTCATATACAATTTCATCGACTTTAGCGACTCACTCAGGACATTCACAGATCTCAAGGGTAAGAAGTTTTGATTTCAAGATCTCTAAAAGAAACGTGCTGATTCTTAAAAGTCGCTTGAATCAGAAATGCCAAAATGTGAGTAACTAAAAGAGATCAAAGTAGAACGAAAAAGAATGGGAAAGGAAGACATTCAGCAATTCAACAAATATTCCTCAGGCATCTATTATTTATTGAGTGCTCTTCACAAGGCCGTGGGGGGCAGATTGAGTGGGGAGGTGGAAGAGGAATTAGGCTGGCACTTGCGATGGTTCCTGGGCTTTTAGACCTCCAGCAGAATCCACCGGTGCCTCAGCCTCTTCCTCTTGAAACAGAGTTTTCTCTTTGTTCACCTACATCCATTCTTTGAATACCTTGCCTGGCAGAGCACACTGTCCGAAGGAGCTTGAGCCAGGTATGAATGTTCTGGTCGCCCAACTCTAGCGACTTCTTAGACTCTGAAAACAAGTCCAGATTTTCCTTGTTAGTTTTCTGGGGCCTGTTTTCCAGGATTGTTAACAGCATGGCTCACAGAGCCAGAAGTAGCAGGAATAGCTATTGCTGTCATTAGGGGGTGAGCTCCCTATATGGATCTTGATTTTTCCCCCCCATCTATAAAAGGGAAAGAAGAAGCTAGATTTTACATTTCCTTTTCGAGTTAGCTAAATTATGGCTACTGGGAAAAAAGACAGTGGCCCACATTAACGTGAAAAGGCCAGGTGGAGCCTACGAATTCGCTAACTGGGCAATCGCGCAGAGATGCTCTTCTGCTTTTGTTTTAGGACGCGGCGATGAGTGCTGCAGGTCTTAGTGCAGCGACGGATTATCACCGTGACAAGAAAACCCAGTGCAGCCCCCTCATTAGCTCTACTCACACGGTGAAACTCTTCACCGGTAACTGGGTAACTTGGGAGTTAAGTCTCTGTACAGAGCACTTGTGAGCTCGTGTTCACCTCTCGGATTTACCACGACCACCGAGCTGGTTGCACCACCTGGCATCCTAGAGCGGACCGGAAGTGAGCGCAGCTCCCGGGGCCAGGCTGGAACGAGCTGGGGCCTCAGGCGGGTGTGTGAGACGAGCCACCGCCTCGCCCGGGAGTGTCGCCTGTTGCCCACTTCTCTGGCTTGGCTCGAGACAGTCCGAGCTCCTTTGAGGGGGAAGTGGCGGAGGGCAGAGGGCGTCTGCGCGGCAACAATCGGGCCTTCCCCGCCGACTGCTAGCGGTGTGGAAAGAGCCCCTTTACCTCTCCCCCCATCCCGGGCCTGGGCCTCAGAGCGCCGGTTTCTTGTTGGGGATAGTAGACCCAGGCTTTAGGGCCAGACTTTACTCAGTGTTCTGTCTCGCAAGCAAGCTGACGCTCAATTTGTGCTCCTGAAGCTTTAGTGAATAGTTCTGAACTCACAATTTCCGGTCTTGTCAGAGAATGGCTTCACTTTCAATGGAACTGATCAAGTAACTGCCCTGTTTTCACCTAAACAAAAACAAAAAAAAAATTTAGCTGCGTCTGTAATTTGTCTGTGTCAACAGGATTTTCTTATTAAAAAAAAGCTTTCCTGATCAAAGACTGGGTGGGGACCTCAAATCACATATCTCCTTAGATCCTTGTTGGAGCAAGGCCAAGCTAAGGATGGCAGCAGCCCCCGGGACCATCCCAGCCTTGGCTGGGCAGGGTTCAGAGGAACAAGGGGAGATTATCAAAATAAAGGTTAAAGAAGAGGACCCTATTTGGGATCAGGCATCCTTCCTACAGAAGAATTTGTCTTATAGCAGGGAACTCTCTCGTCAACGTTTCCGGCAGTTCTGCTATCAGGAGACTCCCGGACCCAGGGAGGCTCTGAGCCAACTCAGGGAACTTTGCCGTCTGTGGTTGAGCCCAGAGACACACACAAAGGAGCAGATCCTGGAACTATTGGTGCTGGAACAGCTCCTGACCATCCTGCCTGAGGAGCTCCAGGCTTGGGTACGGGAGCATCATCCTGAGAGTGGCGAGGAGGTGGTGACTGTGCTGGAGGATTTGGAGAGGGAGCTTGATGAACCTAGACAGCAGGTGAGAAATTGGAGGTGCCATCTTTTGTGGAGAATTTGAGTGCTGTGGGTCCAAAGTGGAGTGAGTGGAGTTCGCTTCACACTGACTACTGCAAATTTGAATTCTGGGCATTATCATTTGATCACTGGTATAGATGAATAGATTCATGCTTCTGGGATAACAATTTTTATGTTGGTGGTAGCTGATTCTAATAAGGAAACGGGATACCAAATGGGAAACCTTGGTCCAGTGCTTGTGAATAGAAAGTATATTTTATTTAGTGACTGTGAGATAAAAGTAGCTATCTCTTCTTATGATGCCCACTACTTTGACCATATATGGAAGCAAATTGGTGTAAGAATACAAGGAATACCTTCTAGGAAAAACAAATAGAGAAGTAGCCTCATTTAATGGAAATATCAGGAAATGGTGAATCCTAACATCTGGGTTCTATAACAGGCTCTGTCACTAATTAGCTGTGTAACCTCAGGTACACACCTTCTCTGGACTTTGATGACTTCACCTGTACAATGAAGAGATTAATTGCATCATTTTCTAGATACTTTTCAGTACTTGGAGTTGTTGGTATGTGAGGTCCAACACACTAGAGGTTATTTTTAAGAGCATATATTTGCTTTTTATGACAGTAATTTTAGAATATTATGGGTATTGCCAAACATTCCCATTTCTGTAAGATACTATCCACACATTTATCTGAACTCTTTTTTTAATATGAACGTTTTATATATGTATAGAACATTTTACCATTTTATGATCTGTTAACATGTTTTTCTGGAATGCAAAATCTTTCATATGAGTCTGATAAATAGGGAAATAAGTCAATGTAAGGCTGAAATTGTGTCGGCTCATGTATGAGTTTTCCGTGAAAGTTGATGTTTTGGGCCACCTAAGTAAGAGCAGCTGAATGCAAAGTATAGCCTAGCACGGCAAGTTGTGAAGACATACAGTATGTACAGACTGCCCATTCACCTCCACATCCTTCCTCTTGGCCCCAGTCTCTGTTTTAGAAATACTTATGTGCATAGTTCCTCCCATTTTGGTGCAATCTTTACTCAACATTTTTGTGTTCCAGAAAATGAGCAAGCAAGGGGGAGTTGCAAGTGCCATAGAAGCGTGCTGGTGATAAAATTTTTGCTAGTAAGCATGAAAGAAAAGATTTAACAAATAAAAGCTCAAAATTATAAAATGGTTTGAAAGAAATGAAAAAACATACAACTGAAATAGAAGAGTCAACTTTACAAACAATTAGAGACAATGCTGGGAAAATAAAAGAAAGTTATCTAGCTGGAACAGCTGCAATTGCTACAAAATTTATTAGAACAAGGCATAAGGAAATGGAAGAAATGCAACATTTGTTTGAATTTTATACCAAAGAAAGAAGCAATGAGAAGTAGCCTTTCTTAAAATTAAAGAGAAAATATTAGCAATATATATGACCTTAAGAAGAAAGTGCAGAAGTGCCTTCATTTAGTGCAAGCAGTGGCTGGTTTAGTGGCTTCAAGAACTGCTATGATTGCCACAATATTTAGCTCTCTGATGAAGCTGTGAGTGCAAAGAAGCTGAAAAGACATTTCCCCCAGTGTTAAGAAATTTGATTGACAAAGAAGTATATAACCTAGATCAGGTTTTTGATTTTGATGGAACCACTCTCTGTTGGAGCAAGTGATCTCAAGGGCCTGTATCTTGAAGGGGGAAACAGAAGGTCCAGTATTTAAGATGGTGATGCTGGGTGCAAATGCCAGTAGGAATTTAAATCTAAAGCCTGTGTAATTTATTATTCTGCCAACCTACAAGCTTTAAAAATAAATGTAAAGATTAGCCTGAGTATTATAAGTCTACAAGAAAGGTTGGATGGCAGGGCAGATATTTACTTATCTTCTAGGTGATGTTTTATCGATGATTTTAAAAAATATTGCAAGAGGAACAAACAACTTTTCTTTCAAAATTCTTGTAATTCTCAGTAATACACTAAGCCATCCTCCAACAGTTGATGAACTTTCTTCAACTATTAAAGTTCTCTTTTACCTCCTAATATAACTAATTTTCTTCAGCCCTCTAATCAGGTTGTGATCGCAATCATTAAAGATTATTATTTAAGGATAACATTCAAGGTGTTTTTTGGATCTACATCAGGTGATGATGCACACACAGTTTTTGAATTCTGGAATTGATAAAGCATTAAAATTGCAATTGCTATTATTATAGAGGCTTGAGATGATGTCACAAAAGCCTACTTGCATGGGATATGGTATGATTCTCCCTGATTGGGACTTCCCTGGTGGTCCATTGGTTGAGAAACCACCTTCCAATGAAGGGGACATTGGTTTGATCCCTAGTCAAGGAACTAGGATCTCACATGCACGGGGCAGCAAAGTCTGCGGGCCTCAACTAGAGAACTCGCTTTCAGCAAACTGCAGAGCCCACATGCCCTGGAGCTGGCATGCCACAACTAGAGAGAAGCCATCATGCTGCAACAGAGAGAGAGTGCCACGATTAAGACTTGACATGGCCAAAAAAAAAGATTTTTCTCCCTGATTTAATTTATGATTCTAAAGGCTTTGAACTTTCAGAAGAGCTCCACTAAATCAAAGCAACTTATGTTACTTTTGCTGAGGAGGTTGGATTTTAAAAAGCTGAGTGGAGATATTGAGGAACTGCTGCAGTCTCTTTCAGAAGCTCTCTGTATACAAGAGCTCCAACAGTTAGCTGCTGAGGCTCAAATGGAAGTCTGTAAGATGATGATACAGTTAGACAGTCTACCCCACAAGAGCTTTCTACTTCTCAGTTATCTTCTGCTCTAAGTATGATAGAGCAGTAGTTGTAGTAGATAGACGATAACTTGACCACAATGTAGAATGCAGCAGGATTTCACTTCATGGCATGAAGTCCTATTTGGAACCATGAAATAGCTTCTTTATGAAAGAAGGAAAATATTTAAGCAGGAAAAACTAAATAACTTTTTATAAGCCAGTGTCAGAAAATAAAAACAAGATGATGAGCCAGAACTGTCATTATATATTTTGTAGTTTCACTACATTTCTTGCAAAGTGTGCAAATGCTTGTCCATCTGAACTTCTGATGATGATATCCCTTGACCCTTGCCTCACCCTTTCCTTATACCTCTAACAAGATACCATCACTTTTCTAAGGTAAAAATCCTTAGAATACTTAATATTTTTTAAATACTTAATATTTTTTATCTAATATGTCTTTTTGTCTAAACTTGTAATTTTGCTGGAATTTCTGTAGTTTTATTAATGTCTCCTGACAAAGCTGTGTAGAATTTAAATAATCTACCCTAAAACTTTATTTTCTCCATAAATCCTGTTAGTTTTTGTGTACTTTTACAGAAAGCATGTTTCATGGGTTCATATATTATTGCATAGATTCCTATTCAGGCAGTCTCTTTTTTCTAGCTATCACACCTTTTCTGTTCCAAATAAACAGTATTATTGTTCCCCCCCCGCTTAACATGTACCTGTTACTTTAAAATTTTCCTCTTCTGGTAGGACTTTGTCTTTGGTCAGTACTGGGTAATGTTTAGGGTTATGCTCTGATTATATTGGAAAGTTTTTCACAAGACTCAGGGTTAAATGTCAAATTTGCATAATTGCATAAAAGTTTTTCTATTTTTGTTTTGTTTTGTTTCTGTGTGATTTCTGAAGGAAGGGGAAAATGCCGTTGTTGCAAATGCTTTTAACTGCCAGCCCAGTGTCTATTGTACACCCCTTCTTTCTTCCATAAAAAATACTTCATGTTGGCTACATTAAGTTGCTCCAGTCATGTCCAACTCTTTGTGATTCTAGGGACTGTAGCCCATCAGGCTCTTCTGTCCTTTGGATTCTCCAGGCAAGAATACTGAAGTGGATTGCCATTCTCTTCTCCAGGGCATCTTACGGATCCAGGGATCAAACCTGCAGGAAATTCTTTACCATTGAGCCACCCACTGAGGATCCTAAAAGTCTATGCCCAAAGGGAAAGACTACCCAGTCCAGTATTCTAACCCGGACAATTAAGGACTCTATACAGTGCACGGGGTTGTAAAGAGTTGGACAGGATTGAAGGACTTTCACTTAAGCCTGAACAGGGGTTTGAACCCTGGACTCTCAGATTAAAAGTCTGATGCTCTACTGACTGAGCTGCCCAAAACACTCTAGAGTAACGCCTGAACAGGGACTTGAACCCTGGACCCTCAGATTAAAAGTCTGATGCTCTACCGACTGAGCTATCCAGGCTCTCTTAGGAACAGAGGAGGCTCAGACATAGTCTTCATGTTCATGTGTCTAACTCTTTGTAAACCCATGGACTATAGCCAGCCAGGCTCCTCTGTCCATGGGATTCTCCAGGCTCCAAGCAAAAATACTGGAGTGGGTTGCCATTTCCCATTCCAGGTGATCTTCCCCGTGTCTCCTGCCTGCATTGGCAGAGGGTTTCTTCACCACTGAGCCACTGGGGAAGCTATCTACCTAACTGTTGGCTATGTACCTAATTAAATGCTTCTCAGCTTTCCTTGTACTAGAGTTGGCCATGCAATATGGTTCTGGCCAAAGAGAAATAAGCATATTTTCTAGGAGTTTCTGGGGAAGCTTATATTTTCCTTATAAAATGGCACAGATGTGTTTAGTTCTGCCTTTTCCCACTTTCTGTCTTGAACACAAATGTGATGTCTGGAGCTATGGTAGCTATCTTGTGACCATGACGTGATGACAAATGTTAGGATGACCACCAACATGTTATGAATGAAGACAGCTCTGGTCCCTGACAACTGTTAGGTATGTGAATCAGTGCCAGCAATTGCCCTCCTCTAGATTTCTTAGCATATGACAAAAATAAACCCCAATTTGTTTAAGCCACTGTAAGTTGGGTGTTATAATTAATTGAGAAATGCATACATTTCTAATGAATACAGCCATATTTACTCCACTATTTTACGACCAAATTTCTTATTAGAAATTTAAAAAACAAAATCTAGGAATTATATGCTGCTGCTGCTGCTAAGTCGCTTCAGTCGTGTCCGACTCTGTGTGACCCCATAGACGGCAGCCCATAAGACTCCACCATCCCTGGGATTCTCCAGGCAAGAACACTGGAGTGGGTTGCCATTTCCTTCTCCAATGGATGAAAGTGAAAAGTGAAAGTGAAGTTGCTCAGTCGTGTCCGACTCTTAGCAACCCCATGGACTGCAGCCTACCAGGCTCCTCCGTCCATGGGATTTTCCAGGCAAGAGTACTGGAGGTGGGTGCCATTGCCTTCTCCGAAATTATTCCTGAGTAAACTATAAATAGAAAATAACTACAATGTACAACACTTTATAATGACTTAAAAGGGCTGTTTACATTTAGAGTATGTATTTTAAATATTATCAAAACAGAACTTAATATATCAACTTTATTAATTATATGTACATAATTTATACAAAAATGTTAAGGATTTTCCCCCCATGATTATAAGGACACCTCTGATCAACTTTTTTATAATTAGCTGACACACATTCATATACTACTAATTAATTTTATTAGCCTGAAAAACTAAGTGAAATATAATCCCAAATAATCACCATCGACTTAGAAAAACAATTAAAATACTACCTGCTGTGTAGTCAACTGTTCATTGAGCACGTCCTATTTTTCAGCACCAAAACACATTTATTACCTTACAGAAATCAAGAAAACCTTTGTCTCTTTCTTAGTTGCCTCCCTAAGGTCATTACCATGTGCACATGCTCAGGCGCGTCCAGCTGTGTGCACCTTCGTGGGCTGTAGCCTATCGGCTACTCTGTCCAAGGAATTTTTTAGGCAAGAATACTGGAGTGGGTTGTCATTTCCTACTTCGGGGGATCTTTCCAACCCAGGGATCAACCTGCATCTCCTGCATTAGCAGGCAGATTCTTTATCATTGCACCACCTGGAAAGCCATGGTCATCACCACCTATCTATAATTTCTTTTAATGAAATACATGTAAGTGGGAAGGTATAAGTATTAATCTATTATTCTGGAATTTTAAAATGACACATGCATACATTTTAAATAGATACAAGCTGTTAATTCCTAAAAAATATTTAAAAAATTAACCTCATTGAAATTTTTGGTTTATAAAAATAACTTTAATTGCAGGGTGTCAAGTTTAAATAACTGTGTATTATGATGGTCAGCTACATATAAGATACATATTCTTTCAAGTTTAAAGTACCTCTCCTAAGAATTAGGCCAATGGTTATATAGTGAAAGACAAATGACTGTCATAATCAGTTTGAGGTAATTTCAACTTTGTAATTTATTTTTGCCATCCAAAGGCACCCTTTACACTTCTGTGGTAAATGCTGAATGGAATTCCTCCCATTCCTTCTAAGACCAGGCCCACCTGCCTTGGATTGGTCTCTCAAATGGAAATGCAGAGGAATCAAGACGCTAGATGTGTGTGGGTATATGGTTGTGGAGGAGGAGGAATCAGTGATAAATGCATCACAAGCCATATCTATAGTTTGTTTCATGTCTTGAGTTGTTCTGGTTGTGCTTATACCAACTTTACAGAATTGATAAAATTGTTTAATTATAAATAGGTTTCCCTGTCTCCCAGATGACTTATATCTTTCCCTCCAGGACCTCCTTTACCTCAGTTATGGAAAGATTTAGGCAAACTGAGATGCATGCTATTATACTATATAAAGAAATCTATATAAGATCTTTTATTCTTAAGACCAGAGAAGGGAAAAACTTACCAAAGGGAAATGGCTCAACCATTTATGAATTTTTGTTTTAAAAGAAAATTGATTTCTTATATACTTTGTTCTGTCTAAGAAGAGGAAGTAAGTTTATAACATGGTGTCCAGCTTGGGGAAAAGGAACATGACACATAAATTCCTTAAATCCCACCATAATGTTATAATACATCTTGGCTTTCATTCAGATATCAGTGACAGTTTCCTTTGGGAATTTTCTGGTTTATGTGCAGTTTGGGCTCAGTATTCATGGACCCAAATTTTCAAGCCATCCCACAGAATACTGACATCCACTGACACCTTTTACTAGACTTTATTTGAGCATCTTGTTCTGCCTGGTGAAATGAATTATTAGAGTTCATAGTTCTGACAGTATTTTGCCCTCGGAACTCTGAATCCAGGAATCCAAGTTCAAATTTTGGTGGGACCTGAGGCAAGTCTGTTTTGGGCTTCCCAGATGGCACAGTGATAAAGAACCCATCTGCCAATGCGGGAGACGCGAGAGATGTGGATTCAGTCCCTGGATTGGGAAGATCCCCTGCAGGAAGAAATGGCAACCCACTCCAGTATTCTTGCCTGGAGAATCCCACAGACAGAGGAGCCTGGCTGGCTATAGTCCATTGAGTCGCAAAGAGTCAGACATGACTAAAGTGACTTAGCACAAATGCACACAGTGACCAGAAAAATGCAAATTAAAATGAACTTGGTAACCACTGTTGATGTGACCAAATTTGAGTAAGGATGTTGAGCTAGTAGAATGCCTGTGTACTACTGATAGGAATAAGTTGTTATGACCATTTTGGAAATGTCAACCGAGTGTAACCATACTCCGTGGTCCTGCAAACCTACTACAAGGTATATATCTTACAGAAACACATTCAAAGACATGCAAAATAATATTTATAGCAGGATTATTATAATTGCCAAGAACTCTAAACAACACAGATGTCCATTAAAAGTTGTCATGGATGAATATATCATGGTGTATTTGTATAACTGAATACTATACAATAATGAAAATGAATGAGCAAGTGCTACATTCAACAATGTGGATGAATTTCACAAATATAATGCTGAACAAAAGAACCCAGGCAAAAGTAAGTATATATTATATGATTCTGTTTCTGTAAAGTCCAAAAAGGAAAATGAATCTTTGATGATAGATGTCAGAATAGTAGATACATTGAGTGAGGAGGGTCAGACACAAGTAGCTTTCTGAGACGCTGTTAAAGTTCTATTTTTTCAAATGAGTAGTTCACTTTGTGATGTCAATGAGCTCTACGTTTATGAGTTATACACCGTTTTCTAAGTTTATATTACTTACCGTAAAAATCATATTCAGAAAAATATTTATTTCTCATTTGATGTCTCCTGGACAATAGGCTAGGGTGCTTGATTATATGCACATTTTTAGATTCTACATGTCATGTGAATGAGAAATTATTTTTGTAAAACCAAGGCCCAGTGAGGGAAATTTTAAAAATTAACCAAGTTAAGAATATTTGGCAAGGCCAACTATTGAAATGTTCTATTTGAGTGCAATATGGCTTCTACAGGGCTATTTGCAAGAGAGTGGTTTTGGCAGGGATGTGAAATGGCCAAGCTACTTCCATTGTAAGTGGCACACTTAAAGAACTGGAGTCAGGTGCCATACTCAAAGCCTCCAATTGTAGAATCATTTGTGTTCCTTTCACTTTAAGGTATATTGCTGCTGCTGCTAAGTTGCTTCGGTTGTGTCTGACTCTGTGCTACCCCATAGACGGTAGCCTACCAGGCTCCCTCACCCTTGGGATTCTCCAGGCAAGAACACTGGAATGGGTTGCCATTTCCTTCTCCAGTGCATGAAAGTGAAAAGTGAAAGTGAAGTTGCTCAGTCGTGTCCAACCCTTAGCAACCCCATGGACTGCAGCCTACCAGGCTCTTCCATCCATGGGATTTTCCAGGCAAGAGTACTGGAGTGGGTTGCCACTGCCTTCTCCATTAAGGTATATTAAATAACTATAAATCAGAATTCTGGTTCTTAGGAGGTAACAGCTCCTCCTCTCCTTTAAACTTTCATTCTTACTCAGTTTTAGAGTTAACCATGGAGATGTGATTAGTCCCAGAGGCTGCTATTCTCTTTAAGACAGCCTTGGGAAGTTATTGGCTGTTGAATACTTCTTTTCATTAATGTACCTATTTTCATTAGAATAGAATAGAATCTACCTAACACATCTCTCTCCCAGTTTACTTGTTGCTTACATGACTAACAAAGATCCATGTGTAGAAGTGAGTAAAAGATCTACAAGTCAATGAAAACTCTCCTAAACTAAAATAGTACCACACATTGTAACACAAGTTTTATTACTTTTTTTTTTCTTTTGGTGAATGGCACTGAAGCTTTAGACTTCGTCTGGTAAATTTATACACAAAGACATTATTTAAAGAAAAAGCTATAGTAAGCTGATAACACAAATAACAATGTTAAAATTATTGAAAGGCCAGACAGAAACAATCTAGATTACTGATAACAAACTGTGCCAAACAGTTGGCTGTTAACCACCTTCCTGGATTATTACAAGATTTTCTTATTGTCCACATCATTTCTAGACTTAGCAGAATCAGATATTAGACTGTAACACAGTCCAGATAGACATACCTATTGAATGTTATGACAACTGATTCACAGAATTATATTTTACAAAGATTTAATATATCAACTTATATAGAGGCTGAAGGAGGAATAACACTCAGTTCAGTTCAGTTGCTCAGTCGTGTCCGACTCTTTGAGACCCCATGAATCACAGCACGCCAGGCCTCCCTGTCCATCACCAGCTCCTGGAGTTCACTCAAATTCATGTCCATCGAATCAGTGATGCCATCCAGCCATCTCATCCTCTGTTGTCCCCTTCTCCTCCTGCCCCCAATCCCTGCTAGCGTCAGGGTCTTTTCCAATGAGTCAACTCTTCGCATGAGGTGGCCAGAGTATTGGAGTTTCAGCTTCAGCATCAGTCCTTCCAATGAACACCTAGGATTGATCTTTAGGATGGACTGGTTGGATCTCCTTGCAGTCCAAGGGACTCTCAAGAGTCTTCTCCAACACCACAGTTCAAAAGCATCAAATCTTCAGCGCTCAGCTTTCTTCACAGTCCAACTCTCACATCCATACATGACCACTGGAAAAACCATAGCCTTGACTGAATAGACCTTTGTTGGCAAAGTAATGTCTCTGCTTTTGAATATGCTGTCTAGGTTGGTCATAAGTTTCCTTCCAAGGAGTAAGCGTCTTTTAATTTCATGGCTGCAATCACCATCTGCAGTGATTTTGAAGCCCCCCAAAATAAAGTCTGACATTGTTTCCACTGTTTCCCCATCTATTTCCCATGAAGAGCCTTAAATATGTTCTTACTTCTGGTTTCCAAAGAATATGGTAAGCAAATGTGTCACAAACAGTGCCATATAGATAACTTGGAGGTAAACATGTTTATATGTGTGTGTTTGTGTGTGTGTGTTTATCCACCTAGTGTCTTGGTTCCTAATTCCTCAACCAGGAGTCACACTCAGGCCATTACAGTGAAAGTGCTGAGTCCTAACCACTGGACCACCAAGGGATTCCCAAACATGCTTCTATATTAAAGACAGTGTTTATTTAAAGTCAGTGGCAATAACTTTCACTCTCCTCTTTCACCCTCATCAAGAGGCTTTTTAGTTCCTCTTTGCTTTCTGCCATTAGAGGAGTATCATCTGGATATCTGAAGTTGTTAATATTTCTCTCAGCAATCTTGATTCCAGCTTGTGATTCATCAAGTCCAGGAGTTCCATGATGTACTCTGCACATAAGTTAAATAAGCAAGGTGAAAGTATACTGCCTTGACTTACTTCTTTCCCAGTTTTGAACCAGTCTGTTGTTCCATGTCTGGTTCTAACTGTTGCTTCTTGACCTGCATCCCTATACACGGTTCTTCCGGATCTGCTCCTGCATGTGCAGATTCAACCAACCAAGGATTGTGTAGTACTGTAGTATTTGCTGTTGGAAAAAAAAAATTCCTTTGTTGATAGACCCCCTAAGGGTCAAGCCAATATTGTCCAAGAATCAACTGTATATTTTGGAGACAATAGGGTGAGTTTAATTATGACACGAGTACTAGATGATTGGTGTTAAGGCTAAAATAATATTTTCTTTTCACCCAACACAGTTACCCACTTTGATTGGCTTTTTTCCCTGTATCCATACATAACACAGTGGGCTAACGTTTTCCACATTTGGTCTAAAACAACTGTCCTATTTCTTCCTGGGTTAAATAGTTCATTAGTCATTATTAGATAATTTCACCCCAAATATTTACTTTAAATTGCTCCTACTGAAACTCATTTACAATTTTCTCCCAGTTATCACAGTTTAGGGAATATTCCTTTAATGTGCTTCCATTGTTAGTCCCCAAAACAAAAACCATAGGTTTGCATATCAACTTCTGTCCAATTTCTGTTGTATGGCTCTGACCTTATTTGTTCTAGTATTTTTTATTTCTCGTTTTACTCTATCTAGCACTCCTCTTAAGAATTCAGTGAAGACTTTTTCTTCTTACATCCTTTCCATTTCAGTAGAAAAATGTTTTAAGGTTTCGCTATGGTTTATGCAGTGATAGTATTAACATTATATTAATTTCCAAATGTACCTATTTAACCCCAGGTCCCACAGGGCACATATGAGCAAGAAGTTCCTATGGAAGAAAAGACTCTCCTAGATACTGCAAAGGAGTCCTTAGGTACCCATCTCCAGTCTATAGAAGACAGAATGGAATGTGAATCTCCAGA
Source organism: Capricornis sumatraensis (assembly GCF_032405125.1). NCBI lineage: Eukaryota > Metazoa > Chordata > Mammalia > Artiodactyla > Bovidae > Capricornis > Capricornis sumatraensis. The sequence continues at coordinate 33,700,591 of NC_091090.1, forward strand.
GTCACACCTCCTTCAAGATAATGGTGAGGATAATTTAGTCTTTGGAAAGAGTATGAGATTTGGGAGAGGGAAGGGCCCATTCATTGAAAGGTTATCAAACTTTATTCCATTGAAGCTTCTACTGAATATAGCTGAAGGAAAGGTCAACCAGTGTAGAGTAATGCTATTAATGAACTTGACTTAAGCAATCAAACAATAATGTAAAAAATAATTGAACACAGTGTTTTTCATGGATAACTTGCAATGGAATTAAGTACCTGTGGATAGATAAATCAGAGATGCCTCTGTATATAAATGTGGATCACTTGTCAGTATAGCCATGAGTCCCATTTCTATAGCCTCTGCTCCCCAATTCTTGTTACATATGGCTATTTAAGATGGGAAATATTACTTAGAAATCCGACTGAAGAAAATGGAATTTCTGAAGTTCATGTCCACTAGAGAGCTAAGGACTATGAACAGTGTAATGTGTGGTAGAGGCAGTGGTGCAGGCTGGCTTGGTTCTGGAGCACCTGTTTTTTCCAAAAGGCCTAAGTACAATTAATATCACTTTTTCTTTTCTTACATCCCTAGCAATTCCATATTTTCTGCTTATCATAGACCTACTAATATTGATTGTACGAATTTCTGAAGCTCATATTCTCTTGGTTCTCATTTACATTGCCTTATATTACTTTCTTCTCCCGGGTTTATCCTTGTTTACCTTCCTTTATGTTCATGGCTCCATAGCATGATACAAAATGTATCAGTGTGGAAATAAATACTATCTATATAATGGTCTTTTCAGTCACATTTTGAAATAGCACTTTTCAGGAGTGTTGTCACTTCATTATAAAGCTAATTAACAAATTTTTATCCAACACTTTATTTTCTTTTTTGGCTGCACCCCAAGGCTTGATTGCAGAATCTTAGTTGCCTGACCAGAGATTGAACCCAGGCCTCAGCAGTGAAAGCACCAAGTCTGAATCACTGGACCACCAAGGAGCTCCCTATCCAACACTTTTCTTTGTAATAAAATGTTAGATAGTGGAAGAAATACTAGAAGGAAAAGTGATCCCTGCTTCTTTAGAAACTTATAGTCTTGTCAGTTGTACATATGAAACAGTGAGTGCTAGTTTATGTTATTGATAAATTATATCTTCAAGAAAGGAGAACTCACTGTAAGCTTAAATGATCAAGGTCTTGTTGGAACAATTGAGAGTTATATGAGGCCAAAGCACACAGTTTTGAAGCTTTGGAAATTATGAACATTTGAGAATTATTTCAACTTACCAGTTCAATATTTGGTATGCTAATTATCAAACAACTTGAGAAAAAGCATTTTTTCCAAGCATCTATAGGACTTTCAAGGTTATATGCTAATTCCAAATTATTCTTTTTTATTTTTTCAAAGTAGTTTCCTTAAGACTAGCCAAATTTGATTTATTTAAATGTTTTTATTATTATGAATAGTCTAAACATTTATTTTAATATGTTATATTAAGCCAGAGATTTTTCACTACTTCAGGTTCATCTGCTGCTCTTTCTTTATCAAAATCAGTAGTAAGGGTATTTATATTGGGCTTATAGTTTTACAAGCACCAAAAGGGAGCTGATGTAAATATATGATCTTTAAACTTAAGCCTCAGATGTTGCTATACCAGCCAACATGACTGAATAAAACAAAATGTGGTATAGCCTGAGACTTAAAAAAAAGACAAAAACACCTATTAGGACTTCCTTGATGGTTCAGTAGTTAAGCATCCATTCCCTGGTGGTCCAGTCCCCTTGCAGTGGAGGTCAGGGAACTAAGATCCACGTGGGAACTGAGATCCCTTATGCCATGGAGGAACTGCTGAACCTGTGGGCTCCAGAGCCTTGTGACATAGCTAGAGGTTTGGGGTGCTGCAACAAAAGATCCCACCTGCACGCTATAACTAAGACCTGGATGCAGCCAAAATAAGTAAATTAATTAATTAAGAAACTATCATTCTATATAAAAAAAAACTATTACTGTATTTCTGAGACTTCTCTAGCCAAAAACCAGTTTTTATATAATTAATAAATAAATGAAAAAATAATAACATCAATTTGTTTTCTGTTTTACATAAAACAGTGCTTTACTTTAAGGTTAACCCTGAATACTGCTCTGGAAAGTCATAACCTGGCTTTCTACTCTGTATCGGAACTTTTTGTTCCTGGCTACCTCTCTTTATTCCTCCAAAGGTAGACTTCTTAATCAAGATTGTGCTGCCCCTCTTGTGTGTTCATATCTACTTCTACTCCAAGCTCTCGTGGTTATTTGGGCAATGTGGTATTTAGATTATATTCCCAAATATTCTAATTGGTTTTTCATTTATGTTTTAGGGTCATTCTTGTGGCTTTCCATGATGTCTCAAAGCATGGGTGATGATAACTTTAGTAGTTTAGATACTAATGAAGCAGAAATCGAACCAGAAACCATGAGAGAAAAGTTCTTCAGAAGCTTAGCAGTGTTACTGGAAAACAAGAGTAATAACACCAAGATATTTTCTAAAGCAAAGTACTGTCAATTAATCAGGGAAGTGAAAGAAGCTAAGGCTAAGGAAAAAAAAGAATCAATTGACTACCGGCGCTTGGCTAGATTTGATGTGATCATTGTACAAGGTCATGAGAAGCTAATTGAGGCTATAAATGGGAAAACAGATAAAATACGGTTTTATTTACATAGTGAGGACTTATTTGACATATTGCATGATACACATCTCAGTATTGGACATGGCGGACGTACCCGGATGGAAAAAGAGTTACAAGCAAAATACAAGAACATCACAAAAGAAGTTATAATGCTATACTTGACACTCTGCAAACCATGCCAACAGAAAAATTCAAAACTCAAGAAAGTTCTAACATCAAAGTCAATTAAGGAAGTTAACTCAAGATGCCAAGTGGATCTTATAGACATGCAGTTGAATCCTGATGGAGAGTATAAATTTATCATGCATTATCAAGACTTTCGCACAAACTTGAGTTTTTTGCGGTCGTTAAAATCTAAAAGGCCTGAAGAGGTTGCACGTGCTCTTTTAGATATTTTTACAATTGTTGGAGCGCCCAGTGTTCTACAGTCTGACAGTGGGAGGGAATTTTCAAGCCAGATTGTCAGTGAACTTAGTAATATTTGGCCAGAACTTAAAATTGTTCATGGGAATCCTCAGGCCTGTCAAAGCCTAAGTTCTATAAATCAAGTTAATGAGGATATCCAAAATCGGATTATCTCCTGGATGCAAACTAATAATTCATCACACTGGGCTGAATTTTTGTGGTTTATTCAAATGACCCAAAATCAACCCCATCACAGACGCATGCAACAGACTCTATGTGAGGGTGCATGTAGCTCTGAAGCTAAACTGGGGCTCTCTCATTCTCAGTCAACTGAAGAACTTGTTGCCAGCCTGAACACAGAAAATGAATTGGAACAGGCTGATAAAGAATCAGAAAATACTGTAAGAGCCCAGCATGAAGAAAACATTGAGATTGGAACAGATAGTAGTGATATTGAAGAGATTCTTTCTATTACTCCTAAGGTAGCCCAAAACACTGTTCCTGAAGGCAGACTGAATTTTTTATCATGTGTAAGTTGTGGAAAAGAATGCATAGGTGCTAATAGTTGTGAATCATGTTGTAGAAACATCCATGCAATCTGTGGAGTGCCCTCTCAACATGAGACTGATGGTTATTGTAACAAAATAACTTGTAGTCTTTGCTACCAGACCACTACAATGAAAAGGAAGCCTGATGAGGTTCCAAGAAGTTTGACTGTTCAACCTTTCAAAATGTTAAAGCCATCGGAAACACCGTTTTCATCAGACAAAGCAGGAGACTGGGTAAGAATTTGAGTGTAGATCAAAGAATTTGTTGTGGATCAAAGCAAGGCAAGAGCCTCTTTCTACTTTACTGTGATCATGATGAATGAGAAAGTTTTGGCATGGCACACTAAAGCACAATGATGGCCATCTTGGATATATTTTCTCCAAAAAAAGGTCAATTGCTTTTAACGTCCTCCCTCCACTCATTTTTCAAGTTGGAAGTTATAACTTTGGATGCTGCTTTGTTTATTGTTCTGAAGTGAGCAGCAGTAATATCTCTTTTTTCTGATGTCAAGCATTTCTTGGGGGGATGAGAAAGCTAGGATCCAGGGGACAAATGGTATGCCTGGTGGTATGTTTCTACAGATGGATAAATTTGGGAACAGATGAACTTACTGTTACATTGTTTTAGTTGTATGTAAGTTTGGGTGGAGAGGTAAGCTAAGCAAGGGCATCTCAGGGCAAGTGAAGAAATATTTAAGAAGGCAGGGAATGAGAAATTTGGTTGGGAGACATGAGTTTGTGTTGGGAAAGTTTGGTTTTCTGATTAAAATGCAGAGTGTGAAATAAGGCCAAACAGATTTTTCAATCATTAGGTTTTATAAAGTAGAGCTAATATGTGTTCAAGTTAGTGTTTTGAAATATGAAGATTACACATGATTGGGGCCAGTAGTAGTCAGAGTTTGTTCTTCAGACCAGTGCTGGTCTACAAACTGTCATACTAGTTCATAATGAGGTAAGTACACATATTGAGAGTACTTGGAAATTACAACAATATGACATTGCTGATACCAAGCACATGATTAATGAACTCATCTTTTCAAATAGAATATTCAGTTTTGATGTTAAACTCTCAAGGTGAATCACATGTGATAGCAGTTGTAAATTAGTCAGGTATAATAGGTTCACATTAAAATGTGTGATATGCTGTTTAACTTGTCAGCTGTAACCCAGAATTGTGTAAAACTGAGAAAATGTAAACATTTACTTATCTTTATAACTTAATTTTAAAATCATTTTATGTTTTTAATCAAGCCTGGTTTTGTAAAACTTTTTAAATTGAAGTATAGTTGATTTATAATATTATGTTAGTTTGAAGTACACAGCACAGTGATTCAGTTTATATATTTATATATACATATATGCATATACATATTGTGTACACACACCCATTCTTTTTTCAGCTTCTTTTTCCTTATAGGTCATTACAAAATATTTAGTATATTCCCTATGCTATACAGTAGGACCTTGTTGGTTGTCTATTTTATATATAGTAGTATATATATGGTAATCCCAATCTCCTAATTTATCCCTCCCCCATCTTTCTCCTTTGGTAACTGACCGTAAATTTGTTTCTATGTCTGTGAGTCTCTTTCTGTTTTGGAAATAAGTTCATTTGTATCTTGTTTTTAGATTCCACTTATAAGCAATGTCATTTATTTATCTTTCTTTTTCTGGCTTACTTCACTGAATATGATAATTTCTAGGTCCATCCATGTTGCTGCAGTTGGCATTACTTCTTTCTTTTTTATGGCTGAGTAATATTCCATTGTATATATGTACTACATTGTCTTTATCCATTCATCTGTTCATGGACCTTTAGGTTGCCTCCATGTCTTGGCTATTGTAAATAGTGCTGCAATGAACATTGGGGTGTATGTATCATTTTGAATTATAGTTTTCTCTGACTATATGCCCATGAGTGGGATTGCAGGATCATACATTAACTCTATTTTTTGTTTTTTGAGGCACTTCCATACTGTTCTCCATAGTGGCTGTACCAATATACATTCCTACCAACAGTGTAGAAGAAGAGTTCCTTTTTCTCCACATCTTTCCAGCTTTTATTACGTGTAGATTTTTTGATGATGCAAGCCTAGTTTTCAATTTTTAGTTTAACATTATTAATAAAGAGGAAAGTAAAATTTGTATTGCTTATTTTTAATTCTAATTTGCAGATGACAAAACAAGCTTCACTGGACTTTTTTGTGAAGAAAAGACACCCCTATTCTGAATATGGCAGTAGTAGCAAAAGGAATGGTAACAATGGAAGTCATCTTAAGGGAGTGAAAACCAAAAGAGTTCATACTAGCTTTACTCGGAAGTATGATCCCTCATATATTGAGTTTGGTTTCATAGCCATAATTGATGGTGAAGTGCTGAAACCACAGTGTATTATTTGTGGAGATGTACTGGCTAATGAAGCGATGAAACCATCGAAACTTAAGCGGCATCTATATTCAAAACATAAAGAAATAAGTTCACAACCAAAAGAATTCTTTGAAAGAAAGAGTAATGAATTGAAAAGCCAACCAAAGCATGTTTTCAATGTTTCTCACATAAACATTAGTGCTTTGAGGGCTTCTTATAAAGTAGCGCTTCCGGTTGCTAAGTCTAAAACACCATACACAATTGCTGAGACACTAGTGAAGGACTGCATCAAAGAAGTTTGCTTAGAAATGTTGGGTGAATCTGCAGCAAAGAAGGTAGCTCAAGTACCACTTTCCAATGACACCATAGCTCGACGTATTCAGGAATTGGCGAATGATATGGAAGACCAACTCATAGAACAAATAAAACTAGCCAAGTATTTTTCACTGCAACTTGATGAATGCAGAGATATTGCTAACATGATAATTCTTTTAGTATATGTGAGGTTTGAACATGATGATGATATAAAGGAAGAATTCTTTTTTTCAGCCTCTTTACCAACAAACACAACTAGCTCAGAACTGTATGAAGCTCTGAAGAATTATGTTGTCAACAAATGTGGTTTGGAATTTAAGTTTTGTGTAGGAGTGTGTTCTGATGGTGCAGCTTCAATGACAGGAAAACATTCTGAAGTGATTAACCAGATTAAAGAACTTGCACCAGAATGTAAAATAACACATTGCTTCATTCATCGAGAAAGTCTTGCTATGAAAAAAATATCAGCTGAACTGAACAGCGTGCTTACTGACATAGTAAAAATTGTGAATTATATAAAATCTAATGCATTAAATTCAAGATTATTTTCTTTATTGTGTGATAATATGGAAGCTGATCATAAGCAACTGTTGTTGCATGCTGAAATACGGTGGTTATCCTGGGGAAAAGTTCTATCAAGATTGTTTGAAATACGAAATGAACTCTTAGTATTTATGCAAAGCAAAAAGCCAGTTTGGTCCCAGCTTTTCAAAGATGTGAATTGGATTGCCAAACTTGCTTATTTATCTGATATCTTCAGTATTTTTAATGATCTTAATCTTTGCATGCAAGGAAAGAACGCAACATGTTTTTCAATGGCAGATAAGATTGAAGGACAAAAACAAAAGTTAAAAGCTTGGAAAAAAAGAGTTTCTACAGATTGTTATGACATGTTCCATAATTTAACAACAGTTATCAATGAAGTAGGTAATGATCTTGATATTGCACATCTACGAAAAGTTGTCAGTGAACATCTTACAAATTTGTTAGACTGTTTTGAATTGTACTTTCCTTCAAAAGAAGATCCACGCATAGGAAATTCATGGATACAAAATCCATTTCTTTCATCAAAAGATAATTTAAATTTAACTGTAATCCTACAGGATAAGTTGTTGAAGCTGGCTACTGATGAAGGATTGAAAATGAATTTTGAAAATACAGCATCACTTGCTTCATTTTGGATAAAAGTTAAAAATGAATATCCCGAGCTTGCTGAGATTGCTTTAAAATCTCTTCTTCTGTTCCCTTCAACATACCTCTGTGAAACTGGGTTCTCTACCTTAAGTGTTATTAAAACAAAACATAGAAACAGTTTAAATATACATTATCCCTTGAGAGTAGCATTGTCATCAATCCAACCTAGATTAGACAAATTAACGAGCAAGAAGCAAGCTCACTTATCACATTAAAAATTTTAAATACTGATTTATAATGTGTTAATTCAAAGTATACATATAGGCATTATGGAACTATGAAAAGAATTGATTAAACTAACAATTCTGTATATAAATTGCCTATATGTACACTAAAGTGTACAGTTTTTATACTTCTCTTATTTTCCCTGTCAAATTTGTTATATTTATTAGGATGTAATTTTAAATCTGTTCATTCTAATATTAAAATTTTTGGTCTTGTATGTATTTTCATTGTATTTTATTAATTTATTAAAATTAAAGAATGACTTCAAGATGGGGAATAATTTCTTTGAAATGGCAGACTTGATCAGTGAAGTGAATTCAAGGGGGAGAATTAGAATTTGAATGCAAGGGTGGGTGTCAGTGAGATGTTAAATTTGTAAAACTCATATTGGGTGGTTTGGTTGGAAGGTGATGATAAGTTTGTTTTGTAGGTGCATGTTTAGATGCAGTGTTTAAGTGGGTAAAGTGGGGGAAAACCATCAAATGCTTATAAAAATTCAGTGGGAAAAAACCTATGTATCCTTTCACAGAATAAAATGTATCATGGTTATTCAACAGTAGTTGAATACAGTAGTAAAAGTGAGATATAGCGGAGAGAATTCTGGGGGATGATGAAATGTTCTGTCTTCTGTTGTGGTGAAAGTGAAGTCGCTCAGTTGTATCCAACTCTGAGACCCCATGGACTGTAGCCTACCAGGCTCCTCTGTCCATGGAATTTTCCAGGCAATAGTACTGGAGTGGGTTGCCATCTGTTGTGGTAGTGTTCACTATTAATAGTGTTTACTATTAGCCATATGCAAAGTAGTCAGTCACAGTCTCAGATGAGAGTATATCTGGGTGTACAGCTGCTGTCAAGAACTACCTTGTTCTTACTCTTCTTAACTAACTGCGGTTTCATCTTTCATCTTTTCTCCTACTCCCCATCCCAAATACATAGCAATGATAGATTATATTGACTGAATTTCTACAATGCCCACATTAGCCCAGATTATCTTTACAAACTGATACTCATGTTTCCCAACCTAAAAACTTCAGTTCAGTTCAGTTCAGTCGCTCAGTCGTGTCTGACTCTTTGCGACTCCATGAATCGCAGCATGCCAGGCCTCCCTGTCCATCACCAACTCCCGGAGTTCACTCAGACTCACGTCCATCGAGTCCGTGATGCCATCCAGCCATCACATCCTCTGTCGTCCCCTTCTCCTCCTGCCCCCAATCCCTCCCAGCATCAGAGTCTTTTCCAATGAATCAACTCTTCGCATGAGGTGGCCAAAGTACTGGAGCTTCAGCTTCAGCATCATTCCTTCCAAAGAAATCCCAGGGTTGATCTCCTTCAGAATGGACTGGTTGGATCTCCTTGCAGACCAAGGGACTCTCAAGAGTCTTCTCCAACACCACAGTTCAAAAGCGTTAATTCTTCGGCACTCAGCCTTCTTCACAGTCCAACTCTCACATCCATACATGATCACAGGAAAAACCATAGCCTTGACTAGACAGACCTTAGTTGGCAAAGTAATGTCTCTGCTTTTGAATATACTATCTAGGTTGGTCATAACTTTCCTTCCAAGGAGTAAGCATCTTTTAATTTCATGGCTGCAGTCACCATCTGCAGTGATTTTGGAGCCAAAAAAAAAAAACAGTCTGACACTGTTTCTACTGTTTCCCCATCTATTTCCCATGAAGTGATGGGACCAGATGCCATGATCTTCGTTTTCTAAATGTTGAGCTTTAAACCAACTTTTTCACTCTCCTCTTTCACTTTCATCAAGAGGCTTTTTAGCGCCTCTTTACTTTCTGCCATAAGGGTGGTGTCATCTGCATATCTGAGATTATTGATATTTCTCCCGGCAATCTTGATTCCATCTTGTGCTTCTTCCAGCCCAGCGTTTCTCATGATGTACTCTGTATATAAGTTAAATAAGCAGGGTGGCAATATACAGCCTTGACGTACTCCTTTTCCTATTTGGAACCAGTCTGTTGTTCCATGTCCAGTTCTAACTGTTGCTTCCTGACCTGCATACAGGTTTCTCAAGAGACAGGTCAGGTGGTCTGGTATTCCCATCTCTTTCAGAATTTTCCACAGTTTATTGTGATCCACACAGTCAAAGGCTTTGGCATAGTCAATAAAGCATAAATAGATGTTTTTCTGGAACTCTCTTGCTTTTTCCATGATCCAGCGGATGTTGGAAGAGATGGACAAATAATTTTTTTTTTTTTAAAGAAAAAAGTTATGAGTTTCACAAAAGACTCTATGGGATGGTAGTTAGTTGTGAAAAATTATTATTTTCAAAAGTATTTAGTGCCTCTTCCTGGGATATGATTGTACTGCCTCACTCCACAGATACCAGATTTGACTTATTTCACTCTGGATAATAAAATGTGAGCAGAATTGACATGGTACTTTTGGGCACCAAGAAACAGTTCTTGATTTGCCATATTTTTTTTCTTCGTTTGTCAAGAGACCATCAATGTTTCCGGTAGAGATGGCTCCCTCATCCTGGGCGGAGTCATGGTAGACAAATAGTAGGAGCAGGGTGTGTTACTATAAGCTGCCATGATTCTTGGGGTTGTTTCTTTCTGCAGCTTGCGAAAATGCTGTACTGACAATATGGTTTAATTAGCATCAGAGGACTTCCCTGGTGACTCAGATGGTAATGAATTAGCATCAGAAAATGAGTTCGTCTTAACTCCAATTCTTCACTATCTTTGCAAACTTGAACAAATCTTCAAACCTTTTTGCAGTTGAATATAAAATAGGAATGATAATATGCTCCGTATTTGGTGTTGCCTTTGATGTTCAGAGAGGCAAATTTTGGTAAATTCCAAAGTACTATAGAAATATAATGTATTACAATATTTGTACTCAAATTCAGGACTCGGATGTGGTGTCTGTGGCCTCATTTTAACTTCTATGTCGCTGTGAGGCATAGTAATCATCACATTGTCAAGCCCTTTGTTCAGTCACTGAAATGGGCACAACCTGTATATAAGTAAGATTGGAAAAGATCTGGATAGTTTTCAAAGTAACAAAGAAGATTGATTTAAAGTTTCTTTCGGACATTGTACTTCGTCTGGCTCTATGGCTTAGTTGGTTAAAGCGCCTGTCTTGTAAACAGGAGATCCTGGGTTCAAATCCCAGTAGAGCCTATTTTGCACGCTGCTTCTTCTTCCCTGAGAAAAGATAAAGATTTCAGTACTGCAGTTCTGTTCTGTTCTGATTCAGTACTACAATACCACCCCCCTGCCTTCTCCCGATCCCGAAAAAGGTAGAACCCTAAGAATGATCACAAACCTATCTTCCCCTCACAAAAGTACCAATCCCCTGCCTCCTCCCAATCCCAAAAAAGGCAGACCGCTAAGAATGATTGTAAATCTCTTCTTTCCGTCACAAAAAGGCAAGTGAACTTGAGAAGGTCATTTTCTGGGGAAATAAATAAACCTGCTTCACCTCCATTATGGGATGGTTGTCCCCATCGCGGGAGGGGTCAGATAGGTGTTTGAATACGCACATTCTCACAGCTTCAGGCAACATGGATTGACTGTGGTTGTCAGAGGGGAGGGGGGTGGAGGGATGAGTGAAATAAGTAAGGGAGATTAAGAGGCACAAAATTCCACTTACAAAATAAATCAGTCATTAGGGTAAAATGTACAGCATGAGGAATACAGTAAAAATATATATATTGTAATATCTTTGTATGGTAACTCGAGTTATCATGGTAATTATCTTGTAATAGAAATATCAAATCACCATATTGTGCAACTGGAACTAACATAGAATCTGTATACTTCAATTAAAAAAAGAAACTTATTGTAAACAAAAGAAAACCTGAATCAACATAACATTTTTTTTCATTAGCCCACCTGGCACTAGCATTTCTATAGCATTGAAATAGAGTCGAAATAGAGTCTTGCATTCGCCAGCTGAGTTTGTTTGGTTATGGATAATTGTTTTTCATCTATCTTTTCATCTAGTTTGTCATATTTTATTTTTTCCCATTTTCAGTTTGTCCATTTCCCTTACATGTAATTACAGATATATGGAAATCATATATGCTGCTTGCTAAAAAAAGTGTAGTAAAGTCTCTTGCTGTGACTCTGTAAGTCCATTCATGAGTGCACATCCATCTTGCAATCAATCAGCTGAAATGAAATGGTCACCATACCCAAATGATTCAAATGGCAAGATCGATAATGTTACATATGTACCAGGGAGATATGAAAACATTTATCTTTAACATAATGAAGTTTTCTGGGGAGACTAGGGGAGGCTCTCAGGTAACTCCAAAAATAAGAGCAAGGAGGGGTGATGGGCTTTGGTTTTTACAGGGTTAGGGGCCAGGCTGTGGAGTGGAGAGGGGAGTGAAGATTCCTAAGTGAGAACCAGGACTAGCGTGGTTTGATCTTCCCTCTGAGAGAGCTTAAGCACTTTCTTATGGGCTGGCTTAAATGTGAGAGTGATGGGTCTTGAAAGCTGTCAGCAAATATAAAAAATGGGGTCAATTTCTTAATTACAGTTTTAATAGAAACTAAATTACAGTTGTAATAGAAATCTGTATACAAGTCCACAGAAGAGCATATATAAAAGTGTTCCTAACAGCCCTATTCACAATTTTCACAAACTGAAAATAACTCATATATCAACCACTAGAATGGATAAATAGTGGCATATTAATACAATATGATTACATATGTGTATGACTGTAAATATATAAATACAAATAACATCATTGAATACAACAACATGGATGAACCTCGTAGTGCTGCACAAAAGTAGCCAGACATCAGAGTACATATTGTAAAATTCTATTTATATGTTATTTAAAATGTGCAAAGCTAATAGATGATATCAGAGTCCAAAATGTGATTACCCTTAAGAAGAAAGTAGTTAGAAGGCACATTAGAGGGGCTTCTGGTATTTCTTCACACAGATAACCTAGGTGACAAAACTTAATTCTTGATTCAATTTGATAGAAATAGTGGCAATAAATTGGAACAGAAGATCTGAGTGAGAGTTCATAGACATGTTCTCTTTGTAAATATTCAGTGATATATACATTTATATATACATATATAAGGGCTTCCCTGGTGGCTCAGCTGGTAAAGAATCCACCTGCAGTGCAGGAACCCTGGGTTCGATTTCTGGGTTTGGAAGATCCCTTGGGGAGGCGAACAGCTACCCACTCCAGTATTCTAGTGAGTGACTTTCACTCACATACATATATATTCAGAGATACATCTACATAAATGTAAGTATTCTGTATATGCTTCTGTTTGTACACTTTCCTGCATGTTTGTTACATTTCAATTAAAAATAATTTAAAAAGAAAAAGCCACCAATTAAGAAAGAGAATATTGCCTTTATTTTATGAGTTCCATTTGCCCGACTCCACATCTCTTTCTCACTTGAGATAACAACTACATTAATGCTTGTGATTATCATTCCCTTGCCTTTTTTTTAAAAAAAAAACTTAAAACAGCAATAAACATTTATTCTCAAGCAATTTTTGTGCATCAGAAATCTAGAAGCAGCTTAGCTGGGTGGCCCTGGCTTGGAGGTCTCTCATGGGATTGCAGTTAATTTTTCAGCCAGGAACTGGATGCAGCCCTCTGAAGGGACTGGATAATTTATTCCCAAGATTTCTCATGCACATGGCTGAGTCCTTAGTTCTTTTTTTTTTTTAATTGGAGGTAATTGCTTTACAATTTTGTATTAGCTTCTGCTGTACAACAACATGAATCAGCTTTAAGTATACATGTATCCCTTCCCTCTAGAGTCTCCCTTTCAGTCTCTTGCTTTTAAGCTTTACTTCTAATATATGTGTATTTAACACAATAGATTACTTAATATGCTTAGTTTGTAGTTTCTATAGATGAAACCATGTTGTATTTGTTTTGGAATGTTTCCTTGTTATTGAAATATTATCATAATATCTCATTTTGTATGATTTCTAGATATTTCTTTATTGCACATAACTAAAATTTTATAGCTGTCATCAAAATGTGGTAAAACTCTGACACTATTTATAATAATTTTTCTGTTTGATCTTTGTACATAAGCATATGTATGTGTGCGTGTTCAGTCACTAAGTTGTGTCTAACTCTTTGTGATCCCATGGACTGTAGCCCACCAGGCTCCTCTGTCCATGGGATTCTCCAGGCAAGAATACTGGAGTAGGTTGCCAATACGATCTATTAAAAAGAAAAAGTCAGTTCTGTTGATTCCTTTCTAGTCATCACAGCTTTTTATTTTTTTGCTTTCCTTTTGTCTAGTAGAGAATCAGTTCAGTTCAGTTCCTCAGTCGTGTCTGACTCTTTGCGACCCCATGGACTGCAGCACACCAGGCTTCCCTGTCTATCACCAACTCCTGGAAGTTATTCAAACTCATGTCCATCCAGTTGGTGATGCCAGCCAACCATCTCATCTTCTGTCCCCTTCTCCTCCTGCTTTCAATCTTTCCCAGCATCAGGGTCTTCTCTGGTAGAGAATACAAGTGGTAATTTCTGGTTTACTTCATGTGTTCCTAATTTCGAACAGAATGTTCTGAATTTTTTGCCTTTAAGTATTATGTTTTCCACAGATTATTTTTGTATTTTAAAAATCAGGTTAAAAAACTTTCCATTTCCAGATTGTTGTTTCATTAGTGGACACTGAAATTTATTCAATGCTCTTTCTCCCTGTACTGAGGTAAACATTTTCCCTTTACTTTCTTCATGTTTCCTGGCTTTGATTTCATTAGGATGAAAGCAGGCTTATAAAATGAGATGGAGAGGCTTCTTTCTGTTACTATATTTGGAAGTATTTGTGTCCAGCTGAAATTATTTTCCCTGTAATGTTTTATAGAACTTTCAGATTAAAATATCTGGGTTTGGAGTTTTCTCTGTGGGAAAAATTTTTGAGTATTTATTGTTTAATTTAATGGTTTCGGACTATTCATATTTGCTATTTTTTCTTTAGTGAAATTTAACTGATTTTTTTGTTACGATTTCATTTAAAACTTCAAATTAGTTCGGCAAAATTTCTTACACCTTTGCACATTCTGATCCACCTTTTGGATATACTCTTCTTTTGCTTTTTATTTTATTTTTTGCTAACCTTTCTCATCTTTTAGATTTCAGTTTCTAAATGCTTACTGGAGGCTGGGTTAAGGACAGACCCCAGACAGTCTGTCACTTTGACCTGCTGTAGCCCAGAGAACCGGGGTGGTGCTTTCCTGGAAAGAAAGCAAAAGAGAGCAGCCTTTGCAGGGTGCTCAGAAGCTTTTGAGAAAACGCTGTTTCTCTAGCATCTCTAAATTGTGAAAAATCTGTGTAGCCTCAACTTTTTGGGGCGGGGAGCCCGAATGCTCTGAGAAGGCAGGTTGGATGAAGACCAAAATCAGGCCCTCGCAGTTCCTAATAATGGGGAATGAGGCCCCCCAAATGCCTCAGATTCCAGCTGAGTTGCTTTCACCGCGCCCACCCACCCCTCAGGAACAGGGTCCAAATCAGGCGGTGTGAGTGACTCCTCCAGGCCTCCCGCGCGCCTTCCCACCACCCGTGTGCTTTCCTCGCCCGCACCATCGCTAATGGGGGGTCGAAATCCGCTGAGATGAGAGTGGCTGTGGGAAATGAGCTGGAAAGGAAACAGACAACTACAACAAAATGGCTCAAAATCCAACCTTTCTAACCTGAAGAATGGTTCCTTCCCTCTCAGTCACACAACCCCGCAACCCAGTGGCTGCACAAAAGGAGGGACATTTTCTAATTGCTCAGTAAGTACAATCGTTGGGGTTTTTACTAAGGTGTCCCTGGAGGGTACTCAGTGGACCTGTTCTTCGCGGTTTCCAAGAAGGGCCAGGCCTAGGAAGACGCTTCTCATTTCAATCCTAATTGAAGACGTCTTGTCAGGATTGGGCGCCCAGCTGAGAGGACGCCAGGAGCGGTCTTTTTTTTTTTTTTGTAATTTTCACTTATTCCCATAGGGTCTTAATTTTGACTTTGTCTTCATTCTGAAGGTAAATAGAGCCTTTGTAGCCGTGATTACAGAAAGACATTTCAATCCTTTTTTGCTTCTTCGTCTTCTTTTTTTTTTTTAATAGGTTAATCAACTGACTGAAGAGGCATTACAATGCAAGTGTAAAATTTTGTTCAGAAAAGAAATTTGGTGTCAGGCTAAGGGTAGGAGTTTGGAGAAAAGCAGAATTTCCATTTTGCCCTAGTCGCTAACCATTTCTTAAAAGAAGTTACTTGGGTTTTGTACCAGTGACACCACCTTTTAAGTAAAATTGATGGGAAAGGTATTTTTCATGAGTTGCAGTTAACAAGAATAGCCCAGATTCTCAATACTTGTAAATTTTTCTCTCACCTTACGAATGAAGGACCACGTGGCCTAATGGATAAGGCGTCTGACTTCGGATCAGAAGATTGAGGGTTCGAATCCCTTCGTGGTTGTTTCATTTTTCACACTCCGGCTACCTTTACCCAGATATCACTGTCCCAGTATCTCCCTTTGGTTATACGTGATTCAGTAAGTGGGGTCGGCGCCAGCCTTCTCTTTGTACTATAGGAGTCCTTGGTCAGGCAGGTACGCAGGTGTTGGGATTGCGAAGAGCGCCAGCCTTGGTCTTTTGGAGCCTCCTCCAGGAGTTTGGGTGGACCCAGTGAGTGAGGTGGGTGCCACAAGGCACGAATGTCAAGGAATTCTGCTCTCCCCGTCCGATAGTGTCTGGACGTATCTTATTTTAGCGTACGACTCTTCCGTTGGTTTTCAGGTGCCGCTCTGTACTTCGACGCTGAAAATGTTGATTTGCTTTTTGGAAGTCAGTTTAAATGGCGCCCCCTTTCGACAGGAAAACTTGCCACATTTTAAGCAGCTGGCTCCTGATTCACGTGGATGCCACCTGAGAGGAGCGCCGTCTTTCGGTGGGTTCTCCCACACGTTGCAAGATGAATTAGTTGAACGTTAAGCAGTATCTGAGGAGCCAGGGTTAAAACAGAGACTTGGAACCATGAGAAGAGACCAGTCAGGCAAATTATAATGAAGAGGGAGCTTCTGCACAAGTGGAAAGAACGTGGTCAAATACATTTGAATATTTAGGCGTAATGGACACATTCATATAACAATATGACGGCTCAAATTAGATTCAAGTAAGAATTGAAATTTTGAATGGTCTTAAACTATGAAATATTTTGAATTAGTTGTCAAGTCTTCCTACTGAGAAAATTACATCTCCTTCCGTTTGCTACGAACTTCTTTAAAACATTAAAAGAAGAAATAAATCTAACCAGACACAGCTCTTCCACAGTATAGGAGAGAAAGAAAAAAAAATCCACAACTGCTCATGCCGAATGCTGTAATGATTTTTTTCCCATGAGTGTACTTCTTTAACAGCTCTATCGAGGCAAAATTTTCTTAAACTGCATGTATTTAAACTTATAGTTTGACATATGTATAACTCATGAAACCATCACTACAAAAGAGATAATGAACACAGACACCATCCTCAAACGTTTCCTCAGGCCTTTTTGTAATATGTTCATCTGTTGCTGGATTTTGTTTGTTAGTATTTTGTTGAGAATTTTTATGTCCATGTTTATGAGAGATATTGGTCTGTAGTTTTCTTATCTCATGATGTCTTTGTGTGACTTTAGCATCAAGGTAATAATGGCTTCCTTTTCCAATTTTTATAAGAGTTTGTAAAGATATAATATCAATTTTTTTAAAATGGCAGAATTTAGCAGTTAAGATGTCTAGACTAGGGCTTTTCTTTATGGGTAATTTTACTCACTAAATCAATCTGTTTGCTTGTTATGGATTCTAATTCCATGCTAAATGCTTATGTCAGTCATCTACATCTTTGTAACAAACCTCACCCAAATTTTGTGGGTGACTTAAAACAACATTTAGTTTCCAATTCTGCAGGTCAGTTATTGGGCTGTGCTCAACTAGGCAATTCTTTTGCTGGTTTTGCTTGTGGTCACTCATTGATTGCAGTTTTCTGGCAGCCTGACTGGGACTAGATGGTCCAAAATGTTCCCACTCACTGTCTGGGGTGTCATGTGGAATGGCTGGGATGACTGGGACTCTCTCTTCACATGATCTTCAGTTCTTCAGGAAGTTAGGTAGGATTTCTTCACATGATGTCTCAGGGTCCCAAGATGGCAAGAGGAGAAGTTATAAGGCTCTTGAACCCTAATATTGAAACTCCCACAACATCATTAAGACAGCATTCTATTGGCCAAATCGCAAGGTCAGCTCACATACAAGGAGGGAAATAGACTCCACCTCTTTACGGTAGCTGCTGCACGATCATATTCCAAAGGGACATGCATAGTGGGAATTTGTGACAGGACTTGGTGACTGAACAACAACAATCAATCAACCGAACAATGTTTTGTTATCTCATTTAACACTAAAAACAACACTGTGAATAGCCACGATTGATATATCTTGGTAAGTAAATTATCCATTACCACTTCTTTACCAGTGTTAATCTGAATTGGTCTGTGAACCTTGTTTTGAACCTACCTTTGGAGAAGGAAATGGCAACTCACTCCAGTATCTTGCCTGGAAAATCACATGGACAGAGGAGTCTGGTGGGTTACAGTCCATGGGGTCGCAAAGAGTCGGACACGACTGAGCGACTTCACTTTCTTTACCTGGTGGGCAGCTCAGGGTGGGGCCAGGGATAATGTAAGCGCTCCAAAATGTAGCAGCAGCTGAAAAAGCACTGATAGTGCTGAGCATTTAAACATGTGCAATTACAAATTTTTGTAAAGCCAGAGAACTCCACGTCCTTGTCTCAGGATGAATCTGATAATGTTTAAGATCGAGAGGGTGAGATTAAGTGACCCACACACAGACTCCTGGTTCAACTCCTTTTCTGAGGCTGAGTTCCTGAGTGTCTGATATATCTACAGGCAGCATGGACTTATAAAGAGTAATAAGCACCTTAGAGGAAGCCCCGATGAGTGGAGAAACTGAGGAAACCAGGTTCAAAATACAGGAAAACTTCTACTGAGATGTTTAAAAACCAAGATCGTCCACATTTCACATAACTGACAAATCAGACGTAGTTTATTACTGTGAAACAGTCTTGGCAAGAGACAAAAGTTAAATTGCCAACGTGTCGGAAGAAGGAAGACACCGAAATCAGCGGGATGGTACTTAAACCATGCACGACCGTAAACAGAATTTTAAGACAACCCACAACCAAGCTCTAGTATGTAAATCCCAACCGTTGATCGCTTTGTGGGGACCTCAAATTTAACCTGTCTCATACGGCTAGAGAGTAGTAAAATTTGCTCCAGGTGAGGCTCGAACTCACAACCTCGGCATTGCTCACAAGTGTACTGTCTTATAAGTACCGCGCGCTAACCGATTGCGCCACTGGAGCTCCGCTAGGTAGGGGTTTGGGGAGGTGTAAGTGAATATACTTTCACAGATGAAGACTTGTTTAAGGTAGTCAATATTATGAATAAAATGGCGCCTTCTGATACGGGGTTTTCTCTTTGAATCTGATATGCAGTTCACAGCAGCAGTCTTTGATCAGTTGGTATCAGCCAATCTGCCGCCGTTTCCCCCACAGTACAGAGAAGCAGCCTCGGTTGAGCGTCGCAGCCATCTCCATCTTGATTTTCCGCTCATATTCCCACGGCTTCTCTAAATTCAGACTTATTTGAAAGCATTTGAATGGGGGAAAAAAATTACATTGGTTCCACAAAGGCAGGAAGCTTTCCACTCAGGAGTGTGTACTCCGTCTGTGTGACCACAGTGCATTTTCGTTGCTCCGAATTCCCGGGGACTTACCATCTCAGCGGTCTACTTTCTCGCATCACCTCTGCCTCGGCTCTGCGCTCCGCTCGGCCGACTTTCCCTCTGCTTCAGATGCCACCCGTCCCACACCGACCCAGTCACTGTTTTTTAACTTAAGAATGTTAAAATACTTTGCTATCCTGAAACATTCGGAGAGCTAATATTTCCTTTAGAAAAAGCACTGTTTTAAATGTACTAAGTTTAAATAAACTATGTTAAATGCAATACAGACTAAGGAAATGCAGAAAAACAAAAAGGTGGTAACTTGAAAATTTTCTGAAGTCTCACACTCAGAGAAATATATTGTTTATATTTGTGGTTCATTTCAAGATTTTTCATTCTAGTTATACATTTTGGGACAAAAGAAACTCCCTCCGGATGGCTCCATGGCCTGCGTGGACACACTGTGACCCAGACGTGAACCACAACTTCACTTGTTACCGGACCCCCATTACCTCCATTTTAACAGAGGGGCCGTGATGACACTTTGGGTCTTTCCATATAAATATTCACTTGGACCTTGTTTCCAACAGTCCTTGAAATTTGAGGGGTTTTCTCTTTAGCAAGTCCATTTAGGAAAGAAATGGGGGAATTATATTCTATATATTTTCAGTGGCACTGCAGGGTCATCAGGAATTGGCTTCTCCCTTTAATCCAAGATGTCAGATCTGAAAACTGGTTTATGATCAGAAACTGGGCAAGGTATTGTGACTGTATTTTTAACTGGGGCAGCTACCCTCAGTCTTCTGATTATCCTTGATTTCTTCTGTGTAGACAGTGATATGCTTGTTGGCTGCCCATCTATTTTGTTTCTAGGGATGCTGTATTTTATTAACTGTCTCAACACTCTACAAAGGTGGCTACCTCTCTGAAATTGTCTTTCATTACATGAATTTTGCCCACCACACCCGGCACATGTACATGCATACACTGACCAGGTTCTGACCAGCTCAGTGCTGCTATTTCTGGCCTGAATTGCTTCAAGATCCTATAATTCCCATTGCTGTCAGTGAAGCCACTTCTGTAGCAGAATCTCGTATCACCAGCACAAGTCCAATAGAGGACAGTCACCATGGAGCTTCTTAGTAATGGTAGTGTACCTGTCCCATCACATGCCTCCCCCCACCCCCAACAGAATATCCTTTGGCTCTCCTGTTACCAATTCATCCAGTGGGTTTTCCAATATTACATGGTAAATCCACTCTAGCATGTCCACTTCTTTGAATTTTTGATCCCTCTTTCTGCCATCAATGTCAAGAGTCCTGGCATTCTTACCACATTTAGTGAGAGCTCTTGCTGTTTTAAGCAGGAGAATCCTAACAGTACATTGAGTTCTTGCCAGCGTATAAAAATTCTGTACTTTGGGAGAATGCTCTAGTATCAGTGTATTCTACATCAACTAACTTTGCATTCTACTCTTCTTGATCCAGAACACTTAGAATTTAGTTGTGTACGGAAGGATGCCGAATGTGTGGCAGAGGTACGTGTTTGGCAGAGGAGAGATCTCTGCATTGTCTTCAAGGAAGAAGGACTAACTAACCCTTGGTAAGGAGGATTGGGCTACTTCTAAAAAGCTGAAAGGATCTTGGGAAATCTGGAGATCTAGATGTTCTAATGTATCCCTTGGAGAAGAAAATGGCAGCCCACTCCAGTATTCTTGCCTGGGAAGTCCCATAGACCGAAGAGCCTGGCAGGCTACAGTCCATGGGGTCGCAGAGTCAGACATGACTTAGCGACTCAACAGCAACAACAATGCATCCCACCAAATGTCTCCATCCAATGTTTCAATATTCTGTTCTTTTCCAATTGAGGCCATGACCTAGGCACAGAAGATAATCTGGTTTGGGAATTTAACATACTTTGGAGTCCTACTATTCCTGTGATTAAATCTTGGAGCTGAACCTTAGCTTTTTTTGCCCTTGAGTTGCAGGATATGAGAGTTTTTTTTATACCCTCCTATGGAGACTCTGGCTTTCACATTAGCCTCTACTTGGCTTCCTTTGTGACTCAGCTGGTAAAAAAATCTGCCTGCAGTGTTGGAGACCTGGGTTCAGTCCCTGGGTTGGGAAGATTCCCCTGGAGAAGGAAAAGGCTACCCACTCCAGTATTCTGGCCTCGGTCCCAGAAAGTTGGACACAACTGAGTGACTTTCACTTTATTTGATGAGATATCATCCTCAGCATTTAATCATCTCTTTCCAATTTCTTCTACTGAAGAATTCTATTACATTATTATTACCATCTCTCCCATATTTATCAAGCACCTGATACATCACATCTGCTTTTGCATATCCATTGGTATAGCATCTCAGTTCAGGTTGGGTGAAAGTTTTAAAAACTGCTACATTGTGCTAGTGGCTGTGTTCCACCAATCCCTTTACTGCCAACCAGATGGATAATCCAGCTTCAAAAATCTCATTTTAGGGACTTCCCTGGAGTCCAGTGGTTAAGACACTGCACTTTCACTTCAAGGGTATGGGTTCTATCCCTGGTCAGGGAATTAATATCCCCACTTGCTGCATGGGTGTTGCAAACAAACAAACAACCAAAAAACTCATCTTGGCATTTTCTTTCTCAGATGCTTTACCAACTACTGTATTTTGTGTTCCCTGGAAAGACTCCAAAATGGGGATTTGCATTCAGAAACTTTACTGGGGTACTATCTCAGGGTGAACACCTGAGAAGCAATGAAGAATCAAAATCTGTCAGAGGAACAAACTGGGCTGCAGTGCAAGCGCAGAAGGGCATTTGCCTATTCCTGGGGGTCTCCACAACTGGAATGGCCCTTTAGATGTGTCCCAAGTTGAGAAGTCAGATCTTGGCTGTTATACCTCGCATAGACCAATAATTAGATATAGGCTGCCCTTGGAAATGAAATGTGACCTTGACCTGAGACAATTCCTAAAAAGAGATGACAGTTGAGAGTCATCAGGTAACAACCTTCCAAGGATCTAGGAAGGTAAATCTTCTATCCAAAGGGTCCAGGTATTTAGTCAATACACCATCTGTGACAGTCACAGTGAGGAAGAAGAGAGAGAGAAAATGAGTCTGAGCTCTGGATAGGATTTGAAAACCACCACAGTGATTCCAGATGCTGTAGGAAACATTTTATTGGAGATAGTTGCAGGGCTGGTTCTGAAGCTAAGGGTTCTAGGGTTGAGAAGGGAAAGCCTATCTTTCAAAGGATGCTCTGACCAAGTGTCATACTCTGAATACACTAAAGATCAGACAGAGGAAGGTTTTTGTAGGGTCTGAATTAAAAAGAGGCTCTGACTGCCACCATCATGGAGATACTCTTCCCTTCATGTGAGGCAATTTCTTGCTCCCACTCTATCTAGGGCTCCTACAAAAGAGTGACAGATCAGCGGAGGCAGGGATGGGTGGGGTGTCATGGAAAAAGACTGATCTGAAAATATTTGGAAATTGACTTTACATGTTTCTCCTAGGGGAAGACAAATGTTATGAAGTAGAACTTAAATTGTATGGCTATTCACCGCATTGTCAATTCTACACATTTAGGGTAGAGAGAGAAGGAAGACTCAGAATGTGTAGGAACATGCTTTTTCAGGATATCATGGCAAATTGACCTATCCTCATGGATGAATTGGAGAAGGCAATGGCACCCCACTCCAGTACTCTTGCCTGGAAAATCCCATGGATAGAGGAGCCTGGTAGGCTGTAGTCTATGGGGTCGCTAAGAGTTGGACATGACTGAGTGAAGAGAATGTAGAGAAAAGATTTTGCTTTTAAACAGGTCTTCAGGTAAAGAAGCAGGATGGCTCCTGCCCCCAACTTGATCTTCTTATTTGGTTTGGAACTGTTTCATGTATGCCAGAATATCTGACTTGACTGTACTGACTGGAGTCCGATGAAACCAGCGCATGACAGGGACGCCATCAGGTCCCACTAGGAACTTCTCAAAATTCCAGCGGATGTCACGGACCATGATGGGTTCCCAGGATATATGTTTGATTGAGCCCATAAACTCAGAAGGGTGAGGACAGGATTGCTGCAGCAGAGAGATGGAAAAAAGAAATGACGGAATCATTTCTGATCATGGATGATCCAGGCTATTTTCACCCACAGATACTCCACTTCCTCTTATGTTGAGATATGTTCGTTTCCTATGATTCTTAATATATTCTCTGAATCACAACCATGCTAACTACCAAGAAAGTTGTAGATATTATAGCAAAAGTCTACTTCCTCTTTCTATCTCTCCCTGTGACCCCATCACAAAATCCTGTTCCTATGAATGAGATATGTCAGCTCTCTAGCTTTCAATTCCCTTTTCTACAAAGGGAAGAGATTAGAATGTGGTTTCCTAGATCTTGATGCTCCATGGGCCAGTCATCTTTTGAAAATACCTTTTGGGGGCTAATATGGAGTTCCAGTGTTTTGTTTTGAAAAATAAGAGAAAAATTTTAAAACACCATTACTTCATTTAGTTTTAAAGAGATAATTATAAGAATAAATTACATATGTGTCCTAATCTTAGAATAATGGGCAGCTCTATAAATCAGTTGATGTTTATGAAACCCTCCTAACATTGCCCTGTTTTTTCAGTTTACTGAGTATATATAAAAATCTCAACATGGGTCAACCTTGGCCCACAGTTCCGCATTTAAGGACACTGAACTCTGATCATCTTTAAGGGCCCTTCTCAGCTCTCACGTTCTCTGTGTCTAAGAGCCAGTGTTTCATAAAAGGCACTTATTGCATTGTATTACATCTGCCTTTTTTTTTTTTTTTTTTTGGTCTTCTCCAGTATGAACTCATCAAGGAACAGGGACAGCGTCTGTTTATTTTTATACCCTTATTGTTTAGCAAACTGCCTTATAGATAGCAGACACTCAACAAATGTTCCTTGAATGAATGAATGTCAATGAACAAAAGAGAATGGTCCCAGTGAAAGGTAGCACTCTACACAATGCTTTGTACCACAAAGCCAGAGCATCACAGATACTAACAAATTTAACCCTAGTCCCTATGCTTATAAGGAGATCTCTTCCAAAGAGTCCAACCCCTCCTCCAGGCAGGAGCCCTTGCGTCCGTTTCTACCACACCAACTCTACATTAGGAATATTAAGGAAGAAGAAGCTTAGGTCAGTAATTAACTCACCTTTAAGAAGGTGAAGACTTTCTGCTCTGTTTCACCATTCACATCCCCTTTCTCAAACAGCTGGAAATTAGGTACGTATCCTCCTCCTGGACGGACATACCTGCAATGAACCATAATGTTCCCAGGAAGCTCCAGAATATAAGAGAGAAAATTATAATAGGGTACCAGGATTTGAGGTTATGAAAAAGGGGAATCAGATATGGAGGTATAGAAAACAGGGCTGAGAAGGGGAAGTAAGGTCGTTGGTAAACTTTGGGCTCCCTGACACTTGATTTTTCTCTATTCCACATGCTGTCACTGTCTCCCATCTGTATTGTTTCTGTAACAGCAACACCAGGAGCTATTTCTGTGCTCCCATTCCTCCACCATCCATCCAGGTCTCACTTCCCAGGGAAGGGGAAAGCATCTCTGACACAGCCAGACTCACATCAGTGAAGGCCAAATTTAAAATCAGTTAGTAGGTACCCCAAGCCCATTAACCCACTGCCCATCCTGGAAATTCCCAACATGGAAGTGCCTCTGGAAATGGAGAAAAGGTAGACAGAGACAGATCTCTATAGGGTTTTAAGTAGGCGCTTACTTCAGTCCTGGAAGAATTTCTGAGTTTTCTCCCGGTTCTTGCTTTCCGAATTGGTTACAGGGAAATCCCAACACAACTAGGCCAAAGGGCTTCAGCTCCTCCTGTAGTGCATTCAGTTCTATGGGTAGAGAATGGACAATATGGTGGCCTGGCCAGAGAGCCTGCCTTGTGTGTATAGACAGTGATCCTTGGAAATACCCATTTTACAGAGGGAAAAACAGAGGTCCAGGAAAAGCGGAAAAATATCTAAGTCAGAAAGACTGTTCATGGCAGGGCTGAAATGAAATACTAGATCTCCAGACATGTATGCAAAAGCCCTTTGTTATAATGGAGTATTTCCCAAATCTGCAGCACATCAGAATCAGATGGGACCTTTCCTTAAAAATAAGGATGCCCAGATTCCTTTCCAGAAGTTCTTCTGGTCACATTATTCTGAGGTGGCTCCCCAGTCATCTTTATTATTCTAAAGCTCACCAGATCACTGCTGGTGGGATTGTAAAATGGTATAACTGTTATGGAAAATAATATGGAGGTTTCTTAAACAATTAAAAATAGAACTACCGTAAAGCAGCAGTCCCAATTCTGGGCATATATGCATAAGAATTGAAAAACAGTCTCAGAGAGATATTTGCACATCCATGTTCATAGGAGCACTATACATAAAAATCAAGAGGTGGAAGCAACCCAAATGTCCATTGATGGATGAATGCATAAACAAAATGTGGTATATCCATATACAATGGAATATTATTCAGTTTTAAAATGGAAGGAAATTTTGTCACATGTTACAACATGAATGAATCTTTATGCTAAGTGAAATAAACTAGTCATGAAAAGACAAACACTGTAGGTAAGAGAAATACATGTGGTATCTAAAGTAGTCAAATTTATAGAAACAGAAGGTAGAATAGTGGTTACCAGGGGCTTGGGGGAAAGGCGAAAGGGGAGCTGTTATTTAATGGATACAGAGTTTCAGTTTTGCAAGACAGAAAAGTTCTAGAGATTTGTTTTACAACAATGAATATTTTTAACACTGCTGAACAGTCTTCTTAAAAGAGGTTAAGATGGTAAATTTTATATTTTGTCTTTTTGTACCACAATTTAAAAACAAAAATTTTAATTTCATTTTAATTTTAAACAAAACCACATTTAAACATCACTGACTATCAGTTTGCCTTCCCTGATTGGTTAATTGGTAGATTGAATCTTTTTTTTTTTTTTTTTAAAGGAAGGGACATGCACAATGAGAATGGACTTCTCTCCTCTTCACAGGCTAGTTCACCCTGGGTAGAGTAGGGGTAAATCTGACAGGGGCAAAAAGAAGCAGAGAAATTTCAAGTTGAGCTTTCTGGCGTTCTTTAACAATCTTCAGCATGTTAAAGACACATTCTACCTAAAAACCCTCACTGATATACCAAAACACAAGCTTCCAATTGCCTTCTTCCTCAAGCTTTTCAGTTTGTTTCCCCGGACTTTTATAATCATCTTTTCACCCTTTGTGAGCCAAGTATCTTCAGTTCCATAACAAACACTAACCACTCCCTAACTGAACAGTCTGCTCAGGCAACAGTGTCAACTGATATCTCCTCTAAGTCCTTTCATTTTTATTCTCTGCAATATAAGATTGCTTTCCTGTTTCCACATGGTTCCTAAGTACTTTTCCTCACATCCTCCCCTCTTGTCTTTAGTCACTATAGATAATAACTCCTCTAGGAAACAGACTATTAATTAGGAAGCCTGTCTTCCAGTTCTTGAGAAACTATTCCCCAGTTCTTGCACCTATCACATACAGAGTTGGAACTGAATAAATTGATTTTTTAAATCCCTATAACTGGCAAAATGAAGTATGGTCCAACAGAATATTATTCAATCTTAAAACAGAGGGAGGAAATGATCCGAACTCCAAGGTACCTTATTAATTTTAAAAAGCAAATTGGCAGGTTGTATTTATTACTTTTTGTGTTTGGAGAAGGAAATGGCAACCCACTCCAGTATTCTTGCCTAGAGAATCCCATGGACAGGGGAGCCTGGCAGTTACAGTCCGTGAGTCAAAAAGAGTCAGACATTACTGACTATCATCATCATCATTTATTACATGTCATCAATTGGTAGAAAAGTAAAAAAAAGAATACCTATATATTTGGTAAACACGATAATACTGGTCATCAGAAGGGAAAGGAAACAGATGAAAAGAATTTTTACTCTATAATTTTTTATTACTTTAACTTTGAGCCTTGTGAATATAGTTCAGTTCAGCTCAGTACCTATTCAAAATATAATAATGAAAAACCTAAAAATGAAGTTCTTATTAGTTCAAATATAAGAAAGGCATCTATTTCTGATAAAAATTAGTCCTGTTCATTATTTATTGGCTTTTAATCAAAATGGCCTAAGATATGAGAAAGATAACACTCTACCCTGAATAATGCACAGAGAGGGGAAAAGTCTACACCTAAAGGAGGTGTTGAGGTTGGAGAGGAAGCGTTCGCCTCTCTTACGGTCGCCTCTCCAGCTCTCACTCCAGTCAAATGTGCTCCAGGGATAAAGCCTTTTTTTCTTTTCCCTGTCTTTGTAAGTTACCTGGAAAAGTCTCAAAATCATCAATCCTACCTCCTGTATTTGCCAAGAAGACTTGAATCTTCAGAGAGGCTGCTCTCAAATACATTATTGGTTCTCCTGGAAATCTCAGGAGCAAAGCAGAGGCAGGACGTAGGAAGGGTCAGCAAACATTTTCTGTGAAGGTCCAGATTAGTCATTTCAGATGGCCTCTGGCACCAACACTCATATGACTCAACTCTGTCTTGCAGCATAATATCAACCATAGACAATCTGCAAATGAATGGTCATGGCTGTGTTCAATAAAACTTTATTTACAAAATTAGGCTGACTGGATTTGCCCTGTGGACCATAGTTTGCTGACTCCTGACATTAGGGAATAAAGTCACTTGATCGTGAGTATTTGTTTTGATATATAGAATTAAAATTAGAATATAATACCAATATGACTTAAAATATAACAAGCTGGAAAATTAGTCCCAAGGAGATTTAGCTATGAACTCTTACCAGGATATTGAGCTGTCAGACCACAATAGGTGGCCACATTGACAAAAAGGACATGTTTGCCCGCATACTGCTTGAACTGAATGTGTTCCTTTCCATTAAGAGTAAAAGCGTCATAATCATAGATGGTGCCTTTCACATCTTTGTAGCAATCCATCTGGAAGATTTTAAAAAATCATAATTTTAGTAATAATAATTCCTAATGTCAATATAATCTTTCAAACCATTTAAAGAGCAATACATATATTAACTGAGATCCAGAAAACAAATACGAGTCATCTAATGTGTCAATGACAAGATTGAAACTAGGTCTTGTGACTTGAAAGGCAATGGTATTTTTGAGGAACAGGCAGTCAAGTCTCTTTATTATCTTTGCAGAGGTAAAATACCAGGAACTGCTTGGATGAATGGAAAAAAGCAGAGATTCATGAGCTGCAATGGGATGGCCTGGAAGTAAACTGAAAAGCATACTGCCTTTCTTGCTTCTCTGAAAATGATGCTACCCCTTGTCTCTTGGTTGAAGGCATTCTTGCCTGGATTCCCACAGTGAAGAGAAGGTTTTTAATTCCCAAGTATTTCAGGATAGCCTTATTACTTCTTTAACTTTCCCGAGGTCTTCTGACTTCCTGCCCCACTCATCAGCATGGTGGAGTGGAAAGAGCTCTACCTGGGAATCAGAAGCTTGCTCTATTGTTAGAGTTCCTTGTGATCCTGGGAAGTTCTCATCCTTGGCCCTCAGATTCCTATTAGATCCTGAAAGGCTTCCAGGTTTAACATTCTAGAATCTAATATTACTCCTACCTTGAGTAGTTTTCTCTCTCAATGCACTCTTACTCATATGATGGTCTTGTAACCCAATACTATGAAATTCTAACTTTTTGTAGCTGCCAGGAAAAGAGATGTAGAGCTCAAAAATCCATCTGTCTGTAGGTCACTAAACTGTGTCTGGCAGCATCCAATTTATCACATACCCAACTCCTTACCCATCATGCTCTAGCTATCTAATATCTACCTTCACCACCAGCTCCATCTACCTTAATCTTTATCCAATCTATGGAACATATTTGAGCAAAGTTCCACATAATAGAAATAAGTTCAGCATGAAATTTTCATTGCCTGTCCTTAGGTTAAATTCCTCTGCAGGCTGATCTCATCTTATCTCTCCTCTGTCTTTATCCATGCAGGGTCCATGCAGTACCCAAAATACGCTGACTCCACAGGGCTCACCAACACATCCTGATTTCCTTCTCTATATCAGGGAAGCTGCTATAAATGGGTTCTGGAATATAGGGAATGTAAAATCCCAAAGTATGAAAAGAAAGCTAACATCCAAACCACCCAGTCAGAAAAAGGCAGAGAGGTACTGTGACCAGAGAAAGGAAGGAAGAATATAATCTAATAAGAAAGGTCCAGACTTAAACTAGGATTAAACTAGACTCCCTGGAAATGCAAGGACTATAACAGATTTTAATCAGACACCATCTGCCCCACCAAAAGCAGTGCTCCAACACAAAACCAAACCAAACTCTACCACTGATTGTATCCCTCGCACACTTAGCTACTTAGCTTTTACTCCTGGGGAGAGAGGCATGTTCTCTATGCAGGCTTTTGCACCTTTCCCTAAATGCACGCACAAATACATACCAGCAAAACTGAGACATATATAAAGAGAACATTATATCAGAGTATCCATTCCTATCTCCATTATGCCTGGTTCCCAGCTAAACATTTTTAAGAATTTGCCTTTTTCCTGCCTTTGCTACTGTGCTGAAAATTCCTGAAAATCTTGTTGGGTACGAGAATGCATGGCCTTAAGACTCTGATCTTGAAGACTCCTGTAGGTCCAGTCCAGCTTACTCCTGATATTCATTGTTATTTCACATTTATTTAGGTCTGCGTGATATGTCTCAATTATCTCCAGACTCGGCCTTTATTAAGCAAGTTCTACAGCCAAGGGTCTCCACACCCAAGTAGCCAGCACCAGTTAGCATAAACACTATCTCAACTTTCAAAAATAAGGAAAATCACTCAAGAGGTTATCTAATCAAGAGGAAGGAAGATCTTACTAGAGTTGCAATTATAGACCACATCATAAGCACGATAATTTTTGCTCATCCTCCCACCCCATAACTGGGTGAACAAGTGGGTAAATCCTCTTATACACACATTTATGGCGAGAAAGCAGAGATTAATGGAGGTGAAGTGACTTGTCTAAGGCCAAAAATGATAACCCGTTATGTGAATGAGAGTTTGCTTGCCCCTAACTTTTGATTGCTTTTTGCTTCTGGTTCTTCTAGTTTATTGTTCTTTCCTAAACTGCTCCTGCCATCGCCATACACATTTTTATCAATAAGGCAACTTTTTTTTATTGTATCAATAAGCCATGAATTAGAGGCCAGAATTCAAGACTTCTAACTTCAGATCCAATTATTTTGGCCTCCAGTTATTTTTTTCCATATGTTTTATGTTTCTCTGATAACTCTGATTTTATCCATCCCTAAAACTTCCACATTCATTTTTCCACCTCTTCATATGTTTCCTGCTTAGCTGTGTCTGAGATGACTCAACTCAAACTTTCCTCCAAACCCTAATCCACACTCACTGTGATGCCCACTACAGCTCATGCCTCAGACCCAGCTCTGATGCATACTGATGGGTGGCTAGAAGGATGTCCAGGCAACCTCTACCTGGAGAAGAAGAGGAGAAAGGACCGCAGTAAAAGGGTTCTCTTGTCCCTACCCATATTCAGCTCAAGGAACACCATAGAAGTGAAGAAGATTCGAGAAGTGAAGAAATGTTTAGAGGGAGGAAGCAGAGGTCAGAGCCTTACAAGAAGGACTGAGGGTGGGATCTTGGAGCAGGACCCAAGACTCCACCTTTGAACCTTGTCCCACCCTCTCTGGAAGTCACTTACCTTCTCTAGACTGTAATTTGTTTGCACAAAGCCAGCTAGGAAAAGGAGAAAAAGACAAGAGGCCCTTAACTGTACAGTCATGATAGTATCTTCGGATCACTGGTCTGAGAGTCTGAGGTTGTTGGGCACCCAGTAACCTTTTGATACTCTGCCAGGGACTAGCCCAAGCCTATGTAGGCCAATCATAGGGCGGCAAGGATTTCTAGGGTGTGAGTGGGGCAAGAGGACATAGAATTCAAACCACATCCTCACCTACACACACCCCCGTGAGCACTCAGCGCTCACTAGTGCAATGAGGACCTAGGACTCACATAAATTCTGGCAGAATTATGAAAAGGTGAGGGCAAGCACTCCACACTCTTTCAAGACTATTGTCTATTTTTTCTGAGTGGATAGCCATGTCTAGGTGCAGATGCCGTCCCCCAGACATCTCAGTAAAGTCAATGCGAAAACGCATGACATGGATGTTCCAAATACTATTCCTAATATTATTATTTGGCTTAAAAAAAATCAAAGAATGGCTCACATGTGATCTGTCTAAGAGAGTTAGAAGGAAACTGGGCCTGAAGAAGGGAAAAATCTTTACACATTAATATGTTCACTATACAGTAAATGTTTTCACATGCTTATAAGTCAGTAAGAAAAACCAAGCAGCCCAAGAGAAACTTGGGCACCAGACAGTAAACCAAATGGCATCTGTGGTAGGATACAGTGTTCTCCCTTGCCAATAATCAAAGAGATAGAAACAAGAAAAGTTGCATTCTGCATTTATCAGATTGGCCTAAATTCAAAGGAATGGAGGTACCCAGTCTAGGTATCAGTCTGGTATACTCCAGGTGAGGGCAGAAAGTAATAGCCACAAAATTTCTGGAGGATAATCTGCCATTTTAAATACAATGTTTTGTTTTTTTTTTTTAAGTAAATAACTTAAAAATTCTTTTATTTTGAAATGATTGTAAATGTACTGGAAGTCAAAAACACTTCTGTTAATCTCCTGAAAGCCCCAGGGCCCAAGAAGGATAATGGAAGTGAGGCTCACATTCCTCTAAGGATAAAAATGCTTTGCCTCTCAACCATCCTAAGAACCCCCATCCATTCAGCAAAAGTTTCTAACCACTGCTCGATAGTATCAGCCAAAACTTTGAATAGATGAGTTTATGTAACAGGCCTTGAGCACTTGGAATTGCTGAGTTTCTCACATAATTAACATATATCTAATTCCCACAAACCTCATGGCAGAGGTGCTGACCAATAACTTTCTCCCTCTTATCTACAGTATGGATTTACTTTCTGGGCCTCTAGTGCTAAGGTTGGAGTTAATCATCCTCCTAAATTCATGATTACTTGTTCTTGCAAGGTCCCCCCTTTTGTTTTATATTCATACTCAAACTTCTCCTTTCTCCCTATAGGTGAAATATGTTTAATATGCATATTGTTCTTATTCTTGAAACATCTGTATATTGTATATTACCTCTTTGAAATTTAAAAAATTATTTTTTTAATTTGGATCTCAGATTTAAAGGGTTGAATTAATCACACTTTTAAATTTATGGCACTTTTAAATCTATATCATCATTAGGCTGTGCAATGATTCTCTTCTTATATTAATTAAAAACATTTTTTGTCCGCAATCCAATCCCATTTTCCTACCTCTCAGAGAGGAAGAGGGGCAAGGTAACAGTTACTACAGACTGAAAAGTTGGCAGTCTTGTCATGTTGCAACAAAACATTTGGTAAAACTGTTGTCTGATGACTTAGAAGGCAAAATGACTAAAACAAAGATTAATGTGTTTCCTAGTGCCATGGGATTAGAAGGGTGAGTTTAGCAACTAACGGTGCTCTAAGGAGATAACTAACAAAGAGATGCTGAAAAATATTTGGATTGGGTGCAGAAGATCAGATTTGTCTTTACCACTCTCCCCAATCTTCCTTCTCCCATAGGATTTGCACTGAAAGCTCAGCTTTACTAACTCTCACGTTTATTGAAATGATAAAGTCTTCTTTAAAGCAGACTCTGGGAGATGGTGAAGGACAGGGAAGCCTGGCGTGCTGCAGTCCATGGGGTCGCAAATAGCTGGACACGACTGAGTGACTGAACAACAAAAGCCTTCTTTTCCAGTTCTTACTGTTTTTTTAACCAGGCCCCGCCATAAATAGCTGCCTCCGCCTCCTTAAAACTGAAGTCTGAGTAGGGTTTAATTCTTGATGCTGGTGGAGTCTGGGCATTCATGAATTCTCTCAGAAAACAGAGGCTTTTTGTTATCCCAGATTTCTGATCTCTCCTCAGAGGCCTCTAATCTAGAGGGAGGAGCCCAAAACAATGACTGCTGGCCCAGCTACTGAGCTCCTAAAGCCCTTGAGGGCAGCTATACAGGTTTCCTACTTCCTGCCCACAGATCCTCCTGCCTTTGTCCAGTCACAGCTAGCCCTGGATTTAGCCCAAGGCAAATACCCATCATTAATTTATCAGATGGAACTGATGCTCAGATAGAAAAACTGACTTATCCAAAGTAGAATTACACTCTGCTTCTTTCCTGCTGTTATAAATTCCTTACTTTATTAGTAACTACATTCTCTTTGCTCATCACACAATAACTAATTCCTAGAGCAGAAGAGACCCATTCGTCATAATTGTTCCTGAGTGTGCAGATCAGAGCAAGGGGCCTAAAATCTCTGCCTTCCCATCTCTGTGTCTCATTGTTTTAGTTTCCCTGGAAATAAGAGCTCCAGTCAGAAGGAAAAATTTAGGAGCGCAAGCTCAGCAGGCGGGACTACATGAGGGGTACTTCCTGTCGTAGTCTATCTGACAATATCATTTTCGTTCTGGAATGCTGAAGCCATTTCCTATTTGTCTTCCCTCTTCCAAGTTCTTCCCCTTCAATGCTTTTTTCCTCTTCCCCCTGCTGCCACTGGAGCTGCTGAACTCTTGTCTCATGATATCGCTCCACTGATAGTGAGCCAATAAGGCTAACAATTTGTTATAGAATCAAATCCAGAATCTCCAGCATGGTATCCAAAATTCTCCTGTGATCTCAGCCTCCTTCTCAGTCTTCACTCTCAATAAGCTCAGTCTTCAGGCAAGCTAAATACTCTCCATTCCCTGAATCATATCTCTTGGGATTTAAGTTCTTGATCTTGGAGACCAGTTACTCAGGGATTCCATTTTCCTTGTCCCAAATTATCTATATATTTATTTCCATTGAAAGATCAAGAAAGCAAATTCAATTGTTTTTACCAAACAAGATTTTTAGGTAGAAATGTTTAGACCTGAGCCACAGATTAAGTCTGAAAACCAGTCCAGATCTAAATTACAC
This sequence comes from Capricornis sumatraensis, assembly GCF_032405125.1. Lineage (NCBI taxonomy): Eukaryota > Metazoa > Chordata > Mammalia > Artiodactyla > Bovidae > Capricornis > Capricornis sumatraensis. Next base: position 33,735,079 of record NC_091090.1, read on the forward strand.
AATAAGATCTCTCTAAATTACTCAATAAGATATGATTAAAAAAAAAAAACACGTCTCAACAACTGCCTATTTTTCCTAATAAGACTCCAATATTTCCTTGAGGTAGATTTCTTATGAGGATAACTTTTTGCCAAAGGTCACGCAACTACTGGGTGGCCATTTAAAGACTGAAATAAAGCCTTTCAGATTCTCTGTCTTAGCCTGTGTTAATGACTTAATCCTACCTGAAAATCAACATTAACTTTCTTATGTTAGTTTCATTTTTTTTGAGTCAACATTTATCATTATTTATTGATTTGGTTGTGCTGGCTCTTTATTGCTACATGAGTAAAACAACTGGGCTTTCTCTAGTTGCGGTGGGGAGGGGGGTGCTATTCTTAGTTGGGGTGCATAGGCTTCTCAATGCAGTGGCCTCTCCTTTGCAGAGCACAGGCTCTAGTCACGTGGGCTTCAGTCATTGCAGCATGCCGGCGCAGTAGTTGTGGTACACAGGCTTTACTTGCTCCGCAGCACGTGCAATCTTCCCAGACCAGGGGCTGAACCCGTATACCCTGCATTGGCAGGTGGATTCTTTGTTAGCTTCTTTGATCATAGAGGAAATAAGTTAAACTTTTTTTGAGACGTAGTCCACCTTTTCAACCCCGATTCAATCACAGCCTCTATAACCATCCAAATATGATTTAGAGATCTTTGTCCATCATTTAGCTTTACTTGGATATTTTCCCTGAATTAGACAATCTTCATTGTCATCTGAGATCCCCATTCAGGTCTCTAGGATTTTCTTGGGTTGCAAGTGTGGCTTACAAGTGTGAAGCATAGGGTCTACTCCTAAGCCTGCCATTTTAAAGTTATATTGCTCACGTTTACATGGAATTCGTAGTTGACAAATCTCTTTTACATCAAGGATTTCATCTGGCCTTCACAATCAGCCAGTTATAAAGGTAGAACAAGCATTATTTGCTCAGATTTTCAGTGGAAAAATGAGGTTAAGAGGGCAAGTGACTTGGGTAAAGTCTCATTAATAGCATAGACCTAGACTGTAAACTTGAGTTATTTCGAATCCACTTGTCTCTCCACTCTAGGTTCAATTCTCCATAAAATATTTGTTTGGAAAAGGAGGGAAGTTCTAGAGAGACCACTGTTCTTTTAACCTTCTGGCCTCCTTCTTCAATCATGAAGAGGAAGCTCGCCTCTGGTCCAGGCTGATTCTGGCCCTGGGCCTTCACTAAGACAGCTGGCCCTGACACCCAGGCTTCTGAAGGGTCTGTCACTCGTGCCAAGCTTTCCTCCTCCAACCTGCTACAGGAAGAACTCTGCTTCTTGGAGGTTGGAATGGGGAGGCAGTGAGAGGAAGGATGTGTACGCCCTTGAGTGATGTTCTTGTCTATTACCCCTGCCTTAATGGGCCGGGAGAAGGCGTGGGAGAGAGAGCTCTGAGTCCATGCACAGCCACAAGAATTGGAATAACCCACACCACTCAAACTCAAATGTCCTCCTACCTGGAAATTCTCCAGTCTGTGTCTCAGGCCATTGCTGCTCCCAGAGAAAAGATAAATATGCCCATATCACCAACACACACTGCAATCCATCACCAACAACTCAACAGAACTCTGGGACATCGAGAAAATACATCACCCAAGTCTCTTCTAAGGCTGACATTCTTAGTTTATTTTCTTAGATTTTCAGAGATTCTGAACACTCTTAAAATTGATTTGATCAGTTATTACTCTTAGATTATTAGGAAACAAGAGTAGGAAAACAGAAATTTTACAAATTTTAAGCTCTGATGTGTCTTATGGGTGATGTTTCTCAGGCCGCAACTCTATACATGAAAAGAAGATGCTCAGTAAATTGCAGAGATTGCCTCCTCCAAGTCATAAGGCCAAGGCTAGACACATCCACAGCTCTGCCCCCACAACAGTCTCTATCCTTGTTGCAGTCAGATCAGGTTTAGAATAAGCAATTTATCCAATACTCTTAAATGGATTAAATAACTTTTCTTTCAAACCTAGATTCACTCAAGGTTCATGTGTTGATATTGATTATGTCTTCTTCATATCTTTTAAGTCTAGAACAATCCCATTAAGTTTCTATTTTATGGCATTTTTGAAGATGGAAGTTCAGTTGTCCTGATAAATATCCCACATTTTTGTTTGTCTCATTGTTTCCTCAAAGTATCATTCTTCCTTTACACAGGCAGACCTTGTTTTTATTGCACTTCACAGATACTGTATTTTTTATAAACTGAAAGTTTGTGGCAACTCTGAGTTGAAGAAGTCTATTGGTGCCATTTTTCAAAGAACACTAGTTTTTAAAGCACGTAAATTGGGTTTTGGGTTTTTTAGACACAGTGTTTATGTTACACACTTAATAGACTACAGTATAATATGAACATATCTTTTATACCCACTGGAAAACAAACAAAAAAGTTTATGTTACTCTATTGCAGTGGTCTGGAAGTAATCAAGGCCACAGTATCTCCAAGGTGTGCCTATATTTCTTGTTTTGGCAGTGAAGTTGAAGACTTAGATGGACTAGAATTTTGTGAATGGTATAGTCATCCCTGAATATCTGCCAGAGATTGGTTCCAGGAGCCCCTATGAATACCAAAATCTGCGGATGCTCAAGTTCCTCATGGAAAATGTCATAATACAATTGCTACAATCAGCCATTTTTATCCACGTGTTTCATATCTATGGATTTAACCAACTGCAGATGAATGCCTGATGCAGATGATGTAGATGATGTAGATGCAGATGACGTAGAAATAAAGTTCTAATTTTTTTCTATATATATCCAATTGAATCATCACTGTTTATTAAAAGACCATCCTTTATTTTTCTATTACTTTATATTGTATTTTATGATAGGGGGCTTCTCAGGTGGCTCAGTGGTAAAGAATCCACCTGTCAATGCAGGAGACGAAGGTTTGTTCCCTGGGTTGGGAGGATCCCCTGAAGTAGGAAATGGCAACCCACTCCAGTGTTCTTGCCTGGAAAGTTCCATGGGCAGAGGAGCCTGGCGGGCCACGGTCCATGGAGTTGCAAAGAGCTGGACACAACTGAGCACGCACATGCAGATGCTTTGTCCTAAATCAAGAGTCCTCGTAGACACAAATCTATTTCTGAGCTCTCTATTTCTTCCCATTGTTCTACTTGTTTATCCTTAAACTAATGCTTAATGTGGCTTTTAAACATGTAGTTTTAAAAATGAATTTTGATATTTTATAAAGCAAGTTCTCCCACCCTCTTCAAAAGTGTCTATTTTTTTGCATTGATTATTTTTTAAAATGTTATTATTATTAGTTTTATGTTTTGGCATGTTGGGTCTTTGTTGTGGTGCAGGGGCTCTTCATCATTGTGTGTGGGCTTTCTCTAGTTACAGACAGAGGAGGCTACTCTTCACTGGGGTTCGTGGCCTCCTCCATGAGGTGGCTTCTCGTCACAGAGCACAGGTTCTAAAGCACGAGGGCTCAGCAGTTGTGGTGCGCAGGTTTATTCTCTCTGCAGCATGTGGGATCTTAGTTTCCAGACCATGGATGGAATCCATGATCCCGGCATTGCAAGGCGAATTCTTAACCACTGGACCACCCAGGAAATCCCTTGACTATTTTTGACCATTTACACTTCAGTTTCTTTTTTTTTTTTTTTTAATACACTAAAGTTTCTTAAGCATCTTTTTCAAATTCTTCAAGAATGTCTGTTAGGATTTTGGTTGAGATTGTACTGAATCGATAAAATGGTTTGGGTAGAATTGACATTTTTACATTATTTACTCTCCTAATGATATACCTCAGAATTAACCTAGAGCTCTTGAAAATTGTGGCAATTGAGACATATTTCTCATCATAAAGATCTAGTACATCTTTTGTTGAGTTTGCTGCTAAGTCACTTCAGTCGTGTCTGACTGTGTGACCCCATAGATGGTAGCCCACCAGGCTCCCCCATCCCTGGGATTCTTCAGGCAAGAACACTGGAGTGGGTTGCCATTTCCTTCTCCAATGCATGAAAGTGAAAAGTGAAAGTGAAGTCGCTCAGTCGTATCTGACCCTCAGTGACCCCACGAACTGCAGCCCACCAGGCTCCTCCATCCATGGGATTTTCCAGGCAAGAGTACTGGAGTGGGGTGCCATGGCCTTCTCCATTTGTTGAGTTTACTAGTAGATATTTGATTATTTTAATGTTATTTTAATTAAATTAAAATAAATAAATATTAGGTTTATTTTAAATGGTTTATGGAAATATACAGAAATAGAAATAAAATTTGTATTGATGTTTTATCTAACAACTTTGCTAACTTCACGTAATAATTTATTGCTTGTTTCTTTTTAAACTATATGGTTGCAAGGTGGTAGGCTTCTCTGGTGGCTAAGACAGTAAAGAATCTGCCTGCAATGCAGGTAGACTGAGATTCAATCCCTGGGTCAGGAAGCTCTCCTGGAGAAGGAAATGGCTACCCAGTCCAGGATTCTGGCCTGGAGAATTGCATGGACAGAGTCTAGAGCAGGAGACAGCTGACTGACTCTCACTTTTACAAGATATGCTAACAGTAGTTTCATTTGTTTCTAATCATTGTACATTTAATTTCTTTTTTTTTTTTGCCTTCAATTCACTGTCCAGTTTTGCCAATACAACATTGGATTAAAGTAGTAACAGAGATTCTTTCCTTGAACATTATTTCAAGGGGTAATGATTACTTGTTAGATACTCTTTATCAGGTTGAAAAGGTCTCTTATTTTTTTAATTTGCTGTGAGTTTAAAATATGAGTTGTTCTGAAACAAATAGGCTGCCAGATACTTCTCCAGCAAAGATGAGTCTATTCAAGACGAGCAAAGAATTGCATTTCAGGATCTGCAACTATGGCAAGCCACGTGCAAGTCCCCACAGGCATGGAAAAGAGATCAATTTTTATAGCGAGGAAAAGGAAGTTGGAAGGGTTACAGTAAACGAAGAGTCCATGGCTTTTCACTGGCTGAGTTCAATTGCCAGAAAAGTTTTTCTTCTTCCTGCTGGGCTCTGCTGTGGCCGCAGAATGTGAGAGCTCCCCCTTCTGGTTTCCCAGCTCTATTTAACTGAGGCTTCTGTTTATTAATTTTGTACAAATTATATAATTATATGTTATATCACTGGTATATTTGAACATAGATAGATATTACTATCTAAATATATAAAGAGAAATATGTTTACACAGTCTTCATAATATATTTACGTTGTTGTTATTGTTCAGGTGATAAGTTGTGTCCAACTTTTTGCGACCAAATGGACTGCAGCACACCAGGCTCCTATGTCCTCCACTAGCTCCCAGAGGTAGCTCAAATTCACATCCACTGGGTTGGTGATGCTATCTAAACATCTCATCCTCTTCTACCTCCTTCTCCTTTTGCTTTCAATCTTTCCTGGCATCAGACTTTTTTCCAATGAGTTGACTTGTTGCATCGATGGCCAAAGTATTGGACCTTCAGCTTCAGCATCAGTTCTTCCAATGAATATTAAGAGTTGATTTCCTTCAAGATTGACTGGTTGAATTTCCTTGCAGTCTAAGGGACTCTCAAGCGTCTTTTCCAGCACCACAGTTCGCAAGCATCAATTCTTCGGTACTCAGCCCTTTTTACATTTGTACATGCCTACTGGAAAAACCATAGTTTTATCTAGATGGATCTTTGTTGGCAAAGTGATGTCTTTGCTTTTTAATATGCTGTCTAGGTTTGTCATAGCTGAGTTATAGCTTATATTTGTCATAGAGAGGAAGACCAGGTTGTTATTAGAGAATTAAAACGTCCAGCCGCACCCTCCCTCCAGGCAATGGAGGCCAGGAGAACAGATTCAATTACTCATAGTCGCTGATTTCATCAATCATGCCTTTGTAGGAAAGCTCTGTAAAAAACTCTAAATGACAGAGTTTGAGAGCTTCCTGGTTGATAAACCCTGGAAGTATTGGGAAGATGACATACCTAGAGAGGGATATCTGCATACCCCCCATAGCTTGCTCTGCATTTTCTTCCATTTGATTGTCCCTGAGTTATATCCTTTACAATATACTAGTAAACCTGAGTAAAGAAATTTCCCAAAATTTGGGAGTCATTCTAGTAAATTATCGAAAGTGAGGAAAGGGTCCAGGGAAACCCTGATATCAGTTCAGTTGCTCAGTCATGTCCGAATCCTTGTGACCCCATGGACTGCAGCACGTCAGGCCTTCTTGTCCATCACCAACTCCCAGAACTTACTCAAACTCATGTCCATTGAGTCAGTGATGCCATCCAACCCTCTCATCCTCTGTCATCCCCTTCTCCTCCTGCCTTCAATCTTTCCCATCATCAGGGTCTTTTCCAATGAGTCAGCTCTTTGCATCAGGTGGCCAAAGTATTGGAGTATCAGCTTTAGCATTAGTCCTTCTGATGAATATTCGGGACTGATTTCCTTTAGGATGGACTGGTTGGATCTCCTTGCAGTCCAAGGGACTCTCAAGAGTCTTTTCCAACACCACAGTTCAAAAGCATCAAGTCAAAAGCTTTCTTTATGGTCCAACTCTCACATCCAGACGTTACTACTGCAAAAACCAAAGCTTTGACTAGACAAACCTTTGTTGGCAAAGTAATGTCTCTGCTTTTTAATAGGCTGTCTAAGTCGGTCATAGCTTTTCTTCCAAGGAGTAAGCGTCTTTTTGTTTCATGCCTGCAGTCACCATCTGTAGTGATTTTGGAGCCCAGAAAAATAAAGTCTGTCACTGTTTCCATTGTTTCCCCATCTATTTGCCATGAAGTGATGGGACCATATGCCATGATCTTAGTTTTCTGAATGTTGAGTTTTAAGCCAACTTTTTCACTCTCTTCTTTCACTTTCATCAAGAGACTCTTTAGTTCCTCTTCACTTTCTGCCATAAGGGTGGTGTCATCTGCATATCTGAGGTTATTGATATTTCTCCTGGCAATCTTGATTCCAGTTTGTGCTTCATCCAGCCCAGCATTTTGCATGATGTACTCTGCATAGAAGTTAAATAAGCAGGGTGACAAAATACAGCCTTGGTGTACTCCTTTCCCGATTTGGAAACAGTCTGTTATTCCATGTCCAGTTCTAACTGTTGCTTCTTGATCTGAGTGAAAAAGTTGGCTTAAAGCTCAACATTCAGAAAACGAAGATCATGGCATCTTGTCCCTTCACTTCATGGGAAGTAGATGGGGAAACAGTGGAAACAGTGGCAGACTTTATTTTTGGGGCTCCAAAATCACTGCAGATGGTGATTGCAGCCATGAAATTAAAAGACGCTTACTCCTTGGAAGGAAACTTATGACCAAACTAGATAGCATATTCAAAAGCAGAGACATTACTTTGCCAACAAAGGTCCGTCTAGTCAAGGCTATGGTTTTTCCAGTAGTCATGTATGGATGTGAGAGTTGGACTGTGAAGAAATCTGAGCGTCGAATTGATGCTTTTAAACTGTGGTGTTGGAGAAGACTCTTGCGGGTCCCTCAGACTGCAAGGAGATCCAACCAGTCAGTCCTAAAGGAGATTAGTCCTGGGTGTTAATTGGAAGGACACTGATGCTGAAGCTGAAACTCCAATATTTTGGCTACCTCATGCAAAGAGTTGACTCATTGGGAAAGACCCTGATGCTGGGAAGGATTGGGGGCAGGAGGAGAAGGGGACGACCGAGGATGAGATGGCTGGATGGCATTACCGACTCGATGGACGTGAGTTTGAGTGAACTCCGGGAGTTGGTGATGGACAGGGAGGCCTGGCGTGCTGTGATTCATGGGATCGCAAAGAGTCGGACACGACTGAGCGACTGAACTGAACTGAACTGAACTGAATTAGTAGATGTATGCCCCCAGGCTGGAATTTACAGTGGGTCCCTGAAGTAGGGGCAGTCCTGTGAAACTGGACCTTTAAACTGTGAAGAGTTGGGAGTTGGTGTCAGAATCGAATTGAACTGGTGAACACCAAATTGATCTCTGGAGAATCACAGACTCCCTAGACACAAGAGGGCTTCATATCAGAAACTCACGTCTACCTGCAGAGATACTGGCCCTTCTTGAGAAAATAAATGTTAATAGTGTTAGTTTCTTTTTTTTTTCACAATTGGCTTGGTAGTCCATTATCGTCTTGCCAGTTCTCAAGTGCTTTATGGGAAATATTAGACTACAGACAGAAAAAGAGAAGGCAATGTGGCAATGAAGGCAAAGATTACAGTGATGCAAGCCACAAACCAAGGAAAGCCAGAAGCCCCAGACACTGGATGAAGCTAGAAACAGATTCTCCCCCAAAGGCCCCACTTGATTTCGTCCAGAGAAACTGACTTTGGACTTCTGGTCTCTAGAATCTATGAGAGACCAAAGGTTTGCTCTTTTAAGTCATCAGCTGTCTGGTAACTTTTTACAGCAGCCAAAGGGAACTAATACAGATTTTAGTACCTAAAAGCAGGGTGCTACTATAACAAATACCTAAAAACATGGATGTGGCTTTAGAATTAGCAAATGGGTTGAGGGTGGAATAATTTCAAAATACATGATGGGAAAAGCCTAGAATGCTTTGAATTAACTATTGGTAGGAATATGATATTCAGGTATGCTTCTGGTAAAAAATCAGAAGGAAATAAGGAATATGTTATAGAAAGCAGAAAAGGAGGTTTGTGACTATTTGGCATCACTCCAACCTCTAGCTTCCATCTCCTCTGTCTTCTATAGCAAAATCTCCATCTGCTTTCCTCTTAAGAATACATGTGATCATATTTAGGGCCTACCCAGATAATCCAGGATAATCCCTTCATCTCAAAATCCTTTACTTAATCACATCAGCAAAATCTATGCTGATAAAATATATAAAATAACATTTACAAGTTCCAGGGATTAAAATATGATATCTTTGGATGCTTTGATTATTTAGGCTACTACAGAGTTTGGATTTGGGATCAGAACACACTTGAATATGAGTGCCAGTTTGACATTGATCTGGCATCAATGTTAGGAAAATTAACTATTTCTACTCTGTATTCATATCCATATTTATAAAATGGAGAAAATATTAACCTTATGGTTATACTGGTGATGATTAAGAAAATCTGTATAAATATGCCTGATACAGAGTAAGAAGGGAGTCAGTGCATGTTAGTTCTCCTTCACACTTTGTTCTTTCCCCCTCTCTTTGTTTCCTTTATCTCCCATCTCTCTTTATCCCTCCCCTCCCCATTCTATCTTTGGGACCAAATTCCTCCTAGCATCTCTCATTTCTACTGACTTTTCTTCCTGAGGCTGTTCAGGGAGTAGACAGAGTTGGTCCTGAGATCAGTTGAGAAGTGCAGGAACCTACCAGCTAGTGGTGAACAGTTGTAAGTAAGAAACAAATGGGAGGAATTCCCTGGTGGTACAGCAGTTAGGACTCCTTATTTCCACTGCAGGGGGCACAGATTCTCAGATTCCCCGCCCCCCCCCACCATGGGTTCAGTGAAGCAAAAAAAAAAAAAAAATCAAATGGGAGAAGTCAAGCTTGGCCCACTTCTTTCAGTTACCCCTCACTTGACCAAGCATGGTCCACTGAATGAAGCTTTCCCAGATCAGAAGTTTCAATCACTCCAGTTTCTGGGCCTCTGCCTTTCCATACATGAATAAGGAAACTGCAGTACTTGAGCACTAAAATTGTAAAAGTTTTCTGGATCAATATTCCCACTTCTCAGTCTTCTCAAGGTGAAAATTGGTCCAATTAGATGAGCAAGAGAACTGAATCTCCTAAAAGATGAGACTATTAAATGTGAAAGAGTATGAAGGCAGTCATTTTTTAGTCCAATCCCCTACCCCCAGGTTATTTGTTGGATTGTGGTTTGCAATATTGATAAGATGACCATAGTCTTTCCTTCTGTGGGAGTAACAAGGCCTGAGTCACAGAAGCTTTGGGACTACACCTGTGGGGATGTCTGATTCTCAGGCCAAAGGAGTTGCTTGGCTCCTGTGGGTGCTGTGGGGTCTCAGATGCCCATGGCTGTGCATGGATGCAGTGGCACCTCCCTGGTACCTTACGGTAGAAATAATGGATGTGGGCCTTACCTGGGAGAGTGCACATTCTTCTTTACACATTATCCCTTTTGTTTCACCAGACCCTAGAAGTATTTCTTGGTGCAGATGAGGTAGAAATTTTGACAACAGGGGCAGAGCCTACAGGAGTACTTTGCTTCAGGGCCAGCTGCCTTAACGAAGACTCAGGATTAGGCCCATAGCCAGCCTCAATCCAAGGTATCCTCAAGGATGGAGCAATAGTAGACACAAACATGGATAAAAATGTAACAAAAAGGGAAGTATAGCATACCATCATTCATCTTGTTACCAAGTCCAAGCTCATACTGCTTATCACACAGCAGGCCAAACCGTAAAGAAATAAGGTGTTGGAGCAAGGAACAGAGACTTTATTTAGAAAGTCTGCAAACCAAGAAGATGGCAGACTAATGTGCTAAAGAACTCTTCTTGCTCACTTTGAATAAAGCTTCTTTTATGCCACAAAGAGGAATAAATGGAAGGAAGAGAGGTCAAGAGGTGATGAGTTGTTGCAGACTCCTTGGTGCCTGCCAGATCTTGAAGGAGACATGGTAATCCTTTGTTTCTGAGTTGTTCAACATAGGGCTGGCCATGTTGCAACTATAAATATTCAACAAAATGGATGTTATTTCCTGTTCTGCAACTCCTTATCTCTATGTGGATGAGTGGTCACCAAGCAAGGGAAAATTATCTTTCTAATGATTAGTATACCTAAAAGCTAAGCAAAAGTTTTAAAGTTTAGGCATGGGAGGCAGAGTTTCTGGAAGGGGTCTATCCTCTAAACTTCAAGCTATAGGCCACATTCATTTTACGATTAACATGCATTTGTACAGAATTAGCAAGGCTGGGCAGGAGGCAATTAGCTATAGAGTGCAAAGTCTAGAACTTAAAGAAATAGATTCGATATGGAGTCACGTTTGTTCTTCCCTGTTACACACTCAAATCCCCAATACATGTAGTTAATGAATTTAAAGAAGTCAAAGGAGATTTTTAAAGCAGACAAAAATAGTTAGATTTGAAGTTAAGTGACTCTCTATTTTTAAATCTTACATTTATCAATTGAGGAAAGTTTGCTTCCCCTATGTAATTTCTACTCTGATAGTGAGGGCAAGATGAGATGGTAGATATGAAAATATTATTTATAATACAAAAAGGATGGTATTACAAAATTATGGCAAATCTGCAAAGAGAGTCTTTGTCTTTCCTTTGCAAAGCAGGGAAGAAAATCCCTAGAGTCCTGAGAGGAAGGCCCATGTACATAGGGAGATAAAGTAAATCAGAAGAATATTTCAGGCAGAATCAAGCGTAGGCTTGAATGTCTAAGTTGAGATTCAGGTTAATAAAGTAGTAATTTCATTCTGGAAGTAAAATGAAGGCTTGTGTGGAAGTAATAAAGAATCTTGTTATGGGGTAGACATAAGGCAATGGATGAAGCTTGTCAGAAACCAGAGAAAACTCAGTTCTTATCTCTGAACTGAAACTTACTTGCAAGAATTAGTTTTCTAGGGCTGCCGTGAGGAAGTGCCATAAACTAAGTGGCTCAGAGCTATGGAAATGGATAATTTTACAGTTTTGGAGGCTAGAAGTCTGAACTCACAGAGTCACCATGGCCATGCGCCCTGTGAAACCTGCAGGGAAGGATCCTCCTTGCCTCGTCCAGCTTTTGGTAAGCCCAAACATCCCCTGGCTTATGGCAGCACAACTCCAAGCTCTGTCTCCATTTACAGGACATCCTTTACAAAGCCAGGTTTTTATGAGGACATCAGTCATATTGGATTAGGGGCCCATCCTGCTCTAGTTATGACCTCATCTTAACTAATTACATTGGCAGAGATCCTATTTTCAAATAAAGTCACATTCTGAGGTCCTGCAAGGAAGGATTTCAATATATCTTTTGGGAAGAATATAACTCAGCCTGTAACATCCTGTAACCTTGTACAAATCACTTCTTAAGAATCCTATGCCATCTAAACTGCTTCATCCTGACTGGGTCAAAGAAATAGTGGTTGAGACAAATTGATCTGAATCTCCCAGTCTTTTCTGCCCTAGCCCTACCTAGGCTATTTGAGAAAGGTAGCAAGACTGACTTTGAGTCCAATTCAAAGTCTGGTCAAGCTTCCCAGAACCCTGATTTGTGACTCAGGCCTCTTAGGTCTTGCTTAATAATTGCACTGCATCATTTTAAATAAAAACATGTAATTCATATATCAAAAAAATCTTTCAAAAGTTACCCAAAGTACTATCCCTGATTTTACCTAAAAGGTCAAGAATCAATACCTAAATAGATGGATTTTCAGTGTTGAACACAGTTCAATCTGCCAGAAACATAACATTTATGGAGGGAAGGATACACCTGAAAATTTTAACTAATGTCAAATCAGGAAGGGTGAGTGCTCCATGGGAGAATTTAAAATTGAAAGTGTAAGAATTAGGGAGGAATCAAATTATTTTTAGTTAAGAGTGATGTTAACAAAACAGACCTTTAGAAAAGTCATAGAATAAAAGCTGGGTGTAGAAGAGACTGGAAAAGTTCTGGGAAGTGTGAGGAGGAGGAATCTTCCTCCCACCCCTCTTGAATGATTGTGGCTGGACTAATAAAATAAAGCGACCCAAGACAGATTGATAGGAGAAGCAGCAGTTTAATTTGTATGCAAGGAGGTCTTATAGAAATGTGTCCTCAGAAGTGGTCAAAGCAGGCAGCTTTTATACTTTTCAGACAAAGACAATAAACTTGTGAGAAATTGACAAGACAAAGAAACTTGGGCTTGGGTACTTAATTAGTGAAAAATCTAAATAGACTTTGGGCTTGGGGTAGTAAATTAAGGAAGTAACAAATCTGGTTTATACAGATTCTCTGCTCTTGCATCAGTCATTTCTTTTTTAAAAATAAATATTCATCTACTTGGCTGTGTTGGGGCTTAGTTGTGGCATGCAGGATCTTTCTGAGTGGGCTCTCTAGTTTTGGTCTCTAGGCTTAGTTGCCCCACAGCATGTGGGATCTTAGTTCCCCAGCCAGGATACAACCCAAGTCCTCTGCATTAGAAAGCAGATTCTTAGCCACTGGACCACGTCTGCCTCCTTTCCTCCTGCTCAGTGTGTTCTCTACCTTCGATTCTTGTTGTTAAAGGCCAGGACCCAAAGTGCTCAAAAGCTTATGAGGAATATTGGAATAGAAACCTGGGCATTTGGGATTTTAGACCATTTGACTTACTGATAAGGTCTCTTCTGAAGTGTCTCCTCACCACTCAGGGGCTAGTTATTGCAAAAAGAGCAAATATAAATCACCTCAGACAGTGAAGATTTAGTTGCAACAATTGATGATCCATGTGGAACCAGAGAGAGGACTCTGTGGTAAGAGTCAAGAGTTTGCTTTCATTTCACCGTTACTAACCTGTGACCTTTGAGATGTCACTCTCTCTGTGAGCTTCTGTTTTCTCATGCAAAAAGATAAACATATGGATGAAAAATAGTCGCTTAAATGTTTCAGGCCTTGGGCTGAGTTCTTTACAGTTAGAATCACATTCCATTCTCAAGCAGCCCTAGGAGGTAAACATTGCTACTACCCTGATTTTACAAATGAGAAAACTAAGGTACAGAGACATTAACTTTTTCTTAGATAAGGAGCTAGTCAATACCCTTACCATCAGTATATATCATAGTCTAAGGTTTAGCCATTTTTAAAAATGAGAATGGTGAGAGGCCAAGGAGCTCATGAATGTGTGTAGGCCTGTGTCAAGAGGAGGACACTTTCGCACGGCTGCTCCAAATGCCTGAGGACCTGCTTGGCTGGATCGGATATCAGCGAGCAGGCCACAGATTATAAAAGGTCTTAGAGAAGAAATTTGAGATAACAGAAAGCTTATCTTCCAACAGAGTTCATGAGAATTCAACCCCATCCAGACTTCAGTTTCAGGAGCAGAGAAAGCCTTTTGTGTGAACCTGGAAGAGGCAGGGCAGATGGAAGAGACTGGATGTAAAGGGCTTAGAACTGAAGAGGAAGAAGGTATCACTTCAATAAACACGGGAGTTCAGTAAAGCTGGGCTGTCAGAGAAAAGCTGGAGGGGAGTGAGGATGGGTGGGAGAAATAACTCTGACTCTTCACCAATTCAAATATTAATGCTTCCCAACAAATTTCAGATTGTTACCTTTTTAGGGCCTTACTGGAAATAGTTTTATGGAGTAAGTGAGGGTAGAGATGATTATTTATAGCGAATGAAGCTTAGTCAAGCCCAAGGCAACCAAGGAGGATTCTCCTGCTTACATACCTAGTCTTGTCTGACTCTTTGCGACCCCATGGACTGTAGCCTGCCAGACTTCACTGTCAATGGAATTTTCCCACCAAGAATACTGGAGTGGGTTGCCATTTCCTTCTCCAGGGAAGTTCTTTAACTCATATTTAGAGCTTTCTGCTAGATAATTTGCCCTGTGAATGTGTACCCATCATTTGTGTTACTCCTGCATTAACAAGCCCTTCTCCGGGGCACAGGTTCAAGAGTATCTGAGACACTCAGGCCCCCACAGCTGGACTTCATAGTTAGAAAATACAGTGTGCTGTGGACTAAGTGATGAAAGTTTGAGGGGACAGGAAAAAGGATTAATAGTCATGTGGGACAATGCTTTTCAAACTTTAGTTTGCGTATAAATTACATGAGAATCTTGATTTTAAAAAGCGGACTCTGATTCAGTGGTGGTGACTTTACTTCTTGGGTGCAGAGCTGGCACCTGGGAACTGCCAGGCACTTGGAGAAGGTAGAGACAGTATTTCAAGTTCCGAAGGGGGAAGCCTCCACCTTCACCTGCTAGGATACAGGTGCCAGAACCACCAGTGGGTGGCCTGTCAGGGGGAGGTACTGGGTGCACTGAGCCTTCAGGGCTTGTGGTCTGGGGCGGGACAGTGAGAGGGGAGGTGGATGTTGGGGAGAGGGAAGAAGAGGAAGAGGGAGGGATCGCAGGGTAGAGGGAGGTTTGCCTGTGTGTTAATACTTCTCTGTGATTGGAGGACGAATCTTCAAACTGGTCCCTGCCGGGAGCTCAAAAGGCGTTGACATCCCTGGGGATCTGAGACTTGCCTGGAACTCCTAATTCAAGCCATGATCCTGCAGCTCTGGGCCTCCTGTCTTTTCCCACTGTTCCTGGTCAGCTTAGCTCAGCTGACTCCGAAGCAGCAACAGATGAAGGTAAGTGTCCCGCAGGGAACCCAGGTGGATTCCAGCACTGATGGCAAACTAGGCTGCCAAGGAAGCCAGGAATTCTCCCTTCTTCTCTCCTAGGAAGGACGAGATCCATCTCCCCAGCCTTTCCTAACTGACATCTGCCATTGCCACTGCTGTTCTCTGAGGCAGAGGCTCTCCTAACCTGCCTGTCTTTACGTGGATCATCTCCCCTTAGCCTGGTGGGTCACTGGGCAGAAAGTGGAAAAGTGGATGAAGGACAAAGGCTGCTCTCCCTGCGTTCTGTTTTGCCACTTGCCCCCGGTGGCCGCTGGATAGCCCACAACCCATCCCCTCCACCCTGGTCTGGAACACTGGTCAATCTTGCAGGTCCAGGAAAGAGGGATGTGAAGCAGTAACTGTATTGAGAAGGAGGCTGAACTGGCAGCTCTTGGAGAAGCTGAAACCCCTAGGGCAAGTGGAAAAAGAAGCTGGTGCTGAAATGTGCCCTAAGGAGTTCCAGAGTCAGGAAAGAGGGGCTTTTTTTTTTTTTTCCTTTCAGGGAATAATAAAAGGCAAAAGGCAAGGAGAGTTGCTTGCTGATTTTAATTTCAGGGGAAGTGATGTGGCAAGAGCTGAGATCAGAGTAAGATCTTTGCTTTTAAGTCTTGGTACTGCTCCAAATCACCCAATGCTCCCCGCAACCCCGGGAAACATGTCCACATTTGCTGTCAGTAGCACCCTGTTAAAGGTGTGTATGTGCGTCTTAGGATGCAAAGTGGCCACTGAAGTAAATGACTTGAGGCAACAAGTTTTAAATTTAAAATCGGGCATATTCATTCAAAAACACAGCTTCACTGTGACGTTAAGCCAGTTAGATATCTTTTATTGACCCCTTTCTTTCCTCTCGAAAAGTTGGAGAAACTAGTGCAGTGATCCCCAGATTTCAACTCACATAGGTATCACCTACAAAGTTTGTTAAAGCACAGGTTACTGGGTCACACCTCCAAAGCTTCTGATACAGTAGGTTTTAGTAGAGTCCAAATTTGCTTTTCTAATTTGTTCTCAGATGATACTTGTACAGGTCCTCAAACCACACTCCAAGTGCTCTATTATTGGGTTCATGTGAAGTGTAAAATGGTGTATATAACATGAATCTATTATAAATGTAATATCAAGACTGGTAGCTGTAGTAAGATCATCTCCCTTCTCTGAAATTAAAAAAAAACAAAAACAAGCATCCATTGAGGGCCATCCACGTCTGTGTAAGCAGCTGCTGCCTGATTGGGTGTGGAATTTCTGCTGTAGAATATTATCTTGTGAGTAAAAGGCTGTGTTTTAGGGTACCCTGATCTCTTCAAACAGACCTAAGCAAATTGGAGCGGAACTGAAAGCCAAGAAGGAAAGATCAGGCTCTTCCAAGCTGCAATATTCTTGGGATTCTACCAGTTCACAAGGTGGCATCCATACATGATAAAGAGAGCCAGAAGTTGTTGAGGCATTTTAGCTTTTTGTTCCAGATCCTGTGGGCTTTTTTCCCTTACCATGCTTGCAGGTAGGAAGTCTGTTCCCTGTGCTTCCTATTTTACACAGAGATAAGAAAGGGCACTGAGGATGAATTTTTGTAGGTACCAATAAGGCCCTACTGGCAAAGCTTTGGAAAATGCCTCTGGGATCTAGAGGAGAAACAAGTTATTTGCTGGGCTCTGGGGGAAGGAAACTACAATGTGAGAACATATGGACGAGAAATTTATGTAAAACATATTTCTGCTGTGAGAAACTCTGCCAAAATCTGTTAAAAAATATTTGTGAAGAGATATGATGACTGGAATGGGGTGTTAGGATATGGAAGAGAGTGCAGGTAAACTGTAAATTGTCAATCGGAGGATGGCAGTAAATTGTATAAAGATTCCAGGAATAGGAAGATGATTATAAAGTGTTTGTCCCACCATTGCAAAAAAAGATTTTAAATTAAAAGATATAAATTCTAGTTGTGGCATTGTTGTTTAGTCACTAAGTCGTGTCCAATTCTGTGATCTCACGGACTATAGCCCACCAGGCTCCTCTGTCCATGGGACTTCCGAGGCAAGAATATTGGAGTGGGTTGCCATTTTCTTCTCCAGGGGATCTTATCATTCTTGGGATCATACCCGAGTCTCCTGCTTGGCAGGCGGATTCTTTACCACTGAACCACCTGGAAAGTCCCAGTTGTGGCATTAGCCATAACTAAAAATATTACTTGGAATATTCTCTTCAGTTCTTAGAGTTTCAAAAAGTCCACAGATGTTAGAGATTATCATTTGCTTTATAATCACATCACTATGGTTATTTTTGTTATATTTCAGGTGGATTGCTATAAGGGGGTGACAGGCACCATCTATGAGTATGGAGCCCTCACCCTCAATGGTGAGGAGTATATCCAGTTCAAGCAGTATGCGGGCAAGCATGTCCTGTTTGTCAATGTGGCCACCTATTGAGGCTTGACAGCTCAGTATCCAGGTAAGAACTCATGTTTCAACTCTCTTGGAACTAGCTTTGTCAGATGGCCATAGTCTAATTCCAGAAAGTGAGAGTGAAGTCGCTCAGTTGTGTCCAACTCTTTGTGATCCCATGGACTGTAGCCTACCAGGCTCCTCTGTCCATGGGATTTTCCAGGCAAGAATACTGGAGTGGGTTGCCATTTCCTTCTCTAGATCTTCCTGACCCAGGGATTAAACCCAGGTCTCCTGCAGTGTAGGCAGACCCTCTACCATCTGAGCCAGCAGGGAAGTCCTAACTCCAGAAGGTTTTGCCAATTTTTTATTGGGAGGAAACAAGAGGCTGGGGGAAGGTAGGTGATCATGTGACTCTATCCCCTACATCCTGCCACTGCTCTGCTCCTTAGAAATGCTAGGAGAATTATCTTGGGATTTGAGAACTAAGATTCTCCCAAAGATTTAGCAAAGACCACCAGGAATGTATCTGTATTTGAGTTTGTTGCTCAATGTTCTGAGGGAAAACATGTACTGTAGGGAACCATGGGGCTTCTCAGTAAGAAGATGTTATTAATAGAAAGGACTTATTTGAGGATCTGAGCTTGTGTTACGTGATTTGGGGAGGGGGTCAAGGGATTGAAGCTTGGTTCTGGATTGGATGCCGTCAGGAAATGAGGAAAAGGGCACAGTGGAGTGATTG
Organism: Capricornis sumatraensis; assembly: GCF_032405125.1. NCBI lineage: Eukaryota > Metazoa > Chordata > Mammalia > Artiodactyla > Bovidae > Capricornis > Capricornis sumatraensis. The sequence goes on from NC_091090.1 coordinate 33,753,423, forward strand.
GTATCTTAATGAATCACATCTACAGAGTAGGAGGAATAAAGCAAGGATAAACAGCAATCACTTAGATTGGTAAGAACAGGGTGATACTTCATCATTTTTGTGATTTGAATAATGTTCATGTTTTGTCTGGTAAAAGATCACTTGTATGATACTGATCTGTGAAACTGTTATGTTCAAGAGGAGAACAACAAGCTCTAGCTATAACTCCCAGGCCAGAATCTAGCTTTCAGGGGCTAATTTTATCTTTCTCACTGGTAACTTTTGGTAACAGGAGAGAATATTGACCTTTGGGCCTCTGGAAAAATACCCTTGGGTTCTGCAGGCACTTCCAAATGGCAGAGAAGAGGAAATGTAGTTACCATCTATGCCCTGTTTAATTGGAGTAAAGGCTAAGAGGAGATGCCAGCAGATAGAGCTGAGTCTGATTAGGACTGGCTGGTGCTGCTCATGAAGTCAGTAAATCTGAACTGAAAATCGCTGAAGTTGGAAATAATGGCACGAGTCCAGACAGACACTGGGAAGCTTCCTGACAGTGGGAAAGAGCAGTCTGAAGTTTGTAGCCTTAAAATCCCAATGAGTCTTTCAGGGAAATGGCAGCATTTATGTCACTGGAACTGACAAAAAGAATGCTCTGGAGCTAGGCTTAGCATTTCTCTGATTCCCTCTATAACTCCCAGGTTAGAGCACCAGAGTGCTCCTGGGAGGGTGACTGGAGTGTAACATTGTGTCACCATGGGGCAGACGGTGGGAGGATGGGGATAGAATGTCCATTTTGTTTGCTATTCCTTAAAACAGTTTTTGATCAATCAACTAAGGCAGGCAATGGCATTCAAATCTGACTTCTCTTCAGAATCAAATGGGACTGCCCCCAACACACACAAATACAACAGTCTAAGCAATCTGTGCTTTTAAAGAAGGGCTCCTATTGGATGATGAAGTGGAGCCACTTATGGGAACTTCTGCAAAAGAAAAAAGGCAGCTGTTTGGTTGTGTTCTGGAAATCTGTGTCCTAGCCTTTTGCTCTGTTTCCTCCAACTTTGTGATCTTGAACCCTTCCCTTCATAGTCCTTGGCTTATTCATGCGATAGACAGATACTGCTTTTACTGCTCAAGACAGAGCTACCCATGCTGTTCTCCCTCTGCTTACAGAACTGAATGCACTACAGGAGGAGCTGAAGCCTTTCGGTGTAGTTGTGTTGGGCTTTCCCTGCAACCAATTTGGAAAACAAGAGCCAGCAAAGAACTCAGAGATCCTTATGGGGCTCAAGTAAGTGCCTGCTTGGGACCCTGCGAGACTGTGTCAGAATTTTCCTTCCACATTCCACCTAGAGCTTCTCATTCTGGAGACTTCTGGGGTGATTGACAGATTAACTGGTTCAAGAACATCATTTTGATGCCTTGAATTCAGTTATGCCCTGCTGGTAGTGCTCAACAATTCTCTCTACCTTTGAGTTGTTTAATGATAAGACTACAGGAAATCTAATGAAAAAGAAGCACATGAAAAAGGAGAAAACCTAGGAAATAGAGATGAATCAAGAATTTTAACCTTAAAATATTGCTTTCCAATTTTCTTTTAAAATACTTTTTATTGGAGTATAGTTGATTTACAATATTGTGTTAATTTCAGATGTATAGCAAAGTGAATCAGTTATACATGTACATATATCCACTCTCTTAGATCCTTTCCCCATATAGGTCATTACAGAGTATTGAATAGAGTTCTCTGTGCTATACAGCAGGTCCTTATTACTTTTCTATTTTATATATAGTAGTGTGTATATGTCAATCCCAATCTCCCAGTTTATCCTTGGTAACATTGGGCTTCCCTGGTGGCTCAGACGGTCAAGAATCTGTCTGCAATGCAGGAGACCTGGGTTTGATCTCTGGGTCAGGAAGATCCCCTGCAGAAGGGAATGGCAACCTGATTCAGTATACTTGCCTGGAAAATTACATGGACAAAGGAGCCTGGTGGGCTAGAGTCCATGGAGCGGCACTTAGTCTGATAGGACTGAGCACACGACCATAGGATCCTTTTCCACATCTGTGACTCTATTTCTGTTTTGTAAATAAGTTTATTTGTACCATTTTTAAAAGGTTTGATATATAAGTGATAACATATATTTGTCTTTCTTTGTTTGACTTAATTCACTTAATTCACTGTGATAATCTCTAGATCCATCCATGTTGCTGTAAATGGCATTATTTAATTCTTTTTTATGGCTGAGGAATATCCTGCTTCCAATTTTCTTGGAATTCTCTATTGGCTCCTTAAAGCACATGCATGAAGTCCTGATTCCCAAGGACCACTCTTTCCTCATCTTCCCTGTCTACAACCTCTCTTTCTTTATCTCTCATTTTACTTTGTGGCCAAATTGTGGTGGCCATTTTTATCCACCCTTTTCTTAATTTGAATGGTCTCAGGACTGTTCTGCTTCATTGCAGGTATGTACGTCCAGGTGGTGGCTTTGTTCCCAATTTTCAGCTCTTTGAGAAAGGGGATGTGAATGGAGAAAAAGAACAGAAGGTCTTTACCTTCCTGAAGGTAAGTAAGGATAAACCTGGCAAGAATTGGTCAGGTAGGTAACAATGCCCTGAAAGCATGGGGCTCAAGTCTAGGATTGAGTTTGGGCTCCTTGGAAAGAAATTCTCAGATAAGTTCATGGATGGTGGCAATATTTGTTGTGAAGCTTTAGCTTCAAGTAATGGAAACATATACATATGATTGCTCTAATATAGACTAACTTTCCTTACTGAATGGTAATGATTCATTTATTCAACATTTATCAAATCTTTAGTTATATGCAAGAACTGTGCTATACAATGAGTTAACAAATGTTAATAGGGCATAATTTCTTCCTTGAAAGAAATCATATCTAATGAGGGAGACAAACACAGAAATAGGTAATAAAGAGGGTCACAGAGTATCAGAACCACAGAAACCCACAACAGAAGGACCCCCTTTTTTTAGCTAAAGAAACTGAGGCTTTAGAAGTGTTATGACTTACCAAAAACAAAAAACAGAAGATAGTCTTTCTTTGAAGCACTATGATATAATCATGGGATTGAGGGAGAAACAGAGAAAGGAATAAACTTTTCTATTTGCTATCATACTAACTCTTGGTTGTTGATTGTACTGGTAATGATGTATTGAAATGTCTATGGTTCATTAGGAGCATGTCAATTGGTTAATATACTGAAATACATACTGTTGAGTAGACATTCTAGGGGTAGGGATAAGACGAGACCACACAGAAACAGAAAAAACATTGTCAATTTCTCTATCTCTGCTCCAGAACTCCTGCCCTCCAACCTCTGATCTTTTGGGCTCATCAAGTCAGCTCTTCTGGGAGCCCATGAAGGTCCATGACATTCGCTGGAACTTTGAGAAGTTTCTAGTGGGGCCTGATGGTGTCCCTGTCATGCGTTGGTACCACCGGGCTTCAGTCAGCACAGTTAAATCAGACATGCTGGAGTACCTGAAGCAGTTCAAAAGCGAATAGGAAGGGCCAGACACCGTCAGAAGTTGCCTCCCATCTGAAGAACATGTTTAAGGATCCCATCTTTGACCAAACCATCCTGTTCAGCCCAAATATGTGTGTGTGTGTAAGAGAGAGAGAGAGACAGAGAGACAAATAAGGAAAAGTAAACCTGTCTCCCAACTCTCTGACCTCAAAATATCAAATTTTTTCCACTCCATTCCAAAGGAAAATCATATTATAGATTGGGACTACCCATATCCCTAAAAACGCAATATCCAGAAGTCCATCCTTTTCCAAGGCTGAAGGTTTAAGAAAAGCAGAAACTGGCAGCAAGACTCTCAGCATCTCCTTAAAAGCCTCTTCTCTCCTCCCAGACAGGCATGCACTGTTAAATTCTTCCTCTCCCTAGTTAGTTTCCATTTAGTCCCCTGACACTCTGAGTTCTCTTGTAGGATCTCTGAAGGCAGAGTGATAGCAGAAACTTCATCTCACGTGAGCGGAGGGGCATCTCCATGATGGTGGGTCCCAAAGCCCCTGTGGGCAGGACCCAACCAGAACCTTCCTTGGTGCCTGTCCCTTAGTGCATTCAGGACATGGCACCTGGGCAGGGATGTTCCTTCATTCGAAATGATGGGTTTCTCTCCTCACCCTTTAAACTCATCCTTATCACTGTCTCAAATTAAAAAGAATTCTGCAGCAGCTGGTTTCCTGTGGTGTTTTTCCAGTCCTATATTATGTGTGGAGTCATACCACTTCTTCCTCTCACTTTATTTCTGCTTCCTTAAGTATCTAGCTCACCTAGCTCTTAAGTATTTTGTTTTTCTCATAAGTGCTCTAGACCTTTTGTTGGCTCATCCAAAATCACTGGGTGGGCCTGGCTGCACAGAGTCGCTGTGACACGAACACGGAACTCTTGGAGTCAGCTCCCGTACTTCCTCATTCAGATCCCCTGGGGAGTCCTTTCTTGAATCTTCTCTCTCTCTCAACAAATATGCATACATTTTTGTTTACGAAATTAATTTCTGCTCGCTATTAAAAATCTAAAAACACATAAAAGTAGAAGAAAAGCATATCAAACCCCACTTCTAATCAGAGGAGTCAGGAATATACTGGAAGCCCTATCTAGCCCATGCAGTTTTATAATTAAACTTCAATCTTTATATGAAGACAAATTTCAGAATATCAGAAACAGGAAAGAAAAGATTGTATGAAGAATAAAATAGGTGTTTTTTTCTTTCCCTTTTCACAGATTACTATTAACACAGATACTTGCACTTTAAAGGGTCTTTCTTAAAAAAGTACACAAAATATAAGTATCAGTGAGTAATATCAAATATAATCCTGGTTTGTACCTAAATAGATGTGATCCCTGACTTAATCTTTATACAGCAACATGAAAATTGACAGACTAAGCCAGAAATGACCAAGAAAGTGATTCTTAAGACTCTAAATATTCATAGATGATAGACACACATGAGAAATGGAAAATATTTTCAAAATATTTGGATGTTTTGTCTTCTTGAACTCAAAATCTAGTAAGAAAAAAATGGATTTAAAAAAACAAAGCTAGGGGGTACTTCCCTGTGGTCCAGTGGCTAAGACTTCATGCTACCAAGATAGCAGGCCTGAGTTCAATCCTTGGTCAGGGAACTAGATCCCACATGCTGCAACTGAAGGGCCCACACGCTGCCAGAAAGATTGAAGATCTTGTGTGCCGCAGCTAAGACCCAGTACAGCCAAAAAAAAAAAAAAAAGGCTGAGGCTTCCCTAGTGGTTCAGTGGTATAAAGAATCCACCTGCCAATGCAGGAGACACAGCTTTGATCCCTGATCCAGGAGGATCTCACATGCCCCCACATGCCACAGAGTAGTCCAATGCGCCACAACTATTAAGCCTGTGCTCTAGAGCCCAGGAGCCCACACCTACCAAACCCTGGGCACCCTAGAGCCCATGTTCCCCAACCAGAGAAGCCACAGCAATGAGAAGCCCAGGTCCTGCAACTAGAGAGTAGTCCCTGCTTACCACAACTAGAGAAAAGCCCTCGAAGCAACAAAGACCCAGCAGAGCCAAAAATAAAATTATATATATATTTAAAAAACTGAATGTCCTTGATCATGTCTGAATGTGTGACCCCAAGGACTGTAGCCCACCAGGCTCCTCTGTCCATGGAATTTTCCAGGCAAGAATACCAGAGTGGGTTGCCATTTCTTACTCCATGGGAACTTCCTGATCCAGAGATCAAACCCACATCTCTTGCATCTCCTGCATTGTCAGGGGGATTCTTTACCACAGAGCCACCTGAGAAGCCTGTCCTTGGTCATAACCCACAGGATTTGAGACACCATCCATCTTTTACTGGGCACTGTGTTATTAGGGCAGTGACAGGATTGCAGAACCAGCTACCAGTGGTGTTGAAAAATGTGTGCTTCATTTCTTAGTTATCTTGAAATCTCTGCAGTTCTTGAGAAACCCCAAGGACCTGAACAGTCCTCAGAAGGGTTCCAAATCTGTCACTATTTTCAGATCAGAATATTCAAGGTACAGGAAGTGGGTGGAGGATGATGGGATGATACAATGTATAAAATCCTCTCAAGATACTGGTCCAGCCCAAACCAGGAAACTAGTTGGACAAAAGTGGATGCCCCAGGGGAGCAACATCCCCTGTTCCACAGTGAAGACCTAAAATGATGAAGGCAGAGAACTGTGGCTTGACCTGAGTCTGTTACACTTGAGTGTCTAGGAGGTCTCAATCCTGCCACTGCTCTGGAAAGTCCAGATGTCATATCCCTTATGCCCTCCAGTGGCTGGCCCTGAAGAGAAAAAAGAGAGGTTGTTTGGGGGATAGCCAAGATCAGAGAAATTAAAAAAAAATTCCCTTGCACTGGGAGATGAGGGCAGGTGAGAGACAGGCGTGAAAGCAGCAGTCCTGATCAGAATATTGCTTCTGATGACGATGATGGTAGTCTTTATAAAAAGAAAAGATCAAGAGATACAACTTTCCACTTCTCCCTTCCTCACCAATCCATGTAACAGATCTTAGCCCCAGAGAAAGCCCCTGGGAGGGGCAGACTGCCCAGGAGGGTCTCAGGAACTCTAGTCTGTTACAGCCAGCAGTTAAAACTTGACTGTGACTATCATGGTGATCATCATTTTCATTACTGGCACTACTACTGCTGTGAATTTTTTATTTTTTTGAACCAGAGGTTCGTACTATCCATAATGGAAAGACCTGAGCTAATTGGTTCTAAAACCACTGTGGTCACATGAATCTATTACCAGAACACACCATCCAGCAGGCGTCTAGAATCAGTAAGGCTCTGCTAATCACAAAACCTTTGAGGAGAGTCCCTGGGGACAGTGTTCTCAAGTCCCAGAGAACCAGGACTCAGACCTTCTCAAACTGTCCTTTCCCAGTTTGTTAAGCAGCCCATCCCTGGAAGTAAGACTCCAATACAGTGTCTCCCATGAGAGATGCTGCAGAGATGTGGTATTTTCCCTGTGGACTGTGTGATTCTTAGGCTTTGAAAGTCCCCATGGTGGTTCTGGAAGCTGGATTCCCCAAACCTGATAAAGAGTAGCCAAAGTCTCTTCCACAGCACATTGAATTCTGTGATTTCATGAATACTCCTTGACTTGGCTTCAGGTCCCAGTAGACAGAAGCTGAGACTAGGATTCAGGTACACATAATTTATTGAGAGAGTAGTCTAAAGGGAATCAGTGAAGAAAGATAGGGTAGGGGAAAGAGAGATGTAAGGATGCAATTTCTGATGGAGTTTAGCTTCAGATAAATTGCACTATAATTATTTCCACCGTGAAGGAAGAGGGATGGACTTTTGTAACTCATGTCCATCAATCATTGGCTATGGGCTCTCCCTCCGACCCCAGAGGAATAGCGAATGTGAGACGGCTCCCCTGCTGCTGCTGCTGTTAAGTCGCTTCAGTCGTGTCCGACTCTGCGACCCCATAGACGGCAGCCCACCAGTCTCCCCTAGGTTAAAAGAAATTCTCTGAAGAAGATGGAGCTGAGGATAATGAGACTTGGCTTTGGAACTGTGACGCCCCTGAGAACAGACTCAGGTTTGCCGGGGGAGTTTAGGGGTCAGCGAAAAGAAGTTACATTTCTTGTCCGCAACAGGAAAACAGACGAGTTCCCCTCCCCACTCCCAGCCCCCTCATCTCTGCTGCTGCTGCTGCTGCTGCGAAGTCGCTTCAGTCGTGTCCGACTCTGTGCGACCCCAGAGACGGCAGCCCACTAGGCTCCCCCGTCCCTGGGATTCTCCAGGCAAGAACACTGGAGTGGGTTGCTATTTCCTTCTCCAATGCATGAAAGTGAAAGTGAAGTCGCTCAGTCGTGTCCGACCCTCAGCAACCCCATGGACTGCAGCCTTCCAGGCTCCTCTGCCCATGGGATTTTCCGGGCAAGAGTACTGGAGGGGGGTGCCATTGCCTCATCTCTAACCACCTGGAATTCGAGGCCCCACCTTTTAAAGAACCTGTTGTAAAAGATATGGAAAGAAACATCTGTGCGACAGACGCCCTTTTCCGCGGAATACGCTCATGGCCTTAATTCCCAAAGTTCAGGGCTGGGATCCATGATGCGCATCTTCGTACCCACCCGGGCTCTGCGGGTTCCCACCCTAAGGACGGAGTCTGGACCGCTCCTCGGGCCTCCCTGCCCACGTCACCTCAGTCGTCTCAGCTTCCGCCTGTCCTTGGGGCCCCCAGACCCGCCCCAGCTCCCACACGGGGCCCGCTGGGGACGCGCAGCTACGAACCTGTGCGCAGGGCCCCCTGGGCCGGCTTTCTGCTCGTGCCCCCCAGGAGTGGGAGGGGATGCGACCGAGGGTGGACGGCACCGGGGACGGGCAGGGGCTCACCGCGGGGTGCAGGGATGGTTAGAGGGGAGAAGGCGTTACCTTTTCTACGAGCTGATTTTCAAGACTACCTGAGTCCGAGAGAAACAGAGCAGGACAAGAAGTCGGGGGGGAACTGAAGTGAACAGTCTTTCTCCGGGTTGGACTTTTTCAAGCGCTCACCGAATTTCCTGAGGCGGAAGCTGCCGAGGTTCCTGCCGACCCCTATCCCCACTCCCACCTCCACACCCGTCTCAAAAGGCTCCGGGTGGAAAGGTGTCACGACAGATTTTGACTGTGCTCTTGAGAATGACAGCGCGGGATTTGAAGAGAAACTGCACGGGCTGACACCTGTAGCTGAAGGAAGATGGCCCTTGGGTCCAGCCCCTGGGCTCCACCCGAAAGATGCAGGTTCCTCCTCCCACCAGTCTGGCACCTTCAGGTACCTCAAATGAGTTACTTTATCACATATGGCCCGTTATTTCCTGCAGATCCTTGAAGTTTTTTTTTTTTTTTTAGGTTACATATATTTTAAAAAATACATATTTTAATAGTCGCTATCACTTATTTCCTAGCCGCGACTTTCTGTGACTCTTTTCCTTGGGATAACAGAATATCCTTGTCTAATGCTCCACCTGCCTATTACTGTTGCTGTCCTATTTTTCTGCCTTCAACACGTTCTAGAAAGTGAAGCATCTCCCTAGAGTTGGCATAGTACAGCATAGTTTCGGAAGGCAAAAGATAAACAACTGGATTGTTGTTTAGACGCTAGGTCCTGTCTGACTCTTTTTCGAACACATGGACTGTAGCCCACCAGACTCCTCTGTCCATGCGATTTCCCAGGCAAGAATAGTGGGCTGGGTTGCCATTTCTTTCTCCAGGCAATCTTCTCGACCCAGGGATGGAATCCCCATCTGGTGCATTGCCAGGAGGATTCTTTACCACTGAGCCAACAACCAGATAGTTGTTCAGTGACTAAGTGGTGCCCGACTCTTTGTGACCCCATGGACTGCAGCTCGCCAGGCTTCCCTATCCTTCACTATCTCCCGGAGTTTGCTTGAACTCATGTTCATTGAGTCCATGCGACCATCCAACCAGCTCATCCTCTGTCACCTGCTTCTCTTCTTGCCCTTCTCCAGCATCAGGGTCTTTTCCGATGAGTTGGCTCTTTTCATCAGGTGGCCAAAGTATTGGAGCTTCAGCTTCATCATCAGTCCTTCCAATGAATATTCAAGGTTGATTTCCTTTAGGATTGACTAGTTTGATCTCCTTGCAGTCCAAGAGACTCTTGAGAGTCTTCTCCAGCACCAGAATTCCTAAGTATCAATTCTCCATGGCTCAGCCTTCTTTATGGTCCAACTCTCACAGCTGTACGTGATTACTGGAAAAACCATAGCTTTGACCACAGAGACTTTTGTTAACAAAGTGATTTCTCTGCTTTTTAATATACACTGTAGGTTTGTCATAGCTTTTCTTCCACGGAGCAAGCATCTTTTAATTTTGTGGCTGCAGTCACCATCCACAGTGATATTGGAGCTCAAGAAAATAAAATCTGTTACTTTTTCCACTTTTTCACCATTTATTTGCTATGAAGTGATGGGACTGGATGCCATAATCTTAGTTTTTTGAATGTTGAGTTTTAAGACAGCTATTTCACTCTCCTTTCACTCTCATCAAGAGGCTTTTAGTTCCTCTTTGCTTTCTGCATGAGTGGTATCATCTGTATATCTGAGGATTTTATTTTCTTGAGCTCCACAATCACTGTGGATGGTGACTGCAGCCATGAGATTAAAAGACACTTGCTCCTTGGAAGAAAAGCTACGACAAACCTATACCAAACCTGCTAAAAAGCAGAAACATCACCTTGCCAATAAAGGTCCCTATAGACAAAGCTATATTTTTTCCATAGCTTTTGTTGATATTTCTTGATTCCAGCTTGTGAGTCATCCAGCCTGGCATTTTGCATGATAAATACTCTGCATATAAGTTTAAACATGGTGATGATATACAGTCTTAATGTACTCCTTTCCCAATTTTGAACCAGTCCATTGTTCCATGTCCAGTTCTAACTGTTGCTTCTTATCCTGCATACAAGTGTCTCAGGAGGCAAGTAAGGTGGTGTGGTATCCCTATCTCTTGAAGAATTTTCCAGTTGGTCATGATTCACACAAAGGTTTTAGTGTAGTCAATGAAACAGAAGTAGATGTTTTGTTTGAAATTCCCTTACTTTTTCTATGGTCCAATGGACGTTGGCAATATAATCTCTGGTTCCTCTGCCTTTTCTAAATCCAGTTTGTACATCTGGAAGTTCTTGGTTCAGAAGTTCCAGAACTTCCTCAGTTTTGGAAGTTCACATACTGCTGAAGCCTAGCTTGAAGGATTTTGAGCATTACTTTGTTAGCATCATCTATTACTCACTGGGAGAAGACATCTTGATTCAGTTCAAGTGTACTTGTTCCTAGATTTGAGAAAAGTTTGGAACCAATCATCACTTAAATGGCATAAAACAAGAAAAAGTTGAAACACCCCAGTTCCTCTAGTTTGATGGGTAAAGCAATGTATGTTCTCTCTAGAGAAGAACAAAGGATTTTGAGGTAATTTCAATGAAAGAAAAAATCATCCCAGTGAAACCATTGGCTACATTTTTGTTCCCTTAGCTTTCTCCACTCCAGTACTCTTGCCTGGAAAATCCCATGGACGGAGGATCCTGGCAGGCTGCAGTCCATGGGGTCGCTAGGAATCAGACACGACTGAGCGACTTCACTTTCACTTTTCACTTTCATGCATTGGAGAAGGAAATGGCAACCCACTCCAGTGTTCTTGCCTGGAGAATCCCAGGGATGGGGGAGCCTGGTGGGCTGCCGTGTATGGGGTCGCACAGAGTCGGACACGACTGAAGCGACTTGGCAGCAGCAGCAGCAGCTTTCTCCCACCGTATTCTACAAGGCAGAGAATCTGTGATCAGTTCCTGGTGTTCAGTCACTGCTCCCAAAGTTTCCTGCCCATTCAAACAATGGAGCCATGACAGCAATCAAGAGATAATCGCCCTATTTTAAGATGTTGTGGTTACTTGTATCTTCTAGCTCACCAGTCTTTCAGGCAACATTGATGATCACAAAATGGCCCTAGATTTTTCTATGAATGAAATCACAGTGACTGTATGGAGTCTTACTCTAGCCAAAATACATGAGATTTTAGAACTTTTATTCAACAAGTGTCTGAGTAGTTTGTTTGGGCACTGGTCTCTCAAGTCAAACTTAAGCTCAGGAAGTCCCCAGGGTCTTTGAAAGACATCATAACCACTCTTTACCATCCTCAGAGAAAAAGCTGGGGATCTTTTTATACTGGCCACCTCCTCACTCACACCCAGTAATTCAATCATCTTGTCTAGAAACAAGTTGTTCAGATTTCTAATTTATCAGTGACTTGTAAAACAAAATTCTTAACTGACCTTTCCTAGTTTACAAATTTCCTCCCTAGTTACTTTGTTACTACATTGCTCTAAATTTGTAATCTTCAAAGCAATAGTTTCTTCTTTAAGGTTGTAAGGACTCTTCCTTAAATCAACTATATCCCTAGAGTAGAACAGAATAAACCACTGCAAGTCGATAGATGTTACTCTACTTTCTAGCTCTTCATACTCTTGTAGAGCCAAGGGCTTCATGTGAGGAGGGCATATGCATGGACAAGATTCTCCAGAACAGAGCTGAGTTGTACTAGACTAGGGCTCTTGAAGAATAATGCAGATAGCTATTGCCATTAAATATTTTCCACAAAGTAGGTGACATTGTAGGGGGTGTAGCTCAGTGGTAGAGCGCGTGCTTAGCATGCACGAGGCCCCGGGTTCAATCCCCGGCACCTCCAGTTAGGACTTGGCTTCTTCTGTAGCAGTTCGTCAGGTTTTTTGTTTTTCCTACCTGTTGAAACTTGCCACTCATAACTCGTGCTGATTTGCTCAAACTTATTTGTCAACCTTTTACTTTTGTAATTGGAGAATGTTGCCTTACAATATTCTGTTGGTTTCTGCTGTACAATCATGTGAATCAGTCGTAATTATATACATATCCTCTCCTTCTGGAACTTCCCTCCCTTCCCCCTAGCCTTCCACCTCCCATCCCCCACCCTTCTAGGTTATCACAGAGCTCCAGGCTGGACTCCCTGTGTTATATAGCAACTTCCCACTTTACCCCTGATAGTGTTTATCTATGTCAATGCTACTTTCTCAATTCATCTCAGAGCCAACTACACGGTAGTGTATTTTTTTTTTTTTTCCCTTAGGCTCTCCCCACCCCTGCTCCCTACTGGAGCAAAGTAAAATAAGGAAGATTTAACTCTCCTATAGGTGCTCAGGTGGCTCTATGGCTTAGTTGGTTAAAGCGCCTGTCTCGTAAACAGGAGATCCTGGGTTCGACTCCCAGTAGGGCCTTACCTTTTTGCTCGAAGGTAGGGCAAATTCCTGAAAATTTTATTTTGGCTAGTTAACTGTGTCTTCTTACTGATCCTCCACAAATTCTCAACCAAAGTTAACAGCCCTAGAACTCTTTCAGATACGTTACAGTTTGTTTGATTGCAACTGCTTCAGATTCCTTACTTTTAAAAAGAAGTAAATTCTTAGGAGATGACAATTCAAATGCAAACCACCTAATACTGCATGTGACTTTATATCTCAATCACTTTTCAAATAGGTTTTGCATTAAACTGTGTTAAAATGTTTTTGATCACCTATAGTGTGTTACTGTTTAAAGTATCCAGACAGAAAATATGTATAAATCTCTCTGGACTTTAACAATCTCTAGCTTTACAAGTGATTTCATTAAATCAGATAATGAACAATGAATCTATTACTAGCTACAAAGGAAAATTAGGATGTTTGCAGGGTTTGACAAAATGTTTGACATTTTGAAGGGAACATGAGGAAGAATAGTATATTCCCATGCTATCTCTCTTAAGGAAAACATTAGAGTATTTCAGGAATGATGATCAACTGGAAGGAAAAATGTCCTAGATACAAACACCCTAGAGCTCAGACAAAGTCACTGTGAAAAGAGCAAGCTGGAGAATTCTGCCAGATATCTAAAGAAACTTAGATTCAGCCCTAGAGACTTACGGAGCTTCCTTGTCTTTTTGTCTCCTATTGATTCATCAATTAATTCAACAATGTAAGCTGCTGGTTTTTTATATACCAGGCATATTTCTGTCTTTCTTTCCTTTTATTTTCAGTTACATTTTTTCCCGTATTATGGGAACTTTTAAGATCTACTGTCTTAGCAACTTTTAAATATGCAATTCAATATTGTTAACTATAGTCACCAACCTGTGCATCACATCCCCAGGACTTATTTATCTCATAAATGGAAGTTTGTACTTTTTGACCACGTTCACTCATTTTGTCTGCCACCCCTCATCCCTGCCTCCAGTAACTACCCCAGGAATATTTCTAAGGGCAGGAAATACAGTAGCAAACAAAGCTAACATAAAGCACTGCTGTCACGGATCTCACATTCTGCTGGGGGTGACATGAAAAATAAAGAAATTAATATATAAAATAAGTAAGCATGTAAGATACTGATGAAATCTGTGGAGAAGAATAAAGCAATGTAAGAGTATGAGGACAACATAGGATAGAGCTGGACTACAGAGTGTCATCTGTTCTTTAATAAAATCACTGACATGTTAAAATATAATTTTTTAACTTTTTAATGAGAAATAGTTACAAAGTGGCTACTATTATTACTCTAAGAACTTGAGTAGCAATATTAAATAGAAAACTGATGCCCCTCCCCCCAACAATGCCTGGATCTCACTTCTGTTCATTTTGAGAAGGAAATGGCAACCCACTCCAGTATTCTTGCCTGGAGAATCCCATGGACAGAGGAGCTTGGTGGGCTACAGTCCACGGGTCGCAAAGAGTCGGACACGACTGAGCAACTTCACTTTCACTTCACTTATTTAACTAGTTCCCACTGCCTGTACTCAAATCTCAACTGTTCTAGTTATTAGTTACGGGAGCTTTGGTAAATTGCTTTCTCTCAATGGGCATCACTGTCCTCATGTATAAAAGAGAAATAGTAATAAGCCTACCTAATAGAGTTAATGGGAGGACTTGTGGAGTAAATACACATAAAATATTTTAGAAGGATATCTAGCACATAAAGAACCAATCAATAAAATGAAATAAGAATTGATTATACACAGAGTCTCACTCATTCCAAATCTGGGTGATTTAGGTGATGATATTTGGAAGTTTTGAAAGGACAAGATTTAGATATGTTGATGGTGAAATGAGTTAAGATGGGAAAGATTGGAATGGAGTGAATATTTTTTTCATGTGGCACAAGTGTGAATCTTTGCGGACCAGCAGGTAGACTGTGGTAGGTGTAATTATGTCTCGCACCCCCCACCCAGAGATGCCCATTTCCTAATCTCTAAAACCTGGTGAATATGTTATCTTGCCAGGCAAAAGGAATGTGATTAAGAATCTGGAGATAGGGAAATTATCTTGGATATTTGGATGGCTCTATGTAATCAAAGTGTCCTCATAAGAGGGTGGTAGCTGGGTCAGAGTCAGAGAAGATGAGACAACAGAAGCAGAGGTCAGAATGAAGTGAACATGAGTCAAGGAATAAGAGCATCCTCTAGAAGCTAGAAAAAGCAAGGAATGATTTCTCCCCAAGACCTCTAGAGAGAGGGCATCTCTGCTACACCCTGATTTTAACCCCAAAAGACCCATTTCAGACTTCTGAACTCCAGAGTTGTAAAATAATAAATTTATGCTATTTTAAGGTGATAAATTTTTGCTAATTTTCTAGTGCAGCAAAGAGACAGTTAATCCAGATATATGGTTATAGGCAACATATTGAAAAACTGCTTTGCTGCCTAAGGAACCTGCTGCTACTGCTAAGTTGCTTCAGTTGTGTCCGACTCTGCGACCCCATAGATGGCGGCCCACCAGGCTCCCCCGTCCCTGGGATTCTCCAGGCAAGAACACTGGAGTGTTCATTTCCTTCTCAGAAATCAGCTAAACTTCTTGAAGGACTACAGCTCCATTTATAATCGCATCATGTTGACTGGGAGGTAGTCCTGGGGCCTAGATTTCACACAGAACTTGATTGGTAGGATAGGGAATTTTGTTTGTTACCCTGCTTCTTTCTCAAACGCAAGTTTGTAGGAGTGACAAAACTACTATGCCTTCTCTGAGGCTCGAACTCAGGACCTTCAGATTATGAGACTGACGCGCTGCCTACTGCGCTAAGAAGGCTCTGAAACAAGAAGGTTTCAGTAGACGTATTGATTCTCTTTCATGTTTATACAAATTTTCTGAGAAGTTATATTTTTCACACAGTGCAAGATAAGAGTATGTGCTGTGGCATATTTACTGTTGTTCTGAGCATGTCACAATGGTCAAAATTATTTCAGGATTTCATCCTTGAATAAATATGCAACACGGTGAAATTTTTTCTCCCACAAGGCTTTAAATGGCAACCCACTCCAGTATTCTTGTCTGGAAAATCTCATGGGCAGAGGAGCCTGCTGGGCTGCAGTCCACAGGGTCCCAAAAAGTCAGTCTATTGAGCGACTAACACACACACACACCACACACACACACACACATGCTTTAAATACCACTTGCTGCTGGCAGACATCAGACTTCATTAGATTTCACTGTGCCCTACTTCACGACTACGCGTGTAGAAAGTGGCATACAGATGATACGAGGGGCCTGAGTTGGGTCCACAGGCAGGAAGATTTCCAGACTGAAACAATGAGGGACACAGAAATCTGCTCAGCTCTGCTGAGGGCGAAGCTGGAGTCTCCTTATCTAGCTCTGCATCTTCCTCGTCTGCCAGTATTCCCCTTAAAATCCATGTCTGACCAAGTCCATGATCTGAAGGCCTTTCTATTCTGGCTAGAAGTCCAGAATAATGTAAACAGAGGCGAGATAAGGTGGAAGAAATGAGGTGAGATGATTGAAAATGGAGAAACAATACACTGGATTTCAATCTGGCAAAGTGAAAAACATCCTAAAATAGATATTGGAGGACTGAAGTGTAAATCTTGTGTATGTCATCTATTAAGTTAGGAAAAATAATTCACTTGCTTTTTCTGAGAATATGTCAATTTTTTAAAACTTCATTATCTTTAAAATAGGATATTTCACAGTATTTAAAAGACTGAATGCGACACACAAAACAGTTGTTCAGTGAATACTAATAAATGATACAAATGATGATAGCAAACTGTACTGAGTGCATATTACGGGCAAGGTACTCTTATATGTATGTTACATGTAGTGGCCATCTATCTATCACTGTAGGCAACTTTTATTATTGTCATATCATTTACATATGATAAAAGTAAGACCAAATAAGTTTAAGTGACTTGCCGATAGGCTTGTGGCTACTCAGTAGATGAGAAGCAGTAGAACTTGGGCTCACTTAACTATGACTACTATGAAGTCACTCGTGTTCGACTCTTTGTGACCCCATGGACTACATAGCCCACCAGGCTCCTCTGTCCATGGAATTTTCTAGGCAAGAATACTGGATTGGATTGCCATTCCCTTCTCAGGGGATTTTCCTGATCCAGGGATCAAACCCCAGCGTCCTGCATTATTTATTGTCTGTCTTTTCTTCTAGAATATAAGCTCGACAAGGGCTTCGACTTTGTATTTTCCTTGTTCACTGTTCCCGTCCCAGAACTTAAAATAGTGACTAATACATTGTACGGTTTCAGTTAAGTTTTTATTGGATGAAAACCCCTACCTTAATGTATGGGTAGTATACAACTGACTAAAATTTTACTGAGTACCTATGATGTGTCAAGCCCTGTGCTAGTAAGGTGTAGTGACAGAGTGGTTATTATCTGTGATTTTACAGAACTAACAATCACAGATAAAATTTCAATTTTCTACTGAACAGGAATATTTTATTATTGATAAAATGTTATGTGATTACTTCATTAAAATTCTACATAATTTAGTTCATTTAGCAACACTTTATAACAAAAGTTTATCTTCAAAATGCTGTACTTTTTACCCTAAGATCCCAAATATTTCACAAACTATTTCAGTTACTTTTAAAAAACATCCCTGTTCTTCCATCACGGATTTAGTGATGTCAGCAATAGTAGTAGACTGAATATATCCTAACTAGTCTCTACTTTCAAATTGCTCTCAGGCACTTTTCTTTGATACTTTTCTATACATTTTCTCTTTAACTAAAAAATATAGAAAGCCTTTGACTGTGGATCACAATAAACTGTGGAAAATTCTGAAAGAGATGGGAATACCAGACCACTTGACCTGCCTCTTGAGAAATCTGTATGCAGATCAGGAAGCAACAGTTAGAACTGGACATGGAACAACAGGCTGGTTCCAAATAGGAAAAGGAGTACGTCAAGGCTGTAAATTGTCACCCTGCTTATTTAACTTCTATGCAGAGTACATCATTAGAAACGCTGGGCTGGAAGAAGCACAAGCTGGAATGAAAATTGCCAGGAGAAATATCAATATCCTCAGATATGGAGATGACACTACCCTTATGGCAGCAGTGAAGAGGAACTAAAAAGCCTCTTGATGAAAGTGAAAGAGCAAAAAAGTTGGCTTAAAGCTCCACATTCAGAAAACGAAGATCATGGCATCTGGTCCCATGACTTCCTGGGAAATAGATGGGGAAATAGTGGAAACAGTGGCTGACTATTTTTGGGGGCTCCAAAGTCACTGCAGATGGTGATTGCGGTCATGAAATTAAAAGATGCTTACTCCTTGGAAGGAAACTTATGACCAACCTAGATAGCATATTCAAAAGCAGAGACATTACTTTGCTAACAAAGGTCCGTCTGGTCAAGGCTATGGTTTTTCCAGTGGTCATGTATGGATGTGAGAGTTGGACTGTGAAGAAAGCTGAGCACTGAAGAATTGATGCTTTTGAACTATGGTGTTGGAGAAGACTCTTGCGAGTTCCCTGGACTGCAAGGAGATCCAACCAGTCCATCCTAAAGGAGATCAGTCCTGGATGTTCATTGGAAGGACTGATCCTGAGACTGAAACTCCAATACTCTGGCCGCCTCATGGGAAGAGTTGACTAATTGGAAAAGGCCCTGAGGCTAGGAGGGACTGGGGGCAGGAGGAGAAGGGGATGACAGAGGATGAGATGGCTGGATGGTATCACCGACTCTATGCATATGAGTTTGGGTAAACTCCGGGAATTGGTGATGGACAGGGAGGCCTGGCATGGTGCGATTCATGGGGTCTCAAAGAGTCGGACACGGCTGAGCGACTGAACTTAGCTGAACTGAATCTCATTTTTCTAAAAAAAAAAAAGACCACTTCTTCCCTGTATAGAATATAATCAGACCTTTTGAAGAATTACACACCACTTCCCCTGATCATAGTAGGGCTCACTTAAACGGTGCAGCATATAATGGATCAGGCTGTTCAGCTAGAGGATGAGCGGTCTGGAGACAGTGATTAGGTGGGGGAGGAGACCCGGGGACTCGCCAAGTTCGCATAGATGAGGTTGGAGCGGGTAGAACAAGTCGTCTCTGGGCTTGGAGAGTATGCTACACCACGTACTGAAAGCAAACTGATCCCCTCCCTGAACTTTGTAAATTAAGACCATGATCACATTCAGCGAAAAGCAGGTCGGTTTGCGCGGTTGTTTTCTTTAGTAAAAAATCACAAACAGACACACAAACTCTGACCCAAGTTCCGTGTGAGCGGGGAGAAGAGCGTCTCTGTTTTCTAGGTGAAGAAATAAAAATTCAGTTCCCACTGCTGACTCCCAAACGCAGTTGACAAATTGGAGACTCCCAATCTCTGCATCTCGAGTTTCGGTGGGTGCTGTGCCGGCGATTTCTAATCTTTTTTTTTTTTTTTTAGTGACTGATTCGAGTTTATGACTTCGAGTTTGAGGGATGTTATGCATTGGCTGCGTCTCCCTTTACTTTCGAGTATCAGAAAAGTAGCACAGAAGGCAAATGTGAATCTCCCTAAGTAGGAACCTGTTTGCGGATTTTATTCGTGGATGAGATGACAGAGTTGTATGTGGAGGGGGAAAATACGCTAGGAAAAATAACAGGCTTGTGCAAGTCTTTTCAACTGCTAAGAAGAAGTTTGAGCAATGCACTTACATGGTAGCGTGGCCGAGCGGTCTAAGGCGCTGGATTAAGGCTCCAGTCTCTTCGGGGGCGTGGGTTCGAATCCCACCGCTGCCATCTCTATTGCAGACCCACTTCTTTAAAGCAGTCGTTTGACCCCTTTAAAAGCTTCTACGGAAGAGAGTATGTCAACGGGTTTTGAAATGTTCTTACAGATTTAAGAAATAAAAATAAGAAATAAGCAGAACTTTGATAGTAAGTTATTAGATAAGCAGAAGTTGGTTGATAGTTATTAGGATGTTTTAATTGAAAATCAGTCTTCATCCTGCTTCATTCCACTCCAGCACTGGATTCTGATTCCTCACGCAAAGGTATAAGGAATGATACGTTAAAGGTGTGCTTTTCGCTTACAAACCAGAAGAAGCCTATTATTTTTCTCATATTTTGCACTTTTCAAATCTATTCTATTGCACCTTGCCTTTCAGTTCAGTTCAGTTCAGTCACTCAGTCGTGTCAGACTCTTTGTGACCCCATGGACTGCAGCAGGTCAGGCCTCCCTGTCGATCATCAACTCCCAGAGCTTACTCAAGCTCATGTCCATTGAGTCGGTGATGCCATCCAACCATCTCATCCTCTGTCATCCCCTTCTCCCACATTCAATCTTTCCCAGCATCAGGGTCTTTTCCAATGAGTCAGTTCTCATCATGTGGCCAAAGTATTGGAGCTTCAGCTTCTGATCATTCCTTCCAAAGAACACCCAGGGCTGATCTCCTTTAGAATGGACTGGTTGGATCTCCTTGCAGTCCAAGGGACTCTCAATAGTCTTCTCCAACACCACAGTTCAAAAGCATCAATTCTTTGGTGGTCAGCTTTCTTTATGGTCCAACTTTCACATCTATACCTGACTACTGGAAAAACCCTTTGACTATAGGGACCTTTGTTAGCAAAGTAAGCTCTCTGCTTTTTAATATGCTGTGTAGGTTGGTCATAGCTTTTCTTCCAAGGAGCAAAAGTCTTTAAATTTCACGGTTGCAGTCACCATCTGCAATGATTTTGGAGCCCAAGAAAATAAAATCTGTCACCATTTCCAATGTTTTACCATCTTTTTGCCATGAAGTGATAGGACCAGATGCTGTGATCTTCGTTTTTTGAATGTTGAGTTTTAAGCCTCCATTTCCATATCAGCATAGAAATAGCTTATTTTTCTTTTGTCTCAAAAATATATCCATGTTATGGATATATTTTTATTTAACAAGCCACATTTAACAATATAAACAACACAAAAAATAAGATCCATATTTCATAAGTGTGTGTATTATAGAAATTTCTGAAAATACAGTTGCTAAATTAAATATGTGTGATGGTAATTTCGGTGGTTCTTGTCTAAGTCTTTCCTAAATGTTACTAATTTATCCCCAGAGAGCCAAGGAAGGGCTTGTTTCCTTGACACCATGACCCACACAGAACATTGGTGTGACATTGAGAATTAACAGCCATTAAATTCTTACAAAGCCCCAGATATTGTCATAGTTCTTTTATATTCTCAGTAATATATAAGAAAGTTCATATTATTATTCCTATTTAATTAAGAGAAAGAAACTGAGGTTATAACCAGTTAACCTCTTGTCTCTAGGTGGAGGAATCAGGATGTTACTACTGCAGGGCAGACTGAAAAAATGATCTTCAAAAAATATTTCCATCCTAATTTCTGGAAGCTGTCAATATTACCTTATATGGCAAAAAAAAAAAAATTTAAAAATGAGAGCATCTTTGCAGAGGGGATTGAGTTTGGGATCTTGAGATGGGGAATTTATCCTGGATTATCCAGATGGAGCTTGAATGCCATGCCAAGTGTTCTTAAAGGAGAGAGGCATAGGGAGATTATGGAACAGAAGACGATGTGAATACAAAAGCAGAGGAAATGCAACTACAAATCAAGGAAGGCTGGTAGCCACCAGAAGCTGGAAGAGACAAAGACAGATTCTCCCCTACAGCCTCCACAGGGAGTACGACCCTGTCAGAACCTTGATTTCTGCCCAGTGATACTGACTTTGGACTTCCGACCTCCAGAACTGTGGGGAAATTAATTTCTGTTCTTTAAAGCTACTGAGACATGGTAATCAGTTACAGGAGCCACAGGAAACTCATACAATGACTTCAAGTGCTAATAGGCAACACTACTACAATTATTTTTGTTTAGTCTGCTTGATAGAAAATATTATTTCATTGTAGTTCTTTAGTTTGAATGTCTCTGGGAAACTCCATGAACTAGGACAGAGGAAAGGACTGGATTAGGAAGGTTTCCCACCCTAGAGAAGGAAATGGCAACTCACTCCAGTATTGTTGCCTGGAGAATCCTATAGACAGAGGAACTTGGTGGGCTACAATCCATAGGGTCAGAAAGAGTCCGACATGACTGAGCTGCACAAACACACCCCCACACCTTTAGCTACTTGCCCTCGGTGAAAGAACTCTTATCTAAACTAATTCCGGAAGCAGGAGTTTTCCTTTAGCTTTTAAGGAAGAGCCTATTTACTTAGGTTCCATTTGGGGACCTGTGGGGCCTGGGATATGGCAGTGGGATCTGAACCCATGTTTCTAAAGAAATGAGAGACTTAATTCTGCATCCTAGAAGGGCTCCCACACTACCTCCAAAAAGGGCTTTAAATTAAACATTTTTCTCATTTCCAAAACATATTAAGAAACTTCTGTAGTCTGTTTAAATAGACTGCTTTTTCTGCTTCCTTTGTACAAAATAGGAGCTTTGATTCCTACCCTTGGGAATATCAGAGGCCCATGTGCTAGCCTCACCTGCTTTATCCTACCACGATCCCCCCAGTCAGCTGCCTCTGTCGCCTTCCAGACGTTCAGGTGGGCCGCAGTCACGATCAGGGTACTAACCTCAGACCTAGATCTCGGCCTGTCCCCGCCGGGGTTGCGACTTGGGAGAAGGAAGGGCGGGTCATAGCGAAGTGCAGGAACCTGGTTAGAGGGAAGAAGGCGTTGCCTTCTTTGCGACTTGAGGACCTATTGCCCTGGAAAGCGGGCCCTTGGTGGGTAGCGTTCAGTGGGTGGTTCTCTGGAACTGTAAGGCTCTCCACCTAAGGAGGATGGTACCTGGATCCAGTGAACATTCTGTGGTCCGCAGGGGACTGTTAGGCCCTCTCCCCGTTCAGCATTCCGAGGGGCTTTACAACTGTGGTTGTGTGATCTGAGTCTTTACAACCACCTTGACGCTGGCGTTTTTGGATTTTTAGAGAGCGATGTGCCTGACTCTAGCTGAACTCTACACTTCAGCCGCCTTCTCCGCTCGCGGTCCTTCCCCTTTAAGTCACCGCTTGCTGAGTGCAAACGTGTAGGAACGCTAGGTGCCCCGACTCGGCGGTCTAACGGGCTTAGACCCGTTAGTGGAGTTCCATTTTCAGAGCCCGTCACTTAGGTTACTGGAATGAAAAAACTCAGTTACAAAAGTCGAGGTGCAGTAACAGCAAAGTTTGCTTTTAGAAGAATTTATCCCTTTTGGAAAAAGTGAGTAGCTCCGATTTTTATTGACGATTCCCACTGAATTAGTTGAAGTCCTGTTGGTTCCAACATTCAAGCTGCCCGAAACTTTTCCAGCTTGTTCTGCAGCGCGTCTAAGTAAGCAAAACGTCTTCTTAAAATTTCTCTCTTTTCTCACAGTAAACTGCTCTAAATCCCACAAACTACCTCAAGAATATTTAATCTCACAGTGAGGACAGACCGAGTATAAGGCGGGTTTACGTGCGGGCTCCATGGCTTAGTTGGTTAAAGCGCCTGTCTTGTAAACAGGAGATCCTGGGTTCGAATCCCAGTGGGGCCTCTGCTTTTTTTCTTCATTGGGGCCCAAATTCTTCATTAACTCCCCACTGCTTCTAATTCTTCAGTGTACTAGGTATTGTAAATTTTGATTCAATCACGCAGAAGCAGCTGTAACTGCAAAAATTCTCAGTTCTAAAGAAAAGGCAGGACTTCCTGGCGTTCCAGCCTCAAGACACTGCCCTTCCAATGCAGAAGATGAGGGTTCATCCTTGCAGGGTTGGAGCCAGAAACAAGCAAACAAACAAAGCTTGGAAGAGAAGATGGTGGGTCACTTTATGGAAACAAAGAAAATGGCCTTTTGTTTTTCATCTTTCCCTGTCCTCTCATTTCTTACTGGGAGATGGGGAGTAGAGGGTGGTGACAAAACTGTACCAACTCTTAAAGCCTATTTCTGAGCTCCCATGCAACTTATTAGTGATTTTAGGGAACTCAGCATTATGTTATCTGTTTTATATATGATTTTCCAAATATTACTATATTATAATAATGGTAATTTACATTTGCTTATATTCCTTCAGTCTTCATGGAAGGGCTTTAGTCCCAAAGGGAATACATAAATTGGCCCCTCTAGAACCTGAACTTTAATTTTATAATTAAAAAGAAAACAACAAAATGATTCTATAATGCAATGATTCCCAAGCCCAATATACATTTAAATTGCCTTGGGAACTAGTTAAAACTCATCCCCAGAGGTTTTAATTCTGTTTTGGTGGACTTCCCAGAGATGTGTGTTTTTCACAAGCACTCCAACTGATTTTGAAGTAAGTGAATCACATTTGCAAGTATCCAACTTAAAATATTGCACACACAACAGAACTGAAAGTGAGGTCACTTTTGTACACTATTAGCACTTTAGTACTGATTCATGAACATCTGCTTACTCTCATTATCATCAAGTTACCATTATTGGAAGTCTGCTACATTCCAAGAGTTTCCAGACATGCTGTCATCTAATTAGCCCAACAATCCTGTCAAATATGTGTTATAATCAGTTCTTTGAAGATAAGGAAACAAATTCAATAATATTCATGGTAACAAAGTGACAAAATTAAATGTCAAATTCAGATCTAATTCTGGAATCCATGCTTTTCTCATGATATCTATCTTCTAATTTCATTAGAGTCAAGAATGAAGTTTTTGGCCACAGAGCTAAATAAAATTAAGCAACTTAGACTGATCTCAATCCTTAGTCCTATTGGTTAGGGATCCTGAGATAACTTTCTGTTTTCTGCTGGAAGATAATCAGCCCAGTGAACAGTTGCTTAATGCATTTAACTTAGGGAGGAGGAAAATATAAAACCTCAGAAGTCTATGTAGGAGGTTCTCCATGAAAAAATGAGCAGGCCATATAGACAAATTGAATTAATCTTCTCCATCTCCTAGACTCTGTTATTTGGTTGGTTTTGGTTTTGTTTGTTTGTTTTTGTTTTTTTGCCTTGGACATGCTCTCTTCATGCCCTGATTCTTTAGATTTAAACATAGTGTATTATTCAGCTAGTGAAAAATGATGGTATGTCAGTCATGACCAGCTCTTTGTGACCCCGTGGACTGTAGTCAGCCAAACTTCTATGTCCATGGAATTCTCCAGACAAGAATACTGGAATGGGTTGGAGTGAGTAGCCATTCCCTTCTCCAGGGGATCTTCCTGACTCAGGGATCAAACGCAGGTCTCCTGCATCGCAGGCAAATTCTTTACCGTCTGAGTCACCAGGGAAGCCCTATTAAGATGGAATTAATGAGTGGAAGAACTGATGCAACCTTCAATTGCGACCAAAAGTGTAAACAAAAGATAGACAGTATCTCCAAGGAGATTAATTCACCAATGACAGCCCCTATGGGATCACTGGCACACTGGATGCAAACTGGTTTTATCTGCTTTTAAATCAAATTTGGAACCAATACAGATTATTCGATGCCTCCAGAATCACATTCACCCTACTTGCATATCAAGACCCTTAGTGAGTTTTACTGAAGCCCTGACCTTATCATATTTGCTTCCCTTTCTCAGGATTGTTGGGATCCAACTCTTTTGCAACCTTTCTCCTGACTAAACTTCTATAGCTAAAGACATCTCCTAAATACAAATTCAAATAAGAAGAGGTAAGTTCTAGTGATGTCTCTTTCTATTCATGCCATCCTAGATGATATTGGGTTTTGTTCAGTTTTGTTTTGAGATAGAAAATGAAGGTTCTGAGTTTTGGACAAGATCAGGCAGGATAAGATACCTCTATGAGCTAAATGGTTTCTCATTATGCCAGACCAATGGTTGTCATTTGTTCAAAATTATGTTAATCCCAGAATTTTGTCCAACAAAATCCAATTGTCTAGGAGATGGGGAGGAGTCAGAACGCAGGTCAAGCCACCAAAAAGCAATTCTCTAAAGACCAATACTGTCATTTTTGTTACACCCCAATGTGAAGATCAGAAAGAATTTCTCAGTAATAAAATTTTTATCTTTTTGCTTTAAAATGCATGAATGAAGGCCAGTACTCTGAAGATAAATTTGAGGATCAAAAATATAAACAACCAATGGTTAAAAAAAAATGAGGATTTTCAAAGTGGAGTGGGGGCAATGGGATCTTGGTTTTCAGCCATTTTATACTCAAATGTATGAACTTCCTGGCAAATATAGTCTATTATCTTTTCTGGAGACATACTCCATTGTCTCTGCTTCTGCCTCTTTCTATCTGTGTCCCTGTCCTTGGTAGTTAAATGGCTACAACAAACCATCCTAGTCATGAATTCAGGTAGCTGTATGATATTTTATAAATGGGCAGTTGGTCAAGTTGAACTAGAGGTGTCTGGGTGAAGCAGGAATCCATCCTCTGGTGAATAGATCCTCAGGGCCGATTGTTATAGGTCAAGTTTTAAATATTTTTTTTTTCCTGAGCTCTTTTCTTGGTTAAATCATGTATTCCTATCAATTCTCATATACATGCTTCTTTCTGTTAACTGAATTTTCATTCTTTCAGCACCTCAGATTGAAACTTCAAGCGTTCTTTCTGCTCTTTCCTCTCTCCGACATTCTTAATTTGCTCTTCATTCCCACTACCACTATGAGAGCTAACATTCTCAGACCCTCTCCCATAGACTCTTGTAGTAACCTCCCAGCTTCCGGTCTCTATTTGAGTCCCTAGTTATTCAGTCATAAAAAATGTTCTAAAGTGCTGCTCTCATCATTTCACACCTCTTCTTTTTTAAAAAAAATGAATTTTAAAAATTTGTTTTTTAAAGGAATTTGATTAGATTCCTTGCCTAGTATTCAAGATTTTCCGTATCCTGGACCCAAGCTGTTTTTACAGCTTGATTTTCCACCACCTCACATTGTGTACCCTGTGCTGCAATAGTTGATGATGTGTGCTTTCCATGCTTTCAAGTAATGTATATCCCTCCAGTGCCCTGACCATCATGGGTAAATATTCAGATCCCTTCCATTCCTTCATACTTAATTTTCTTTTATATTAAAGACATATATGTTTAAAGTTCAAAAAATAAAATAGTATTTTACAATGAAAAAGAGCAGTTCCCTTCCTCATCATTTCTCACTCTCAATTCCCATTCTCCTGAGGTAACACATTTTTAATAACTTAGTGTTTTCTTCTATTTACCCATATTTCTTGCTTTTATTCTATCTGCATTTTTAGTTTTAAATATGATTTATTACTTACTACAAAAAATGAGAACTTTTAACCCTTACATAACAAAGAGAGAGAAAAAGTGAGCGTGTGAGAGAGAGATCTATGCTTCACTCTCCAGATCCTCTTATATCTTTTTGGTTTGATCACCGTGGAGTGTATACACTTTCATGACCTTACACCGTGGAGTGTATACACTTTCACGACCTTATAAACATTAGCCACAGTGGAATCATGTAATGAACTATTGTTACCTAAAAAATAAATCTCTCAGTTCTCATAGATGATCAAATTGTACAATTCCTGTTGTTTTTGTTTGTTTTTGGAGACATTACAAGGAATCTTGTCTTCATCACCAGTCTGTTTTCATCAATCAAGTTAATGCAAATATTACATAACCCACGCATGTCTTCGGGGTCCTTCTACTATATGCTAAGGGAATTCTGACAAGTCAACATTATTTAGGTGGGACCCTTTAAACCCAGATTTTAGTGTTAACTAAAACAACAGGAAAAAGAAAATTAAAATCATACCCATGGCTCCAGGCAGTAAATTGAAACAAGCCTCTCTGGTAAAGGTAACAATGATAACAAATTCATAACTAATTTTTTTGGTCTAACAATCTCAGAATTCATTCTCGTATACTGTCTCCAAATTTCTGCCCCAAATTAGCAAGGACTTGTAGTGTTTCTTGCCCTGGGAGAGCCTGCAGCAATCTTAACCCTGTTTACTTGGCGGAGAGGGCCATGAGGAGAATTGTTCCTTTTACTCTGCATCCCACTCAGTAAGGAAGTATTAGGATTTTTAAGATTTTATCTTTAGAACAGTTTTATATCACAGCAGAACTGAGCAAGAGTACAGAGGTTTCCCATATAACCCTTACTCCCCACACGTGCACAACCTCCTCCTTTAGCAACATCTCTCACCAGGGTGGTACAATTGTTACAACTGATGAACTTACCCAGGAAATCATAATCACCCCAAATCCATAATTATGTTATGGTTCCCTCTGGTACTGTACATTCTGTGGGTTTGAAAAAATGTATAATGACACGCATACACCATTATATCATACTGAGTAGTTTCATTGCCTAAAAATCCTCTGTGTTCTACCTAGTCATCCCTCCCTTCCTCCTAAACACTGGCCACTGATCTTTTTACTATCTTCATAGGTTTGCATTTTCCAAACATACTGTATGATAGTTGGAATCGTACAGTATATTATGTTGCCTTTTCAGATGGCTTCTTTCAGTTAGTAATTAGCATTCGAAGTTCTATGTCTTTTTGTGGCTTGACAGCTTGTGTCCTTTTAGCACTGAGTTGTCTGGATGTACCACAGTTAATTTACCCATTCACCTTCTGAAGGACATCTTGGTTGCTTCCAAATTTTGGCAATTATGAGCAGAGCTGTTACAAACATCTTTGTGCAGGCTTTTGTGTGGATATAAGTTTTCAGCTCATTTGGGTAAATACCCAGGAGTGTGATTGCTGGATCACATTATTAAGAGTATGTTTAGTTTTGTAAGAAACTGCCAGACTGTCTTCCAAAGTGGCGATACCATTTTGTATTCCCACCACATCCACACCAGCATTTGGTATCACTGTTCTGGATTCCATGCACTCTAATAGGTGTGTGGTGGAATCTGATTGTTGTTCTAATTTGCATTTCCCTGATGATGTATGTCTTAGTCCATTTGGGTTGCTGTAACAAAATGTCAGAGACCAGGGGACCTATATACAACATTTATCTCACAGTTCGGGAAACTGGGAAATCCAAGATCATGGCATTGGCAGTTTCAGTGTCTGAGCCCACGTTTAGCACCTTATAGGTGTAACTTCATCTGGTGGAAAGAACAGGAATCACTGTGGGTTCTCTTTTATAAGAGCACCCCTTACATGAAGGCTCTACCTTCATGATCTAAGCACCTACCCAAGCCCCCACCTCTTAGGTCGTACAGTCGTTTAGCTGCAAGGTAGCTAGGAGAAGACCGCCTCCCAGTAGCTTCTTTAATCATACAGAAGAGCCAAAACAAGTGATGAATGTCCACTAACCTATCACATAGGGTATTGATATGGGGGGGAAAATGAAGCCACTTTCTCTACTGAGGATTTTTTCAAATGTGACTTTTAATATTAATTTTAATTATTATATTCCTTAATGTTTCTATGGAGGATATACTCCGTTGCTCCCCCATAAAGGTATAATTTTTCCCCTGGTATCGTCAAAACTTCTGCCAACTCAGGTTTTTTTTTCAAGATATGTTTTTATTCATTCATTCATTTATGCATGCTATGCCAGGTCTTAGTTGTGGCAACCCCTGATCAGGGGTTGAACTCAGGCCCCTTGCATTGGAATATCTGAGTCTTAGCCACTGGACCACCAGGGAAGTCCCAAATCGGGGTTTTTAAAGTCATCCTTCTTTTTCTTCATTTTAGCAGGTGTCTCCCATCAAAATTCAATGAAGCACATGAATGAAAGTTTTGCAGAGGATTTCATTCTCATGGGCTTTATCAAATATCCATGGTTGGATGTTCCTCTCTTCTTTGCCCTCCTAACCTCCTACATGTTCACACTATTGGGAAACATTGCTATTATTCTGGTTTCCCAACTAGATTCCCAACTCCAAAGTCCTATGTATTTCTTCCTCACAAGCCTCTCCTTTCTGGACCTCTGTTTCACCACCACGACTGTACCCCAAATGTTGTTCAACTTAGGTGGACCCAACAAGAACATCACTTATATAGGCTGCATGACCCAGGCCTATGTATTTCACTGGCTAGGCTGTACTGAATGTGTCCTGCTTGGCACCATGGCCTTAGACCGCTATGTGGCTGTGTGTAAGCCTCTGAGATACCCTGTCATCATGAACCACAAGCTCTGCCAACAGCTCTCCAGCACTGCTTGGCTCATTGGTCTGGCCAATTCACTACTGCAGTCCACACTCACAGTCCAGCTGCCCCTGTGTGGGAACCAAGAACTGGACCACTTCTTTTGTGAACTGCCTGGTCTAATTAAGATGGCTTGTGTGGACACCACAGTCAACGAGCTTACTTTAGCGGTGGTGGCCGCCTTCCTGATAATGGGTCCGCTCTCTATGATTCTTGTCTCTTACAGTTATATTGCACAAGCTGTATTTCGAATCCCTTCTGCTGATGGGAGACTTAAGGCCTTCAACACTTGTACTTCGCACTTATTAGTGGTGTCTTTATTTTATGGCCCTGGCATCTACATCTATATGCAGCCTTCAGGGGACAGCCCGCAAGACCTTATCAAAGTTCTGACGCTGTTTTACTGTGTTATTACTCCCATGGCCAACCCATTCATCTACACCTTGAGGAACAAGGATGTTAAAGGAGCTTTGAGGAGACTTCTGAGGAGGGCCATTTTGTCCAAGAGAATATGACACTTTATTCTGAACAGGAAAGCTCAACAATAATGTGAAATATATCCTCCTTTAAATAGATGTTCCATCAAAATCATGCTCAAAAGTCAAGTTAAGAAAACCTTTGTGTGTTGTGTTTACCACTTCTGATACCAAACACATTGGGTTTTTCCCCCACAATAACCGGTTCTCTAAAACCAACTGGATGTCCTACAGTTCACTTCTATTTTTTGGTTGTGCTGGGTCTTTCTTGCTCAGTGCAGGCTTTCTCTAGCTGCAGCAAGGGAGGGCTACTCTCTCTGGCTGCAGTGAGAGGTCTCCTCGTTGCAGCGGCTTCTCTTGTTGTGGAGCACGGGATCCAGGGTGCATAGGCTTCAGTATGGGCTCCAGAGCACAGGCTCATTAGTTGTGGTGCATGGGCTCAGTTTCCCTGGACATGTGGGGTCCTCCCATGCTAGGGATGGAACCAGTGTTCCTTTCATTGCAAGGTGGACTCTTAAACCACTGAACCACCAGGAAAGCCCCCTCAATTTAATTCTGACACTACCCAGAGTTAGCATAGATCTCACAGATTAAGGGCTCAATTCCACAAAATTTTACTCTTGGAGAATAGGTTCTCTTCTTGTTGCAGTAAGAATTCAGAGTTGAGACAGAGAAGCTAAGACAGCAAAGTGAGAATTTGTTAAGCAGTAGTACAGTCTCAGGAGGGAGAATGGGCAGAATCAGGTGAGCAGCAAGTCCTTCGGCAAGCTGATTATATGGAATGTGAAAATGATTGCACAGACAATATTCATTGAAGAGGCAGGGGTTTCAGGTCAAATCTCTTGATTTTCATCCCAGCTCTCCCTTCCCCAGGGTAAGAGGGATTTTTCACCCCTCTTTAGTCTTGAGCAGAAGTGTCATTGTGTCAGTACATAATGGGCACT
Organism: Capricornis sumatraensis; assembly: GCF_032405125.1. Classification (NCBI taxonomy): domain Eukaryota; kingdom Metazoa; phylum Chordata; class Mammalia; order Artiodactyla; family Bovidae; genus Capricornis; species Capricornis sumatraensis. The sequence continues at coordinate 33,784,636 of NC_091090.1, forward strand.
TCTTTTCTATAAGGCTAACTTTATTGTAATGAGGGCATAATGAGCAAAAGGTGACATTCAGAGACCAGAAATTCCCATCTATTGCATCCTTTCTTTGCCTCTAGGACTCCTGTCGCCACAAGATGGACCATTTCCAGTCACCTGGCTCTTGCTCCCACCCCCTTTCTCAGCTCACATCTAGTTAACTGCCTGCTCTCATACCTCCACTTCAGAAGCCAATAACAAATTCAGGCCACCTGTACTTCTGACCAGCCAACTATAAAGTCAAGCGCTTCTACAACTCCCTCCTCAGATTTGATAATTTGCTAGAACAGCTCACAAAATTCAAAGAAACATTTTACATACTTTTACCAACTTATCTTGGGGCTGAAATAGCTCAGTTGAGAGAGCGTTAGACTGAAAATCTAAAGGTGCCTGGTTCAATCCCAGGTTTTGGCAGAAAAGCACTTTTTTGGGGGTTTCCCAGGCCGCTAGTGATAATGAACCCACCTACCAATGCAGGAGACCTAAGAGACATCGGTTTGATCCCTTGCAGGAGGGTACAGCAACCCACTCCAACAACCCAACCAACAAATTCTTGCTTGGAGAATCCCATGGACAGAGGAGCCTGGAGGGCTATGGTCCATAGATCTCAAAAAGTCAGACATGACTTAGCACACACGTACCAATTTATTATAAAAAATATAACTCAGGAATAGCCAAATTCAAGATATGCATAGGGCAAGATATGACAGGGAGGAGCAGTGGGCAGAGCATCCATTCACTTTCAGGGCATGCCTTTCCTGCATCTCAGTGAGGTCACCAGTTAGGAAGCTCTCCAAACTTCATTGCTCTGTTAATTTTTATTCCAGGTGCCAATGGACACAGATAAAAAATTTGAGTTCTGATATCTAATAAAAAGGAGCTACTTACTTAGTGGGCAATCAACAGCCTGCCTCAGTCCTAAATAAAGTCATGGCATTTTGAGTCCTAAAGTGCATGTACCTGCTCTTAATGAATGTGTGCTAAAAGATCAGTGAATCGATGGATGACTGAATGATAACAGGTGCAAGGAACAAAATGAGAACCCGGAGATACAGTGGTCTAGTGGTAATTAAGAGGGGAGGAATAGAATAAGGAGAAGGAAAAGAGGAAACTGGAGAATGAGAACTGATGAAACTCCTGAGTTGGAGTGTCCTTAAACTCACTAAACTTCAGTAATGACAATATTTTTCAGTAATAATAATAATATTTAAAAACCTTGAGGAAAAATAACTTAAATCCATTTCTCAGTTTCTTCATCTGTAGAAATGGTTTGATTTTAAAAAATACAAACTATTGAAATATAGTATATCTATTTTAAAAGTACACAAATCTTAGGTATACAGCTAAATGAAATTCCTGAAGTGAAATCACCCACACAACTACCACCAACATCAAAAAATAGAACATTACCAGTTCCCCGGAAGACCCCAGTTGTGCTCCCTCCCTAACTATTCCTTTCTTTCTCCCTGTTGTGGCTTCTAACACAGAGATTCGTTTTCCCTGTTTTAAACTTGATATAAATGGAATCATGAAATATGCATCTTTTGTGTCTGGTTTCTTTCATTCATCATTACGTTTGTGAAAGCTATCACTGTGGCCTGTAGCTGTAGTTCATTCACTTTCGTCATTCATACCATTTTATGAATAAACTTCCATTTTTTTATTCATCTTGCTGTTAATGGACTTTTGGATTGCTGTAAGGGCTTTCCTGATGGCTCAGAGGTTAAAGCATCTGCCTGCAATGCGGGAGACTGGGGTTCAATCCCTGGATCTGATCCCTGGGTCGGGAAGATCCCCTGGAGAAGGAAATGGCAACCCACTCCAGTATTCTTGCCTGGAGAATTCCATGGACAGAGAAACCTGGTGGGCTACAGTCTATGGGGTCGCAAAGAGTTGGACACGGCTGAGCGACTTCACTTCTGGTTTAGGATTATAAAAAATGTGGCTAAAGTGTGTCTTCATAAGTAAATATATATACACTGCTGGCAGCAATATAACTAAAAGTGAAACTCCTGTGTCGTAGAATATGCACACATTCAACTTCAGTAGATATACCAAGGAATTTCCCAAAAATGGTGTTGCCAGTTTTACACTCTTACCAACAGTGTATGCAGATTTCCATTGCTCCATAATCCTCAGCAACATTTGGCACTGTGAGTTCATTTTTAACAGATTTTAGCATTTAGTTTGTAATTCTTTCAGGTCAGTTCAGTTGCTCAGTTGTATCCAACTCTTTGTGACCCCATGAACCACAGCACGCCAGGCTTCCCTGTCCATCACCAACTGCCACAATCTACCCAAACCCATGTCCGTTGAGTCAGTGATGCCATCCAACCATCTCATCCTCTGTCGTCCCCTTCTCCTCCTGCCCTGAATCTTTGTCAGCATCAGGGTCTTTTCAAATGAGTCAGCTCTTTGTATCAGGTGGCCAAAGTATTGGAGTTTCAGCTTCAACATCAGTCCTTCCAATGAACACCAGGACTGATCTCCTTTAGGATGGACTGGTTGGATCTCCTTGCAGTCCAAGGGACTCTCAAGAGTCTTCTCCAACACCACAGTTCAAAAGCATCAATTCTTCAGCGCTCAGCTTTCTTTATATTCCGACTCTCACACCCATACATGACCACTGGAAAAACCATAGCCTTGACTAGATAGACCTTTGTGGACAAAGTAATGTCTTTGCTTTTTAATATGCTGTCTAGGTTGGTCATAACTTTCCTTCCAAGGACTAAGCATCTTTTAATTTCATGGCTGCAGTCACCATCTGCGATGATTTTAGAGCCCCCCAAAATAAAGACAGCCACTGTTTCCACTGTAGAGCCCCCCAAAATAAAGTCAACCACTGTTTCCACTGTTTCCTCATCTATTTCCCATGAAGTGATGGGACCAGATGCCATGATCTTAGTTTTCCGAATGTTGAGCTTTAAGCCGACTTTTTCACTCTCCTCTTTCACTTTCATCAAGAGGCTTTTTAGTTCTTCTTCACTTTCTGCCATAAGGATGGTGTCATCTGCATATCTGAGGTTATTGATATTTCTCCCGGCAATCTTGATTCCAGCTTGTGCTTCCTCCAGCCCAGCATTTCTCATGATGTACTCTGCATAGAAGTTCAATAAGCAGGGTGACAATATACAGCCTTGACGTACTCCTCTTCCTATTTGGAACCAGTCTGTTGTTCCATGTCCAGTTCTAACTGTTGCTTCCTGACCTGCATACAGTACCTAATGACCTATCAGATCAGCAATATTCAAAAGCCTGAAAACATACAATTAGGGAGGTTGTGTGAAAGCAGGCACTATCTCACATTGTTGTTGAAAGTGCAAAATGATACAACGCTTACAAAGACACCTTCCTTCTCTCTTCATTGTTCATTGCAGCATTATTTGTTAAAGAAAAATACTGGAAAGAATCCAAATACCCATCCCTAAAAGACTGGTTAAAAAACCAATAGTGTGTGCACTTAGTTGCTCAGTCGTGTCTGACTCTTTGCGACCCTACAGACTGTAGCCCACCAGGTTCCTCTGTCCATGAGATTTTCCCAGTCAAGAATACTGGAGTGGGTTCCCATTTCCTTTTCCAATGCAATGAAGTACCATGTCACGGTAAAAGAAAAAGACTATTTCCATCAACATATTTAGGATGATTTCCAGCTTATTCTTGGAGAAGGAAATGGACGTGAGTTTGAGTGAACTCCGGGAGTTGGTGATGCACAGGGAGGCCTGGCGTGCTGCGATTCATGGGGTTGCAAAGAGTCGGACACGACTGAGCGACTGAACTGAACTGAACTGAAAGGGATATAATTATACCGAACCCGCAGGACTGTTATGTAGAATAAGTGAGTTAGTATGTGTAAATGAAATAGTGTACAGATAACACTGTGTTGGACAGTTATTGTATACCCCACGCCCAGCCCCTTGAAAGAGACTATGAAAGCCAGCGCCTCCCTACGCCTAGCGGGGGATTCAGAGCGGCGACCACAGAGGTGTGAAAACCTCCGGGCTTACTAGAAGGAACACACCCTGAGAGCCGCGGTGTGACGCACTTCCGGCCTTTGTAGTTTATCATTATCCAGGCTGCGGTTGTCAAGGATTCAGAGGTGGTGCTACGGCTGCCCGGTGAGCTTCGGAGTCGGGCTACCGCAGGGCCTTTGAAAAGTCCGGACTGTGCGCTGTGACTCTGGACTGGGTGTGGGGAGGAGGCAGCGGGTCTTCTTCGCCAGGGCTTGGCTGGAAAGATGAGGGCAGAGGAGGTTGCCCCGGAACCTGGAAGGGCCTTGTTAGTTGAAAGTCAGCGTCCATGCCCCCACCCCCATCCCCTTCGTCTGTTCCTGAGCCCTTCAAACAGTCGGTCCTAGCACCAGTGTCCTTCGGAACTCTCTTTCCCCGCATCCTAGGATAAGATTAGGTTCCGATAGCCAGAATGGTTTGTATTTTCCCACGGCTGCCATTCTCTACTGGGGGCTTATTTTAAACAATGAGCACGATGGTTTTATAACATTGCCACAGCCTCTTTTAGTCTGATTCACTCAAGAATGTATAGGCTTTTGCCAACTGTTGATTTAAAAAAACAAAACACGAATATTTAAATAGCACTTACGTGTCCGCCAGCACTGTTCAAAGCACTTTCCCAATATTAACTTAGTTACTTCTAATAACTTTATGAGGTAGACACTAGTAGTATGTTACTTCCCCTCCCTCCCCGCCCCCCCCCCCGCCTTTTTTTTTAAGGTCCAGGAAGAAAATGAAGTTGAGTAACTTGCCCCGGGTTCCACAGCTGGTAATGGGATGTAGTCACGATTCAGATCCAGGGAGTCTGACTTCAGAGTCCATTTTCTTAAACCCTTTGCCGTGCTGACTCAGCTCTTTTTTTCTGTATTAGCTTTATTGTAAGGGAAGTGAGTTCCCTTATTTGAATATGGTCCTACCGCTTTTACACCTTAGGAATCCTGAACTTCTAGTTAGGATTTAAGTTTAGAGAGAGGAATATATTTGAGGACGTGTGCCGACTGCAAACCTGATGAAACAGCCATTTCATTTGTGTGTGTACACCTGTTTTCCCACCCACTCGCTGGTGTTGCGCTTTGATTAGTAGAAAAGATGACAGAGAAGAGGGAAATTGATCTTAGTGAAACTGAGTTAAGATTTGAAACACGATATACCAGAATAGCACCAGGTGGCGCTAGTGGTAAAGACCCTGCCTGCCAATGCAGGAGACGTTAGAGACGCGGGTTGGATCCTTGGGTTGAAAAGATGACCCGGGGAGGGCGTTGGCAACCCACTCCAGCACTTTCCTGGAGAACCCCATGGACAAGGAACCTGGCAGGCTGCAATCCATAGGGTCGCAAAGAGTCAGACACACTGAAGTTAGCACCCGCGCATATCAGAAATGGTTTTCTATTGGCAGAGCTCAAAGCTTCAGTTGCATTGTCTCTGAACAGAAAAACTTTGACTTGAAACCTAGATGAGTAGGTAGCAAATAGGGAAAAGATATTTTTCAGGGGCCTGAAAAGTTGACTAAACAAGTGGTTGTTTATTCCTTTGAACCCAATCTTGGTTAATTGAGTACTTTGTACCCTAAAACTTTCTCACCCTAGAACAAGCTCAGCAGACCTGGTTCATGCTACCATCATCTCACCCCTGGATTATTACTTTAGCTTCTCTTCCTGCTTCTGCTTTTCCCCATAGTCTTTGTAGCAGCAGCCAGTTATGTTTTAATATTAAAACTGAGTAAAATTTTATCACCCCTCTTGCTTGAAACTTCCAGTAGCTTTACTTGTCTCTTAGAGTACAAGGCAGAACCCTCATAATGGCTTTTCATGATCTGTTCATAACCTGACTTCATCTCCTGTTCCTGTCTTGTTTGCCTTCTCTCTACTAGCCACATTAGTTAACTCACTGTTCCTTGAAAAACGCATACATGCTCCTGCCTCCAAGAACTCAATGTTCCTGTGCATGCAAGTCTTTTTCCAGATAGTTCCATGATTTGCTCCTCACTTCCTTCAGGTCTCTGCTCAAATAATAGTTTATCAACAAGGCCTTCCTTGACTAACCCACATAAAATAGAAACCTTTCTTCCCTCTTACTATATCCTTTACATTTATTGTTCTGCATAGGATTTATCACTACTTAACATACATTTAATTATCATCTGGCTCCTCTGACCCCTTTTTGTCCTCCTGTCCCCTTCTTCCCCCTACATAGAGAATAGATAGTGGTATAGTGATTGAGAATATGAATTCTAAAGGTTTTCTGGGTTTGAATTGCAGCCTCACCACTAACTACTTGTGACACTTGGGTGAATGACATAGACTCTTTATGCCTCAGTTTTCTTATCTGCAATATGGGGTTAATAATAGTACCTTAACTCATGGTTGCTTTGTGGATTAATTGAGTTAATTTATGTAAAGCATCTAAAATGGTGCCTGGTACATTAAAAGCACTGTAAATGTCAATTATTATTATAAGACTGTAAATTCCTTGAAGTGAAAACTATTTTTGTTTGTAGCCCAGAAGAGTACCTGGAATATGGTAGGCTCTGAGTAAATATTTGCTAAATGAATGAATTGGTGCATGAAAAGTTCAACAGAAAAAGATAATGTGGTAGTCAGAGTGGTGGTGAGTTGGGGAAACATGAACTCAGGGACCTTATCTTTTGAGTAGAAACTGTCTCCATTCTTCCTGAGGTGGTCTATAGAAGTCAAGCAAGCCAAAGGTGTTAGAAATTTGTGAAGGGATAATGTTCACAGGTTACCCAGAAGGATGCTGTCTCATACCAATGTGCTTTTTTTTTTCCCTTTGATGACTATAACCAGTAATGGCAATATGAATTTAACTTTTTCTTTTAGTTGTAGTATGAGCAATGTTTACTAACAACTTAAATAATCTATCCTTAGTTTTTTAAATTTTGTGATGCCTGCCAATACTTATGAATGATGTAGGGTTATTTCTACAGTGAATTGCAATAATTTTACTTAAAATTAGAACAGAAATGTTTAAAACACTATAGGTATAATCCATATGTGGGTCATGTAATCTATATAGTGGGTTATGACCAGGGTTTTTTGTTTTTTCATTTTACAAAATAGGTTTTTGAAAATAAGAGTATATATCACATAAGGTAAGTATACATGGTATTTTGTAAAAGAAAACAATTATTTCCATTTTTGTGTTGTATATATCACACATGCACAAGCATATACTCATATGTACATGTATGTGTGTTCTGGGTCACCATATACAATATTTCTTACTAAAGGCCCTGGTCAAAAAAGTTTGAAAGCCTATGCCCAAAAATGGTGCTTGGAAATCACTAGGTCACATAATTAGTTTTCTTTCAGAAAATTGCCTTAATTACTGTCCTGATTAAGATTGTTCATAAGTGGTCATGGACATTTGTCTCTTTTGTAAAAAAATATTTACATTTACTTCCCTGTTCCAGGTCTTAGTTTCAGCACACATGATCTTTGACCTTTGTTTCAGCATGCAGGATCTTTAGATGTGTCATGTGGAATCTAGTTTTCCAACCAGGAATCAAACCCAGGCCCCGTGCATTGGGAGAGTGGAGTCTTAGTCACTGGAGCACCACTGGAAATTCCGCCACTGGAAATTCTGACATTTGTCTCTTTATTAGCACTTATTTTACATACAGGTGCCCACTCTCCATCCTTGAGGAGCTTCAAAGAGAAACAGTTTCCAAGAAATTAAAAGGCAAAAAAGAGCTAAAATTCTGTATTTTAAAAATATTAAAACTAATATTTTCTTCATTTTACTATCTGAGACCACTCCAGTTGACTACTTTTTGATTCTTTTGCCATTGTATTTAGATCACTAGGATATTCATTTAATCTTTCAATAAAATTTATAAGAAAAAATATTTGAAAATTTTATAAGAAAAATAGTAATAGTGGTAATTTTTTAAAAAAGATTATTTATTTATGGCTGCTCTGGTCTTCACTGCTGCATGCAAGCTTTCTCTAACAGTGAGTGAGGGGGCTGGTCTGTAGCTGTGGTGCTCAAGCTTCTCAGTTCTATAGTTTCTCTTTTTTGCAGAGAAATGGGCTTCAGTATTTGTGGTGCTTGGGCTCCATAGTTGTTGCTCGTGGGCTCTAGATCACAGGCTCAGTAGTTGTGGCCCATGGGCTTAGTTGCTCCACAGAATGTGGGATCTTTCTGGACCTGGGATTGAAACTATGTCCCCTGCACTGGCAGGCAGATTCTTTGCCACTGAACCACCAGAGAAGCCCCACAGTCATGGTAATTTATAATACTTTGCTGCTGCTGCTAAGTCGCTTCAGTCGTGTCCGACTCTGTGCAACCCCATAGACGGAGTTTACCAAACTGCCTGCTTCTTTGTGTTCTTTATCTGTGCTCTTATTTAGTTTCTATATCAACCTAGAAAGGTAGACAAGGTTGGCTTTAGGATTCCTATGTTACTGATTAAGTAGACTAAAGCACAAAAGGTGAAGCCCAAGACTGTGGAGGGGGTACCTGGGGGTCAGTCTCAATTCCAGGTTTCCCGCTCCAAGCAGACATCTCTTTTCTCCACAACTAACCTGCTTCAAGGGATTCAGCTTCTTTTCCCCAGGCACATTTTTTTGTTGTTCCTCATTCTATTTATTTATCTTCTTTACTTTCCCTCCCTCCTCCTTTTTCTTTCCTTTTTCTCCTTGATTCTTAGTGTCTTCTGTGACATCTTTAAACTAAAGTGTTTGTATACCTCTATTCAACTAAAAACTGCCTTAGTCTAGTATCTTGCCATTCAAATGGAAACCCAGTATATTCAAATGATTTATTTGAGCTGATTCATTCAGGATGATCAAACAGTCCCTTCAATAAAATTCAGGGAGGGGGCATTCTTTTGTTTTTGTTTCCCTTCCTATCTTACTTTCACCAGTATTTGCATAATCATTATTATTATTAATCACGCATTCATGTTCTTCATTAGAGTTACTGATTTGGGTATAAATACTTCCAGTGCCTACCAGCAAAAAGGATTTTCTTCATTTTTTTCCCTACAAATTATTTTTTAGATTTTGGGATTTCCAGAAGAAAAGAGCAAGAGGGAATTATCAAGATTAGATTCTTTTTCTGAATAGCCACAGCCTTGGCCCTTCAGACTCCAGAGATGCACAAGGGACTTCTAGCACTGAAAGTAAAAGAGGAAAAGGGGGGCCACATAAGAATGGTCCAAGAATCTGGCCTGTCAAGAGATAACCCTCATACCAGAGAGATCTTTCGTAGACGCTTCAGACAATTCTGCTACCAGGAGACACCGGGGCCCCGAGAGGCTCTTCAAAGACTCCAGGAGCTCTGCCATCAGTGGCTGAGACCGGAGATGCACACCAAAGAGCAGATCCTGGAGCTGCTGGTGCTGGAGCAGTTCCTAACCATCCTGCCCGAGGAGCTCCAGGCCTGGGTGAGAGAGCACCGCCCAGTGAGTGGAGAAGAGGCGGTAATTGTGCTGGAGGATTTGGAGAGAGAGCTGGATGAACCCAGAGAGCAGGTGGGAAGAAGGGAGAACAAGGATTTGTGCTTGCATGGTGAAGCATGGGGCTTCAGTGCAGTGAGAGAAAGAGGAGGAAAAGATGGATTTCTTTATACCTGACTTGATCAGGTATACTAGACTCTTTAATCTCTCTACCTTTTCTCTTTGCCAGTTTCTTGATCCATCTTTTCCTATCCATTGATCCTGAGAAGGCCTTGCAAGTGTCTTCTCTGATATTTGGTTCCCAATTGTACTTAATTTTTGCCAGGTCCCAGCCCGTGATCATGAACAAAAGGAGCTTATGAAGGAGAAAGCAGCTCTAGGAACAGCCCAGGAGTCATCAGGCAGCCAGCTCCAAACCTTGGAAGAGCGGCCTCAGTGGAACTTGCGAGGGGTGTGCCCGATTCAGGAGATTGGTGAGGATTAGAATTTGCTTAGGAAGCCTAAGTCATTACCTGAAAGGTCATCAACTCAGCGCATTTACTTGGTGTCTACTGTGGGCCAGGCACTGTGCTGGGTACTGGAGAAAACAGTGATGAGCAAGGCAGACATGGTCCTTGCCCTTAGGGAGTTTACATTCTGGGGAGAGGTAGACAATAAACAGGCAGTTGTGATACAGGGCACTTCTCACTGAAGCCCAGGTATAATTGTTAAGAGTGGGGAAGTAAATAGAAAACATGGTTGCTTGTCCCTTTCCACCCACTCTCCTGACCAGTATTTTTCTTTCTTTGGGAACACAACATTCATGTAATCCATGTATTATTTCAGAAAATGAGACTGGAACTTGGAATGTGGAGTTAGCCCCAAAGAGGGAGCTGTCTAAAGAAGAAAAGTCTCTTGTGGAGGCACCTGACAAACTGAATGGTGATACTATTCCAGGGCCTGAATATGGAAAGACCTGTGACCATGAAGGTAGATTTGAGAGGCAACGGGGAAGCTCTTCAGGGGAAAGACCCTATATCTGTAGTGAATGTGGGAAAAGCTTCACCCAGAATTCCATCCTTATCGAGCACCAGAGAACGCACACGGGCGAGAAGCCCTATGAGTGTGATGAGTGTGGGCGGGCCTTCAGCCAGCGATCAGGCCTGTTCCAGCACCAGAGACTCCACACTGGGGAGAAGCGCTACCAGTGCAGCATTTGTGGCAAAGCCTTTAGCCAGAATGCTGGGCTTTTTCATCATCTCAGGATCCACACAGGGGAAAAGCCTTACCAGTGCAATCAGTGCAGTAAGAGCTTTAGTCGACGTTCTGTCCTCATTAAGCATCAGAGAATTCACACTGGAGAAAGACCTTATAAATGTGACGAATGTGGCAAGAACTTCATCTACCACTGCAACCTCATCCAACATCGGAAAGTCCACCCCATGGCTGAATCCAGCTAGCTCCTTGGAACAGGTAGGGCAACATTTCCTGATGCCAGACCACTAGGCAAGGAAGCCAGGGTCCTGGTTCTTACTTTATCCCTGAGAGAACAATAGTATTAATAATTTAATCCTCTAGTAATAGGAAGCTCCAGAGAAAGCCAGTGAAAATGTCCTGATTTTTATGCTGAGAGAAGCATAATATCTTAAATGCAGCTGTCAAAGTCTCTTTGGTCAGTGACATCCATAACTTTGCAACACTGACTATTATTGTATTGATTTCATAATTTCACACATATCTGTCCAAAAAATTTTCTAGATATGCTTCAGGAAAACTTTATCCTAGTTTTTTAAAACTTATTTTAAGTTTTAAGTTATATGCAACCTGAAAAAAAAATTATACGCAACCTGAATACAAAAAGTCAAAGGTAGTATTTAAAAATTAATTTAAAAATAATTTCAGTAAAATCTATCATGTAAACTATTAGATTAGTTTCTATTTGCATAAGATAGGAAAATTTGCCTTTTAACCTACAAAAGGGGGCACTTGGATCTTTCCATACACAAAAGGCTTCTCCCTATAGAGGTTTAGAAATTCAGCCTTCAGTTAAAAACCAAGAAATTGACAAAACCATATATTATTACTAGCTCAGTGTCTACTCATAACAAATATTGCTCATGATTTTAAATTTTACAAAGACTAAGATACTTAACTTAAAAATCTAATATCTCACTTAAGATCTTTGTTGTGAAAATATAGGCCTAACTGTATTTTCCTGTGACTTTTGAGCATTTTGGGGTTTTTCTTTATTTAGCCTTTTGTTAAGGAAAATTTCAGACATATATAAAAATAGAGAGAAAAGTATGATCAGTCTTCCACACTGATTGCTTTTTATAGCCTCTATGCTTCTCACTGCTTTATTGATTATTACCAAAGTCACACATTAAAAAACTCCTTTCCCTTAACACTGAGTGTTACGAAGCTTATACTAAGGCCAGGAGACAAAGAAGTGGAATATCTATGGTGATAACAATCTGGATTGGAATATCATCTACACAAGCAGGTAACTTAAGAGTAATAGAACACAATAAGGGACCTCAATCTAATTTCTGCATGCCCTTATTTAACAGATAAGGATACAGAAGCTCTAGAAGTGACTGTGTAACATCACACAGCTAGTTAATGCAGCTGGAACTAGAACCCTCTCTCCTTAGTGCAGTGCTCTTTCTGCTAAGCCATCGGAAGCATTGTATTGCCATATGCAACTTAGAGCACTTACGAGGCATTACAATTTTGCTTTTTAGCTCAACAAACCTGCCCGTTTGTTTGTTTCAATAGACGCACAGCCTATTTAATTTACAGTGGAGTTCCAAGAAAGATTCCTCCCATTTATATCTCATTTGAGGCATTTTATTTATTTTTGTAATGAGTGATTATTTTTAACTTTAAATTTTAATTTACTTAGGAGGAGTTTTTACAAAAGATAATTCATTCTGCACCTGATTCTAGTAGCAAAAAAACATTTAAAAAGGTCCCTGTCTTTCTCCTTGTAGGTAGTCATTTAACTAGTTTCTTACTACTTTTCAGGGTTTCTTTATGTAAATACAAGAAAATATGAATATATAATTTTATTCCCTTGATTACGCAGAATGATAGCATACTATTCTCACCCTTCTACATCTTTTTGTTTTCATGAAATAGTGTAATCTTCAGATATTTCTGCCTTATAACAGAAAGCTTCCTTATTCTGTTTACAAGTTGGTGATATATCATTTGTTGGTGCTCCGTAGTTCAACGTACTCCTATAGACGAAAAATTGCCATTTCAAAATGTTATATATTATTTTATTCTTTTCCCTAGTTTGGTCCAAGTCAAACTCTTTCTGTTTAAAAGCTAACAACCTCCACATGAGCTTGAAAACAGGATTTGGATGACAAGAATTGCACATAATGCTTATGTGGAGAAATGAAGTGATAGGTGATGTTTTTGATTTCATGTATTTTGTTCTGTTATATATTCTTAAACCTAACATTGCAAACTGTTAGTGTCACTACCTGTGACTAATTGTAGGTATTATCAACAATCTTAAAAGAAAAAAAACTTAAATTTCCTCAAGAGTATATAGTTTATTGTGTCTTGAGGTTTAAATTATATCCAATAGAAATACATAGGGATTTTAGGATGAAGTTAAAGAAAATATAGTAGGATAAGTCTGCAATAAAATCAACTTCTCAAGTTAAATATATACTCCATATAGTGATATAATAGGCTTCTCAGGTGGCTCAGTGGTAAAGAATCCACAGAGCTATTGCAGGAGCCACAGGAAATGTGGGCTCGATCCCTGGATGCGGAAGTGGCAACCCACTCCAGTATTCTTGCTTTGATAATCCCATGGACATAGGAGCTACAGTCCATGGGACTGCAAAGAGTTGGACACGACTAAGCAATTGAGCACATAGTGATATAGTATATATACTATTATACTCTGAGTTCATAAGTATTTTAACTGCTTCTCCAATATGCGGAAGCAGCATGTTTGGATAATTCAATTATATCAGCTTTTAAAATATTTAAAATATGAACAGATTAGGATTTTAGAGGAATTATTTCCAATGAACTGAGTTTTTACATTTGCAATTGAAGGTTGAATGTTTGATTTGTTCTGTGCTTGTTTTTTGTTTTGTTTATAGCTTTTCAAAAATTCTTAATTTTCTCCACAGCTGGTAAAACACCAAGAAACAAAATATGTTATATATGCTGTAGAGACAGATGTACTCTTAGAATGCAATGATGGTTCACGCAATTAAAATGACTTACAGTTCACCAAACTAACTTTCCTTGTTTTCTGATACTGATTGTACTAATGCTCTTATGCTAATTCTTTTATCTAGGATCCATATTCCTCATTATTTGAGAAATAATATTTGACTTAACCTGTAGGCAATGGGGTCGCAAAGAGTTGGACATGACTTAGCGACTGAGCATGGACACAGTGACATGAAGACCTTGGCTGTTTCTGTGATTATTCCAGTCTTCCAGACCAGAAGTTCTTAGTTGTCTCTTTACATTTCTAAACTTCCCTCACTTCTCTCTTTTCACATCCTGGCTCCCTTTACTCAACCTGTGAAGTCTCTAGTGTTGAACTCATTTCAAATGTTCCCTGGACCAGTATCCATCCCTCCCTGTGCCCTTGAAAAGTCCAATCTGAAAGAAATTTTTGGTTTTATGTTTGAGCAAGGTGTAAAAAATTCAGTTTTATGATTGAGCAAGATATAAGAAATATTGATTCAAATCCAATTAAATAGGCTTATTGGTTCTTGAAGGATAGTCCAGCACCCCTTTGAGCAGTTAGGACAGTGGACACTACATCAAGAAATGGCTCAGTGGGATGTCCTTGGTGGTCCAGTGGTTGACTCTGCTTCCACTGCAGGGAGCATGGTTCTGTCCCTGGTCAGGAAACTAAGATCCTGCATGCCTTAGGTGCAACCAAAAAAGAAGAGGAAGAAATGGCTAAGTATCTTGCAATGAAAACCTACCTAGAGTTGTGGATAGAGCCCTGAAGATTCTTTCACTATAATTTTGAGTTGAAGTTCAGGACCCTAGGAGAATCAAGACTCTGTCCATATTTTTATATTTGGAAATGATTCCTATTTTCTGTATCTGACAATGCTGTCCTTTAAAAAAAAAAAGTAACTTCTAGTAGAAGTTGTTTTTATATTTTCCTAGTAAGACAAGTTATTTCTGAAGAGATTCTAAATAAAAGTATACCTAAGGTCAAAATTTTGTAAAATATGAAGATTTTCTGTTTTAGAATTTTGAATTATAAAATATATGCCAACATATGTGGGTCATTGGTTAAATATTGAGTTAATAATTGAGAGAAATGTAGATTCTTTGCAGAGGGAGATGGAGGATAGAAGAAAGTGTTTTTGGCTGAAGGACTAGGGTGAGGTAAGACTCCAATTTAAGACGTGTTCAAGAGGCAGGGGGTTTCCAGTTTGTCTGGGTCACAGAGTTCCTGCAGGGAAGTGCAGGAGTGGGAGATTGTAGGTGGGGGCCAGACTGAGGGCCTTGAACACTTTTCTAATGCATTGAGTCTTTGTTTGATAGGCAGTGTAGAATTATCAAAGGCATAGTAGGAGCTTTTCAGTATATAGTCAGAGAACGCATACATGCACGCAAATTGCTTGAGTTGTGTCCGACTCTTTGTGACCCCCATGAACCATAGTCCATCAGCCCCCTCTCTCTGTGGGATTCTCCGGGCAAGAATACTGGAGTGGGTTGCCATTCTCTGATTCTCCTATTCTAAGAATCAAAAAATAGAGATTTGAAAAGAAATTTTGGAGTTTATCTCATTTTATACCTACTTGAGAAAAGTGAAACCCAAGTGGTTAAATAGTTATGGTGATCTGTTTTTTAGCCACATTAAAAAAATATGAACAAAGATCAATATGAGTTATATGTAGTTTCATGAACACTTCTTGGTTTTTGGCTAAGATCAAGTGGTGGCTCAGACGGAAAGCGTCTATCTACAATGTGGGAGACCTGGGTTCGATCCCTGGGTCAGGAAGTTCCCTGGAGAAGGAAATGGCAACCCACTCCAGTACTCTTGCCTAGAAAATCCCATGGACGGAGGAGCCTAGTGTCCATGGGGTCGCAAAGAGTTGGACACGACTAAGCAACTTCACTTTCACTTTTCATGAACACTTAGACTTGGAGCCCTGAGACACATTTTAGGCATCAGCAAAAAAAAAAAAAGATGAAAAGAGGAAAAGGATGGCCAAAATGTGAGAATATAAAAAGGAATCAGAAGGCAAAATCAGACCCTAAAACTCTGGCCAACAATGGTGTCCAAAGGGAAAAAAATAAAAAGATAGATGCAGAGACATCTTTACCAAGTAATGTTCTTCATCCTCACAGTACGTATTAGAAATCCCTCCATCTCAGTTGTTTCAAGTTGTCTTAGGTACTAGTGTCTCAAGCAGTGGTAATCTCTGCCTTTGGTTCTCATTTATTTTAATAATGTCCATAAAAAGGAGAACTGGGAGAAGAACACAGTCTGTAAATTACCCTGTGATGTTTTTAGGTCTCTGGACCCACATTCAGATTTCCATGCTAGCTACCTTAGCTGTATGATGAAGCCACTGTTTCTAGGTGTCTACCTGTGTTACAATCACCTGGGCTGTTTGAAGTGCAGTTGCCCAGCCCCACCCCAGACCGACAAAATCAGTGGTTAGGTTACTCAGAGGGACTCAAGTATTCCAAAAATTAAAACAGTGGCGGGCAAGCCGTCCTCTGACCTTTTTGTTGCCGCTCTTTCCGTAGGTGGGTGTTGATTATTGCTTCTGACCCTGGGAACCAAGTGAAGGTAACTGACAGTTGGTATCTTAAGAGACTTCGGTAGAGCCATCCTAAGGGCTGGAAGCTCAGAGGACCCGGTGCGAAGGGAACCTAGGGCTGCACAGCATCCGGTGGGAGTGACCAGGTAGCCTCATTGGGGTAGAAAGATAGAAGCCCAGATTGAGTGGCTCCTGGACACCAGAGATCAAACAAACCCTGGTCGACTTGCCTGCCTGAGCGATTAGGAGGAAACCTCTGAGCACACACTTTGATAGCTCAGTTGGTAAAGAATCCGCCCGCAATGCGGGAGACGTGGATTCGATCCCTGGGTTGCGAAGATCCCTTGTAGAAGGGAAAGGCTACCCACTCCAGTACTCTGGCCTGGAGAGTTCCATGGACAGTCCATGGGGTTGCAAAGAGTCGGACACGACTGAGCAGCTTTCACTTTCACTTTCTGAGCACGCAAAGTCGGGTCAGTTGCCAGTTCAGTTCAGTCGCTCAGTCATGTCCGCCTCTTTGCGACCCCATGAATCATGGCATGCCAGGCCTCCCTGTCCATCACCAACTCCTGGAGTTCAGTCAAATTCACGTCCATTGAGTCGGTGATGCCATCCAGCCATCTCATCCTCTGTCATCCCCTTCACCTCCTGCCCTCAATCACTCCCACCATCAGAGTCTTCTCCAATGAGTCAACTCTTCGCATGAGGTGGCCAAAGTATTGAAGTTTCAGCTTCAGCATCAGTCCTTCCAATGAACACCCAGGACTGATCTCCTTTAGGATGGACTGGTTGGATCTCCTTGCAGTCCAAGGGACTCAAGAGTCTTCTCCAACACCACAGTTCCAAAACATCAGTTATTCGGTGCTCAGCCTTCTTCACAGTCCAACTCTCACATCCATACATGACCACCGGAAAAACCATAGCCTTGACTAGATGGACCTTAATTGGGAAAGTAATGTCTCTGCTTTTTAGTATTCTCTCTAGGTTGGTCATAACTTTCCTTCCAAGGAGTAAGTGTCTTTTAATTTCATGGCTGCAGTCACCATCTGCAGTGATTTTGGAGCCCCCCAAAATAAAGTCAGCCACTGTTTCCACTGTTTCCCCATCTATTTGCCATGAAGTGATGGGACCAGATGCCATTGATCTTCGTTTTCTGAATGTTAAGCTTTAAGCCAACTTTTCCACTCTCCTCTTTCACTTTCATCAAGAGGCTTTTTTAGTTCCTCTTCACTTTCTGCCATAAGGGTGGTGTCATCTGCATATCCGAGGATATTGATATTTCTCCTGGCAATCCTGATTCCAGCTTGTGCTTCTTTCAGCCCAGCGTTTCTCATGATGTACTCTGCATATAAGTTAAATAAGCAGGGGTGACAATATACAGCCTTGATGTACTCCTTTTCCTATTTGGAACCAGTCTGTTGTTCCATGGTTTCTCAAGAGGCAGGTCAGGTGGTCTGGTATTCCCATCTCTTTCAGAATTGTCCATATTATGATCCACACAGTCAAAGGCTTTGGTGTCGTCAATAAAGCAGAAATAGATGTTTTTCTGGAACTCTCTTGCTTTTTTGATGATCCAGCAGATGTTGGCAATTTGATCTCTGGTTCCTCTGCCTTTTCTAAAACCAGCTTGAACATCTGGAAGTTCACGGTTCACATATTGCTGAAGCCTGGCTTGGAGAATTTTGAGCATTACTTTACTAGCATGTGAGATGAGTACAATTGGGTGGTAGTTTGAGCATTCTTTGGCATTGCCTTTCTTTGGGATTGGAATGAAAACTGACCTTTTCCAGTCCTGTGGCCACTGCTGAGTTTTCCAAATTTGCTGACATATTGAGTGCAGCACTTTCACAGCATCATCTTTCAAGGATTTGAAATAGCTCTACTAGAATTCCATCACTCCCACTAGCTTTGTTTGTAGTGATGCTTTCTAAGGCCCACTTGACTTCAAATTCCAGGATGTCTGGCTCTAGGTGAGTGATCACACCATCGTGATTGTCTTGGTCGTGAAGCTCTTTTTTGTACAGTTCTTCTGTGTATTCTTGCCACCTCTTCTTAACATCTTCTGCTTCTGTTAGGTCCATACCATTTCTGTCCTTTATCGAGCCCATCTTTGCATGAAATGTTCCCTTGGTATATTTAATTTTCTTGAAGAGATCTCTAGTCTTTCCTATTCTGTTCTCTTTCTCTATTTCTTTGCATTGATCGCTGACAAAGGCTTTCTTATCTCTTCTTGCTATTCTTTGGAACTCTGCATTCAGATGCTTATATCTTTCCTTTTCTCCTTTGCTTTTTGCTTCTCTTCTTTTCACAGCTATTTGTAAGGCCTCCTCAGACAGCCATTTTGCTTTTTTGCATTTCTTTTCCATGGAGATGGTCTTGATCCCTGTCTCCTGTACAATGTCATGAACCTCCGTCCATAGTTCATCAGGCACTCTGTCTATCAGATCTAGATCTAGTCCCTTAAATCTATTTCTCACTTCCACTGTATAATCATAAGGGATTTGATTTAGGTCTTACCTGAATGGTCTAGCGGTTTTCCCCACTTTCTTCAATTTAAGTCTGAATTTGGCAATAAGGAGTTCATGATCTGAGCCACAGTCAGTGCCCGGTCTTGTTTTTGCTGACTGTATAGAGCTTCTCCATCTTTGGCTGCAAGGAATATAATCAATCTGATTTCAGTGTTGACCATCTGGTGATGCCCATGTGTAGAGTCTTCTCTTGTGTTGTTGGAAGAGGGTGTTTGCTATGACCAGTGTGTTCTCTTGGCAAAACTCTATTAGCCTTTGCCCTGCTTCATTCTGTACTCCAAGTCCAAATTTGCCTGTTACTCCAGGTGTTTCTTGACTTCCTACTTTTGCATTCCAGTCCCCTATAATGAAAAGGACATCTTTTTTAGGTGTTAGTTCTAAAAGGTCTTATAGGTCTTCATAGAACCGTTCAACTTAAGCTTCTTCAGTGTTACTGGTTGGGGCATAGGCTTGGATTGCCGTGATATTGAATGGTTTGCCTTGGTAATGAACAGAGATCATTCTGTCGTTTTTGAGATTGCATCCAAGTACTGCATTTCCGACTCTTTTGTTGACCGTGATGGCTACTCCACTTCTTCTAAGGGATTCCTTCCCACAGTAGTAGATATAATGGTGAAGGTCAAGAGAGGTGGCCATGAAGAGATACACCTCTTCCAAGGTAAGGAGCAGCGGCTGCACTTTGCTGGAGCAGCCGTGAGAGATACCCCACGTCCAAGGTGAGAGATACCCCACGTCCAAGGTAAGAGAAACCCAAGTGAGATGGTAGGTGTTGCAAGAGGGCATCAGAAGGCAGACACATAATCCATAATCACAGAAAACTGAAACCATAATCACAGAAAACTAGCCAATCTGATCACACACACCACAGCCTTGTCTAACTCAATGAAACTAAGCCATGCCATGTGGGGCCACCCAAGATGGATGGGTCATGGTGGAGAGGTCTGACAGAATGTGGTCTACTGGAGAAGGGAATGGCAAACCACTGAAGTATTCTTGCCTTGAGAACCCCATGAACAGTGTGAAAAGGCAAAATGATAGGATACTGAAAGGGGAACTCCCTGGGTCGGTAGGTGCCCAATATGCTACTGGAGCTCAGTGGAGAAATAACTCCAGAAAGAACGAAGAGATGGAGCCAAAGCAAAAACAATACCCAGTTGTGGATGCGACTGGTAATAGAAGCAAGGTCTGATGCTGTAAAAAGCAATATCACATAGGAACTTGGAATGTCAGGTCCATGAATCAAGGCAAATTGGAAGTGGTCAAACAAGAGATGGCAAGGGTGAATGTCGACATTCTAGGAATCAGCGAACTAAAATGGACTGGAATCGGTGAATTTAAGACCAGCCACCAAAATGACAGGTCCTCCAAGTTTCCTAGAGAGGCGGCTGAGGAACCAACAGAGATGCATTTGAGCATTGTGACAGATTTCCAGTTCCTGGTGTGAGCTGTGGCTTAAACACCCCTTTCGTTGATTGACTCTGGCCTGTAACTGGGAGTAGGTGGAAAGCTGGTTCATCCCGAGGCTGGATGCTCCATTTGTGGTTTAGTCGCCAGGTCTTGTCTGACTCTTTGAGACCCCACAGACTGCAGCCCACCGGACTCCCCTGTCTGTGGGATTTCCCAGGCAGGAATACTGGAGTGGGTTGCCATTTACTTCTGCAGAGATCTTGGGGCTGGATTGGGGGTGTTGTCCTCTTTTCCTAGGCCTGGCTTAGGTTCCTCTCCCTTGCCTTACATAGATCCTTCAGGACGCGACTCTTCCATGTCAGTGCTTCTGTACGTTTCGGAGATGCAGAGAACTAAACACAAACACGGTACAGGGCTGGGTCTGTGCGGACCATCTGGTTTTCGAAGGAGATACAGATTTACTAGCGGGGAAACTCCTCCAGTGTCCATCGGCTGACGGACCCTTAAGGCTAAAAGATGGTTTCTTATACCTTTCATGAACTTAACTGAGCAGTTTCTCAGTATTCATGAAATCTCTTATAGTAATGGTCATGATTACATATTTGTAGAGGTTTGAAGTGAAGTCGCTCAGTCGTGTCTGACTCTCTGTGACCCCATGGACTGTAGCCTACCAGGCTCCTCTGTCCATGGGCTTTTCCAGGCAATAGTACTGGAGTGGATTGCCATTTCCTTCCCCAGGGGATCTTCCCAACCCAGGGATTGAACCCGGGTCTCCCACATTGTAGACAGACGCTTTACCGTCTGAGCCACGTGATCCTCCCAGTTTTGCAAAGCAAAGGGAAGTGCTCGTTCATTTCTGTGGCTAAGAAAACAGATTCAAAAGTGTGGCAGGGGAAGTAGAGGAGGGTGGCAGCTCATTACTGTCAGGTAGATGTAGAAGTCCAAGTTTCTACTTGATTGCCATTTAGCTTCTCCTTACTGTTGGGTAAGGGTAGAAATTCTGACTTCCATGTGGTCACCACAGACACTGTGTGAGCACTGATTAGTTATTGCTGAGTGATGATAAAAGTCCAGACTCCACTGGCCCTTTTCTGACATTGCCTTAGTGTCACTGTTCCCTACTTACCCTGCCACAATAGTTTCAGGGAAAACCAATTAAAACCTAAGGTTTAATTAAGATCCAGTCTCATAACACAGTACAAAATAGCAATAAAAAATCCGAAATACCAAGAACCAGGAAGATCGCAAACGGAATGAAAAGAGATGCCAACACCAAGCTAATAGAGGTTTTAGAATTAACAGAAATTTATAGCAACCATGATTTAAAAGAAAAAAAAAAAAAAGCTTCGATGAGGGACTTTCCTGGTGGTGCAGTGGCTACGACTGCTCTCCTGATGCAGGGGGCTCCAGTTCGATATCTGGTAGGGGAATTAGATCTCACATATTGCAACTTAGGGGCTTCCCTGGTGGCTCAGAGGTTAAAGCGTCCGCCTGCAATGCGGGAGACCTGGGTTCGATCCGTGGGTCAGGAAGATTCCATGGAGAAGGAAATGGCAACCCACTCCAGTATTCTTGCCTGGAGAATCCCATGGACGGAGGAGCCTGGTGGACTATAGTCCATGGGGTCGCAAAGAGTCGGACATGACTGAACGACTTCACTTCACTTCTATTGCAACTAAAGATCCTGTATGCTGCAAGATCAAAGACCCGGTTTACTGCAACTAAGACCTGGTGCAGCCAAATAAACGTTTTTTTAAAAAAGCTTCAGTGGGAAATTGTGAACACATATAAAAGAAGTGAAAATATAGAAACCCTCAGCAAGGAAACAGAAAGTCCTAGCAAGTAAATAGAAGAATGTAAAAAAAAATTCAAGTGGAAATTTGAGAACTGAAAAATACAGTTATGATACTAAAAGCTCTGTGGGTGGTCTTAACAACAGGATGGAGGCTAGAGAAAATCTGAACTAGAAGACTAAACAATAGGAATAACTCAATTCTAACAAGAGAAAAAGTAAGCTGGAGAGGGGGAAAAGGAGGAACAGAGGGTAGTAGGCTGAAAAAATAATCACCCAAAGATACGTTCACTTCCTAATCACCAGAACCTATACATATTATGTGGCAGAACAGTGAATATTATTTTATATGGCGAAATAAGTGATTAAGGATCTTGAGAAAAGGAGATTATCCTGAATTATCCAGAGGGGTCCAGAATGCCATAATACATATTTCTATGAGAGAGACGCAGTGGGAAATTAGACGCACAGAAAAAGGTGATGTAAAGATGGAGGTACAGATTGGAGTGGGGTGACCTTGAGCCCCAAGGACACCAAGGGATAACCAGGAGTGGAAGAGACAAGAAATGAGGTCTCTGCCTCAGAGTCTCTGGACAGAGCCTTGAGTTTAGACTTCTGGCCCCCTAGAATTGTCAGAATAAATTTCTGTTGTTTTAAGCCACAAGTTTGTGGTAATCTGTTATAGAAACCAAAAGAAACTGCAGTGATACAAAGAACCTCAGGGACTTGTGCAACTGTAGAAAGATGTAATGATCATATCACTGAAGTCCCAAAGAGGATGGGGCTTAAGAATTACTTAAAATAGTGGCTGAAAAGTCACCAGTTTTGGCAAGAGAAGTAAATCTGCATATTCAAGAAGCTGATCAAAATGGAAACAGGACAAACCCAAGGAAATCCTTTCAAAACAACATCACAATTAAACTCCACAAACCCTAAGACAGCAAAAAGATTTTGAAAGCAGCCAGAGAAAAATGGCATCAATAGGAGAAAATTCAAATGACAGTGGATTTCTTATGAGTAATGAGGCCAGAAGAGACTGACATGATATTTTTAAAGAGCTGAAAGAAAGGAACTATCAAGCCAGAATCCTGTACTTGGTGAAAACATCCTTCAGGAGTGAACAGAAAAATCAAGACGTCCTCAGATGAGTAAGATGTAGAATTTGTCACCAGGAAACCTACATTAAAAAAAAATGGCAAAAGGACAATCTCTAAATAGAGAATAATCAGGAAAGAATATGGGTAAATACAGCAAGCTTTCCTACTTCTCCTGATTTTTCTAAATTATGTTTAACTGTTGAAGGAAAAATTGTAATTTTGTCTGCTGTGGTGCTAAATGTATTTAGAGGAAATATCTAATTAAGAGAATTATAAGTGGGAAGGGCAAGAGATGTAAAGGAAAGTAAGGTTTCTATACTTAAATTGGTAAAAAGATGATACAAGTAGAACGTGATAAGTGTGTATATATAACTGGAAACCTAGAGCAACTACTTAAAAAAGTGTACAAGAAGATTTACCAAAGATGGTAAAAGTGGAAGCAATGACAGATTTTATTTTCCTGGGTTCCAAAATCACTACAGATGATTACTGCAGCCACAAAATTAAAAGATGCTTGCCCCTTGGAAGAAAAGCTGACAAATCTATGCAGCATATTAAGAAGTAGAAACCTCACTTTGCCAACAAAGTTCCGTATGGTTAAAGCTATGGTTTTTCCAGTAGTCATGCATGGATGTGAGAGTTAGACCATAAAGAAGGCTGAGTGCTGAAGAACTGATGCTTTTGAACTGTGGTGTTGGAGAAGACTCTTGAGAGTCCCTCGGACTGCAAGGAGATCAAATCAGTCAATCCTAATGGAAATTCACCCTCAGTTTTCTTTGGAAGGACTGGTCTGAAGCTCCAATACTTTTGTTACCTGATGTGAAGAGATGGCTCACTGGAAAAGCCCCTGATGTTGGGAAGGATTGAGGGCAGGAGGAGAAGGGAGCGACAAGAGAATGAGATGGTTAGATAGCATCACAGACTCAATGGCCATGAGTTTGAGCAAACTCCAGAAGATAGTGGAGGACAGAGGAGCCTATTCATGATGTCACAGAGTTGGACACTTGTTAGCAACTGAACAGCAACAAAATACCAAAAATAGATAAATCAAAATGCAATTAAAAAGGGAAAAATGACTTATTCTTGAAGTAACCTACAAGAAGCCAAGAAAAAGAAAATAGAGAAATGTGGGAATTCCCTGACAGTTCAGTGGTTAGGACTCCGTGCTTTCACTTCAGAGAGCCGGCAGTGATCAAATCAGGTTTGATTTGGGAGACTAAGATTGTACAAGCTGCACAATTCTGTCAAAAAAAGAAAACAAATGAAAAAAATAAATATGAAATGGCAAAATTATAGAAGCAGAGTCATTAATGAGAAGATGGGAATAAGGTGTGTTCATAAAAGGAATTAATGTAGTGATGGAAATGTTCTGTTCTTGACTGTAACAATGTAAATGCTCTGGTTGTGACTGTACTATAGTTCTGCAAGATAATGCTATTAGTAGAAACTTGGTAAAGAGTAAATGAGATCTCTGCATTCTTTCTTAAAACATATGAATCTACAATTATATTAAAATGAAATGTAACTTTAAAAACCAAAATATAAGCATAATGTTTTGTGAGTAGAGAAAGTAATATTGAATTCAACTTTCAGTGTGCAGAAATCAAGCTTTATTGGAACAAAAATGTTAATTCTCAACTAAGAAAACCTACCTTGAGGTCAGTTGGATAGAATTAGATGAATTCTATCTGCAACCTTAATCCCTCTTGCCAGGTAACATAATAAATTCACAGGTTCTGGAGATGAGGTGAGGAGTAGACTTCTTGGTGAGGGTGGGGCAGGTGGTGTCATTGTTCTACCTACCACCAGCAGTCTGCTGTCAGTGCCCAACAGTCACTCTATAGCAGTACATCAGAATACTTCTCATTCTTAAAGCTGCCTTGGTAGTTATGCCACAGTTTATTCATGGACATTGGGTTTGTTTCCAGTCTTTTAGCTTGACTATCTAAATAAATAACCGTGTGCATATGTATTTTTTAGATTTGTCAATATATCTTTCAGATGGATTTCTATTGCAGGGACAAAGAATAAACTTATGTAAGCAATTTTGCTATATTTTATTATTTTTGTAAATAGCTGCTGCTGCTGCTGCTGCTGCTGCTAAGTCACTTCAGTCGTGTCTGATTCTGTGCGACCCCATAGAGGGCAGCCCACCAGGCTCACCTGTCCCTGGGATTCTCCAGGCAAGAACACTGGAGTGGGTTGCCATTTCCTTCTCCAATGCATGAAAGTGAAAAGTGAAAGTGAAGTCGCTCAGTTGTGTCCGACTCTTAGCGACCCCATGGACTGCAGCCCACCAGGCTCCTCCGTCCATGGGATTTTCCAGGCAAGAGTACAGGAGTGGGGTGCCATTGCCTTCTCCTTTTCTAAATAGGGGCTGTACTATTTTGTGTTCCAGTTAAGAGTGCATAAGTGCTCCTCTTTCCTCATGAATAGAGTATACTGTCAAACTTCTGAATTTTTTCCAGTCTGATAAAATGACTAATGGTACTTCAGTGCAGTTTTTAGTTTGTATGTTTATATTTGGAGTGAAGTTGAGCATCTTTCCAGACATTTGAGCACTGCTACAATTTCTTATTTTGTCAGCTCTTCCTTTCCTTTGTCCATTTTCTCCATTGGATTATTGGTTCTTTTCCTTTTTTCTCTCTTATATTTTTAAAAATTATTTTATTTATTTGACTGGGCCAGGTCTTAGTTGAGGGATGTGAGGTCTTTGATTTTTACTACAGCATGTGAACTCTTAGTTGTGGCATGTGGGGATCTAGTTCGATAACCAGGGATCAAACCCAGGCCCCCGGCACTGGGAGCTCGGTGTCTTAGCCACAGGACCACCAGGGAAGTCCTCAGTTATGTTCTTTTTAGGAAATATTTTAGGAACCCTTTATATATTTGGGATATTAGTCCTTTGTAATATGTTGCAAACATTTTTCCTGTGTATCATTTTTCTTCTGACTTTTCTTTGTGGTATTTTTTGATAACCAATCCATTTTATTTTTAGGCAGATTTACTTTTTTTTTTTTTTTACTGCTTTTGGAAATTGAGGCAAGGTTTCCTGTTCCCAGATGTTTGAATTATTACTAATGTTCTTCTAATACATGAATAGGTATTTTTTTTACATTTTTTTTGATCCATTTGGAATGTATCCTGATTGTGATATGTGATGGACGATATTAATGCAATTTTACTTTTGACCAAATGGCTATCAGTTGTCCTAATACAACTTATCTACAAGCCCTTCATTTCCCCCATTGATTTGAGATGCCACCATCATTTACTTAATATCCATATGTACTTCGATCTAGTGTGTGGTGTGTGCATGCTTAGTTGTGTCCAACTCTGTGACCCAATGGACTGTAACCAGCCAGACTCCTCTGTCCATGAGATTCTCCAGGCAAGAATCCTGGGGTGTGGTCTATTTCTGTCTGTTCTTACACAATATCACACTCAGTTGTAGGGACTTTATAACTTATGGTGATATCTGATTAGTATGTCCCTCACTATTGTTCTTCAGAGGGTATCATGGCTATTCTTATTTTCCCATTTGAACCTTATAGTCAATTTGTCTAACTCTAGAACAGTATTTGTTGATACTTTTATTTTAGAAGATTGACTTCTTCATTGAGTCTTTTGAACCAAGACTCTCAGCAGTCTTTTTAGCATGTGGCTTTCTATTTGTCTAACTATACGTTTGGCCTTTCAGGAGGTTTTCCCGATACAGGTTTTGCAATTTTTCCTACACTTGGTCCCACTTATTTTCTTTCTTTCTCTTGATGTTGCTGCTGCTGCTGTTACTATTATAAATTAGGTATTCTCTTCCATTATATCTTGTAACTTTATCACTGGTTATTTTCACATAGGAAAGTACTGCTTTCAGTGTGTTAATTTTACATTTTTGCTGCTGCTGCTAAGTCACTTCAGTTGTGTCCGACTCTGTGCGACCCCATAGAAGGCAGCCCACCAGGCTCCGCCGTCCCTGGGATTCTCCAGGCAAGAACACTGGAGTGGGTTGCCATTTCCTTCTCTGATGCATGAAAGTGAAAAGTGAAAGTGAAGTTGCTCAGTCGAGTCGGACTCTTTTTACTAAATTATCTTGTAGTTTTCCCATTGAACTCTATGGGTTTTCAGATGTACACCCATTATTATTAGCGCATAAAAGGGAACTGTAGAAGGTGAAAAAGTAAGCAGAAACTGCCAGGTTGACCCTTGCGAAGTGTGTAGAAGAGGTCCCCTCCTGAGTGTGGAAGACCTCGGGAGAAATCCCTTTGAGACATCTTTAACATCAAAGGTGCTGAAACCCAAATAAACGTGAGTGAAAAAGCATAGGATTCATGACCACAGGAAAAACAGCCTTGACTAGACGGACCTTAGTCGGCAAAGTAATGTCTCTGCTTTTGAATATACTATCTAGGTTGGTCATAACTTTTCTTCCAAGGAGTAAGCGTCTTTTAATTTCATGGCTGCAGTCACCATCTGCAGTGATTTTGGAGCCCAAAAAAATTAAGTCTGACACAGTTTCCACTGTTTCCCCATCTATTTCCCATGAAGTGATGGGACCGGATGCCATGATCTTCGTTTTCTGAATGTTGAGCTTTAAGCCAACTTTTTCACTCTCCTCTTGCACTTTCATCAAGAAGCTTTTTAGCTCCTCTTCACTTTCTGCCATAAGGGTGGTGTCATCTGCATGTCTGAGGTGATTGATATTTCTCCCGGCAATCTTGATTCCAGCTTGTGTTTCTTCCAGTCCAGTGTTTCTCATGATGTACTCTGCATAGAAGTTAAATAAGCAGGGTGACAATATACAGCCTTGACGTGCTCCTTTTCCTATTTGGAAGCAGTCTGTTGTTCCATGTCCAGTTCTAACTGTTGCTTCCTGACCTACATACAGATTTCTCAGGAGGCAGGTCAGGTGGTCTGGTATTCCCATCTCTTTCAGAATTTTCCACAGTTACTCCTTGGAAGAAAAGTTATGACCAACCTAGATAGCATATTAAAAAGCAGACACATTACTTTGCTGACTAAGGTCCGTCTAGTCAAGGCTATGGTTTTTCCTGTGGTCATGTATGGATGTGAGAGTTGGACTGTGAAGAAAGCTGATGGCCGAAGAATTGATCCTTTTGAACTGTGGTGTTGGAGAAGACTCTTGAGAGTCCCTTGGACTGCAAGGAGATCCAACCAGTCCATCCTGAAGGAGATCAGCCCTGGGTGTTCTTTGGAAGGAATGATGCTGAAGCTGAAACTCCAGTACTTTGGCCACCTCATGCTAAGAGTTGACTCATTGGAAAAGACTCTGCTGCTGGGAGGGATTGGGGGCAGGAGGAGAAGGGGACGACAGAGGATGAGATGGCTGGATGGTATCACGGACTCGATGGACGTGAGTCTGAGTGAACTCCGGGAGTTGGTAATGGACAGGGAGGCCTGGCGTGCTGCGTGCGATTCATAGGGTCGCAGAGTTGGACACGACTGAGCGACTAAACTGAACTGAACTACCTAGCTCAGATAGGCTCGCCATGCCTCGACCACCCATCAGTTGGGAGGAATGGGGATACTAGCAAGCGGCAGACTAGCAGAAGGCGAAAACTATCGTGAAACTGCGGGCCTGTGAATCCTCCGTAGTCATCTCTCGAGAGTGCACGGGAGAACTACCGAGTAGCGCGCTCACTCTTCCTAGAGTGGCGGCAGAAGTGACCAGATGCTCCGTACTCCTCGGCCGCTTCCGGCCTTTGTGGGTCGCTCTTGGTGGGTTCCGTTTCGGAAACCGTTCGAGACATCACCCCCTTGAGTCCGGGAGGGAAACTTCTGCTGGCTTCCTGGGGCTGCGGTTAAGCGAGCTTTTGCTGCGGACGCGGCAGGTGGGCTGCTGGCTATCATCGGGCCAGGCTGGAGCGGGGCGTCCTCTGGTGCTCACTTGCCCAGGTGGGTCCGCGAGAAGCTACTTGAGGCAGAAGCTAGCCCCCAGCCCTCTGAGAGGGGGATGACAACCCGGGATGAGGGGGAGACCCAGCTGTGCGCCTCATACCTTCCGGGCTTGCCTCGCGCTGTGTACCCTTCTTGATTCTGCGCCATCTGACATTTCCGAACACTCGGTCAGAGGCGCTGACCCACGTCCTAGGGCCTCTTTCACAAGCATCACCTTATATTTAGAATTACAGATACTAGGGTAGAAGAGGGCCTGAAAAACCAATGTCTCCAGCTTTTTCACTTGACAAAGAATCAGGAGCAGAGAGATTAAGTCCTTTCGGAAATAAATTCATGTAACTGCAGCTTTTATGGCTTAATGATTTCCCGTTATGCATCATCTGAGTTTTTAAAGAATTTAAAACATCTACTCAAGGATGTCTCAGCTTTTTGTTATAATTTGTTTGCTCTAAATGTTTATTCCATTTAATTCTCCTTTTTCATTACAGGAGTGATTCCTCAACATCAGTGAACATCAGAATCACCTGTGCTGCTTGTTGAACATATCAGAGTCCCACTTGCAGATACTGTGCTTCATTAGGTCTGAGATGGGGATTGAGAATCTTCATTGCTGTAGCTCCAGTCACTTGATGTGCTATACGATTTGAGAAAGATCGCATTGAGTCACGGTTGCCAGTGAAGTGAGGAAGCATGAATACAGGCCACTGCAGATTTTTAGCATGAGGAAAGCCCTTCAGGGGACATGTGCCAGCAGCTCTTCACAGTGAACAGGGAATTAGACCACCATCATGCCTAAAAATTAGGGCTTCACGATGGCCTTTCTGGCCCTTCAAATTTAAATGTTTCAAAACAGACCCACCTACATTCCAAGGCTCCCAGGGATCTGAGTGCATGCTTTGTGTGTGTGTGTTTGTGTTAGGGGAGGGATGCTGGTGTTCTCTGTTTTATACTTCTCTTTTTCCTCACTTCTGTGTTCTGAATTCTTTTACAATTTTTTGGCTTGTATACTTTCTTGAGCATATAAAAGAGCCAAAGATTAGTGATTCTTTCCTTCAGTCTTCAGGAAAAAAAATCAACTGAAAACTGGTTGACATTTACTGAGTAAATTCTGTTTTTGATGAGCACCTATGATGATTACTGTAGTAGGTAGCAGGCAAGTCACAGAAGTACATATAGCTCCTGGTCTGTTTATCTGTTTAAACAGATCAATCATATTTGATCTCTGCTGAGATGTTCATTTATTTATTTTCCTTTCTGCCTTACCACAGCAAACTCCACAGTTCCTAGGACTACGTTCCCACCCCACCCAACTTCAGTCCCCTCATCTCCCCTCACTTCTAGCTGGTCAGTGGGTTTGAAGTGGTGAGATAGTGACAGAAGAGGTAGGGGAGAAAAAAGAAGGGTAATTCACCACTCTTCAACTAGTCCTAACAACCTTTCTGCCCAGCCCTGTCTTTATCCCACCTCCCCATTCTGTAAAACTCTACGCCCATTTCCCTAGTGCCACTATCTCCTGTCCATCTGTCCATAATCCCTGTATAAGACATAAGAATATCATCATTGGCTTTGAACCAGAAGAGTCCCTAGTCCTATAGAAATATGTATGTTCCTAGCTTTCTAAATTGTGATTGTGAACACATTTTCTCTTAAAAATGATAGTAGTACTTTAGGCATATAAACTGTCATACTGGTTTTTGGGATTAGAATTTACAATGATTGTGGGAAAACTTTCTGGGTTCACAACATAGGAAAGCAAATTAACATTTAGAAAACAATTCATTCACAAGTGGACTGTTTATTTAATAATAAGACCAACATTGGAATTGTGCACATAGGCACTGAGGCAGCTAGAATTGAAAACCTAATTTTTTATGTTTGGGAAACAAGGATTCTAGAACTAAGCCTGAAGGCCCTAGCTGTAAGTATTGATGCGTGCTAAATCACTTCAGTTGTGTCCAGCTCTTTGCAACGCTATAGACTAGCCTGCTCCTCTGGGATTCTCCAGGCAAGAATACTGGAGTGGGCTGCCATGCCCTCCTCCAGGGGATCTTCCTGACCCAGGAATCAAACCCACATCTCGTATGTCTCCTGCATCGGCAGGTGGGTTCTTTACCACTAGCACCAACCACCATAAGTATTAATATATGAGGCCTATTCCCTAAGGTTACTCAGTCTCAAGTTTCTCTCATGTAAACTCAGCTATTTAGAGGGGACTTGACTTAGTAACAAGAACCTTCACGAGACCATCCCTACCAAACCGATGCTTGTCCATACTTGTCATCTAATCAGATTTCACAAACATGTTCTCCAAACTGAAGTTACTCTTCATAGTAATGTCAGAGTCTCTCTAATCTGACTGCTCAGTAGAATGCAATTATTTTAAATTTGCTCTCTATTCTTCAGTGCTGTTATTAGCAGTCTCTCCAGTTCATCTGCTTAACATGTTCTCTCAATGCACTCAAGTTCCTCCATTTCCCTCTCAAGTAAAGAGAACTGTAAAGGAACCATAAACAAAGACCCAGAACAATGGACTATGCCTTTTATATAGAAGAATGCAGTTCACAACTTAATTTTAAATGTGGGAGGTTTGTTTTGGTTGTTTCTTATGCTTAAATACAATTGTGCCCCCCAAAAAGGGGGGGGTGCATTGGCATGGGATTTCCAGGTAGGCATCAAAGGGGTCAAACTAGTCCACGATAAGGAAAAGGTAAAAGGTTACCAAATGGAACTAAATCGGCAACAGAGAAAACTGAAGGCTATGAGAGGGCAAGTGGAGGACATGTTAGATAAGGAATTGGAGAGTGCAGTAACAGAGAATACCTTGTGACGAAGTCGAATACATTTTTATGTATAATAGATGGCATGATAATGACAGGATCTTGGAAATCAGGGAAATCTAGGAAATCAGTTCATTTATGTGGATTTTTAAATCAACAAAACAGGAAGTGATATGAAAGTAAAGCCAGTCCACGAGAGAAGTATTGACAGTAATACAACAGCCAAATAGAGCAGCTGATATAAAGCTCAAATGAATTATGAAGCAGCAGCTTAGAAATAACATTAAAGATGAGAATAAGATTGATTAGCTTCTCCTTTCTATTTGAATGAAGATAACCAAGACAGCCTTGACATACTCCTTTTCCTATTTGGAACCAGTCTGTTCCATGTCCAGTTCTAACTATTGCTTCCTGACCTGCATACGGATTTCTCAGGAGACAGGTCAGGTGGTCTGGTATTCCCATCTCTTTCAGAATTTTCCAGTTTATTGTGATCCACACAGTCAAAGGCTTTGGCATAGTCAATAAAGCAGAAATAGATGTTTTTCTGGAACTCTGTTGCTTTTTCCATGGTCCAGCAGATGTTGGCAATTTGATCTCTGGTTCCTCTGACTTTTCTAAAACCAGCTTGAACGTCTGGAAGTTCATGGTTCACGTATTGCTGAAGCCTGGCTGTATATTGTCACCCTGCTTATTTAACTTATATATGGAGTACATCATGAGAAATGCTGGGCTGGAGGAAGCACAAGCTGGAATCAAGGTTGCTGGGAGAAACATCAATAACCTCAGATATGCAGATGACACCACCCTTAGGGCAGAAAGCGAAGAGGAACTAAAAAGCCTCTTGATGAAAGTGAAAGAGGAGAGTGGGAAAGTTGGCTTAAAGCTCAACATTCAGAAAACTAAAATCATGGCATCCGGTCCCATCACTTCATGGCAAATAGATGGGGAAACAGTGGCTGACTTTATTTTGGGGGGCTCTAAAATCACTGCAGATGGTAATTGCAGCCATGAAATTAAAAAACGCTTACACCTTGGAAGGAAAGTTATGACCAACCTAGATGGCATATTAAAAAGCAGAGGCATTACTTTGCCAACAAAGGTCTGTCTAGTCAAGGCTATGATTTTTCCAGTAGTCATGTATGGATGTGAGAGTTGGAATATAAAGAAAGCTGAGCACTGAAGAATTGATGGTTTTGAACTGTGGTGTTGGAGAAGACTCTTGAGAATCCCTTGGACTGCACGGAGATCACTCTTGAGGGTTCATTGGAAGGACTGATGTTGAAGCTGAAACTCCAATACTTTGGCCACCTGATGCGAAGAACTGACTCATTTGAAAAGACCCTGGTGCTGGGAAAGATTGAAGGGAGGAAGAGAAGGGGATGACAGAGGATAAGATGGTTGGATGGCATCACTGACTCAGTGGAGATGAGTTTGAGCAGACTCCAGGAGTTGGTGATGGACAAGGAGGCCTGGCGTGCTGTGGTACAAGGGGTCGTGAAGAGTCAAACATAGCTGAGTGACTGAAGTGAACTGAACTGACTGAACCAAGCCAGATGGTTATCAGTATCTTGATGATATCAAAATCACTACAGATGGTGACTGCAGCCATGAAATTAAAAAGATGCTTGCTTCTTGGAAGAAAAGTTATGACCAACCTAGAAAGCATATTAAAAAGCAGAGACATTACTTTGCCAACAAAAGTCTGTCTAGTCAAACCTATGGTTTTTCCAGTAGTCATGTATGGATGTGAGAGTTGGAATATAAAGAAAGCTGAGCACTGAAGAATTGATGCTTTTGAACTGTGGTGTTGGAGAAGACTCTTGAGAGTCCCTTGGACAGCGAGGAGATCCAACAGTCCATCCTAAAGGAAATCAGTCCTGAATGTTCATTGGAAAGACTGATGCTGAAGCTGAAACTCCAATACTTTGGCCACCTGATGTGAAGAACTGACTCATTTGAAAAGACCCTGATGCTGGGAAAGACTGAAGGCAGGAGGAGAAGAGGATGACAGAGGATGAGATGGTTGGATGGCATCACTGACTCAATGGACATGAGTTGAGTAAACTCTGGGAGTTGGTAATGGACAGGGAGGGGAGGCCTGGTGTGGTGCAGTCCATGGCATCGCAAAGAGTCAGACGTGACTGAGCAACTGAACTGAACAGAACCAAGACAGTGTTTACTAAGGCAAAAGCACTTGGAGAGGTTGGGGGAGAATCAAATTTCTAAAGCAATCAAAAGTAAAGTGAGCTTTAAACATGGGTTTCAGATGAAAAGGTATCCTGACAATCCCAAAAGTGTTCCAGAGTGTGATAGACAGGGACTGAAAGGAAGGAAGATGGACCCCCTCTGATAAAAAAGAAAAAATGTGGGGAGGGGTTGACCAGGGCTGTAGGATTGAGAAATTTCCTGGGGCATGGTGGGTGAGGATGTAGGTGGAGAGTGATCAGATGGAAGCACTTAGAAAAGCTGTGCACTCGTGTTGTCACAACAGAAGTAGCCTCTTCCATTAATACCCAGTGATTGACCATAGAGTTGTTACAGTTAAAACAAAGTCATTATTATTGGCAATCTTTAGGAAAAGATGAAGGGATTCATTAACAGTATTATGTGATATTTACTAACTGCTTACTAAGGGCTGGACATTACTAAATGCTTTGCTCACACTATTTCATTTTTACCTGGGGAAACAAAAGTCAGTAAAGCTACTTGAGGCCACAGAATTAGTACGTGGGGGGCTAGGATATGAACTCAGCAGATCCACTGCTGAGAACAGAACCCACTCTGTTTCAGAACAAACTGCATATTGCAGTGGTATTCAGGGCTTTGAGTTATTAGTGAGTAGTAGTAGTGAAAGTCACTTAATCATGTCCGACTCTTGCGACCCCATGGACTGTAGCCTGCCAGTTTCCTCTGTTCATGGGATTCTCCATGCAAGAATACTGGAGTGAGTTGCCATTTCCTTCTCTAGGGGATCTCCCTGACCCTGGAATCGAACCCATGTCTCCTGCATTGCAGGCAGATTCTTTACCGACTGAGCTAGGAGGGAAGCCCTCTGTGAGTTATTACCTATAGAAAAAATTTCAACTATCAATATTATGGAAAATACTTAAACTCCAGAGTCCTAGAGTGATAATATCCCCATCCTCTTGTATACTAAATCTTGTATGAAGTTTGGCCAGTGTAAATATCTAATTCTTGTTGCCCCTACAGAATGAGGATGTGTGCAGGAGACGTTTCAAGTTAAAAATGGGCTCTTTATAGGAAAGGATCACACTCCTAGCTTAGAATCATTGTTTTCTGCATTATTCTGACAGAATAAAGGATATTTGACTGTCTAATACAAATCAAAGAGATTAGATAATATCCCCATTATGGATCTATCCAGTAACTCACTATGGGTATATCAATACCTTTGATGAGGGTTTTTAAAAGTGATTTCATATTTGTAGCTAGTATCATTTCTTGGACTTAAAAAACCATAGATAAGTATATATTATACATTTCTTTCAGTTACCCTTCCTGACTCCACAAGCCCAGAATTTATTTGAGCCATGAGTGTGCTTATTTAACAGAGGATAATCATTTTGACTGGGGCTTCTCAGGTAGCTGAGTTGCAAAGAATCTGCCTGCCAATGCAGAAGTGGATTTGATCCCTGGGTTGGGAGATCCCCTGAAAAAGAAAATGGCAACCTACTACAGTATTCTTACCTGAGAAATCCCACGGACGGAGGAGCTTGGCGGGTTTCAGTCCATGGAGTCTCAAGAGTCAGACATGACTAAGCGACTAAACGATTATTTTGATAAACTTTTAATTGAATTTTTCAACTTTCAACCTTTTACACTGCAGATTTTATATTATAAAGCTCCTCTGGCAGTTCATCATTTTATACGAATTTCTTTGGATCTTTTCTCCTTCCAAATGTTTCTGGGTATAACTGGTAAGGAGTTCCTGCACATTATTCTTGTACATAGTACTTTATTATATTTATAAAGTAGGTATGGGTATATTATATATATAATATGTATTATATTTAATTTATATATATAATCTGATTATATATATATAATTTGATTTTGACAAAACCAACTTTGATAAGTATTTTAAACTTCTCAGTTGATTAGCTCTCTAGCTTACATTGTGAGGTCATTATTGAGAGCCAGCAGTTTTCCATTGCTTTCTTGGAAACAGTTGATTCTCTTCACACTCATGTAAAAGACCTTTTCCAGGTCTGAAAACCCAGCAGTCAAGGCTCCCAGAGCTTTCCCCCATCACAGCTCAAGGTGATCTTTGGGGATATATGTTTGCTCCACCAGTCATTTTCCTAAGCCCAAATGCCCTGGTCCTGGGTATCCCAAGGATTCCTAAGAGGAGGCCATTTGTTACCTCTGATTTATGCAGATCTTCTTTATTCCTGTCTGCACTTTATATGCATTTCATACATTTTGACCTAGTGCCTCAGCTCAGCCTACTTAAGTGAAATATTTAAAAGTATGTGTATTACCATTTTATTCCTGATAAAGAAGGGGACAATTTAGGAACTCCACAGCTTGCTTTAGCCAAATTAGCTGAGTGACGTTGGGCCTCAGTTTCCTCATAATGTAAAATATTGCTAAAGTACCTTCCTCTGCCTGGGGAGTTATAGGATAATAGTTATATGGATAAATGAGTTTTATATAAAGTGCTTAGAACAGTGCTTAGCACCTAAGTACTTGATTTGTTGTTCAGTTGCTAAGTCGTGTCTGACTCTGCGACTGCATGAAATACAGCTTTCCAGGCTTCCTTTGTCCTTCATTATCTCCCATAGTTTGCTTAAACTTGTCCATTGAGTTGGCTTTGCCATCCAACCATCTCATCATCTGCCATCCCCTTCTCCTCTTGCCCTCAATCTTTCCCAGCATTAGATTCTTTCCCAATGAGTTGGTTCTTTGCATCAGGTGGCCCAAGTATTGGAGCTTCAGCATTAGACCTTCTAATGAATATTCAGGGTTGATTTCCTTTAGGATTGACTAATTTGATCTCCTTGCTGCCCAAGGGACTCTCAAGAGTCTTCTCCAGCACCATAATTTGAAAGCATCAATTCTTTGGCATTCAGCCTTCTTTATAGTCCAACTTTCAACTCTGTACATGACTAATGGAAAAACTATAGCTTTGACTCAATGGCCCTTTGTCGGTGAAGTGATGATGTCTCTGCTTTTTTAATACTCTGTCTAGGTTTGTCATAACTTTCCTTCCAAGGAACAAGCGTCTTTTAATTTTGTGGCTGCAGTCACCGTCTGAAGTGATTTTGGAACCCTAGAAAATAAAAATCGGTCACCATTTCCACTTTTCCCCTATCTATTTGCTATGAAATGATGAGACCAGATGTCACAATCTTAGTTTTTTGAATGTTAAGTTTTAAGCCTGCTTTTTCACTCTCCTCTATTGCCTTCATCAAGAGGCTCTTTAGTTTCTCTTTGCCTTTTGCCATTAGAGTGGTATCGTCTGCATATCTGAGGTTGTTGATAGTTCTCTTGGCAATCTTGATTCCCGCTTGAGATTCAAGAGCTTTATAGACGTTTGCTTTGTTTATTGCCCTGGGTTCTCTCAAATGCGTGGCCTCTAGAAGCTCCTCTCTCCTCTCCTCTGCTCTTGAAGGCGAGAGGAGAAGGGGAGGACAGAGGATGAGATGGTTGGATGACATCACCAACTCAATGGACATGAGTTTGAGTAATCTCCGGGAGTTGGTGATGGACAGGGAGGCCTGGCGTGCTGGGATTCATGGGGTTGCAAAGAGTCGGACACGACTGAGCGACTGAACTGACTGACTGACTAGAAGCTCCAGCCCCAGGCCAGAGATTACCTGTAACCACGCTGCAGATTTCCCAAGACTGCTGCATTGTTGCTGCTGAGATGAAAGCTCCCTCTCTGCTCTACTTTTTCTTATCTTGGACTCTGATGAACAGTGGATGGCAGGAGATAAACATTGCCTAAACTGCCTGGGAAAGATTTTCCTATCTTTTGTTTCTACCTTCCCTTGTTAGTTATCAGCTATAACTAGCAGCCAGGGGTTTCACTTTTTGTCTTGGTAGCTGCTCTTTCGAGGTTCTGTAGCGGGAAGGTGAACCTTTCCCGGTAGGCTGTCGAGCCCCAGCCTCAGAGCGCAGCCCATTGGAGTTACCCAACCCAGCTGCCCAAACCTGCGCTGCTCAGCAGGGGCGGGGATGCTGCCAGGCAACCATAGGAGAGAACCTCCAGGTTCCTAGAGAAGACCCAAGGGTGAGGCAGCTGTTGATTGCTGAAGGCTTAGAACTGCAAGCTCTTTTGCCTTTGTGTTGTAGGGGTCAGTGGTCACTGGTTCTTAGACTCCGGCTTTGACCCCGTGTATATCTGGCCCTTTGGGGACTCTGCTGAAGTTCAGTGTGATGATTGATATGCAGGGGAAAGTTAAAGATGGTTTCCAAGTCTTGCATTGTAATAGGATATTGGGGATGTTGAGAAAGAGGAAAGTCTTGAACCTCAGTTTGGTAAAAGGAAAGTTGCATTCTTTTGAGATGATCCCACTCATGACTCTCCCTAGAATAAATAGGAACAAATTAGGAGTCCACTTACTGGTTGTGCAACTTTAAGCAAATAGCTTAATCCCTCTGTGCCTCAGTATCATTCATGTGTCAGATGGAATTATAAAATCTTAGATGAGTTAAATTTACAGTCAATTTTCAATAACCATTATTTTCTGATCTCTGATGGTTTACTGTTTGAGATTCTCAGAAGAGGGGAACCAAAGGGAAGAGGGTCATGGTCTTTCTCCCAAGCTTAACTTAAACATTTAGGAAGTAAGAGTTTTAGCAGATAGTGCTGGATAATAATTTGCAGTCATTCCCACTCATACATTTTTTAGCTTTCTGACAGAGTTCTTTTTTTCTTTCAGTGCATTACCAGGTAAGTGAATTTTGAGATAAGAGCTAAGTAAAATTCAGAGTTTCTGTTAATTGTGTTGTTTTATGCCTCAGGAAGAAGACTAGCTACAAGGAAATACTTCTGAAAAATCAATGTGAACCACAAGCTGGAGTGAATCTTCTTCTGAGCTCGCTTATTCCAGAATGGCAGTCCTCTTGCAGAAAAGATCTCTACTAGTGACTGATGGTAGAGGGCCAGGTTTGTGCCTGTCCAAGAATCAGACTGGCACAGAAAAATCTTTCTTCAAATTTTAAGTTGTTGCTACCAGGAAATAGATACTTGAACCTCACAGGTCTGTCAGAAGATGGGGAGCTCTGCCCACAGATGCAGGGAGCAGAGATACAGACTGAGGAGCGGGTGCTAAAGTAGGTCCTGACCTCTGCCTGGAGAACTGCAGACCTAGGAGGATAATATAATCCAGAATGTGGAGAAGAGGCATCAGATATGCTGGAAAAGTTAAAGAGACAGCTCGATGGACAAACCTTAAGGCGGGAAGGGTTGGGAGGATGATTTATGGCTTGAGTAGTGAAAGGAATAACATAGAAAGCAGCAAAACCGAACTTCAGAATCCATCAGAGGTATTTGGAGCCATAACCCCATATCACCTTCATGAGCTTTAATTCCCCTGGATATTCATGTACACCTCTGGAACCTTCTCTCTATATATTGGGTTTTTATTGTTGGTGGTGTTGTATGAGTACTTTTACTGAGGGACTATCTTCATATTCAATTTTCCAAGACCATCTCTTCATCCCATTGGTTTTAGGGTCCAGGTAGAAGAAGGATAGAACAAGATACGCTTTTGGCAAGATAGTACCCTGGAATCAGAAGTGTAAGGTCCAGCCTCTTAAAATGCTTAGTTTTACTCTCACAGTATTGCCTTATGAAAAGCAGATGAGAAAGCAAATCTGCTGAGAAAGAAGACATCCTTGAAAGGGAGCTTTTTAGAACTATTGTATCTTTTTCCTGGGAACCGTGCACCTACCCATTTCCTCATTGCCCAGTTCTTTAGGTAGAAGCTGTTATTCATATTTGTGGAGGTGTTTGTGTTTTGTTGTTTTGACTTTTTCAACTTCTTTAGCTTGAAAATGTTTTTCTTCTTATCTTTTAATCTTGAATATTACCTGAAAAAGTTATTTTCCCCACTGTAATTTTTACAGTTTACTTATTTCCTCACATCAAAATAGTATGGATTTTTGAAACTAATTTACCTGTTGCTTCAAGTTAATTTTTATTATATGCCATTGTTTGTGGATCCACTTAACAAACATTTATGGAACATTTTGTTTGTTTGTAGTAGTGGCCTCGATCATTTCATTTGGTATAAATGGTACTTATAATTACCCCTTAGCAAATTAAATTTCTCTTGGTTTCATGATATTCTCTTTTTTTCATGTGTGGATTCAAACTGATCTCTTCTTAACTTTTTTGATTATACCTTCCTGATTCTTTGTCACATTTTGTGAGAAAATTCTCCATGCTCTTCCAGTTTCTTTCTGCCTACCTCTCGCTTCTCAAACTGAAACCTCATATGCCTTCTTGGGTATTTTTCAAAATTGAGTTGACAGTTTAGGGAAACTGAAAAAGCATGGACTTTAGGTTAAACTGGGTTTTAGCTTTATCACTGTTTCTCATCATTAATCTCATGGTCTCAGCAGAAGAGACAACTGACATTTGAATTGTCTGTGCATTTTTTTAGATGGAGTTACTGAGAATGAAAACAAGGACTTGTCTCCAACACACAAAAAAATCTGAAGATGCTGTCATGTGGGGGGAGTCTGCAGAATTACACCACCAGTGCAGTAAGTTAGTAAAAGCTTTAGTCACTGGTGAGTCATTACTCAGCATTAGGGAGCATATACCAAAGAAAATGCTTGAGAACAACATGTTTGTAAAGGCTATTGTTTACAGTGGGTCCCTCCTTTCTCACTAGGAAATCTATCAGTAGGGAAGTGCTGTCGGTATAAAGAATGTGGGAAAGCCATATCTGACATTAGAAAATCCACAAAAGCAAGAAACTGCATACATATGATGACTGTAAGGAGGCCTTCATTCATCATGGAAACCTAGAACATTATGTGAAGGAAGCAAGAAGGAAGGACTTCAGCAAGAAGTCAGAGCTGACTGCACTATAGATTCTACATGGGAGACAGATTTACTAAATGTGATGAATGTGGAAATGTTTTCCATGGAATCATAGCATTGTTCAGTATTGGGGAGAAGATCACACTAAAGAAAAACTGAGTGTCATGGGTTTGGAAAAGTCTTCAGAGGTTGGATCTTAGAAAATATCAGGGAGTCCATATTAGAGAGGCTCTTATAAATGAGAAGATTGTAGGAGGTTGTATGGAAAGATATCAAGCCTCAACAATAGAGTCTCCATGATATTGGAAAATTCATATAATTAATGTAAATGGGCAAGATGTATGGGGAATGGATATCTTAATTGCCCATTGTAGCCACAAAGAACATTCAGTGAATTTCTCAAGTCAAGAAAAGGAAAAGTCAGAAGTTCTTTTTGCTTCCAAAAGGAGTCTATAAACATGAACGATCAGGAGTTTTAAAATGAAGATGTTTACCTGCATCCCTGGACTGGTGCTACTATCTCCAAGATGACTGCTGGGGACATGTTATTTTCCCATGCCCACTCTAATCTCACATCTTAAATTCATTCAAGTGTAGATAATATTGTCTGTTTGTTGTAAATTAATTTTTATGGGCTAAATAGGCTTGTATGAGTACCCCAGGACAAAATGACTAAAGTTTCAGTAAACATAATGAAAGGAACCACATCACTGAATTGTTAGTACTTTTTAAAATTTGGCACTGCCTCTGTGTTCTAACACAAGGGCATAGAGATGTCGATCACAGAGTATATATTTCCCAGCTTTGTTTTTTTTTTTTTAAGATAGAAAATGATATTTCACATATAGCTTTGACAGATAATAGGTTATTTTCTCTTATAGATAACACAATATAGTATCCTGGAGGCTAATATTTTGAAGTAACTTATTACTTTCAGTTCTAAAACCTACAGGCTAAAAGAGGAAAGAATCTATCAAAGCTATTCTTCAGCAATTTGGCAGTATAGCCCAATCTATGAGAATGAAGCTTGTGGATTTTATAGTAGGTCATTAAATGTAGGAACCACAGATTTCAAAAGATGGCAAAAATCATTTCACAATTAGTTTATATTTGCTGCCAATGCCTGAATTTTCTGAGTAGATATTAAAGACTTTTTCAGCACTATAGAAACTACATTTTCCCCTTAATTTTATTATCTGCTTGTATTACATGAAAGGATTTCCTAATATTGAGCCAACCTTGCATTCCTGGAATAAATTTCACTTAGTCATGGTGTTTTCTTAATGTGTTAATGGATTCTACTTGCTAATACTTTATTTAGTGTATTTTTACTCAATATTCATATAAAAAGCTGTCATTTTTTAGATCTGTCATTTTTTTCTATATTCATGGCTAGGTTTTAATTTTCAGTTCAGTTCAGTCGCTCAGTTGTGTCCGACTCTTTGCGACCCGATGAATCGCAGCACGCCAGGCCTCTCTGTCCATCACCAACTCCCGAAGTTCACTCAGACTCACATCCATCGAGTCAGTGATGCCATCCAGCCATCTCATCCTCTGTAGTCCCCTTCTCCTCCCGCCTCCCAAAAAATAAAGTCTGACACTGTTTCCACTCTTTCTCCATCTATTTCACATGAAGTGATGGGACCGGATGCCATGATCTTCGTTTTTTGAATGTTGAGCTTTAAGCCAACTTTTTCACTCTCCTCTTTCACTTTCATCAAGAGGCCTTTTAGTTCCTCTTCACTTTCTGCCATAAGGGTGGTGTCATCTGCATATCTGAGGTGATTGATATTTCTCCTGGCAATACTGATTCCAGCTTGTGTTTCTTCCAGTCCAGCATTTCTCATGATGTACTCTGCATATAAGTTAAATAAGCAGGGTGACAATATACAGCTTTGATGTTCTCCTTTTCCTATTTGGAAGCAGTCTGTTGTTCCATGTCCAGTTCTAACTGTTGCTTCCTGACCTGCATACAGATTTCTCAAGAGGCAGGTCAGGTGGTCTGGTATTCTCATCTCTCTCAGAATTTTCCACAGTTTATTGTGATCCACACAGTCAAAGGCTTTGGCATAGTCAATAAAGCAGAAATAGATGTTTTTCTGGAACTCTCTTGCTTTTTCCATGATCCAGCGGATGTTGGCAATTTGATCTCTGGTTCCTCTGCCTTTTCTAAAACCAGCTTGAACATCAGGAAGTTCACGGTTCATGTATTGCTGAAGCCTGGGTTGGAGAATTTTGAGCATTACTTTACTAGCATGTGAGATGAGTGTAGTTGTGCGGTAGTTTGAGCATTCTTTGGCATTGCCTTTCTTTGGGATTGGAATGAAAACTGACCTTTTCCAGTCTTGTGGCCACTGCTGAGTTTTCCAAATTTGCTGACATATTGAGTGCAGCACTTTCACAACATCATCTTTCAGGATTTGAAATAGCTCCACTGGAATTCCATCACTTCCACTAGCTTTGTTTGTAGTGATGCTTTCTAAGGCCCACTTGACTTCAAATTCCAGGATGTCTGGCTCTAGATGAGTGATCACACCATCGTGATTATCCAGGTCCTGAAGATCTTTTTTGTACAGTTCTTCTGTGTATTCTTGCCACCTCCTCTTAATATCTTCTGCTTCTGTTAGATCCATACTATTTCTGTCCTTTATTGAGCCCATCTTTGCATGAAATGTTCCCTCGGTATCTCTGATTTTCCTGAAGAGATCTCTAGTCTTTCCCATTCTGTTGTTTTCCTCCATTTCTTTGCATTAATCACTGAAGAAGGCTTTCTTATCTCTTCTTGCTATTCCTTGGAACTCTGCATTCAGATGCTTATATCTTTCCTTTTCTTCTTTGCTTTTCACTTCTCTTTTCACAGCTATTTGTAAGGCCTCCCCAGACAGCCATTTTGGTTTTTTGCATTTCTTTTCCAAGGGGATGGTCTTGATCCCTGTCTCCTGTACAATGTCACGAATTTTAATTTTACTACATCATAAAAAAGACTTTAAGTTTTTGTTCTTTTTTGTTTGTTTTTAATGTTCTAGTACCATTTGTAAAGCATTGAAATTATCTTGTATTTGAAAGTTGAATTCTGATGTAAAACTATGTGGGCTTGGTGCTTTTTTGTGGGAAAAATGCTGTTTATGTAATTGAAATCATACAGAGTATATTTTCTGACCACAGTGGTACCAAACTAAGAAATAACAGTAAGACAACAGAAAAATTTCCAAACATTTGGAAACTAAGGAAAATATTTCTAAATAATGCCCTGGTCAGGAAGGAACTCTCAAAGGAATTTTAAAATACATAGATTGAAGGGAAATAAGTACAATCTATGACAAGATGTGAGACACAGCTAAAGAAATGTTGAGAAGGAAAATTATAGCACTAAGTGAGAAAGAAAATTATAGCACTAAATGTTTATATTAGAAAAATGGAATAGTCTGAAATCAATAATTGAAGTTCCTGCTTCAATAAACTAAAGATCAAGAGCAAAATAAAACCAAGGCAGTGGAAAGAAGAAAATAATAACAATAATAGCAGAAATTAATGAAATTGAGAATAGGAAAACAGGAGAAAAATCAGCAAAATAT
The DNA here is from genome assembly GCF_032405125.1 of Capricornis sumatraensis. Lineage (NCBI taxonomy): Eukaryota > Metazoa > Chordata > Mammalia > Artiodactyla > Bovidae > Capricornis > Capricornis sumatraensis. The sequence continues at coordinate 33,828,961 of NC_091090.1, forward strand.
AAGCTGTCTCTTCAAAAAAATTTTCCAATAAAATATAAACTTTTAATAAAGCCAACAAGATTAAGAGAAGATACAAATCACTAGTAACAGGAATGAACATGGGATATCACTACAGATCTTGCATTATTTATTAAAAGCTTCATGAGGGCAGACTGAACAACTTTGCATTTATAACTCTGATAACTAGAACAATTCTTCAAAAAATGGCCCAATTCTTCAAAAATATAAGTAACCAAAACCCAACCAAGACATAGATAATCTGAATAATCCTTTGGCCATTAAAAAAATTGAATTCATAATTTAAAGTTCCCCAATCTTCAGGCCTAGAGGGCTTCACTAGAGAATTCTACCAAACACTGGAGGAAGGATGATCAGCAATTTTACAGTTTCTTTCAAAAAATAGAAACTGTTGTATTTCCCAACTCTTGTCATGCTGCTGATATTACTCTGATACCATAATGAAACAATGAATGGAAACCACCTCCCCCGGAAACCAGTATCTCTCGTGAACTTAGATGCAATGAAATATTAGCAAATGAAATCAAGGTATTTATAAAGAGTTATATACCATAATCAATATTTATTCCAACATGTAAAGCTGTTTCAGTCTTAAGCATTTGACAAAATCCAATTCTCATTCATAATAGAAACTTTCAGCACCCTAGAAATAGAAGGCAACTTCTCCAACTTCATAAAAAAGATCTGCAAACACCTACAACTAATTTCAAATACAATGCTTTCCCTGTAAGACTGGGATCAAGGTAAGTATGTTCACTCCCATCATTCTTACTTAACATATATTGGAAGTACTTAGTGGAAGTGCACTAAGACCAAAAATGACATGAATTGAAAAAATTGCATATTTATAGGTAATGTAATTGTGCACATAGAAGATCCCAAGGAACCTACAAAAAACTTTAGGACTAGTAAGCAAATTCATTCAACAGGGTTGAAAGATACAAAATCAATGTGCAAAAATCAATCCTATCTCTATATGCTAATAATAGACAATCAGAAATTTAAGTGTAAAATGCAATGCCATTTGTAGTTGCTCCTAGGAAAATTAAATGCTTGGGTATAAATCTAACAGAAATGTACAGGATCTGCATCTGGACTGGGAAAATGACAAAAAGCTGTTGCAAATCAAAGATCTAAATAAATGGAGACACATGTGGTGTTCATGGATTAGAAGACATGCATAGTAAACATACCAGTTCTCCCTACATTGATTTACAGGTCCAATATAAATTACTTCAAAATTCAAGCAAAATTTTTTTGGAAGATAAGCTTGTTCTAAAATTTATACAGAAAGGCAAAGGACCTAGAAAAACTACATTTTGTAAAAGTGTAAAATGGGAGCAATCACTCTGCCTGATATTAAGGCCTACAATAGTGATCAAGAGTGTGATATTGCAGACATATAGTTCAGTGCATCAGGTTGGAGAACCCATAAGTAGGTCCACAGAAAAATGCCCAACTGATTTTTCACAAATGTACAGAGACAGTTCCGTGGAGGAGGGATAGCCTTTTCAGAAAAAGGTGCTGATGCAATTGGACATCCATAGCCAAAAACATAAAAACAACTCAGCTTGAACCATACACCTTATATTTACAAAAAGCTGAAAATAGACCATGGGGCTAAAACATAAAACCATAAAGCTTCAAGGAACACATAAGAGGAAATCATCCGGACCTAGGGTTAGGCAAAGATGGTGAGAATTGACGTCAAAAGCATGATTTATTAAAGGAAAAATTAATAATTTGGTCTTCATCGAGATTTAAAACTTTTTCTCTGTGACAGACTCAAGAGGATTAAAAGACAAACTAAAGAAATGGGAAAATATTTTTATACCATATATCTGATATAATTTATATCATATATCTTCCCTTGTGGCTCAGCTGGTAAAGAATCTGCCGGCAATGCAGGAGACCTGGGTTTGATCCCTGGGTTGGGAAGATCCCCTGGAGAAGGGAAAGGGTACCCACTCCACTATTATGGCCTGGAGAATTCCATGGACTGTATAGTCCATGGGGTTGCAAAGAGTCAGACATGACTGAGCAACTTTCACTTAACTTCATCTGACAGAGGACTTGTACTGAGCATATAAAAAGAACTTACCTAATGGCAGCAATTAAGCAATTCAATTGGCTATGGGCAAAATCATGAACAGACATTTTACCGAAGAATAAATTGCCTCCTCAAATAATGGAGGCACTGTGTCATTCACTATTTCATGCCCCCCACATCACCTCCCAATTATCCTCACTCCTAAAGTTACTTTAACTTCTTTTTCTTCATTGTAAGTTTAAATTCTATCAGCTGAATTTAGGCATGCTTTTTTAAAAACAAAAATGTGAAGAAAGAAATTTAACATAAGCACTTCAACGGTTACAAACACCAACCACCAGAAGAATATTGTCTGCTTGACTGGAAGCTTAGGGAGTAATATGAAGGACTCTATCCTGCAAAGGTGGCTGAAGCATTGGGGATCCTTTTTTCCCTAAAGAAACTGAGTTGGGAAGCGACCAGGAGGCACAGAAAGATCAGTCCCACATCAGCAAGCATAGATTTGCACTGACTTTAAGTAATCTACTCAGCCCCAAGAAATAAATATTTAGTAACTGAGTGAAGTGAAGTCGCTCAGTCGTGTCTGACTCTTTGCGACCCGTGGACTGTAGCCCACCAGGCTCCTCCGTCCATGAGATTCTCCAGGCAAGAATACTGGAGTGGGTTGCCATTTCCTTCTCCAGGGGATATTCCCAACGGAGGGATCGAACCGAGGTCTCCCACATTGCAGGCAGACGCTTTAACCTCTGCACCACCAGGGAAGCACCTTAATAACTAAGGCATGCAGCTGGATGCAATCCTAACTTTAGGTACTTAACTCCTAAATATTCATCAGCAGGTAGCATACACTGTTGAATCTCAGGGAAGTCTTTTTATATCCTGTATCTCAGCCAATGTGATATAGGTACAACAGAAAAACCATTAGTTGTGAAAATAGGTATGTGAACACTTCGGTCTCTGGCAGTAGGTGCCAGTGGGATTTTATGTTGATATGAAAGAGCAAGTAGAATCAACCAGTCTTTGGAATCACTCATTCCTCAGGAAGCCTGCTAGGTGCTCTGAATACAGTAGTGAACCAGTCATTATCTCCTGTGTCTCAGCCTCATACCAGCCCTTCTTTGTCCTGACCTGTAAGCAGGGTAAGGAGGCTCCAAACATTATTTCCTAGGTTCTTACTGTTACTTGTAAGAACTAGAGATCAAAAGGGGGAAGCATGGTTAACAGTTTTAATACTTAGCTAACGCCCGTAACTACAGTATTGTGATGGATAATTTTGTGTGCACTTGACTGAGCCACAGGATACCCAGATATTTGGTCAAACATTTTTCTTGGTGTGTCTGTGAAAGTGTTTGGGGATGAGATTAGTGTTTGAATTGGTTAACTGCATAAAGCAGATTTTTCTTCCTAATGTGGACGGTCATCCTCCAATCAGGTGAAGACCTGAATAGAACAAGAAGGTCTGATCCTGTATGGAATAAGAGGGAACTCCTCCTGCCTGACGGCATTAAACCGCCTTCAGATTTGTCTTTTCCTGCCTTCAAACTTGAAGCATTGGTTCTCAATGCTGGCTCTTGATTCTCAAACCTGCTGGCTTTTGGACTGGAATCTCACCATCAGCTTTCTTGGGTCTCCAGCTTGCCAGTTACACATCTTCTCAGCCTCCATAATCATGTGAGTCATTTTTTTAATAATAAATCTCATTATATATACATCCTATTGGTTATGTTTGTCTGGAGAACACAGACTAATACAAGTATGTTCAGGAAGTTTGAAAATCATAAAATAGATTTTTATCAGTTTAAGAATTCAAAATAACTATATTGTTTATTATTGTAAAAAATCATTTACATTAGTATTTCTTAAAATTTTGTCCCTTGAAAACTTTGAAATACCAAGGCTTGAAACCTGGCATAAAAACAGGGACTTGGACAGATCTGCAAAAACTTTTGGATAAGCAAGTAAGAATGTATCACAATGGTAAAGTCATCCATTGTGAAAGGTGGCAGAAAACCTTGAAATACCTGAATTCCTGAGTCCTTGAGTAATATTGTAAATAAGAAATTGTTGCTGATGCCAGAAACCAACTGAGAAGTGTGAGCAGATTCAAAAGCAAAAGCATATTTCTGTAATAAGGAGAAGGGCTGCACTAACAAAGTCTGCAGGAAAGTAGTCATCTTGAAACACTTTTGTAAAAGCAGTTCCATTTGAAATATACATAATAAATATTTCTTTCATAATGCTGACTAAAAAAAAAAACTTGTCACTTGAATTCATAAGACTGCAATTTTGACTGTCATGAAGAAAAAATAACATGGTTTACAAAGTATGTTCAAAGGAAAGTAGGTAACCTGAGAAGTTAACTTAATGGTTAAAGTTATTATCATGAATACTGGAGGAGGTGGTACCACACAGCTGGTTTGGGATTCAATATATAAGAAGACCAAGACAATCAACACTAAATGTGGAGTTTTGAAACCATAAGTCATACTTGTTTTAAATACCTGGTATGAACCCACTGACCCAGAGAAGTTTGAACTTAGTAACTGTAAGTTTTGATATAGTCTGTGTTACAGCTGGAGAGAGGGAGAAGGTTTGTAAGCAGGATAGAAGAGGCTTTAGAGAGCCCTTGGTCAGGCCCAAGAGAACTGAAAGATAATAACCAAGATGCTTAGCTTTAGAGAATCTATTATTTTATCCTGACTTAATAACTGATTTTCACATTGCCTGCAGAGGGACATTTTTTTTTCTTCAAGAGTAGCAGAATTTATGTCAGGGAAGCATTAATAAAAATGTAATTCCGTATGCAATTATGTATGATTAATAATCACAATGTATGATTACAATGTGGATCATAATTCACATTGATTTAATGAAAAAGAAGCTATTTAAGGCATTCATACTAGAATTCCTAGTCTGGTAAGGAAATTTGTATTCCCTTTGATTCTGTCACAAGTAACCCCACCCTTATCCCTACTCTGTCAATCCTCTGTGCTTGGCAAAACATGCACCAGATCGACTCAGAATCTAGCACCTCACGATTAGGCACAAGCACAGTTTTGGTGACAAACTCCTCAGAACTCTAGAGGACATCAGATTTTCAGAGCTGTGAAGGCATCTCACTGGTATGGTATATGTGTGTGTGTGGAAGGGTGTATGTGTGTGTGTATAAGATTTCATGAATCTGACAAACAATGGAGGTTTCATTATAAGCAAGATAAATAGAGCAACAATTAGATTACAGCCTTCTACTTGTCATAAAGTGTGGCTGAGGATGATTAATTAGTCAATCTGGGAGCCCTTTTAAGTTCAATAGGTGAGAAGGAAACATTTCAGGTCAGACCTCTTCAAGAAAACTCTCCCATGGCCTCCATCAAACAAGTTTGTGTTGTTGTTGTTTTTCAATCACCTAGGATATAGAAGATAATTCATCTCAACCAGACTCTATTTTCTAACAAACATCTGATAATGTGTGGTGATAAATAAAGCCAGGTTCACAATTTCTAGTCAGCAAGGACTCTAGGGTGGCCTCAGTTAAATGAGGAATGAACACTAACTCTGGCATATAAGACATGGGTCATGGAGATAGAATTTCATTTTTCCTAATATGGCTTCTTTGATGGTGAATAAGGAATGAAATTCACGTGAAGCCTTTTCCACATGTATCACACTGATAGGGTTTCTCACTCATGTGGATGTTTTGATGCTTAATAAGGTTTCTATTTCTAGTGAAACTTCTCTCACACTCATTACATTCATAAGACACAGGAGCCTCAACATTTCCCACTGGCTTTCCTTCCTTCCCTGACTCTCCTAGGTCTGTCCAGGGTCAGGATTCTAAAGGTTTTTAATCCCTATGGATACACTGATGTCACATTCCACATAAAGGCTTTGCTGCACATTTTGCACAGGTATGGCTTCTCCCTGGTGTGGATTTGTGATGTCCAAGGAGGTGGCTGCTCTGGCTAAAGGCTTTCCCACACACACCACACACAAGAGTTAAATAAGCAGGGTGACAATGTACAGCCTTGCCATACTCCTTTCCCAATTTTGAACCAGTCCATTGGTCCATGTCTGGTTCTAACTGTTGCTTCTTGCCCTGCACACAGGTTTCTCAGGAAATAGTTAAGGTGGTCTGGTATTCTCATCTCTTGAAGAATTTTCTGCAGTTGGTTGTGATCCACACAGTCAACAGCATTAGTGTAGTCAATGAAGTAGAAGTACTTGTTTTCTGGAATTCTCTTGCCTTTTCTATGCTCCAACGGATGTTGGCAATTTGATCTCTGGTTCCTCTGCCTTTTCTAAATCCAGCTTAAATATCTGGAAGTTCTCAGTTCACGTACTGTTGATGCCTAGCTTGAAGGATTTTGAGCATTACCTTGCTAGCATGTGAAATGAATGCAATTGTATGGTAGTTTGAACATTCTTTGGCACTGCCCTTCTTTGGGAGTGGAATGAAAACTGACCTTTTTCAGTCCTGTGGCCACTGCTGTTTTCACTAGCATATTGAGTGAAGCATTTTAACAAAGTCATCTTTTAGGATTTGAAATAGCTCAGCTAGAATATATCACCTCCACTAGGTTTGTAGTAATGCTTCCTAAGGCCCACTTGACTTTGCATTCCAGGATGTCTGGCTCTAGGTGAGTGATAACACAATCGTGTAAAAGATCACTGCTAATCACAAAAAACAAATATCTCAAGTTAATGATTTTTGTGCTTTTCTATGAATGGGTAGATGCAGGAATCTAGGGTCATTGAAATTCTTTCTTAGATTTCCATCTTAATCATCTAGGGGCTCCTTTCCAAAGCCCAGAACGCTTCATTCTGTTTTTCCCAAGTGGTGTTGGGCAACTGCAGCAGGTTAAGACTTAACCCTTTGTATAACTAGATGATGTACAACATTCTCTGCTCTTTTTTACAATGCATAACTGTTTTAAGGAATATGCTCAATTGTTTAAATAGAAAGTCCAAGATAATTGAACAAATTACGATGATTGATAAAAGAGTTTAGCAAGCTTGTAGAAGTTTAAATTTTTTATTTATTTATTTTTGGCTGTACTGGATCTTCATTGCTGCACTCTGGCTTTCTCTAATTATGGTGAGCGAGGGGTACTCTTCGTTGTGGTGCATGGGGTTCTCATTGAGGTGGCTTCTCTTGTTGTGGAGCACAGGCTCTAAGCACACTGGCTTCAATAGTTGCAGCACAGAGGCTCAGTAGTTTTGGCATCCAGGCTCTGGAGCGTGGGCTCAGTAGTTGCGGTGCACAGGCTTAGTCGCCCTGCGGCATGTGAGATCTCACGGGAACCTGTGTCCTCTGCACTGGCAGGTGGATTCTTAACCACTGGACCACCAGAAGAATCCTAGAATGTATTATCTTCATTATCGAGTTTGTGTTTTCATAAATGCATGCCCCTGTGTAATCCAAACCTGTATTGAGGAAATAAGATAATGACAGAAATAAATTTTGATATGACTTAAGGAACAAGTCATAAGTTCTGAAATAAAGATAATTTATTACAGAACAGAGAAAAATTAAATTTAAAAGAATGTAATGAGAAAAACAGATATTCAATACAGATTTTTATTCTGATATAAAGAAGCAAATTATGACAAAACAAATTTCAGATTACACAAAAACAGTAAGAGGAAAGCTAAATTTTGAATAAATCCATTGGGTCTTGGATTATTTAGTAATGTAATTAATGAAGTGATGTGAATCACTGAGCACCGTGGAAAGAGATTAGTATTTCTTGAACTTTTGACTTAAAATACTGACACTGGTACTTCCTTGGAGGTCCAGTGGTTAAGACTCCACAGGGGACACAGATTTGACCCCTGGTGGAGGAACTAAGATCCTGCATGCTGCCCTTGGTGCCGCCAAAAATAAATAAATAAATAATACTGACACAATGAGGACATCAAAACAATCTAGATAGTGTCATTGATCTAAGAGATTTTCAGATTAGTCCTCATACAAAAAACTTAAAACATCCTAACATCTTGTAGCTCATAACTGAAAGAACTCGATAGAGGGTTACCCAGATACCAACCATTTACAATAATCAATCAGCTATGCTAGAGGATAGACTACATATCTTTTCATTCTTTCTAGAAAAATTAAATTACAAAATTAACATTAAAAGACAGTCCAATAATATAAAGTCAAAATTTTAGTTAAAAATTATTATGTGTGTCGGGCAATTAATAAAATTTTTTTCTGACTTTCATGTTTGCGATGTTTTTAAGACTTCAAAATTTGTAATATGTAATTTTCCACTTTCATGTCTATGTTTCACTCAAATTATATATACTAGATCTGCCAGTGTCTATACTTCTCTCTTAAGTTTCATAAGGGTCAAGACCTGTGTTCATTATTATTATGTCCAGTCCTTAGAGGGAACCTTTGACACAAGAATGCTTTCAAAGAGAATCTGTTAAATGAATGGATTTAAAAAAAAAAAATCAAGTTAACAGATACTATCCCTTCAGCATTTACTATGGTCCAGTTCAGTTCAGTCGCTTAGTCGTGTCGCACTCTTTGCGACCCCATGAATCGCAGCACGCCGGGCCTCCCTGTCCATCACCAACTCCCGGAGTTCACCCAAACTCATGTCCATCGAGCCGGTGATGCCATCCAGTCATCTCATCCTCTGTCGTCCCCTTCTCCTCCTGTCCCCAATCCCTCCCAGCATCAGGGTCTTTTCCAATGAGTCAACTCTTCGCATGAGGTGGCCAAACTAGGGTCCAGGGACTATCCTAATCGACGTACATTTACTTCATTTTTCTTTCATTTTACATACAAACCAGCTGTACACTGGTTTATGTGCCTGTGTCTCTCCTTCTAGACTGCGATTCCAGAAAACAGAGTTTGAGAGTTAAAAACAAACGGAAAACCCAACCACGGCTACCATCTCTCCTTTGTGGTGTTAAAGGGACCACAGTTAAGGGAGAGCCTCAGGAAGGAATGGATGGTAACAACCAGAATTGGAGGAAAAATGAAGTCCCTTCCAGCCCTAACATTTTGCGTTGCTACGAACATTGACTTCTAGATGCCCGGAACCACTCAGCACAGAAACCTCGAGGGGCGGAGGTTTCCCCTCCTAGGGCTGGATTTCTGGATCTGAGCTTTGCGATGAACTAGTCACCAAGTGCATTAACCTCCGGAGCTCCTAGGGAGTACAAGGATACTCCTAGCAGGGAAAGGGCTGCTCGGCGGCGGACCTCGAGACGATGACGTACTTCCGGCCTTTGTAGGTTTTCTGAGGGATGCTGCCTGCGCGGCGGACCTGGAGCTCCCGCGATCCCGAAGGTGAGTCTCAGGCACTTCGTTCCGACTCGCCCGCCCCAGGAAGATTAAGATCGGTGCCTGGGAGTAGGTGAGGAGAGGACGTCTGCGCGGGCGTGGCACCCGCCGGCCTCTCGTGATCACCTGGACACACGCCTCGGAAGGAGGTCCCGCCCCTGCCTCCGCCCGGGTCGTGGGAGAAGACCCCCTTGTGGAGGCGGAGCTTTGTGACCAGACCCGAGGTGAGGAGGTGAAAGAGGGGCTTCCGGAACTTGCTTTCGCTGCCTGTCAAAAGCCCAACTTATATATACCCATCGTTTTTATTTAACAAGTGTTAACATTAAACAGTATTTATCGCATCTGTTTTTTCTTTAAATATTTCAAAATAAATTACAAGCATCGTGACTTGTCACCCTTTCGTATGTGCATCTCTGAAACTTAAGGACATTTTACATACACAAATCATAACCCCAATATCAACACACTCAACTAAACGTAAGCGCATCCCCTAATATTACCTGACACCTACTGCATATTCGAATTTACCCTCGTTGTCCTACAAGTGTTTTTTGCAATTGGTTTACACCAACTAGGGTCCAATTAAAGACCGTTTGTTGCAAGTAGTTAAGTCTCTTAATTTAAAACAGTCCTATCCTTCCCTTGGGATTCCCTGATGGCTCAGTGGTAAAGAAACTGCCTGCTAATATAGGAGATGCGGGTTCCACTTCTGGGTCGAAAAGGAAATGGCGACCCACTTCAGTATTCTTGCCTAGGAAATAAATCCCATAGACAGAGGAGCCTGGCGGACTGTGGCCCATGGGGGTCTCAAAAATCTCGGTAACGACTTAGCAATTAAACAATAACAATAATCCTTCCCCTCCTTTCTCCCCACCCTATTGCCTGGTTGAGGGATATTTCAGTCCTTTCCTAGAATATCTCCATTTCCGAATGTGCCAGTTTCCTCATGGTATTTAAGTTATTCCTTTTTCCTTTGCCACTGTGATCAGTTTTCCTTTGGAATTTATTTTACAACGCAGGTGGTTTATTATTTTCATTATCTCCTAGTAATTGCTAATATGCTGAAGCTAATAAAGAAGCTCAGGAATTCCCTGGCGGTCCAGTGGTTAGGACCTGGCGCTTGCAGTGCACAGGACAGGTTAGAACCCAGGTGAAGGAACTAAGATCCCTGGGTGGCACACGTGTGGTGTCAGAAAAAAAGAAAAAGAAACGCACTGTTTCTGCCACCTCGTGGTTTTTTCAGTTCAATTAAGGAAGATGAGGACACTTCAGATTCTGTAATTGTATCACTCTTTTATCATATACTTGCTGCCTGAAACATAGGCACTTAGTGAATATTTTTGAAGTGAGTTCCCTTTGTGAATAACGTGTAATACATAGAAACTGAATTTTGAATTTAGGATGAATTGCCCTACTTCTTTGTACACATCTTCAAGATTATGGCTTTCACTGTATTATAATTTTATCCCCATGAGTTATAAACTCCTGTGTATACCCAGCTCTTAGCACAGCTCATAAATATCTGCCCAAAGATTGAAGCTCTTTTTTCAAACAAAAGTTAAGCTCTTTTGCCTTTCAGTTGTGTTTTTTCAAAGTTAATTTGATGAATATATTGACATTATACCTAAGTGGCTGTCTTTTGGATCCAGTGCCCTAGCCTCCACTTCCACTCTTTCAGTGCTTGCCTTTTCTTCTTCCACTCTTGCCTCCATCTTCATTCCCTCAGCTCACTTACTATCCAGTAGCAGAGCTTCTTAAAACATAAACCCGGCCTTGTCATTTACCCTCCTATACACCTTCAGTGGCTTTCCTGTGCATTTAGAATAAAAAATAACCTTCTATGTCCTGTCGGGGGTTTTGAACTGTTCTCTCCCTACAACCCACCTCTACTCTGCAGAGCTCAGTCCTTACTGTTCTTAGGGCTCATTAGCTGCCTCACCTCTCATCATCCTATCTTAATAGGTCCTACATTTATTTGATAACTTGATGCTGGTTGGTTTTCTTCACAGTACTTATGACAACTGCTTATTATTTTATCTGCCTCCTTACTTTTGTTGTTTTTGCTGTTATTATTTGTTTTTAATCTTCCCCATTAGAATGAAAGTTCCAGCAACACAGGGACTCCTTCTCCCTGGAACAGAGCCATGAAGCAGGACAGCAGAAGGAATCAAACAGGAAAACTTTGAGTAGTTAGCGTAAATGGCACCAAATTTATTGACTGTGTTTTAAAATACAAGAGTCTTAAACCAGTTACAGAATTCAGTTTCTTTTAGTTGTAGGACTGAAGTCCATGGTAGGACTAAGGTCTCCCTTTCCTTGCTGGCTGCCCCTGGGGGACAGGTCTCAGCTTCTGGAGGCTGCCTGGATTCCTTTACAGGTGGCTCCCTCCATCAGCAAGTCAGTGGTTGTGTATCTAATCCTTCTCATGCTTCAACTCTCTGACGTCCTCTTCTGCTTAAAAAAAAAAAATGCTATTAAAGGAGTTATGTAGTGGGTTAGGCCCGCCTAGAGACCTCCTAAGGTCAACTGATTGCTAAACCTAATTACATCTTAATAATACCTTTCATCATGTAAACTAACAATCTTCAGGGACATGATAACATGATGGAGATCATAGGGCAATCTTAGAATTCTGCCTCCCACAGTTCCACTCTTTATTTATTCTGCAAGTTGAGGGTTGAGGGACAGTTGGGTTATTTCTGGTTTGGAACTATTTTGAATAAAATTGCTCTGAACATTCCTGTATTTTTAGCTTTTAGTGGGCATAAGCACTTGTTTCTTTGGGGTATAAATCCAACAGTGGAGTTACTGTATCAGGGGGTACACAGACATTCATCTTGTCAAAAAATGTTGAGACCATCACTCAGTATCTGAAATGAAAAGACAGCTGAAGAGATCCTCTCACTAGGACCTAGATACAGTCCTCACTAGGTACAGTCCTCACTAGGTACAGAAGAGGTTGCTGCTCTTACATAAGGGTTTTGAGAAACATGGGGTTCAGTGGGCTGACATCTGTGGAGGCATGGTTTCATGGGACAAACTGTTGTTCATTAGTTGGCACTCAGAGCTGTTTATTTTAACAAGTCATTCCCAACTAACTGATTTTCGAAAGCTATGGGTTGTCACTAATTGATGGACTTACAAAAATGTGTTCTCTGAAATGAATTGTTGATTGAATAGATCAGCTCTGGGCTACTTGATACCACAGTTGCAGAACATTTTTATTCTCAAGCTTTAAGAGATAGTTCTAAAGAATTTTCCAAAGTGGTTGTACCCATTAAACTATCATATCAATATATGAGAGTTCCATTTGCTCCAATTCCTTGTTGATTTACCCTTAAATTATAAGATGTGTATTTACTTTTAGAATTTTTAAAATGAAGTCTATTGTTCAGTATTTCTATTCTCCTGACACCAAGGCATTAATACACTCCTTTTACTGAACTGACCATCTACCACATCTTGTTATTATAAAGAATTTTAGTTTTATATTCCTCCCCTTTGTGTAGAAAAACATTCTCATGTAAAAAATGTAATAAGGGCTATCCATTGAAAAATTGCACATCATACCTGCTCCCAACCACTTATTTCCCATTCCCAGGGACAAGTAATGTTGCTCAGGCATCCAAATATATATATGTATATATTTTTTCTTCCCCTTTCCCTTTTGTTAATATTTTTCAAAGGATGGGATCTTGCCCAGCCTTTCATATCTGTACATAAAGAGCTTCCTCATTTTAAAAAACTGCATAGCAGTAGTTATGGATTATTATATGGATTACTAAAATTTATTTACCTAGTCCCATCTTGGTGGCCATTTGGATTGTTTCCAACCTTTGTCTCACAAACAGTGCTGCAGTAAATAACCTTTTATGTACATCATTTTACATGTGAGTGAATAAATTACAAGAGATTTCCTCCCATAATCATTTACATTTATCACCATATTTTGTCAGTTCTTGAGCTTATGTTGTTTCCTCTATTTCATACCTTCTTTCTGAGTTCACCTTTCTTTGCTGAACTCTATATCCTTTACTTACTCTTGTAGGAAGTGTTTTGGGTTGTAAATGACTTCATTTTGCTCTAGTTACTTATATTTAGCTCAGGGTAAACATAAGTCATTTCTCCATTCCGATTGCCTTCTAGAATCTGTTAGTGAGCACTTTGCTGTGTTTCCTTCATAGGTAATCTCTTTTCCTTTGGTAGCTATTAAGATTGTCTCTTTATTCTTTTCCTCTGGTAGCTATTAAGATTGTCTCTTTATCCTCAATAGACTTCACTTTCACTCTATTATGTCTAGGTGTGCACTCTTGATCTGAGAGGTCAGGCCTTCATTTCTGGAAAATTCTTAATTTTTTCTCATCAACTATTATTTCTTAGTCATTCACTACATTCTTTTCTTCTGAAGTTCCTGTATATTAATGTTGTAGTATCTTAATATTTTATATTATAATCTGTATCAGTTCAGTTCAGTTCAGTCGCTCAGTCATGTCCGACTCTCAGCGACCCCATGAATCACCGCATGCCAGGCCTCCCTGTCCATCACCGACTCCCAGAATTCACTCAGACTCACGTCCATCGAGTCAGTGATGCCATCCAGCCATCTCATCCTCCGTCGTCTCCTTCTTCTCCTGCCTCCAATCCCTCCCAGCATCAGAGTCTTTTCCAATGAGTCAGCTCTTCCCATGAGGTGGCCAAAGTACTGGAGTTTCAGCTTTAGCATCATTCCTTCCAAAGAAATCCCAGGGCTGATCTCCTTCAGAATGGACTGGTTGGATCTCCTTGCAGTCCAAGGGACTCTCAAGAGTCTTCTCCAACACCACAGTTCAAAAGCATCAATTCTTCGGCGCTCAGCCTTCTTCACAGTCCAACTCTCACATCCATACATGACCACAGGAAAAACCATAGCCTTGACTAGACGGACCTTAGTTGGCAAAGTAATGTCTCTGCTTTTGAATATACTGTCTAGGTTGGTCATAACTTTTCTTCCAAGAAGTAAGCATCTTTTAATTTCATGGCTGCAATCACCATCTGCAGTGATTTTGGAGCCCAAAAAAATAAAGTCTGACACTGTTTCCACTGTCATCCCCCTCTATTTGCCATGAAGTGATGGGACCAGATGCCATGATCTTCGTTTTCTGAATGTTGAGCTTTAAGCCAACTTTTTCACTCTCCTCTTTCACTTTCATCAAGAGGCTTTTTAGCTCCTCTTCACTTTCTGCCATAAGGGTGGTGTCATCTGCATATCTGAGGTGATTGATATTTCTCCCGGCAATCTTGATTCCAGCTTGTGTTTCTTCCAGTCCAGTGTTTCTCATGATGTACTCTGCATATAAGTTAAATAAGCATATATATTTATATATTATATGTATGAAAGAGCAGTTAACATTAACTGCTCTTTCATATTTTTTAATCTCCTGTTGCATTCAGAGTAAAGTCTCAGTATTCTCATAATCACTGTTACTCTTCAGCTGTGTGCATTCTGTTGTTTATCCTCTGATGCATGTTAAATGGGTTAGGGTAAGAGTCTGTTGTTTGCTTGGCCTGTGATGTTGAATCTCCTGCCAGCACCTTTTCTCTGCCTGACTAATTTCTGTTAGTTATTTCAGGCCCAATTCAAATGTACTTGCTCCTAAGCCACATTGTTTCATTGCTTCATGCTTTGTCAGAATTATGTTTTTCCTACTCGTTGCTCTATAGACATTTGGTTAAAGCCTCTTGTTTCTTTTCTTTTTTAAATTTAATTAATTTGGCTGCCTTGGGGCTTAGTTGCAGCACTTGGGATCTTCTCTTTTGTTGCAGTATGCAGACTTCTAATTGTGGCATGTGGGCTCAGTTGCTCTGCAGCATGCAGGATCTTAGTTCCCTGACCAGGGATTGAACCCACATCCCCTGCACTGCAAGGCAGATTCTTAACCATTGGACCACCAGGGAAGTCCCTTTGTTTATTTTTTTGGAATAAGTACTTTATTTCAAATGACTCAAGAAACAACAATAAACATTTATTTAGTACATGAGTCTGTGGCGTTTGGTGATCTAGGCAGTGCTTACTTGTACATCTGCAGTCACCTGTGAGCTCTGCAGATCTCAGCTGGAGTCACTCACATATTGGGGCGGGGCGGGAGGAGGGGAGGTTATCTGGCTGTTAGGTGACCTAGGATGGCCTCATCTGCTCCATCTGAAAGCCAGTATATCCTCTTAGCAGTTATAGAAGGCATGGCCATGCAAGAGCAATCACACTAGCTTCTGTCATACTTGTTAGTATTACACTGGCCAAGTCAGGTCATGTGTTGGACCCAGAATCACAGCAGGAGCACACAACAAAGTCCATGTCTACAGGGAGGGGTGACGAAATGGGGTCAGTAAAGTCTTCTGCCATATACCTTTTTAAAAATTTCAGTTTCTAAACATACATATGTATACCTTTTATTAACATGAATGATAGCATGATATATTCTTATACTGTTTTTTTCCTCATTATTTATTTCATTAAGACATAATTCTTCTCATCAGGTGCATCCTCCTGAAGAAGATTAAATCAGAGGATCTTAAATCAGTTATACCTCCACCCCAGGCTGGATTGAGCCCTTCTAAATTAATCCCAGAATGGCTTCAGCAGGGGAACAGGAGGGATTTAAGATTGTGAAGGTGGAGGAAGACCCTATCTGGGACCAAGAAACCTACCTTCGAGAGAACAACTTTTCTGGCCAGGAAGCCTCCCGCCAACTTTTTAGACACTTTTGTTACCAAGAGACTCCTGGTCCCCGAGAAGCACTGAGCCGGCTTCGGGAACTCTGTCATCAGTGGCTGAGGCCAGACACACATACCAAGGAGCAAATCCTGGAGCTCCTGGTCCTCGAGCAGTTCCTGACCATCCTGCCTGAGGAGCTCCAGGCCTGGGTATGCTAGCACCATCCCGAGAGTGGGGAGGAGGCAGTGGCTGCAGTTGAAGACCTGGAGCGAGAACTCAGTGAACCAGAGAACCAGGTGAGAGGAGGAAGATGGCCTTCTGGACATAGAATATGAAATGAAGGGTGAAGTTTGGTGACCCAGGTTGGTTGGTTGTTGGCACATGTGTTAGTTCTCTGTTGCTGGGTACAAGTAATCCCCTAAGCTTTAATGGCTTAAAAAAAAACAAATATTACCTCCAGTTTCTGAGTCAGGTTTTGGGAGCCACTTAGGAGGATCTCTCATGAGGTTGCAGTGAAGATGTCAACCAAGATTATAGTCCCCTGAAGACCTACTGCAGCTGGTGGATCCACTTTCAAGATGGCTCACTCCCATGGTTGTTGGTGGCGGGCCTTGGTTCCTCACTGGTTTTTTGGCAGAGGTCTTTACTAGGTTTCTCCTTAGGGCTCATTGAGTGTCCTCACAACATGTCAGTTGGCTTCTCTGAGAGAGAGACAGAAATAGAGGAAGAGAGGATAAGGATGAATCCTCACGTTTTTATGACTTAGTCTCAGAAGTTATATACAGTGGCTTCTGCCATACATTCTATTCAGTAGAAATGAGCCATTTTACGTACAACTCTCACTCAAGGGGAGAGAAATCAGGCTCCACCTTTTAGTGGAAATAATGTTGAAGAGCTTACGAACATATTTTAAACCATCACACCTCATTGGGCCACTCTTGTTCTCCCCCTTCTGCTTTTGGGTGTGGAATTAAACTCTGGGCTTTCCACTGTGCAATTGCATAAAATGTCTCATACAGTTCCATATGATCTCTCTCACTGAGTGTGAGTCCAGGTTCCAGTAGTCGTCCTCTTATGAATCCAAATATACCTACCTGCCTTTAGGCCCCAGATTGTGAACATGGACTTGCCGAAATGCTCTCAGGGGATGCAGTGCATTTGAAGGCCGAGCAGGAATCAATAGCTTTCCAGCTTCAGTCCATGGTGACGCAGCTCAAATGTGAATCTTTTGGGCTCCACAAATTTGAAGAACAAGGTAAAGATGTTTTTAGGTCCATGCAGAGGATCTCTGGTGGTCCAATATAGGGTAATAGTTGAGACTGTGGACTCCGGAACCAAATTGTTTCAGTTGGAATTTAAGCACTGCTACTTAGAAGCTATGTGACATTGAACAGGTCAAGTAACCTTCCTGTGCCTTCAGTTTATGCATCTGTAAAATGGAAATAATCAGAGTACAGAGTCAGAGAGTCATTTGAAGATTTAATAAGTTGATATATATAAAACATTTAGAGCAGCACCTGCTTTGTAGTAAGCCCTTCACAGAGCCTGCTTGTGTACATCTTCTCTGGAAGTCTCACCTTGTCTGGGTGACCTCCAGCCATTTTAGCAGGAGCTAGTTACCCCTTACTTTGTCTCCATATCTCAATTTAGGTTGTTACATTACACTGCCAGTTTTGGATCCTAAATTGTGTATATTTGACATGAATCTTCCTCTTTCCCATCCTATGGTTATACTCTTTCATAAAGGAAAAAAATGACATTGATCTACTTATTATTCTAGATGGTGAAATTGTACTTCAAAACCAGGACTTGACATCAAAACAGGAAGTCTTAAAAGAAATGGGACATTTTGAGAATAGCAGACTCCAAAGAGATATTCCTTTAGATTCTAAATATAGAGAAATGTGTAAACATGAGAGCAGGGCAGAAAAACAGAGCGGACAGCCCACTGGAGAGAGACGTCACAAGTGCAACGAGTGTGGGAAAAGCTTTACTCAGAGTTCAGTTCTCATTCAGCATCAGAGAATCCACACTGGGGAGAAGCCATATGAATGTGAAGAATGTGGAAAGACCTTCAGCCAGAGGTCAGGCCTGATTGAACATCAGCGGAGCCACACTGGAGAGAAACCCTATCAATGTAAAGACTGCGGGAAAGCCTTTAGTGCCAGCAATGGCCTCATTAGACACAGAAGGATCCACACAGGGGAAAAACCATATGAATGTGAAGAGTGTGGGAAAACCTTCCTCCTGAGCTCGTACCTTGTTCAGCATCAGAGGATACACACTGGAGAGAAGCGCTATAACTGTAATGAGTGTGGGAAAGCCTTCAGCCAGAATGCCGGGCTCTTCCAGCATCTCCGAATCCACACTGGTGAGAAACCCTATCAGTGCAGTCAGTGCAGTAAAAGCTTTAGTAGGCGAACGCTGCTTATAAAACATCAGAGAAGCCACACTGGAGAGAGACCGTATGAGTGTGATGAGTGTGGGAAAGCTTTCAGTCATCATTGCAACCTCATTAGGCATTTTAGAATCCATACTGTTGTCAAACTGGACTAAACTAACCCTATGGACCACCAGGGCCCTTCAGTGAGGTGATCCTCGGGAAAGTAAGGTATTCAAATAGCTTATTTTACTCTTATGAAATTTATTTGCTTTGGAATGCATGACTTTTTTGCAGACCACATGCTGCTGTCTCCTGAGTGGATGACTGTGGGTGTGAGCATGTGGGCACTTGCTTGGCAGCTTCCTTCTTCCCTATCCCTTGGTTCATTTTAACAATTTCCCTTAAAGCAACCAAATCTTACCTGGGAATAAATTGGTATGTAGGGGCCATTATTGAGTAATACTTAATATTGATCAACTCTAAATGACTAGCATTTGTGTATATACTCAAAGGATATTCAGAGGTGTTTTTTTTTGTTTTGTTTTGTTTTGTTTTTGTAAAAGTAACATTTTAAACGCAATAAGGTTTGGGGGAGTAAGAATTGTTCCTATTCCCATAGAAAATCATTATCATTGTGAACTATCTCCCCAGGAATGCAATGGATATTCTCTTTAATATTTTCATCAGAATGGTTGGCAAACTCATTTACTAAGCAGCATTACCCCTAGTGTGAGGTGTATAGATTTGATGGTTTAGAAATCCATGTCCCATTTTGATATTGAACTCCAAATTCTCAGTGCAGGTCATTACTATATTTAAGGTTCCCATTTTTGTTATAAATAATGAATCTGATGATGCTTTAGGACCTTTGTGGAACTTCCCTGGTGGCCCAGTGATTAAGACTCTACACTCCTAATGCAGGAGGCACAGGCTAGATTCCTGGGTCAGGGAACTAAGATCCCACGTGCCATGTGATGAGGCCAGTAATAATAAACCCTTTGCAATGTGCCTGTTTTATTCATAGCCTTTTCTGTCACAGGCTTTAGAAGTTTAACCATGTGGAAGGCCACTGTAAGCAGCAGCAGAGCAGCATCATTGAGATTATAAAGAAATGGAGCCTCGGGCCTCAGGCAGCTTATGCTTAACTGGGGAGACCAGCAGGTTCAAGCCGTTTACTGTCAGGGTTAAACACAGTACCTGCTTCTCCATCTGTAAGCTCTGTGACCTTGGGCAGTTTAATTAAATGTCCCTATGCTACAGTCTCCCTATCTATAAATTTAATAGGGGGTAAGAGTACCCTTCTTATAGGATACATGAGATTAATACAGACTTGTAAAGCACTGAAAATATAACTCAATAAATGTACACTGTGATTTACCTAAGAAATAATATCATCTAATGAATGTAGGTGGAATTTTAAGTATCCTGTTTGAACTAAATGGAATGTTAAATGCCTCTACTGACAATCTCATTATACTTTTCTCCACTGTCAAAATGTTAATCAGAATTCCAAAAGAAAGGAACTATAAGTTCAACTTAAAAATATACCGTGCTAAGCATGTCTTCAAAGTTTGTTTTTAGAAAGTTAAAGAAGCCTATATATGTATGTATGTATATATATATGTAAATATATATAGGTGTGTGTGTATATATGTAAATATATATATGTGTGTATATATGTGTATGTATATTTGGTTTTCCTTATAGCTTGGGGACCATAACAACAACAACAACTAAAATTCCTTGACTGTTTCATTTGGAAACAGAACATTAGCTAAATGCAGACTATTTAAAATAGGGCTTTTTTCTTTTTAGCCTTACTTCAGAGCATGCAGGATCTTAATTCCCTGACCAGGGATAGAACTTCATGCCCCCGACAGTAGAAGCATGGAGGCTTAAACACTGGACCACCAGGGAAGTCCCCAGAACAATGCTTAATTGAATTTTAGAGTATCTACAAATCATCTGGAATCTTGTTAAAATAGATTCTAATTCAAAAGGTAATGGTGGAGCCCACAAATCTGCATTTTCAACACACTCCCAGTGGTGCTGATGCTGCTGGTTCATGGAGCACATTTGAATATCAGGACCCCAGACAGTCCTGACGGTCCTTCTACAGCTAGAGGTGTCAGGCAAATTCATTTCCTTCTCATCCTCCCACTGAAACCCTTTATGTCTGCATGTTGCCCCTACACCTGTGCTCGCCACTGCCAGCCCCACCCTCAGAGGCGTGAGATGCCCATGAAGTGCAATGGGCAGGTGGCTGAGGGGGCTGGGAAACCAGGCAGCATTCTCTGCTCTGCACAGGCAGATTCATCACTTGGGAAGTCTAAGTAGTTCCTGTAAACGTTTGCTTTAGGAAAAAGCCTCTGTTCCAGAGCTTCCACTATGCCTCCTCTCTCCCTTTCACATGAACTCCCAGGGTGACAGTAAAGGAACTGTCCATGTTTTACAAGCACAGTGCAGACCTGCAGTCCTCACTGCCCCTGCCCCCTGCAGCATCTCGGGACACAAGGACAAGGACTCAGCGGCATGTCCTTAGCTAGGGTGCTACTACAAACCACACGCACCTTCAACACAGACCTTTTAGTTTGGTCCCTCTGAGATTCCAGCACCAGGGCTCAGACAGCCCTTTCCTGTCTCACCTTTCCAGAAAGGCAAAGAAAAGCTCACAAAGACGAAAGCAACCATAAAAGAGAGGCCCAAGGCATAAAGGAGAAGAGCTCAGGGGAGGAGAGGAGAGAAGGGAGGAAAGGGCCTGATAGGGCAGGCCTGCGACCTAAGGAAACCAAAGGGAGAATTGGGGAATGTTGCTTTTTCTTTTCAGTTTCTCTTTCATCAGTCTAGTCCAAAGCGTTCTAGTCGCTGATAACACACTCCGGCATTAAGACTTAAGACAGTGACATGAAGGATTTTCAGTGCCTGTGAGCAGAGGAGCATCTAGAAAAGAAGGGAAGTTCAGGCAGTGAGCAGAGCACTCAGCCAGTCAGCAGCACTTTGGGCCAGTGGGCACTGTTGTGGGGACTTGGGACACATGAGGGTACCCTGCTTGAGAAAAACAATAAACAGTAAGTATAATAAATGAGGCTTCCCAGGTGGCGCTGTGGTAAAGGATCCATCTGCCAGTGCAGGAGACAGAAGAGACATCAGTTCAATCCCTGGGTCCAGAAGTTCCCCTGGAGAAGGAGATGGCAACCCACTCCAGTATTCTTGCCTGGAAAATGCCATGGATAGAGGAGCCTGGTGGGCAACAGTCTATGAGGTCACGAAGAGTCGGACACAACTAATGACTAAACACAGCACATAATAAATAAATGACAGTGTAATAAAGTGTTTTGGAAAGAGAAGAAAATGGAGCCAGATAAAGGAGTGGGGTTTCATTATCTCGGGTGGTCAGGGAAGGCTTCACTGAGAAGGAGGCATTTGCACTAAGATTTGGAGCAGGTGAGGGAGTTGGTGCTGCCTGGGAGGGTGACTCAGGAAGGGAATGGGCTGGTGCAGAAGCCTTATGGTGTAGACTAAAAAGTTTTCCCTTGGGGTTTCACAGGTGCTCCTCACCATCCCCGTACAAGAGGAAGACATGCTATTTGCCATTCACATTCACTGTTGAGTAAACTCAGCTTGGTGACATGAAGTGATTGTCATCTCCCAAGCAGGCGAAGTTGAGCAAAGTCTTCGAGACTGACTGACTGTCTAGTGCTCTTTCCCACTGCTGCTGCTGCTAAGTCACCTCAGTCGTGTCTGACTCTGTGTGACCCCACAGACGGCAGCCCACCAGGCTCCCCCATCCCTGGGATTCTCCAAGCAAGAACATTGGAGTGGGTTGCCATTTCCTTCTCCAATGCATGAAAGTGAAAAGTGAAAGTGAAGTCGCTCAGTCGTGTCCGACTCTTAGCGACCCCATGGACTGCAGCCCACCAGGCTCCTCCATCCATGGGATTTTTGCATCCAGAAACTTTGTCCTCCCCCCAACCCCCCACAGCTGGGAAAGATTGAGGGCAGGAGGAGAAGGGGGCGACAGGATGAGATGGTTGGATGGCATCACTAACTCAATGAGCACGAGTTTAAGCAAACTCAGGGAGACAGTGAAAGACAGGGAAGCCTGGTGTGCTGCAGTTCATGGGGTCAAAACGAATCAGTCACAGCATAGCGACTAAGCAACACAACCCACCCCAGCCCCCAGAAAGTTGTTCTCCCTTATCCGGAAAACGTAGGTGAAACCACTTAAGCAGGTGTCAAGTATTTTGTGTGACTAGCTCTGTCTTGAAAGCAATGTGAGTGGGGGTGGTGCAGATACCCTGGTGGTGCACAAGAGGAAGAAATGGATGGATTCCTGGAGGTCAGGTGATGCTAATGGTGGGGCGGGAGACCCAGCGAGTGATTACCTTATATTATTACATACCCAGTAAGTGTATACATTCCAGTTCTTTATGTTAATATATATGGATGGACTCCTGGAGGTCAGGTTATATTAATGATGATGGTGATAGGACGGGAGACACAGGGAGTGAGGGCAGCCAGGTGCAGGAACTCCGCAGGCAGCCAGAGCTGGATGGGAAGAGGAGCGAGGAAAGCCAAAGGGTGGGAGAAGGAGAGACCCGCTTGCTTCTTGGTGGCAGGGCGCTGCTGTGCTGTGGTTGGTTCCTGTCCACTGGTGTGGCTGTAGGTGAGTTACTTCACTTCTCTCTGCCCAAGTGGAAAGACATGAAGGGCATGTCTTTAAATGTTTGCTTAACTCAGGACCCCCATGATATCTACCAGATGTGTTTGGCTGATAGGTCTTGTCTCTTTCAATTAGAGTTCCCTTCATTTCTTTTTTCCTATTGCATCTTATTTGCTGGGGCTTCCCAGGTGGTGCAGTGGTAAGCACATCTTGCTTATCCATTCATCTATTAATGGGCATTCAGGTTTTCCATGCCCTGGCTATTGTAAATAGCACTGCAGTGAACGTTGGGGTGCATGTATCCTTTCAAACCATATTTTTCTCCAGATTTATGCCCAGGAGTGGGATTGCAGGATCATATGGTAGCTCTAGTTTTAGTTTCTTAAGCAATCTCCATACCGTTCTTCATAGTGGCTATACCAATTTACATTCCCAACAACAGTGTGGAAAGGTTCCCTTTTCTCCACACCCTCTCCAGCATTTATTGTTTGTAGATTTTTTGATGGTGGCCATTCTGACTGGTGTGAGGTGATACCTCATTGTATCACTTGTGTTTCTCTAATAATTAGCGATGATGAACACTTCATATGCCTTTTGGCCATCTGTATGTCTTTGGAGAAATGTCTATTTAGATCTTCTGTCCATTTTTTGACTCGGTTGTTTGGGGTTTGTTATTGTTGTTTTTGAGTTGCATGAGGTGTTTATTTTGGAAATCATCCCTTATTGGTCACATCGTTTGCAACTATTCTCTTGAAGTCTATAGATTATGTTTTTGTTTTGTTTAAATCATGATTGCTTGCTTCATCAAAATCCTCAGGGTGAGCATCAGCTAAGAAACAGAAATCACAGTGTTTTTGGTCACTTATGCACAGAAGTGACATCCCCTCAGCATTACTGTATTTATTGGTTGTGTGGCTTAGTTGCTCAGCCGTGCCTGCCTCTTTGTGACCCCATAGACTGTAGCCCGCCAGGCTCCTCTGTCCTTGGGGATTCCTCCAGGCAAGAACCCTGGAGTGGGTTACCATGCCCTTCTCCAGGGGATCTTCCCAACCCAGGGATCGAACCCAAGTCTCCCACATTGCAAGCAGATTCTTTACCATCTGAGCCACTAGGGAAGCCCATTCTATTGGTTAGAAGCAAGCTATTTAGAGATTGTGGGGATTATGTAAGGTTTTGAATACTGGAAACTGTGGTCACTGGAGGACATCTTAGAGCCTGCCTACCACACTTTCCTCTCATGTTAAGACTTCTAGTTCTCAAGGACAGTGGGATGATGAAATTAACATATCACATCATTTATGCATTTAAATTTTTGATATTTAAGTGCATCCAGATTGGCTGTGCCAATTTACTTTCCATATCCCTGCCAATATTTTGTTAAACTTTTAAATACTTGCCAATCTGTTAGGTGTTAATGGTGTCTTGTTTTTATTTTTAATCTCCAAATATTAATGGAATTATGCCTCTTTTTATATGTTTATTGGTCATTTGCATTTCTTCCTTTGTGAGTTTTTGATTCATATCCTTTGTCCAGCCTCCTTTTGGGCTTTTGAATTTTTTTTTTTCCCCAGGTTGTACCATGTGGATTGTGGAAGGTCTCTGTTCCCTGACCAGGGATCAAACCTGGACCCTCAGCAGTGAGAGCATGGAGTCCTAACCCCGGGACTGCCAGGGAATTCCCTAACTTTTCCTTATTGATGTGTAGAAATTCTTTATAGTCTATATATTAACCTTATAATTAATATGTATTAAGTAATCCATATTAATATTTGTGTACATTTGTGTATGTGTATACATGTACATGTGTGTGTGTATATATGTGTCATTAAAAAAACTGGACTACCTCTGGAGCATAAGATACTGAATGGGAGTTCTGCTGAATCCCAGACTTCAGGTAGAGTGAACCTGCCACTAAATTATCTGGAGAAGCAAGAGAAGTCCCAGTTGTGGTCATGCCAGTTCCCTCTGGAACAAAAAAGGGCTACTTGAGTCAAAGTGGAAAAAAACAGCTTCATATAGAATCAGGAATCTAGCCTGCTAGGGAAGAGTCCCTCACAGCAGGAAGTCTGCAAACAGCACTTCTACCAGGATTTCCTTGGGCCTGACTGTGGCCATCTCTGGGAGACATAGGGGTAACAGAGACCCAGCCGTCTCTCCCCCCAGGAGCAATGACTTCACGAAGATATAAGTTTAGGTCCTCACATGTAAACTTTGGAGGAAGGCGATTGCCAGGGTTCTGTTCCAGCACTTAGGGAACTAGGTTCCTTCTAGCTTATTTCTCCATCACTTCCTGAGCAGGTACTGGTGTGTATAGCTAGCCTGGGCCAGTTCTGTCTTAGTCTTAGGACTAGAGTCCCTCACCATATCCCTTGGATCACTGATTCTTCTTAACTGTGGAGCCACTTTGAGCGTCATGGTAAGAGTGTAGGCCAGGCTCAGAGAGGGTAATATGCCCAAAGCAAAGACTTTCCAGTGCCACATTTATGCTGCTTTATAAATATTACTCACACTGTCTCTACCTCCTGCATAGCTGGTGCTGATTTGCTCTTTAGAACTCTCACTGTGGATGTGGTTCAGAGAAGGGCTTGGGTGGGGGGCAAGGTGGTGGTGGAGGGAGGCTGTGGTGGGCAGTCAGGCCACATCGCAGTGTCTGTGTGTGTGTGCGTGTGCGCACGTGTTCAGGCAGCCAGGCTACATCACTGTGTGTGTGTATGTGTGCACACGTGTGCTCAGTCCCTCAGTCATGTCAGACTCTGTGACCCCATGGATTATAGCCTGCCAGGCTCCTCTGTCTGTGGGATTTCCCAGGGAAGAATACTGGAGTGGTTTTCCATTTCACCCTCCAGGGGATCTTCCGGACCCAGGGATCGAACCTGTGTCTCCTGCATTGGTAGGCAAATTCTTTACGACTGCACCACCTGGGAAGCCCTTGATATCACAGAACTGTGATCTAAATGATAGTCAGGGAAGCCAGGTAGAGAGCTACAGACAGACTCAAGAGAGATCAAGAGGTGGGTGGTAGGAAGGAATCACAGATGACATCTATGGTCCCTGGGTGGGTACTGAAGTCATTTCTGTATTTAATTATGGAGCCCTTGAGAAGAACACATTTGGAAGGGGGAGATAATAAATACAACCTTTGATAACTGCCAAGTAGAGGACGGACAGAGGGCTCTAAAGATCAAGATAGAAAGTGAAATAAGAGTTTATTCTGTAAACAATTCCTGCCCACATTAGCAACCACTATCTGTACTAGTCATTTATCATTTGTTTGTTTATTTACTGGGCATGTGGCACAGTGGGATTGAACCCATGCCCCCTGCATTGGAAACAGTCTTAACCACTGGACTGCCAGGGAAGTCCCTTATCATTTAATCAAAACCCGCATTCTATTAATACTCTTGTAAATGGGTATTTGTCAGTTCAATTCAGTCGCTCAGTCGTGTCTGACTCTGCGACCCCATGAATCGCAGCACACCAGGCCTCCCTGTCCATCACCAACTCCCGGAGTTTACTCAGACTCACGTCCATTGAGTCAGTGATGCCATCCAGCCATCTCATCCTCGGTCGTCCCCTTCTCCTCCTGCCCCCAATCCCTCCCACCATCAGAGTCTTTTCCAATGAGTCAACTCTTTGCATGAGGTGGCCAAAGTACTGGAGTTTCAGCTTTAGCATCATTCCTTCCAAAGAAATCCCAGGGTTGATCTCCTTCAGAATGGACTGGTTGGATCTCCTTGCAGTCCAAGGAACTCTCAAGAGTCTTCTCCAACACCACAGTTCAAAAGCATCAATTCTTCGGCACTCAGCCTTCTTCACAGTCCAACTCTCACATCCATACATGACCACAGGAAAAACCATAGCCTTGACTAGACGGACCTTAGTTGGCAAAGTAATGTCTCTGCTTTTGAATATACTATCTAGGTTGGTCATAACTTTTCTTCCAAGGAGTAAGCATCTTTTAATTTCATGGCTGTAGTCACCATCTGCAGTGATTTTGGAGCCCAAAAAAATAAAGTCTGACACTGTTTCTACTATTTCCCCATCTATTTCCCATGAAGTGATGGGACCAGATGCCATGATCTTCGTTTTCTGAATGTTGAGCTTTAAGCCAACTTTTTCGCTCTCTTTCACTTTCATCAAGAGGCTTTTTAGCTCCTCTTCACTTTCTGCCATAAGGGTGGTGTCATCTGCATATCTGAGGTGAATGATATTTCTCCCGGCAATCTTGATTCCAGCTTGTGTTTCTTCCAGTCCAGCGTTTCTCATGATGTACTCTGCATATAAGTTAAATAAGCAGGGTGACAATATACAGCCTTGACGTACTCCTTTTCCTATTTGGAACCAGTCTGTTGTTCCATGTCCAGTTCTAACTGTTGCTTCCTGACCTGCATACAGATTTCTCAAGAGGCAGGTTAGGTGGTCTGGTATTCCTATCTCTTTCAGAATTTTCCACAGTTTATTGTGATCCACACAGTCAAAGGACTGGTGATAGAAGCAAGATCCGATGCTGTATAGAGCAACATTGCATAGGAACCTGGAATGTCAGGTCCATGAATCAAGGCAAGTTGGAAGTGGTCACACAAGAGATGGCAAGGGTATTTGTAGATACCAGTATTCTTGCCTGGGAAACTCCATGGACAGAGGAGCCTGGCAGGCTACAGTCCATGGGGTTGCAAAGAATTGGACACAGCTGAGTAGCTAACACTTTCACATAGATACCAGAAATTGCACTGAAAGCAGAAGCCAATTCACCTTAGTGATGTATTTCACAAGGAATAACAGATTAAAGAAAATAACATTTGAGCATCTGAGTGTGGAGTAAGTGAATCTGTTACTGTTATGCATGGCTTACACTTGCACCTCAGCATGTGGGTAATTTCATGCCTGTTGAAAGAATTCAAGTCAGACTACTTGCCATCCAGCCAGGATTGGGAAGGTACAGGTTAGGGTGAGAAAGGAATGCAATGTATGTCACACAAAAATGAGTGAGATCTGTCTAAATCATCAATACTAAACCTCACCACTAAAGAGTCACAGTTCACATCATTCACCTCCCCCCCCCCCCCCCAAGTATTTCTCCTTTGGTTACCTGCTCTGATGACTTGAATCCTGGACTCATTTAAGCTCCTTAGTAGTTTTCACCATAGGCTTTATGTCAACTTTACCGCTCGCTACCCTTGCCTTTCTTCTCATGATGATTCTATTGTTACCCTGATTTACTCCATATTTACTGTTTTCTTGACTCTGGCTTCTGCTGCCAATTTCCACAGTCACAATAGGACACACTTTTCACTTCAGTACTCAAAGACACTGCTTCAACTCCAGTTTTCCCTTTACAGAACACTCCTTCAACATCCCTGCCTACACACAGTTGGAAGTGGGTATAGCAATGCTCAGGTCATCAGCCTCTGACAGCTGTTTTATTTAGATCTTCCTGACCTCATGGGATCGGTCTTGATTTTCAACTATGGATTCAGTGCCATCCTGTGGTTATTTTTATGTTCCATTATCATTTATTTTGAGATTGAATATAGTTCCCTGTGCTATATACAGTAGGACATTGTTGTTCACCTGTTTTATATATAGTACTGCATATCTGCTAATCCCAAACTCCTAATTTATCCCTCTTCCACTCTCTCCCCTTTGGTAACTATAAGTTTTCTGCATCAATGAGTCTGTTTTGTAAGTTCATGTGTATCCTATGTTAGATTCCACATAAGTGATTTTGTGTTTCTCTGACCTACTTCACCTAGTATGATGATCTCTAGTTCTATCCATGTTGCTGCCAATGGAATTACTTCATTCTTTTTTTATGGCTGAGTAGTATTTCATTGTATATATGTAACACAGCTTCTTTATCCATCCATTCAACGGACATTTAGGTTGCTTCCATGGCTCAGCTACTGTAAATAGTGCTGCTATGAACACTGAGGTACATGTGTCATTTTGAATTAGGGTTTTTCACTTGATATATGCCTAGGAGTGGGATTGCTGGATTATATTTGTAGCTTTTAAGGAACCTCCATACTGTTCTCCATAGTGTGTACTCAGTTACATCTGACTCTTTGTGACCCTATGGACTGTAGCCCACCAGGCTCCTCTGTCCATGGAATTTTCCAGGCAGGAATATTGGAGTGGGTTGCCATTTCCTCCTCCAGGGGATTTTCCCAATTCAGGAAAATCTGCCCATGACTTCTACATTGGCAGGCAGATTCTTTACTACTGAGCCACCTGGGAAGCCCAGGCTCCATAGTGGCTGCACCAATTTACATTCCCATCAACAGTGTAGAAGGGTTCCCATCACCCCACATCATCTCTAACATTTGTTATTTGTAGTCTTTAAAATTTTTTATTTTTGATTATGCTGGGTCTTCGTTGCTGCACACAGGCTTTCTCTAGTAGCAATGTGTGGGCTTCTCATTGTGGTGGCTTCTCTTGTTGCAGACCATAGACTCTAGGCATGCGGGTGCTTCAGTAGTTGTGGCCCATGGGCTTGAGAGCACAGGCTCAATAGTTGTGGTGTAAGGGGTTAGTTGCTCTGAGGCACTTACCAGACCAGGGATCAAACCCATGTCTCCTGTATTGGCAGGTGGATTCTTATTCACTGTGCCCCAGCAAAGACCCATTTGTGGACTTTTTGATGACAGCCATTCTGAGTGGTGTGAAGTGATACCTCATTGTAGCTTTAACTTGCATCTCTGTAATAATTAGCAACACTGAGCATCTTTTCACATGTGCCTTTTGGACTTTTGTATGTCTTTTTTTGAGAAATGTCTATTTAGGTCTTCTGCCCATTTATCAGTTGAGTTATTTTTCTGTTACTGAGTTGTATGAGCTATTTGTATATTTTGGAAATTAAGCCAAATTTGTGGCTTGTCAGTCACGTCATTTGCAAATATTTTCTCCTAGTCTATGGGTTGTCTTTTCATTTTGTTTACTGTTTGCTGTGCAAAAGCTTATATGTTTCTATTTGCTGTGCAAAAGTTTGTTAAGTTTGATTAGGCCTAATCTGTTTATTTTTGCTTTCATTTCTACTGACTTCGGGGACTGACCTAAGGAAAAAGTGCTATGATTTATGTCAGAGAATAAATTGTCTAGATTCTCTTCTAGTTTTATGATGTCATGTTTTATATTTGTCTTTAAGCCATTTTGGGTTTATTTTTGTATGTGGTATGAGGGTGTGTTCTGACTTTATTGATGTACATATGACTGTCCAACTTTCCTAGTACCACTTGAAGACTGTTTTCTACTTTGTATATTCTTGCCTCTTGTTGAAGTTTGATCATAGGTGTAGGTTTATTTCTGGGCTCTTTTTTCTGTTCCATTGATCCATGTGTCTGTTTCTTGTGCTAGCATTACATTATTTTGATTACTCTAGTTTTGTAGTATTGTCAGAAGTCTGGGAGGGTTATGCCTCTAGCTTTTCTCTTTTTCCTTAGGACTGCTTTGGCAATTCTGGGTCTTTAGTGATTCCATATAAATTTTGGAATTATTTGTTCTAGTTCTGTGAAAAATATTAATGAGTGATTTGATAGGGATTATATTAAATTCTGCCTGCATTTATAAATGGCATTCCCCAGAAAAAACCACCAGGAAAAAAAAGGCAGGATTTCATTCTTTAAATGGATAATCAATTCAATGCAACTAATAAAGGATTTCCCATGTTTATATAAAAATTAGACAAACACAAGGTACCAATGGATTTCAACATTTTTACAGATCATTTGTTATAACAGTTTTTGAAACTCTACATTTAAAAAATAAATATTAGTTATTTAATTGTATACATACATCATGTTTGCTGTGGGTACAATCTGCTGTATAGTTGTGACTTTTCTGTGTTTTATTAATGTCTTCATTGTGTCTGTTTCACCTGCCTTAATCTGACATATTCACATTCTGCTCCAAGTAGAAATGTGCAACGTATCTCCGAAAATCCCCGAGGTCTAGACAGGCGCCTGGGTTACAGGCTCTGTGTAGCTGCCATGCATTGCTCATGGCTATGTCAATCATATAGCTCACCAAAACTGAGTACCATTTCTTGCTTCTTATTCTCACCCTGTATTTGGAAGTGATCTGCTCCATTTTAGCTACACCTTCCCTGCATTCATCATACAGTTTCACTATGGATGGTTGACTTATCTGAGGGATCTCCTTGTCACTGGCAAAACAGTGTATCTCACTGGCTCTATGCCAACAGCATTGGAACACAGACTGATAATACCATCACCATGCCAACGACACAAAATTATCTCATCATTTTCTTCTACTCGGAAATCACAGTACCCCTTCTTCATTGTTTTCATATGTTCTGCACTCATAAGGGGGCATTTTTCAGTCCTGCTCTCACGAATTGTCCCTGTTGCCCTCACCCCTTTCTTCTTCAAGGCCGACACCAATGTGACACTTGTAAAGAAGCCATCAAAGCACAGGTGATATGGATACTGACCCCTTGCTAAAAGAACATCAGCAAAATTCATCACGAGGTTTCCACCAAAACCAAGATCAGGATCCTTACCTGCCATCAGAGTTGCTTCTTCTTGATGAGGCTCAAACCAAACCAGATAACCCTCTGTGGTAGCACCACACCAGATTTTATAGCCAATTCTAACAGATTTACCATTCAGAAATTGGTCACTATCAAAGCACTCACACATTGTCTTATCAAAACAGTAGTATTCTTCAAGGGGAGCATATAGGAGAAAATTTTTATTGATTTGCTTTATGAGAGGCCTCAATTTTGTGAACTTATCATTCTGATCTAGATGGCTATTATCTGCAAAATGCAGGTATGAGAAAATCAATTCAAATCTATCCCTTCTGATTGCCTCTCTAACCAGGTTCTGGTCAGCATCAGACATTTCCCAGTACATTCCCCTGCTGGGACGCCGCACGAGTCCACTCAAAAGCAGGACACCAAACACACACCTCACTTCCTGAACTGTGACTTCCAAGTTGACATTTTTCTGAGAAGCATAATTATTGGTTTCACTGACAATCAGGTTGAATGTTTCATCATCAAAAAATAACTCAAAGAACTCTACTGGGTTCAACTTTTCATTCTTGAGATTCAAAAGTCCAGAATCCAGTGCTGACCAGCATGGAAAGTTGGGTTTAATATCTCTTTTGGTCCAGTTCTTCTCTGGGACACCTGACCTTTTTAGCCTTTTTGGAGCAGGCTGGGTCTCAGGCCTGTTATCCTCTTCCACATCTGAATCACCAGAAAATGCAAGGCCTTGGAGCAGTTCACTCACTCGAGCTTTGTCTTTCCTCCTCCCTTTTCGGGTAATGTCTCCTGCAGCATATTCCACGGAGGAGATGTGCATCCGAGCCCACAAATCACCCGGATGACGGTCCTTGAGAGTGTTCAAATGCACAAGTGTCCTTTCAACAGGAACAGGGGTACCACAAGGGTTCTGGGGTACACAGTCTCTGAGAAAGAAAAAACATAGGCTGTAAAAATTCTCAGTCTTATTTACTGATAAAGGATAAATCCACCGACACCTAAAGATTCTTCTGTGGGGAATACTTCTCACTCCTCGTGTTTCTGTGGGGAGAGCTCTGGCCAGACTGAGCATTTCTGGCCTCCCTTCTTCCAACTCACTCCTCATGATTTAACTGTTGAATCTGGGAGAAGGAACTGGGCTGTCCTCTTTATGAGCAGGTTGCAGACATTCCATGTTCCTTCCCCCAGCCAAGATGGATCAGGAAGGCCTGTGCGGAAAAGGTCTGCAGTCACTATGCATCCATTTAGCTCTGCATCTGAGCGGCTTTATTGGTCTAGCTTCTGTCGGTCATAAAGCTGAGGTTTCTAGAACTATCTGTTTTACTCCTATGTCTCTAGCATTTGGTTCTGAATTTGGACAAAGAAATGGGTGGTTATTTACTGAGCCCCCTCATGCCTAACAGACTTTCTGAACAAAGAAGGATTTAGCCTCCTCTAGTTCTGCATTCATCTGGTGGATATACTGTTTTGGGGAGAAACAAAAGAGAAACTCAGACTGATTGCCCTTGAACTGATTTTTATGGGTTTCTCAAAGAAGTGTGCTAAAGTTACTAAGATGAAAACTATTATTTCATACAAGCTTCTTAAATTCTTGAAATCTGCATTTTATTTACTAATGTCCTGTTGGTAAATGGTCTAATTTAAGAAGACATAAGGGAGAAAAAAGCAGTGAAAAAAGTATGGTGTAATATAATTTACAGTACACGTATTTATCTGCTTAGAGCATTTATGCTGTCGTGTCTGACTCTCAGTGACCCCATGGACTGTAGCCCACTGACTCCTCTGTCCATTGGATTCTCCAGGCAAAAATACTGGGAGTGGGTTGCCATGCCCTGCGCTAGGGGATCTTCCTGACCCAGGGATCAAACCCAAGTCTCCTGGGTCTCCTGCATTGCAGGCAGATTCTTTACCCACTGAGCCATTTAGGAAGCCCAATATAATTTACAGTACATATATTTATCTGCTTAGAGCATTTATCATCCTGAATGTTGTTAATATCTGTGTGTATGATCCATTCAACACATCCATCTTAAGAGTTCCCTGACAACCTCAACTTCAGGGCTCCTCCTTGAAACCTGTCACTTCACTACACTGAACTTTCCATTGCTGAAAACTCCAAAAGCTCACTCTCTGGTCCCAATTTCTTTTCACTCTAGCCTCCTCATACAGTTGTCCCATGGTACTGGTTCTTCCCTCTCACTCTGACTCCTCCATTCCCTCCTCATTTTACCTCCCGTGCTCTTCCATTTAGACTCCATGATCCATTGCTCTAGTCCCTCTCTTGCCAGGATCATCAATCACCCTGCCCCAGTGTCTGTAGTGCTGGACCAGCAAAATTCAGCACCAGATCAATCCCCTCCTTGGTCTTCTTTATTCCTCATCCAGGAGTGAGCAGTGCCACAGAAATAACACAATGAGGCAGACTGATAACAGCTAATAACGATGGTCTCTGAAGTTCAGCTAGTTAGTCAATATGGCCCAGCAATCCTTCTCATGTCCTCTTGTGTCCCTTTCTTCCCAGTTCCCCACAATGGGTGTTTCATCGCTCTTCTCAGATCTTCTTAGTACTCAGTTCTTGGTATCTCCAAACATGACCTCTTTTCCTACTCCAAAGAGGACCCAGAATTTTTCAGGCAGAAAGTTGCTCTTCAAAATGATCATTGACTCTTCCCTCCCAGTTCTTCTAGCCTCTCTAGGCATTTGCATTTTTGTTTTCTCTCCGATCTGCCTCCTCTTTATTTGGTAAATGCCGGCTTACTCATCAGGTTTTGTCTCAAATGTTACCTCTTCTGGGATACCCTCTCCAGTATCCAGATCTCAGTTGGGTTCTCTGCTGCAAGATCTATCATCGCTACAGGGCACGAAGGCATACTGCATTGTGTTCCGTGTTCACTTATCTGCTGTACCCTGACATGCCTTACTGAAGGTAGGGTCTCTGTATTATATGTGATTCCGAATATGAGTGATAATATGCTTACTGAATGAGTGAGGATGTTGAGGGTCACTCAATCTCTGATATCATGATGGAGCCTCAAACCTAGAACAGCCTACCCCTTCAGACTTCTTGTCACATCAAATAGTAAGATATCTTGATTCTCAGAGGCACTGTGAGTCATGGTTTCAGTTATCTGATGTAAATGTACCTGACAGACACATGAGCAGATTTATATTCTCTAATTATAGTCCTGAGCTAAGTCACAGTGTTACTTCTCTTTGTTTAGTACAGCTTGGCTCAGACTTCACCAGCTTTATGAAAGATTTCACTTCTCAAGCTTTAAGACGTTTCTCTTCTAACTGAGACTGTGGTCCCTGTTTGCCTAAGATGAACAAATGTCAAGAATTGTCATCCCCTGCCCTGCTCTTCAATGTAATTATCCCAAGCTGTTTCCTTTTTCTTCTTACTCAAGTCTCCAAGGAGTTGGTGGTCTCACCAGAAGCCCACCTTCTGCTCATGATCTGGTCTCTCTGCTTCAGGAGCACCTACGCTACACACTCTTTCATTCCACAACCAGCATTCGTGTATGTACTATTTTTTTTTTTAATTGATATTGGAGTATGGTTGAATTACAATGTTGTCAGTTTCTGCTGTACAGCGAAGTGAATCAGTTATACACAGAGCCACTGTTTTTTTTTTTTAAGATTCCCTTCCCATTTAGGTCACTACAGAGCACTGACTAGAGTTCCCTGACAGTAGGTTCTCATTAGCTATCTATTTTATGTACAGTAGGTATACATGTCAATCCCAATCTCCCAATTCATCCCACCCCTCACTTCCCCCATTCCCAACCATAAGTTTGTTTTCTACATCTGTGACTCTATTTCTGCTTTGCAAATAAGTTCATCCATTTTTCTAGATTCCACATATGTGATATTATACAGTATTTGTCTTTCTGGCTTACTTCACTGTGTATGACAGTCTCTAGGTCTCTGCAAATGGCGTTATTTCATCCCTTTTTATGGCTAACATTGTATATATGTATGACATCTTTATACATTCCTCTGTTGATGGACATTTGGGTGCCTTCCATAACCTGGCTGTTGTAAATAGTGCTTCAGTGATCACTGGGGTGCATGTATCTTTTTGAATTATGGTTTTCTCAGGTATATGCCTGGGAATGGAATTGCAGGGTCATATGGCAACTCTAGTTTTTTGAGGAACATCCATACTGTTCTCCATAGTGGCTGTCCCATTTACATCCCCACTAACAGTGTAGGAGGGTTCCCTTTTCTCCACATCCTCTCCAGTACTTGTTGTCTGTAGGTTTTTTGATGATGGCCATTCTGACTAGTGTAGGTTGATGCCTCACTGTGGTTTTGATTTGCATTTCTCTAATACTTAGTGATGTTGAGCATCTTTTCATCTGTTTTTGGCCACCTGTGTGTCTTCTGTGGAGGAATATCTATTTAGATCTTCTACCCATTTTTTTTTTAAACTTTTAATTTTATATTGGGAAATAGCCAATTAACAATGTTGTGACAGTTCCAGGTGGACAGCAAAGGGACTCAGCCATACATTTATGTGTATCCATTCTCCCCCAAGCTCCCCTCCTATCCAGGCTGCCACATACCATTGAGCAGAGTTCCATGCGCTATATAGTAGGTCCTTGTTGGTTATGTTTTAAATATAGCAGTGTGCACATGTCCATTCCAAACTCCCTAACTATCCATTGATTTTTTTTTTCTAATACTGAATTGCATGAGCTGTTTCCATATTTTGGGGATTAATCCCTTCTCAGTTGCTTTGTTTGCAAATATTTTCTCCCTTCCTGAGGATTGTCTAACTGTAGGTTTGCTGTGTAATGGCCTTTTATTATGTTGAGGTAGATTCCCTCTAAAACCACTTCCTAGAGTTTTAATCATAAATGGGTGTTGAATTTTGTCTAAAGTTTTTTTTTGCATCTATAGAAATGATCATATGGTTTTTATTCTTCAATTTGTTAATGTGGTGTATTACATTGATTGGTTTGTGTACACTGAAGAATCCATGTTGCATCCCTGGGATAAATCCAACTTGATCAGGGTATATGATCATTTTAATATGTTGTTGGATTCAGTTTGCTAGTATTTTATTGAGGATTTTTGCACCTATGTTCATGTGATATTGGCCTGTAATTTTCTTTTCTCTGTGTGTGTGTGATATCTTTGTTTGGTTTGGGTATCAGAGTGATGATAGCTTTGTAGAATGAGCTTGGGAGTGTTCCTCTGCAATTTTCTGGAAGAGTTTTGGAAGGGTAGGTGTTAACTCTTTTCTAAATGTTTGACAGAATTCACCTGTGAGGCCATCTGGTTCAAGACATTTGTTTGTAGGGATTTTTTTTTCCACTTTGGGGCCGTTTTATCTTTTTTAAACATAATTTTTTATTTATCTTTGGCTGTACTGGGTCTTCCTTGCTGCACAGGCTTTTCTCTGGCTGCCGTGAGCAGGGGCTACTCTTCGTTGTGGTGCACAGGCTCCTCACTGGTGGCTTCTCTCGTTGCTGAGCACAGGCTCTAGGACACACGGGCTTCAGTAGTCGTGGCATGTGGGCTCTGCAGTCGTGGCTCCCGGGCTCAAGAGCACAGGCTTAGTTGCTCCACGGCGTGTAGGATCTTCCCGGACCAGGAATCCAACTCATATCTCCTACACTGTCAGGTGGATTCTTTACCCATGAGCTACCAGGGAAGCCCTGTTTGGAGTTTTTTAATCAAACTTTGTTTCAGTACTTGTGACTGGCCTGTTCATGTTTTCTATTTTTTCCTGGTTCAGTCTTAGAAGACCGTGCCTAAGAATCTGTCCATTTCTTCCAGGTTGTCCATTATGTTGGCATACAGTTGCTTGTATTAATAGTAGTCTCTTATCAATGGCATCCCACTCCAGTACTCTTGCCTGGAAGATCCCATGGACGGAGGAGCCTGGTAGGCTGCAGTACATGGGGTTGCTGAGAGTCGGACATGACTGAGCAACTTCACTTTCGCTTTTCACTTTCATGCATTGGAGAAGGAAATGGCAACCCACTCCAGCGTTCTTGCCTGGAGAATCCCAGGGACGGGGGAGCCTGGTGGGCTGCCGTCTATGGGGTCGCACAGAGTTGGACACGACTGAAGCGACTTAGCAGCAGCATAGCATGATCCTTTGTATTTCTGTGGTGTCAGCTGAAACTTTTTCATTTCTAATTTTATTGAGTCCTCTCCTTTTTTCCTTGATGAGTCTGGCTAAAAGCTTATCCATTTTATCTTTTCAAAGAACAAGATTTTAGTTCTTTGCTATTGTTTTGTCTCTATTTCTGCTCTAATCTTTATGATTTATTTCCTTCAAAGTTTGGGTTTTGTTTGTTCTTTCTCTAGTTGCTTTAAGTGTAAGGTTAGGTTGTTTGAGATTTTTTTTTGTTTGTTTCTTGAGATAAGACTGTACTGCTATAAACTTCCCTCTTAGAATTGTTTTTGCTGCATCTCATAGGTTTTGGATCAACATGTTTTCATTGTCATATGTCTCCAGGTATTTTTTTATTTCTTCAGTGACTCATTGGCTATTTAATAACATTGTTTAGCCTCATGTGTTTGTGTTTCTTACAGGTTTTTTCCTGTAATTTATTTCAAATCTCATAGCATTGTGGTCAGAAAAGATGCTTTTATGATTTCAATTTTCTTAAGCCTCAGTAAACTTGTGACCCAAGATGTGATCTATCTTGGAGAATGTTCTGTATGCATTTGAGTAGAAAGTGTATTCTGCTGCTTTTGGATGGAATGCTCTATGAATACCAATTAAGTCTATTTGGTCTAATCTCTCATTTAAGGTTTGTGCTTCCTTTATTAATTTTCTGTCTGGACGATCTGTCTGTTGGTGTAAATGGAGTGTTAAACTTCCCTACTACTCCTGTGGTGCTGTCAATGTCCCCTTTCATGGCTGTTAAAGTGCAAGTGTAGTCACCTAGTCGTGTTTGACTCCTTGTGACCCCATGGACTGTACCCTCTGTCCATGGAATTCTCCAGGTAAGAATGCTGGAGTGGGTAGCCATTCCCTTCTCCAGGACCTGGCTGTTCAGAGCATCTCAGTATATAAGGCAAGTGCTATGTTGGGTGCATATGTAATTGTTGTCTTCTTCTTGTATTGATCCCTCAGTCATGATGTAGTGACCTTCCTTGTC
This sequence comes from Capricornis sumatraensis, assembly GCF_032405125.1. Taxonomy (NCBI): domain Eukaryota; kingdom Metazoa; phylum Chordata; class Mammalia; order Artiodactyla; family Bovidae; genus Capricornis; species Capricornis sumatraensis. Next base: position 33,867,696 of record NC_091090.1, read on the forward strand.
TCTTGTCTATTTTGCCTGATATGAGTATTGCTACTTCAACTTTCTTTTGATTTCTATTTGTATGGATATCTTTTCCCATCCCCTCACTTTTAGTCTGTATGTGTCCTTAAGTCTGAGGTGGGTCTCTTGTAGAAAGCATATATACAAGGCCCTGTTTTTGTATCCATTCAGTCAACCTGTGTCCCTTGGTTAGAGCATTTAATCCATTTACATTTAAGGTAATTATTGATATATATGTTCCTATTTCCATTTTCTTAATTGTTTTGGGTTTGTTTTTGAAGGTCTTTTTTCTTCCCTTCCTCTCTTGCTCTTTTGTTCTTGTGTTTCCCACCTAGAGAGGTTCATTTAGCATTTGTATAAAGTTGGTTTGGTGCTGCTGAATTTTCACAGCTTTTGCTTGTCTGTAAAACTTTTGATTTCTGTCAAATGTGAATGAGAACCTTGCTGGGTAGAGTATTCTTGGTTGTAGGTTTTTCCCTTTCATTACTTTAAATATATCTTGCCACTCCCTTCTGGCCTGCAGAGTTTCAGCTGAAAAATCAGCTGATAACCTTATGGGGATTCCCTTGTAATGTGCTGCTTTTCCCTTGTTGCTTTAATATCTTTATTTATTTTTTGTTAGTGTGATCACTGTGTGGTCTCAGCTTGTTCCTCCTTGGGTTTACCCTGTATGGGACTCTCCTCTCTGTGCTCCCTGGATTTGGGTGACTATCTCCTTTCTCATGTTAAGGAAGCTTTCTATTATTAGGCCCGTTCTCCTCTGGGGCTGTTCACCTGTGGGTATGCTCTGTTGTGTCCCCTATTGTCCACTGTGCGAGTTCACAAACTACACTATTGTTGGTGCTGCTCTCAGTCCCACCTTATTAACCCTGGGTATGTGGGCAAATGGCTCTGGTGACTCTCAGGTGTTGTTTTCACCAGGTCACTGGTGCAAATCCTACTATTTCCTTTAATTTGTCCATTATCAGCTTCACTCCTTTTGATTCTTGCTCAGGACTCCCCTAATGGAGGTTGAAAATACCCTACCTATCTTCCTGTCTTAAATCCTTTTCCAGATCTGGTATTTCTTTAACCATCATGACAACAGCCTCATCTGCAGCCCTCATTCTCCTATCTCAATTCTCTGACTTCTCTACCTTCTTTTTCTGGCTTTAGTATCTATAGCTCCACAAAAACATAAGGGAGCCAGGGGAACAGTGATCAGACAAGGAACCAAGAGAGGATTCTTGAAGGCAACTGTGTGCCAACTGAAGGTTTTGTGTAATTATGACATACCGATAGGTCAGTGTCTTGGTGTGGGGCCTCCTATGATCATAGAAGTGAGTGTTACTTTTTCTGTATTATTCCAGGGAAGCAGACATTTACCAACTGGTTTCTCTGGTTTCATTCCAATTTTTCACTTTTGTAGGAGCTATTCTACATGGACACTTACCTGTTGGCTATTCCTGAGGCCTCAGCACCTTGTTCCATTTCTTCAGAAGTTTCTTGCTTTGTGTTAAAAAATCCATCTTTAGTTACAACTTCTTCAGCTAAAATAACACATTGATAATTCAAATAATTCAAATGTCATTGCCACCTGAATCTAGAAAAAAATCTCCAGGGTAGGGAATAGGATGTTTCAAATTAAAACCAAAAATCAACAGGTGTCCCAGGAACATACTCATAGCAATCCGAAAAATGTGGTAGAGTGTGGGAAGATAGTAAGAAAGGTCAGTTTCCAGGGAGAAGGCCTAATGGGGCAAAGACTAAAGAAAATAACACATAATTTTTAGCATTCTCAGAGTAAAGAGAACTTCCTCTGACGTGAAGAAGGGATAAGGCAGAGCTGTTTGTAGCATTTCCAGATATTAAGGGATGTGTGAAAATGACAAATTATATGGGACCCTTGCAAAGTGGGGAAAAAAGGGAGCAAAGGAGGAGACATTGAGGGCATCAGGGAATACAGAGGGATGATCAGAGAACAGCAAGAATCAGTAGGCTGAGTGACTAGTAATAGAAGGTACTGTGATTGTGAGGGATACAACATGACAGGCTGAGAGAAGCGTGGAGATCGAGCCCAGAAGAAGGGGAAAGAAGGGTGTGTAGGAAATGTGGGTTCACGATGGCTGAGTCAGGGTTAATGATGGGAAAGGTGGACCCCAGCCAGAGGCCTGTCCTTACCCCTGAGACTGATGTTTGTAATCTTCTCCTGAGCCAGACTTGGAACTGGCCACTCCTCTGCGACAAGGACCGGCGCTGCTTCCTCAGTCTTCACTGATGTCTACAAGGACAACAAATGGCCTCTTACTCTTCACTGTGGTAAAGATATAGGGACTAGTTGTGAAGGGTGCTGACTATCACGCTGCACACCAGTAGGACCAACCAGCAGGGCCTGCTCTCTGAAGGTCCAGAGCATCGTCCTGCCTCTCCCTACCTTCTGAGGGCTGTCAGCAGTCCTCAGTGTCTCCTGGATGCATCACTCCGGTCTCCGCTTCTGTCGTTACGCGGCCTTCTCTGTGTGTGTTTCTACAAGGACACTGACCACTGGACACAGGGCCCACCCTAATGTAGTATGACCTCATCTTAACTTGATTACATCCACAAAAAGTCTATATCCAACTCAGATCAGTCACAGGTACCTGGGGTTAGGACTTCAATATATCTTTTCCGGACACAATACAACCCATAACTTCGTCTTAGCCCTACTTCAATTAATATTAATTTTCTCTTTCTCTGGCTGGCCTTTCATTATTTGACTCAACACTACTTTCATTCTATTCTATTCTAATTCTATTCTAATTCTACTTTCATTCACCCATCTCTCTGCCCTTTCATTGCCCAGACTGTTGATCTTCTTACTCCAACTTAATTCAAACTTGATTACATATGGGTGCAACATTTAATTATTTCTTGGAGTTATTATGTTCAAATGTTTGCACTTTTTAAATTCATACCCACACAGCTTATGGGATCTTAGTTCCTCGATGAGGGATCAAACCTGGGCCTGAGGCAGTGAGCGTGCAAAGTCCTAACCCCTGAACCAGCAGGGAATTTTTTCTTTTTTTCTTAATAAATTATTTTGTTTCTCCATTATGTTACATTTTAGGATAATTACATTGATTTAAATATACATAAGGTGAGTTTTACTTGCTATACATTTCACTTGCTATACACTGGTTTTCAGGAAGGTAGAGTATTGAGAATAGGACCCCCTGGGTCTGACAGGATTAAGAACCAATTAGAAATCACAGGCGAAAACTGAGTGAGGAGAGGACTACATGAAAACCTGTCTGGAGGAAACGAACTCAGAGGAAAGGGCCTCAATGGGAGACAAACACTTACAAACTAAACAACTCAGAAAATGATTGGACCACTACAAATAAGGGAAAAAATGAACAAGAGTCCACTCTGTGAAGATACACAGTATTGCCATTACCATCACCAAGTATTAATTGGGCATGTGCAGAACACTGGGGATATAAAGGAATATGAGGAAGAGGTTGGTTCTCAGACTGCGGAGAGAAACCAGAGGTTCCCCAAAAGAGAAAACATCTGAAACTGGGCATCAAATGAGTGGAGGCACTTTTGGAAACCAAGGGCTTCACTCTGCCCCGTATTCTTACAGCCTGAGATTTGGATGGGCCTTCCACATACGGTGCAGAATGAGGTGACAGCGCGTGTGAGCGCTCCCGGATGAGGCGCACATGGTGTGTGATATTCGGTGACAAGGTGAAGGCAGAGGGATTGCACCACCTGAAAGGCTCTCAGGTGACCAGTGTGCGTCAAGGGAAGGGCCACGGATGGGTGGGCATGGGGAAGGAGGGCTACTACTGAGGTTCCCACAGCCTGGGCACCCTGCTCACCTGGGACCTGGCTGAGTTCAACCCCAGTACTGCAGCCTGGTCTCTGGGATTCTCTTCCTGGAGAGGGTCTGATCTCTGGGGAACAGGCCTTGTGGACGGAGCAGACAAGAGTCCTGAAAAGAAACAGTAGCTTTTACAAAAGCCCTTTGTGGGGGACCCAGCCCCTAAATCTTATGTTTGTTAAACATCCAAGAACTAAGATACAGATCTTAAGCTAGAACATCACGTCTGTTTTCATTGTCAGGAATTCTAGAGCTTTAGTGTCTCCCACCCACAGAATAAGTGGTGTTTATGAACTCATGAGATGCTTTCCAGTGATGCACTTTCACAGACATAAAAGAAAAATCAGCAATCACAGATGAAAATAAGGAGAGGGAAGAAGAAGTTGGTGAATAAAGAAACATTAACCAGAGAACAAAGAAGAAAGGTAAGAAGTGGAGAACAGAGACAAAGCCAAGGGGCAACAGGAAAGCAGGTAAGAGAAAGATGAAAAGAGAAAATGAGGATAAAAAAAATTGAGTTGATAATGGGGGAGGCTGGGTATGTGTGGGAGGCAGGGGGAGATGAGAAATTTCTTTTCAATTTTTCTGTGAACCAAAAATGGCTCTAAAAAAAGTCATACATGTACCCTTGAAACTAAATAAACTATACTTCAGTAAAAAAAGTCAGACACACAGGCATACATAGAAGAGATGCTAACTGCAAACTAGGAGAACTTTTGAGAATCTGCTGCATTGGAAACCATAATCCAAACAGTGATAATGACTGTACATCACTGCACTGTTACTTGGAAAGATTCTTTCCAATTCCTTATCTGTACAGGGGGGGAACACAGTCTACTTTACAGGGGCAATGAAGACTGAGATAACATAAAAGCCCTCTGTAAAGCCCTTTAAGGCCCCATGCAAAGTAATGCACCACTGTTTGCCAAGACGGTAACAACAGAGGGAGTCCAGAATTACTAAACGAAGTGCACAGGGGATATTCTAACCCAGAACACAGCACTACTTTTCTTTGCTTCAACAGTGAATGATTGTGGAATCTTTTTGGTGCTGTTCCTTCATACTAGAGAGAATAAAGCTTGCTAGGAAAATAAAATAGCCTAGCCCACGGTTCACTATTACTACCTAATCTCCCCACAGTGCATATATGCCAAAAAACCAACAGCTTAAAAAGCACAGTGTGAAGCAGGTCTGCTGTCAGAGAAAGGGCTAAGCTAAAAGGGGCAGGATGGCAACAGAAAATGGAAGAGGGGCAAAGAGATCAAGAGTAATGGGAAATCTGAGAGCAAACGTCAGACCAGACTCTGTGATTGCTCCTTATCATCCTCCTGAGGTGGAAAAGTTTTAGGGTTAAGCCTGGGAAGAAGGTAGAAGAATCTTTTCAAACATATATGCTCACTACACACACCACACTGATCCCACTGCTCTCTATCTCTGCCAAAGACAGAACAAGACAAAGTGGGCTTAAGTTGCCAAGAATAAGATGATACCAAGGTCTTTTCTACTTCTCCATCAACATATCTAAAATTTAACAATCTGTCTGATGCTAAGAATCACAGCTGAGCATTAAGAGGCTAGCAAAACTCAAGTACTCGGTAGTTTTCATTTTAAACTAGTGTTCCGTGACTGGTGAGAATGAAATACCAAATACACACAAATAACAGTCACTGTAAATCATATTTTTTATGAAAAAAAAAAAAGGCTTCAATGGTACCCAAGTATTTTTCAAGTCTGAACTTCCTGGTTTGAATTTAAACACCCCATAAAATGGCCCCAACTAACCTTCCCCCCCGCCCTCCGCCTTTCCCCTAAACAAATCCTACCCTCCAGCAGGAGGGGAGGGAAGGCAGGTAGCCTGGGGAATTGTTCATCCGTTCATTTGGTCTCTGGTACCCTGGAGAAATGTGTTTGGGTTATGACTAGTAGGCACACAGGTCCTTGGCTAGAGTCTCCAGAATATCTGGGAGGGCCTACGAAGGTATAAAAAGCCCTTGCGAATGACAGGGAGTGCATCTTGAAGGAGGCCACTGAAGAAAACATTACCATGGGGAAAAAGACAAAGTTATGGAAAGCTACCAAGTAAATATTTAAATTCCAGGTGTGGAATTAGAAATGTGGAGTAGAGACATATAGTAAAGAGAATCTTGGCCAGAAGGTCAGGTGACAACGCTGCCTCTGCTGACCCTGGGCAAGTCACTTATACTCTGAGTTTTGGTTTTCCTAACTATTAAGGGAGTTGAAAAGATCTTAGATTTCTAACATTTTACAATTTCAGGTGTTTTTAAAAGCTTGCTTAGGTAAAGGGTTAGACAAAAACAAAACTTGAGAACACAGATAAACAGGCTTTCACTTAGAAGGCCACGCACCTGTCAGTGGCCTGTTCCCAATGTCTTTACTAAGTTCACCCTCTGGCACTCACCACTCACTTCTTGGGCGGTCTCTTGGGGAGACTCTGGAGGCTCACTCTTCAGGGTGGTTACCCCCAACAGGAGCTGGAGGCTCTGATCCTCCGAAGAGGTTCCTTGACATTCTGTCACCAGTAGGTGCAGGTCCTGTCCTAGAGTGTAGACAGGAGCCTGCGGACAAAAGATTCACTTTGAAAAGGCATCCTGGTGGGAACTGGACTGAACAGCAGTTAGAGACATTCCCCAAGGGAACACCAGACAAGCTTCATTTAGTCCTTAAGTAGTGAGTAAAACACGGTAGCAAGACACAGACATTCACTCATTTGGCAAATATGGACTGAATGCCTACTAAAGCCACATTCTGTTCTACATGCTAAGCAAAGAAGAGACACAGTACAGGCAAAGAACCCCTGCCTAGAAAGCAAAACCAACCCCCAGATAGATGCTTATAGTGTGTGGAAGTTTAATGGGAAATAGGAATATGTACACCATCTCCAAATGTCACCCACAGATTACTAATTACAAAGGGGAAAATGGTAACTTGATAGGGGAGAAATCTGACATATACCACCTTAACCTCATCAGTAGCAGGACGATCCACCACCATGTGCCTCCTGAAGTGATGCCCTAGGAGACCACAATGCCACTTCTGTGGTATTCCAGCCAAAATGTACTACCTGGGTCTTATCGTGAGAAAATACAAGACAAACCCAAATTGAGGGGCATTCCAAAAAGTAACTGATCTGTACCCTTCAAAACTGTCATTATCATGACAAAGACTGAATAACTGTTCCAGATCTAAGAAGACTGAAGAGACAGCAACTAAAAAATGTGTGATGAGGGAATTGGGGCAAAACTGGCATAAGGAACACTATTGGGCTATCAAGGATCCATCTGAACAAGGACTACTTCTGAGGTGATAGTATCATAAAAATTTTAATTTCCCAAAACATGATAATCTATATTCCAGTTATACAAAAGAATGTCTTTCTTCTTCAGAAACACACTGAAGTGTTGAGAGATAAAAGGTATCTCCAACTAATTCCATTCTCAAATGGTTCAAGAAAAAAAACTGCATAAGCTGTATGGGGGTGTGTGCGTGCACACACAATACGTATGCATACAGAGAGAGGGAGCACTTACTCACACAAGAAGGGTGGCACATTCCTGTAACAGATGTTAACATTTCATTAACATGTGTGTGAATCATACACACAGTTCTCTGCACTACTCTCCCAATACAAGTTATAAATTATTTCAGAGTTAAAAATTAACAGAAAAATGTTCACCATTACATCTCCCACACCACCACACACATTCTCTTCCCACCTGTTCTGAGTCTCCTGCGTCTCTCTCTAGACTCTCCAGCGCTATCAATGCATCCTCCCCACTCTCCAAAGAGCACGCCTGCACCCTGGCCTGGAGCTCCTCGGGCAGGATGGTCAGGAACTGCTCCAGCACCAGCAGCTCCAGGATCTGCTCCTTGCTGTGGGTCTCTGGGCTCAACCACTGATGGCAAAGTTCTCGGAGCTGGGCTAGAGCCTCCCGGGGCCCAGGTACCTCCTGGTAGCAGAACTGCCGGAAGCGCAGGCGGCAAATCTCCCGAGTGTGGGAGCCACTCTCCTGTGAGCTGCATGTCTGTTCCCATGTGGGATCTTCCTCCTTCACTTTCACAAGGCTGTCTCCATTTTCAGGAGCAGAGTCCTGCAAAACTTCATCCATGTTGACCTTAAAGGCTTAGAAAACAGTTCACTTAGCTTTTCCAAATGTACACCTGAGGTGTAAGAATTGATCAGTAACATGAAAATAACAAGAGCTTCAAAAATCTATGTAACACATTTATCTTTTTGTCCCCACTCTAAGTGATGCTCAAAAACTGGGCTTGCTTGCCTGTTTTATCAATGAAGTATACCTTGACTCCTAAGGGAGTAGAGCCCAAAGGGAGGGGATGCAAGAGAAAAAGGGTTAATAAGAATGCCTGAGCAGCTTATTCTTGAGATGGAGGGAAGGTCATCTATCTCTGTATATTTCTCACAGAATACTTTACCTTAGGTGAAGCAGACTTTCAAAAGTCTTTAAGTCTCCATTGCCTAAGATCTGCTGTGATGAGATTTTGTTACTTTTCCCATTATGGGGTGGAGTCTTTTTCCTTCCCTTGAATCTGCATTGGTCTGTGACTTGCTCTGACCAATAAAATATGGCAGATATGACACTGTAAGAGGAAGTGCTCTTATAGTCCCTGGCACACAGCCATGAGACTGCCATGCTGTGAGGTCACGTGGATGAGAACCACAGAGCCCCAGCTGAAGCTGAGCTGAGCCTAGTCTCCAGCCACATGAGTAAGTCCAGTAACACTGCCCAGTCAACCTACAGAATCATAAGAAATAATAAGCTGAAGTTGTCTTACGCCACTAAGTTTGGGGCATTATTTTTTTTACGTAACAATAGATAAACAGCAGAAATATTTCAACTTCTGTTTCTCCCTCTCATTTTTCCTTTTGTTATCTGCATCAAAATTCAATATATCTCTGTTCTAAGAACACTCTTATCTATCTGGTTCTGACTTGCCTTTCACATTTCAGACTCACATCTTGAAATGCCACAGGATGCCTCCAGCCTTGGACCTTCCTGCCCTGTTATTTCAACACATCCCCAACTGAAATTAGCCTCCTCAAAGCTGCACTCACTCTGTATTTTTCTATTTCTATTGGCATCACCACCATCCTCCATGTATTCAGGCTCAAAGCCAGCCTACATATAGTGTACATAATCACCCTGGGTCCAGTCAATTCTTCCTCCAAAATGCCTCTTGCACCCACTCCTTCATCTTCCTTTTTACACCATTATGATTGACAGTCACTATTATCACAATATTTTCTGTGTGGTATTCCAGCTCCACCACTTCATCATCACTGGATCGGTATCTCTTAAAGCACAATTCGGACCATATCTGACAACCCCCACCTCCAAATGCTAATTTCAATTGTTCCTGGTTGAACTAAATTCAAACTCCCCAGGATTCGATTTTAGAACTGAGTTTCACTTATGTGTTTGCCACTCGATAAACATTTATCGAGCACATCATTATTTTCCAGGAGAAATCCCCGGAATAAAAGACACAGACCCTACTTGCAAGAAAGCCATCGTCTTCTCAAATGCCTCGTGTCACTGCCAGCTAATACTCAAATTTCTTCCACCCACCTTGTACTTTATGGCCATGACCAGTCTTCTTACCGTAAATCTCCAAGGCCCAGCACAAATGCCACCCCCAAACTTCCTCTGAACCTCTCAGGCGGAGGGCGTTCCCATGGAAAAGTGAGCCCAAGCCTGCCTCACCAACTCGCTTCACTCTCCAACTCACAGGTCACAGCCCCCATCACGACCATCACCCCTTGCTCCTTGAGGACAGGGTCTTATCTTTGCCGGCGTACCTGGTATTCAACAAATACTGGTGGATGTCCTGCTGAATGTACGGAGATGTACTGGGATGCTAAGACGTCCCGCGGGCCCAGAACGTATCTTACGGCGATCGCACCCCAGCACTTGGAATACAGGGGGCACTCAGTGAATGACTGTCTTAACTGCTAACAGCCCAAAAGTTCAAGGAACAAGCACAACAAAGACGTAGCTGACCCAGTGAAAAATCCCACCGTAGACCGGAGGCCCAGCTCTCCAGTCCGGAGAAGCCAGCTGCCTCGCCTGGTGGGCGTGCCCCCACTTCCTGCCATCTGGACTCCCGGCTGCAGCCGAGCCGGCTCTGTGTCTCTCTAGCAATGCGGCCGGCACATCTCTCTGGTGCGTCTGGAGGACTCCAGCTGCCACAGCCCAACAGGCTCAGTAGCATAGTCTCCGACAGACCATCCGGATATCCCCAAACTACCCCTCATTTTTGCAATTATTTCGATTAAAAACCAAATAGATGATGAAGACAAAACTGAGTTTCTGTCTTTAGAGTCCCCAGAGGCTGCTGGGGAGACAGATGAATAAACATTGCAATAGAGCAAGCAGCACACATTTAAAAAACTTAAATATACGGATTCGAATACGCACACCTAAAACTCAAGTTGCACATAACTGCATATATAACTTAGTTAAGCCTGCTAATAATGTATCAATATATCAAAATATATTAAAAAGTCCCCTAGTAAACAAAAACAAAAACACACCCTCAAGTTGCACAGACTGAAATGAAAAATATCCCAACTCCCCACAGTTAACCACTGTTATTATTTTGTGTATACCCTCCCAGGACACCACCAGCCACACAATGCTGCTGCTGCTAAGTCATTTCAGTCGTGTCCAACTCTGTGCGACCCCACAGATGGCAGCCCACCAGGCTCCCCCATCCCTGGGATTCTCCAGGCAATAACACTGGAGTGGGTTGCCATTTCCTTCTCCAATGCATCAAAGTGAAAAGTAAAATTGAAGTCTCTCAGTCATGTCCGACCCTCAGCGACCCCATGGACTGCAGCCTTCCAGGCTCCTCCATCCATGGGATCTTCCAGGCAAGAGTACTGGAGTGGGGTGCCATTGCCTTCTCCACAGCCACACAATAGCACCCAACAAACATTTGTTTAGTGTGTATTTTCAACCACCCCTGGCATCATGATTTTATTTTATATCTTATCTTTTTCAGTTAACTTGGCGATCTTCCCATACCAGTTTATCTTTTAAGAGCTAATTAGTATTCCAGTGTAAGGGCTAATTTACTTAACTATCCCTACTATATTTTTTCTTTATAAGTAGAGAATACCACTGAATATCTTTATATGCTTTAATGAATATATTTCTAGAGTAATTACATACTGGAATATATTTGCCAAAGGGCATGTGCATTTAAATTTAAATCCCCTGTTTAATTTTTAAGGGCACTGCTGTTTAAGAGTAGAATGAGAATCTAATAGAATAATTCAGCCCAGGTGAACATGGTGGTTCAAAATCAGAATTAATATTAACAACCAATTAACACGTGAAAAGATGGTCAGTTTTGACAGTAAAACTCTTTAAATACTCTAAAAAGTAAACTCAAACAGAAACTTCTCCGACTTTCTGCTTTGAGTAGATTTTTAACTGCCTTTTAGGGTGTCTAGGATGTTTTATGTTGTAAGCAAAACCCCAATCGAATCTAACATTTGCCCTTTGTTCAACGTTTCCATAATTTCCAGGAATAAGGAAAACATTATTTAAATATATCTCTATCCATCATTTGTGTCTAGGTGGTTATTTATGGGTTTGCCCTGAGGGTACAGATGAGTGCACCACTTCCTTTGGAATTGTAAGGAAGAATTAGGTTAAAGTGTCAATGAACTTAGGATGCTTGTAATACCTATACTATAGAATCATCATGAAAAGAAAAAGCCAAGATTAATTTTCAAGAGAGTTAAGGGTGTGTACTGTTCATGGGGTTCTCAAGGCAAGAATACTGAAGTGATTTGCCATTCCCTTCTCCAGTGGATCTCGTTTTGTCAGAACTCTCCACCATGACCCGTCTGTCTTGGGTGGCCCTAACACGGCATGTCATAGTTTCATTGAGTTAGACAAGGCTGTGATCCAAGTGATCAGTTTGGTTAGTTTTCTGTAATCATGGTTTCCATTCTCTCTGCCCCTTGAGGGATAAGGATAAGAGGCTTGTGGAAGCTTCAGTCAATCCTAAAGGAAGTCAGTACTGAATATTCACTGGAAGGACTGATTCTGAAGTTGAAGCTCCAATACTGTGGCCACCTGATGCAAAGAAATGACTTATTGGGGGGGAAAAAAAAACCCTGATGCTGGGAAAGATTGAAGGCAGGAGAAGGGGGGCGACAGAGGATGAGATGATTGGATGGCATCACCGACTTGATGGACATGAATTTGAGCAAGCTCCAGGAGTTGGTGATGGACAGGGAAGCCTGGCGTGCCATAGCCCATGGGGTCACAGAATTGGACATGACTGAGCAACTGAAGGGTATATAATTCTTCATACTTTGAATCTTTTCATTATCATCGCTCTTTAATAAGAATAAAGATATTTCAGGTCACTTCCTTAACTAAATAGAATCAAATAGATCTAAACTATGATATAGAGCTAAATATTTAGGCATTAACCTCAGCACATCCCTCAAAACTCTTGGAAAACTCCCTAGTATCAACTTAATTTTACTAATAAAAGCAGAATAAAAGATACTTACCTTACGGCTTAAGCAATGGAATACGACTGACTTTCCATAAAATTCAATTTCTTGAAAAATTACAGCTCCTTCTCCTGCAGATTTGGTCCTTCTCCAGAAAATGGCATTAACTGTAGCTTCTGGTCAGCTTGCACTGAGTCAGATCACAGTGGGACGTGGATCAAATACTCCTAAGTGCCTATTTCAACCTTCATTCTCCCCTTTACTCTTAGTGACAGAAGCCTGATTTTCAGCTGGACACTCTGAAACCCAGAATAAGATATACTTTCCAGTTTCCCTTTCTATAGTTTTGGCCTATGATATACGTGCTGAAGTGATTTATGGGAAAGCTGCTTAAAAAGGAGCTGACTGACGGGGAGGCATCTCTGTTCTTCTGCCTTCTGTCCCCATTTTGTATGCGATAGCTGGAGCTTCAGCAGCCATCAAGGATCATCATATGATGACTTTAAGGAATGATGGCATGAAAGGCAAAGGCTGGGGCCCCTAGTGATGTCAGAGAACCACCTTCCAGGCCTGGGCTGCTGTCTCTGGCCTTTTCTATTTAAGAAAACACAAACTTTTATTATGTTATTCCCACCTTTTGTGTTTAAATTATATGCAGCTGAACAAAACCTTAGCAAAACCTGAGGGCTCGCCAGTCTTCCCACTCACATGACAGACTAAGAAGTCTTTTTCAGACAGCGGTACCCCAAGCAGCTGCCACCAATCAGCAAGTGATGTTTATCATCCTGGTGACATATTCAGAAGTCAGACTCCCCTAAGCTTACTAGTCCTCACCATTACCATGACATTTTGGCATTCACAATGTGACGATCATGATCTCTTCCAAGCTGATTTTATTACTTGACTTTCAAAATTCCAGAGCAAACAGCATTTTAGAGTTACATCATCAGTATTAAAGGAAAAAAATCTAATTTCTTTCCCCAGACATTTATCAAAGTTCCTATGCAGCAGCCACTATACTAACACTGAAGTTATCAAGTAAGATAGTTGCTACTTGGATTAATTCAGCCTGGTTCATTCAAATAACTTACCAAATCTCTTCCATAGTCTAAATAAAACTTAAGTTTCTAATTTGAATCAATGAGGTATACACGGCAGGGATGGGGCTGGGAAATGGTAAAATTAGATCATCACTGCTTTCCAAAATGCTTCTGCTGATTGGGGTGAGGATGGGGTAGTAAAATCAGTGGGGAAAAATGTTCACCATTAATAACCTGCACTTTAAGATACCTTTGAGGGACTTCCCTGGCAGTCTGGTGGAAGTCTGTGCTTCCAATGCAGGGGGCATGGGTTTGATCCCTGGTCAGAGAACTAAGATCCCATGTGCTGTGCAATGCAGCAAACTAAAAAACAAAAAAAAAAAAATTAAAAGGTACCTTTCAGTGTGGTATTCCAAAGTCTTTTTTTTTTTTTTTTTTGTATAGGAGACTGCTGCTGCAGCATGTGCAAAAATATCAACCCTCTCTTCTTTTGCTTAAACCTATAAATCTATACATACTTGACTCATTGATGACTTCAAGCCCTTGATCATGAGGCTCTCTGCTACTTGGAGACACATAACTACACATTTACCATGTTAAAGGCTCTGAGAAGTCCTGCAGTGAAGAATGCTTTTACCTTTGATCCCACAGTACCATCTAGGGTCAAAATATTGTGGCCCAAAGCTGACTACAAGGAAAATAAGAGTGCAGGCAGAAAGCCTTCAACTTGGCCTCCAAGTTCTCTGCCAGAATTGGCTAGAATGACTTTTCCTGAAGTGCTGCTTATTAACGTACTGTCTCTGATGGTCCATAAGGAGAGGACACTTCATCAAGCCAGTCTGTCTTTGTGGTGGTATCTCTGATGTTGAAAAAGACCGGACCTCTGCCTGAAGGCTTCTCCACATTCATTACACTTGTAGGGTTTTTCCTCGTTGTGGATTCTCACATGCTGAGAGAGATGTGAGTTTAATCGGAAGGCTTTCTGGCAAATAGAACATTTGAAAGGTTTTTCTCCAGTGTGAATCCTATGGTGTCGAATAAGGTCTGAGGTCAAACTGAAGGCTTTCCCACACTCATTACACTGGTGGCTTTTGGAGTGGCTGTGGATTCGCTGATGGTGGGTGAGGAGAAGGGCCTGACTAAAGGTTTTCCCACACTCTTTGCACTGACAGGGCTCCTCCTGACTGTGAATTCTCTGGTGTCGATTAAGGTGGGAGCTGCGCCGAAAGTTCTTTCCACAGTGGATACATAGATAAGGTTTCTCTCCAGTATGGATTCTGAGATGTTCCAAAAGGCCTGCATTCTGGCTAAAGACTTTTCCACACTCCTTGCACTGATATGGCTTCTCACCAAGATGGATTTTCTGATGTCTGACAAGGTGTGAACTTCTCTGAAAGGCTTTCCCACATTCATGACACTGATGACCTTTTTCTCTAGAGCAGATTTTCTGATGTCCAGGAAGACTCAAACTCTGACACACTTTAGCTTCACAGAGTTTTTCTTTCTTGTGTGAACTTTCATGCTTAATCAGGTCTGAGTGCTGGAAGAACCCTTGCCCATGTTCTGAGCATTTATAGTCAGTTTTCTCCTTGGGCTCAGCCTGCTGCCTATCCAAGTTAGAGTCCTTGTAATGAACCTCCATGGGTTCAGATGGTTTCACAGATGATTCCACTCTTCCACAGGCGTCTGTCTCTACAACCAGCTTCCCATTCTCAATCCTTTTTGCCTCCCCTGAAACATTAAGTATATAACACCAATTATTTGCTTTTTGGTGCTCAGGAAAAGGAATCGGCAATTAGGAGGATAAAATTGAATCAAGCTACGTGTGCAAAATGGAAATGTGGATGTTTGTGTTGCATATAACATACATGGAATGATACATAAGAAAATGTTTCCCAGTGGCTGCTTTGAGAGGATTATGGTGAGAGATGACTTATTTTAAATGGTTTGAAGTCACGTGATACATATGCATATATACATACAGAGAGAAGTTAGCAAGCAAGTAAACAGTCATAAAGGGCAGGGCTCTATGTTCTTTTTTGTTTTTCAATCTGCTTATGGCTTCAGTGAAGAAAATACTGAACATTTTCCTGCCTTCACTCCTTCCTTCCTAAACCCATCCTAAATGCCAATCATTACTGTAGGCACTGAGGTTATCATCAAGTAGGATAAAAACTTATTTATTTTTTATGAACTCTTTTTAAAGGAGAGACAGAATCATAAACAAGTAGTGGGAAAATAACGTAAAGTTTGTGCCAGGTATAGCAGCAACATAGAAGAAAAAAATGATTGTTACAATTTTATCTTTGAGAACTTTTTGCTAATCTAGTTTTCTATAAATTACCATAAAACATCAACCACCAGGCAAAACCAGGAAGTAAGAACATATCATACAACTTAAGTTTTTGAATAATTTATAATGGCTATATTACTTTAAAAACTTCAGTTAATTTAGGCAAAATGATGAGATCACTGGTCTCAAAATTGAAGAAAAAGCATACAGAATTGCAGAGTCTGAAAAGAACATACAATTGGAAGTATTTAAAAGTGAAGTTAAACAAATAAGGACCTACGGTATAGCACAGGGAACTCTACTCTGTAATGGCCTGTGTGGGAAAAGAATCCACAAAATAGACATATTGAAGATGCATAACTGATTCACCAAACTGTATACGTGAGACTAACATGACATTGCAAATCAACTAGACACCAATTAAAAAATTTTAAATGTGGCTATACACATAACTGATTTACTTTGCTGTATAGCTAATGGCTGTATGTTCTTGATAATGGTCTGCCATGTGGAAATTAGAAAGCTAGGTCAATTAAATACCCAGGGCAAATAAGAGAAAGGGATAGCACTAGAAATGAAGAAATGAACTGGAAATGAAGACATGCAGACATGGTGCCAATTTTATCACTGATTAGCTGTGTTTCTTAGTGATTTAAATCCTCTGGGCTCAATGTCCTCACCAATAAATCAAAAAAACATTGGGCCACAAGACCTTGAGGCTAACATGAAGTCCACAAAAATGTCTTAGCCTTTCCTAATCTCCTTGGACAGCAGTAACTGCTTTCCTGTGTGGTTCAGTAGATCCATTATAGTTCATTGCTTTAATAATTCACTTATAGATGTGGCACAGAAGAGATAATAAACAATGTTTGCTGAATAAACACTGAGCTCAGACACCAGGGAGAGGGTGAGAGGGAACAGCAGATAGGAGCATGACGTCCAGCAGCATGAATGGGATGGAAAGCGGAATGAGAGTAAAAGGAGAAGTGGATGGAGAAAACAGAAGAGTGAGAGAGTCTAAACCGCACGAACAACAAACGAAGGAAGCTTACTCTGTGTGAGTAAGATAAAGACAGCAAGCAGAACATTTCAAAAGTTGAGAGTCAATGAGAAAGCGAAAATGAAGGGTCGGGGGAGGAGGTATCAGAGAAAGTAAAAGCACATGTTGGGGAGGCAGAGTAGAAACACTAGAAACCTAATTGGGTGTAAGGGCTTTGACAAGAGGATGAATAGCCCCCATGGGGAGGGAATGAGAGAACAGTCTTTTCCGTGAGGACAGAATGACACACACAACTAAAAGGAAATGCAGGGGCCTCCAAAACTGAAAAACAACCTAAACTTTGAGTGTAAAATAACATTTTTCAACAGATCTAGAAGGTAAGGAACAATTTCAAGAATCTACTGTTGTTGAATCTACTTTTTACATTTAAAATATATACCCATCATTGATTACATGGCATAAATTCATTTCTGCAAGGCTGTTTAGAAAAAGTAGGCCTCTCTCTTTTGGCTACTTTACTCAGAAAGCTTCCAGAAGAAGAGGAATTTTGAACTATACTCAGAAACTGTGCAGGGGAACCATGCAGTAAGTAAAAGTAGGCTTTACAATTGAAATCAGCCTTGCATCAAATAGATATATACTGAAGGTCTACTCTAGGCGAGGGATGGTAGCAGACTCAGGAGACAAAACAAAGCCCTGTCCTTTGGGTCTGGCAGGAGGAAAAGAGAAGTAAACCAGCAATTCTAATATAATATGATCAGTTCCATGGTAGCTTTAGCAGCAGAGGTGGGGAAACTGATCTAGACTTGGGGGGATTTAGGAAGGACAGAGAAAGTGATATCTAAGCTAGCTGTGAAGGAAGAGTAGGAATTAGCCAGAGAGAGTGAGGAAGAAGTATTCCAGACAGACAAGGTGGGAAATGGACTCAGCATGAAGAGAAACACACGTGAGAGCTGATGGAATCAAGGATGACTAATTGTCCCAGTGTGCCTGGGAATGAGGGTTTTCCCAGCACATGGAACAGTTGGAATGAAAAGTCTCCAGCAAACTGAAGCAAGCTGATTATGTTAGGGAATACAAGGCTGCAAGGTCTGCAAGTGCCAGAGTATGCTAGGTGAGACTTCTGTTAAGAGCTATTGGGAGTGAGTAAAGGTGATGGGTTGTTTCTTAGTTCATTGAAGGTCTTCAAGGAGGGGAGCAACAGTAATGAATTTGTGTTTAAATGGTGGAGAATGAACAAGAGGTAATTTAACTTTAGCAGAAGCACCAAGATGAGAGATGGTAAAACAAAAAAGATAAACAGGGCTTGTTACCAGACTGGAAAGAGGAGAAGAATGAAAGGGATAAATATTAGAAAGAGAGATGTCAGAGTCTAGAGCAAAAAAAAAAAACACAAAAGAAAATCCAGACAACATTTAGAAATAAAAGGCAGTAGTCATTTACAATAACTGGAAGGTGGTAAGAAAAAATAAGTAGTGAATCATGTGGCTGGCATTCTTTCCCTTGGGAGAGAAACAAGCACTCCTTTTTCATTCACACCCCTGCCCCCCAGTAATGGGGAGAAGAGAAAGGTAAAGGTTCACACAGGAGAAGAATTCAGTTTTAATTAAACAGAAAAAAACCAAACTAGAAACACTCAAAAACAGAAACAAGGGTTAGGGAAAAAGGAAATGTCTGGGGTAAAGGAAACTTTTCTGTCTTGATTGTGGTGATGATTAGACAACTGTAATTATTTCATGTTTGTGGAAACTCATTGGCCTGTACACTTACAAAGAGTGAATTTTAGAGAATGTAAACTAACCTCAATAAACAGGACTCAAAACAAAAACAAAAAAGCAAAATGCTAAGGGTGCCGAGCAAGGCCTCCAGGCAGAACCACAAATCTCACATGTGAAGATGCAGGCTTCTTACCCTTCTCTCTCTCGGGCTCTGGGACGTCACCTTCAGGTTGGACCTGCCGCTCCGGCACGGCTTTTGCAGGGGCTGTCTCCTCCATGAACACTTCCTGTTTCTTTGCCTGGTTTGGGTCCTGGGGATGATTAGGTACACGTGGGTTTAGGAGGAAACTGCTGTTCAGAAAAACACTTCAATGTTTAGAAAAGGAAGCGAAGAGAAGGGCAAAGAAAAGAGACTGGAGAACCTGAAGCATATTCAGTTTCCTCCCAGCAGAGGCAGGGTGGCTGAGGTAAGAGTTTCAGCAAGAAACAACCAGACTGCAAAGAAACGGAACCCAAGCTGAGCAGTTCTCCCACTGCTGAAGTCATGGCCACGGCCCTGGCCCAGCGTGTCAGCTCCTGCTTTCTTGCAAAGGGGTACACCTGACCCTTACCTCTTGTCCTGTTCCTCCCAGCTCCGGCTGCAAATCCTCCAGGAAAACCACCGCATCGTCCCCGCTCTCCGGATGATGCTCCTGTAACCGGGCCTGGAGCTCCTCAGGCAGGATGGTCAGAAACTGCTCCAGCACCAGCAGCTCCAGGATCTGCTCCTTGGTGTGGGTCTCAGGCTGTAGCCATTGTCGGCAGAGCTCCCGGAGCCGGCTCAGTGCCTCTCGAGGTCCTGTGGTTTCTTCATAGCGCAACTGCCTGAACTGCTTGCATAAGGGCTGCTGCCTGAAGCCTGTGCCGTTTCCCTGCAGCTTGACTCCCTGTTCCTGAGCAGAGAGGTGATCCTCCCTCACCACCCGAAACCCCTCCTTCTTCAGGTTCACAGGAGCCAGGGAAGGAACGGTTCCCCATGCTGTCGCCATCTCCACCTTCAGACTGCTCTATTTTGGGCAACTTTCTTTTGACTGCCTCCTCAGGGATACCTCTGAAAATGTAATAACAAGAATCACGGAAATAGTAATAGTAGTAGTAATGATAATAACTGCAATAGCAATACCCCTTTGTTGGATTTATACATTTCCAATAATTACTATCCATTTCTCCTCTCTCTCTGAAACAACCATACAAAATGAGAAGACTGTTTTACAGAAGATTGCCAGCTAACAGCATAAATAACAGATTTGAAAAAATCACCATTCTGTAGCCCTTGATGAAATAACTGATTCAATCAAGGACCACAAATGGGTGAAATCACTGGGTAAAAAGGAGTAAGGGGAAAGGATAATCTCAGCCTCAAAGAATCACCACACTGATTGCTTATGAATTACAAAGGGAAGGATGGCGCTATCCAGCAGTCAGATGAAACCTAGCAACACCAACAGTAAGATAACTGACCTTGTGCCTCAATTTCTTACACAGCATTTTTACTAGACATGTTTAACACGAATCTAATAATGAGGAAACTTTCAGATAAATCCAGAATGTTTAGAATGCAGTTTATCTACAAGAGATATGCACTTTTCTAAACATCAATTTCATGAAAATAAAGAGTGAATGTGGGAAAGGTATTTCTCTAGATTAAAGAGATACAGCAAAATGTAACAAGTGAAATTTGCTCTTGAATAAAAAAAATACAAATGTTTTGAAGAATTCAGAAATCTGAATAATAGATAGGCAAACCAAATAGAGCCCAAAGGCTGTATTTTTACTTAAAGTTTTACTGGAATATTGCTGCTGCTGCTTAGATGCACAGTCATGTCTGACTCAGCAGGGATCAAACCCGAGTCTCCCACATTAAAGGCAGACTCTTAACCCACTGAGCCAACAGGGAAGATTGATTTTTTTCTTATTGGAATACAGCCAAACCCATTTGGTAGACAGTGTTAACATCTGCTTTCAGAAATACACTAGCAGGACTGAGGACTTGAACAATGGAGCACTGATCCCTGCTCAGTCAAAAATCCAAAAATCTGTGTGCTACTTACTATCTCTGCTGCAAAAACAAAGGAACTGATGAGCAAGGGTAGGAAGCTAAAACAGCTTCAACAGGATCAGGATTCAAATTCTAGTTCTTTTGACTCCACATGATCTCTAATCAAACACAAACTTTCCCCCACTTAAGGATCTGTAAAATGAAAATACATGTACTATATGTACTGAAAAAACCCATGTATAAGTGGACCCATGTAGTTCAAACCCTTTTGTTTAAGGATCTACTGGAGTTATCACAGAGACTGTACCACCTGCAAAGCTCAGCTATTCTGGCCCTTCACAGAAGACGTGTGTAGATCTGAGAGTCTCCTCAGGTGGGATACAGTTTTGTGGTCATGTAAGAGAATAGCCGTATTCTCAGAAGACAGTACTAAAACTTATTTTCAAATGTTGCAAGGAGAGGGGAGTCTGTGAAGAGGTATGTGGAGAGAGGGAGAGAGAAAAAACACAAATGTAGCAGGAAGTTGACAAGAGCTGCTAGATGAGGGGTATATAGTATTGACCATACTATTCTTACAACTTTTCAGTAGATTTGAAAATTCTTCAAAAGTTGAGAGGGAGAAAAAAGACACAAAATGAATAAAACTGTTTGTATGTTCATTCATTGAAGCCAATATCAGAATTAACTAAAAGAACATAAGGATATTCACAACTTACCTCATTGATTGTCTAGGTGCCACACTCTTTAGTTGCTGGAGATACAGAGATGAAAGAACCTCTGGCCTCTATAGCTCTCTGCCCCACAAGAAATCAAGTAAATAAGCAATTACAGTTGAATGTATTAAGTGCCACGGTGAAGGTAGACACAGGATGCTAGCAGAGCTCAGTGGTAAGACACTTAATCCCTGTTAGCAGGTCAGAAAAGACCTCTTGAAGGTAGCCCTTCTGACTCATAAAAGACATGTGAAAATCAGACAAGAAAATACAGAAAGGGTATTCCAGACAGAGAAAAACCTGAGCACAGAGCTGTTGGAAAACCTCACATGTTCTGGGTAGTTGTTAGTTATGGCTGGGAAAAGGGTAAATGGGGCTGGGACCTGGGAGACACCTATGTGTAAGGAAGAGAAGTAAGAAGGAATAACCAGAAAGGTAGAAAAACAAAGACAGTAGAATCCAAGAGACAAGGGGATCTGTTTCTACAGGTGTGGAGTGGTGGAATGAGCCTGAGCCTCAGACTGGCCTGGGTTCCAATCCCACTCTGTCACTACACTGTTCACTCATTTGTAAAATGAAGATAATACCTAATTCAGAGACATGTTTTGAGGTAAATGAGGGCATCTCAATTAGACAGTAGTCCTCACTCACTGCAACTAGAGAAAGCCTTGCACACAGCAATGAAGACCCATCCACAGCCAAACATTAAAACCAAAACAAACAGAAAAACCCCAAAACTTTCCATGTCTCCTTGTCCATAACTATATCGTGCTCAGTAGCATCTGACTTTTTGCAACCCTATGGACTGGTAGACCACCAGGCTTCTCTGTCCATAGGATTTTCCAGGCAAGAATACTGGAGCGGGCTGCCATGTCCTCCCTCCAGAGGATCTTCCTGACCCAGGAATCGAACCCATCTCTTGCATCTCCTGCACTGCAGGTGAATTCTTTACTGCTGAATCATCAGGGGAGCCCATAACTATATTAGTATTTCTAAAAAACACAAACACAAACAAAAAAAAGTCAGTGACTTCCCTGACAGTCCAGCAGCCAAGACTCTTTGCAACAAATGCAGGGGTCCTGAGTTCAATCCCTGGTCAGAGAACTAGATCCCACATGCCACATCTAGAAGATCCAGCATGTCACAACTAAAACCCAGCACAGCCAAATAAATTTTATTTAAATAAATATTATTTTAAAAAAACAAACAGAGGTCACTGCAACCTCTGTAAAGGCAATTCTGGTCATTGGATAGGGAGAACAGTCACCCAGTCACAGGAAAATGAGAAAAATGGCACAAGTAAGCAAAAATTAGTCTTTCAAAAAACAGGACATTGAAAGGAAAAAGATATATAGGACCTAAGCTAGGAGAGGGTAGCATAAAGGACAGGTATGTTATGTATCATCTTTATGCCAATGATTTCCTTATTTTTCTGCCCAGACCTCTGAAAGATTTTTCTTCTGGCTATATGGTTCCTGGGCACCTTACAAAAAGCCTATCAAATGCAACATGTCAAAATGAACTCAGAGAGTCTTCCTGGTGGCTCAGTGGTTAAGAATCCACCTGCCAATGCACGAGACATGGATTCAATCCCTGGTCTGGGAAGATCCCACACGCCTCAGAGCAACTAAGCCTGTGTCCCACAACTGTTAAGCCTATGCTCTGGGGCCCAGGAATGGCAACTATTGAGCGCAAAAGCTGCACTACTGAAGCCCATATGCCTTTGAGCCTGTGCTCCATAACAAGAGAAACCACCTCAATGAGAAGCCCATACACTGCAATGAAGAGAACCCCCCATGCCCAGCAATGAAGACCCAGCACAACCTTAAAAAAAAACACACAACAAAACTCAGAGAATTATACCATCAATGTTTTGAACAGGCTCTTGGTATGTGGGGACTCTTGATTCTGATGACTCTTGAGTGACTCTAGAGATAAGTGAAATAGTATCTGCCAATTGTTGGCACACACTTCTGAATCACTATAGTATAAGGCTCACTCACTTAGTGGCTGTGCCCAGTTAGGTTCCAAATTCAGTTCGCTGTTATATAGTATCACTCCCAGCTGATACTTATTTGTCAAAACAGGATTTACAATCTAAAACGCCAATCCTGCTGCAGCTGACCCTTAAACAACAGGAGAGTGAACTACATGGGTCCACTTATACATGGATTTCTTTTTTTTCAAATAGGCCAAATCTGCAATGTGGCCCTGTGAGTAGAGAGAGCTGACTGTAAAGTTATACTTGGATTTCCGACTTCACCATGGGCCGCTAACCAGTATTGTTCAAGAGTCAACTATATTCTTAAAAAAAGTGAAAAAATGTCCATGAAAGTAATGATTGTTAGCCAGAAAATAGTTAGGTATTATGATGGTGAATTTTCTTTGACAACTTGACTGCACCACCGGGTACCCAGATATTTGGCCAAACATTACAGTGGGTGTTTCTGTGAGGGTGTTTTCGGATGAGATTAACATTTAAATAAGTGGACTGAGTAGAGCAGATGGCTTTTATTAATGTGAGTGGACTTCATCCAATCGGGTGAAAGCCAGAATAGAACAAAAAGGCTGCTGACTTCCCCCAGTAAGAGAAGTCACCTGCCTGACGGCCTAAAAGCTGAGAAACCAGCGTTTTTCCTGTCTCCAGTCACCCGATTTCAGTCTTGCCTTCCAGTCTGGTCTCATCTTGAGTTCCCGGCTGTAGACGCTTAAAAACCTGTCAGATGTTTTTCCTTTGCTCAAAACCTTCCTAATACTCTTTCCACATCAAGAAATCAACAAATTCCTTACACAACATCCACTTTTTCTACAGGCCTCCTCCCACCCCCATCTCTCTGACAGCATTTTCTACACACCTTCCCCTTGTTCACTGTGCTCCAACCACTCTGGGCTCCCAGCTACTCCTCGAGTATGATAAGCGAGCTCCTGCTTTAGCGCCTTTGCATTTGCTGTTGCCCCTTACTAGAAAATTCGTGTCTGCAAAGGCCACGTAGGTTTTTTAAACCTCCCTCAGGCTTTTGCTCAAAGTCACCTTCTAAGGCTTAACTTTATACATATTTAAAATTGAGCTCAATGGATAAATATATATATACACACACACACACGCAGAAGATTGTGCCTCTATAAACAAGAACCACAGCATCATTCCTCTCCTAGGCCCCAAGACTGACATCTCCTGTCCTCGCCCGCTCAGAGTCCACACGTCTCCTCCATTGGGTAAGGCTTCTCCGCACCCGCAAGGAATCGGCTGCTCCCCAGCCCACGGGCCGCAGTTACTCCCCAAACTGGAGCGCAATCACCACTCACCCCTCCAAGGACCCACAGGAAAAGCCAAAAGCTTTCAAGCAGCTTGTTAGCTCTTTACTGAGCGGCCGCTCTCGCTCCGCGGCGCTTTTGACCGTCGCTCTAGGAATGCTGGAGGACTGCGGCTCGATGGCGCTCCTACGAGGCGGCCAAATTCAGGCTAGTAGTTGGTTGAGCGGTCTCGGAGTCCAGAGGCTGGGAGGGGTGCCCCAAAGCTGGGAGGGGCGTCCAGGTGTGTTTTTAGGTTTCTTAAGTTTTTAACCCGAAATTTATTTCATTTATGTAGATGACACGCAAATTCGTGAAAGCTGGCGTGTTTTGGGGCTTTCCAGGTTCCCTCAGTTCAGTTCAGTCGCTTAGTGGTGTCCAACTCTTGCGACCCCACGGACTACCAACCTTAGCGGTAATCACCCTGCTAATGCAGGAGACTTTAGAGACACAAGTTTGATCCTTAGGTTGGGAAGATCCTCTGGAGTAGGAAATGGCAACCCACTCCAGTATTCTTGCCTGGGAAATCCCATGGACAGAGGAGCCTGGCGGGTTACAGTCCATGGGGTTGCAAAGAGTTGGACGTGACTGAGCACACATACACAGGCACGGAAACAGGCCAGCTCACTTTAGTGTTATCACAGCCGGTATTCCACTTTGCTCACTCACATAATTAAGACACGGACACATATTTTACTATTCTCCCCAATTAAAAAAGTTATCAAATACAGTGGCAAAAATAAATGTAAAAGTGTTTTTAAGTTGAACATGTATATATGTACATATGCAAATATACAATGAATGTATATTTGCCAGGTTTAAGGTAACAAAAAATTAAGGAATGTTACCAAATGCAGGGTTGTGTGCTGGATGCAGTAGGCCAAAGAAACCAAATGTGGGCGTTTTAAAGCAGAGAGGTTTATTGCAGGACCAAGCAAGGCAAACTCTTCTTGGTGTGTCCTCAAAACTACCCCAACTCCTCAAAGAGTTTCACCAAAGCATTTTTTAAAAGTCAGGTGAGGGAGGCGGGGTTGTCAGGAACCTGATCAGCTCTTGCACAGTTCTCTGACTGGTTGGTGTTGAGGGAACAGAGCGGTTAACATTACTACTACTTAGTGAAGTATTAGTTGTTCAGTTGTGTCTGAGTCTTTGCAACCCTATGGACTGTAGCCCACCAGGCTCCTCTGTCCATGAAATTTTCCAGGCAAGAATAACTGGAGTGGGTAGCCATACCCTTCTGCAGGGAATCTACCCGATCCAGGGATCCAAACCTGGCCTCCTGCATTGCAGGCAGATTCTTTACCCAGGCAAATAAGGCAGTCTGAGTCACCTTATTGGTACTTTGGGCCTGTAGGTCTAGAGGCATGATCATCAAGTATTTCATTTCTTCCATTTGGTGGTAATGTTAGCATCTGTAAAACAACTCAGGAGAGTGCATCAGATATTATTATCTATGTACATCAGAGAGGAGCTACAGCAGAGGATAGAAGGGAGGTGTTTGTACCAGGAAGATCCCATAGGGTCCTCCTCAATTACAGTCTAT
The DNA here is from genome assembly GCF_032405125.1 of Capricornis sumatraensis. Taxonomy (NCBI): domain Eukaryota; kingdom Metazoa; phylum Chordata; class Mammalia; order Artiodactyla; family Bovidae; genus Capricornis; species Capricornis sumatraensis. Next base: position 33,893,691 of record NC_091090.1, read on the forward strand.
TACTAAGGGAGAGAATAATCAAGCATTATTTTCTCCAAAGTATGCGAAGGGTAGGGGTGGGGGTAGGGTGGTGTCACGACTAAAATAAATTCTGCCAAAGAAAACAGAAGTATTCCCTCTCTTGCCCACATCATCACAAACTGTATTTTTATTATCTGTGAACAAAATAAACCCTTAAAAAAATCCGAACAAACTGGTTTAATCAGTTGGTAGTTTTGAAACAAGTATCTTACTAACCATTGTTTTATCACACAATTCATATTGTTTCAAGCCTGAAATGATCATAACAGAAAAAAAATTCCATTATCAGGAGAGTTCTTTTTCCCCTTGTGTGTCAAAAACTTAAAAATATCTTTTAAAAGTTTAACTTAAAAAAAAGTTAAAGTAAAATGTATATATTTAAAAACTTTTCCTTAGGCTAACAAATCCAATCAATGCGAATATTTTACTAGTTAAAAGTTAATAATTCTGTCCTGCAGGGAAAATACATATCTCATTTTTTTCAAGAGCTTTCCCTCAAAAAAAAATTATACAAGAGGTAAACATAAATTTCGATTTTAAAAGGAAGCAAATATATCCTAATTCATTTATTACCACTTTCAAACTCCCTACCATGGTTGGCTTAAATATCACTCATATTATCAAGGCTGAGATTACTGTCATTGCATTGGATATCCCATGAAAATAAAAACACAATGAAGCTAGACAAAGAAGAGCTTTTTAACAAGAATTCAAGGTGTGCATTTTTAAGTAGGCTGTATTTTTTAGAAGCGGTACAGGTAGATAAAGTGAGAATAAATCAAAATATCATTTTTACCAAGACAGAGCTACATTTCACTAATAAATCACTTTTTGAACTTGAGATTTTCATTTTCTAAGATTATCCTCATTTCTGTAAACAAAATGGTCATCTATATGTTTCCATCAGGTCCAGGTCCACGATGTTTAAAATAAAAGCTTCCTTTTCTATATGATCAGTAAGAGGAACTATTGCATTATAGCCATGAGATACAAGTATCTTTTTGTAATGATTCTTTCCACTATTCTGTCTGCTTCCACCCATACTCATTCATTACTTTGAATTATGACATAGAAAAATTTGTAGTCAATCATTGTTCTAAAAATCAAAAACTTCCAAATAAATCTAATAAACCTAATTCATAGTTTAATTCTAGGAAATCCATAACTTTAAAACCAGCATATTAATAGACTAATAACTACAAATGCTAAAAAGTAATTTAATAAAATTAAGCAAACATTTCTGAATAAATGCGGAAACTCCTAATAAAATAGGAATAGATGGATGCTTCCTTTATATGGAAAAACACACATACACACATCTCAAACCAAAAAACCTCCCTCATGCTTGATAGTGAAACTTCATAAGTATCTTCATAAAAATGCAGCTGAATTTATTAGGTTAAGAGCAAAGAGACGAGGAATTCCCAAGGGATCCAGGGGTCAGGACACCAGGCTTCCAGTGCAGAGGGAAATAAGATCCTGTATACAGCTTGGTGCAGCCAAAAGAGAGAGACAGAAGTCCACCAATCTTACCTTGGTTTACTTAGGAGCCACAGTTTCTGAGCTGCATCTTTTCCTCACGTGAGAAAGACAATTCACTGAATGGCTACCAGAGCTTTTAGGGCTTAAAGGGAACATGATTAAGTGTTTCCCAAAATAGCAATTCAAAAGTCAAATAAGGGGGAAATATCTTCAAGTTCTGTAATAAAGAACTGATTTATTATTTGAAGAGTTCTTATGATCAATAAGAAAAAGATCAGAAACTCAGTAGGAAGATACACAAATATATAATGTGGATAATTCACACACAGAAAAGAATTACAATTATTATACATACTCAACCATACTCTTAAATAAAAATGAAATGCCATTTTCACCTATCAGATTGGCAAAGATTCAGATTCAAAAGGTTTAGAAATACAATATTGGCAGGTGAGTGTGTAAACCAGTGCATCCTCTTTGGAAAGCAATGTTACAATGGCTATTAAAAGCACTTTGAGGTTAAATATAATATTCTTAGACTTCGACCACTCTATCAAAAACGTCCACCATTTCTGGCTCTAGCCCCTTCTTTTCTTCATAGCATACTACAATTTATAATTATTTGTCTGTTAACTATTTAAAGTCTGTCTCCCCAAGTTAGCATGTAAAATTCTATGATGGCAGGTGTCAAGCCTAATTTGCTTTTTGGTTTATCCCTAATATCTGCTATGTTGCCTAGTACATGGAAAGCACTTGTATTGGTAAATACCTTCCCTTTGATTCAATAATTCCACTTCTAGATGGCCATTTTTAGATGACACAAAGCATTCTTTTTCACCCAATAATTAATTCTATTTTTAGATGAGCATGCTATAGATGATAACACTCATACATCTACAAAGATTTTCACAAGTATTGTATAATAGCAAAATACAAAAAAAATCTTAAATATCAGATATAATATGGTTCATCCATACATTAGAATACTATAAAGTCATTAAAAGATATATTTATATGCATTGATATAAAACATCTCCAAGCTATGTAGATTCTTCTGTATAGTGTGGTATAAATGGAAATATATATACCTAACAAGAGGGCTTTCACTCAACCCTCTTTGGGAAAATCTCAAGCTAATGTGATCCAGTGTCTGTCAAGTTACATACTGGGGTAAAAGTGCCTCTCTACATCAACTATGCCCTGCCAGATTCTAGAGCCACATCTTTTGACTTTCAGCTCTGTGGGCTTTCCAGGGTCTTGAGGCTTGAAAAGGGGCTTATCCAAATTAGATAGTTTTCATTTGTACTGAAGTCTGAGCTTGGTCAGGTATCACTAGATGACAATAAGGTCTTATCACAGACCACAAGTGGAGCTCACTGTAAATGTCTTCTCAGCACTGGTGCTAGCCAGTCTCTCCATGTTAACTCTCTTGTCCAAGTGGTCCTTCCTGATCTGATCTTTTCATGAGCTCTACCAACCATTTCTTTGTACCTCCTCCTTTTGCTCTTTCTCCTCATCTAGCTGGCACCTAATCTACTCATTGGAATACCCAACTCTGTATCGTTATCTTTTTAATGTCTATTTTTATGGGTAAACCCTAGGACTCTTTCAATCAGGTCCTTGGCTTCTGATAGTCATGGCCAAGTTTTTCAAGATAATATTGGCTTTCAGTGCATGTACTATATATATATATATATTTTTTCTTCTTTTTAAGTCATTCAGCACTGTAGTGGGCACCTGTTGGTTGCCTACCCCTGCCTTCCTAACATTACTCTAATATGGATACTCAGGTATCCATTCCTTGCCCACACAGCCCATAAGGTGAGCAACTCGGCAGATCAGGAGTAAGTCATTCTATTTCCGCAGCAATGATATATCCAGAAGCAGGTGGTGGCGGGGGTTGGGGGGAAGGCAGAAGGGGAGGTTGGGGGAAGCATGTGACCTAAGCTAATCTAATTAGGCTGAGTCTCAGTAGTCTTATTTGGAATGCCAAGACAAAAATTTTCCTTCTCTCTTCATACGTGGACCAGGAAATACATAACCAAACTCAGGAGCTTTGGCAGCCTATTATTTAAGGGAAACAAGCTAGAAGAGGAAAATGAGCCAATAAAACTAACTTTTAACTCTGTTAAATGCAAACCAGAAGTATACACTCAATTGAATCCTTTGTTTTTTCCGGGATTCTCCTGGTTTTCCTTGGGTAAATGAATGGCTCCATGAGGAAGCAACAGGGAAAACAACCGCCCTTTAGGTTAATAGCTTCAACTTTTATCCTGCAATAAACATGCTTTTACATAAACAGGATTCATGGATAGATAAAGAAAATGCCAAAAAGAGATTTCTTAGGAGGGAAGGATTAGGAATGGGGGTAGAAGACTCACATTCTACTGACTCTCCTCCTATAGTGTTTGAATATTTTTAAAAACACGTATACATATTACTTTTACAGTTAAAATTAACAAAATATATTGTTAAAGAAATCTCAAAAAGCAGCTTTTTCTTAAGGAACTTACAGTTGGTACAGTAGCACCATAGAGCCTTTTAATTTTGGTCATTTAAAATTGTTGAAAGTCCTGCTATGGAACAAAAGTCCTTATTTATCATCTTTCCCTTTTGTTTTTCGATACACCATCTCTCGGAAACTAGTTAGGATTTTATTCTCTCTCTTCCGTCTCTCTTCTTGGTTAAAGGATGCAAGGGCTCTCTTCTCATCAGCACTATAGATCTGATTCTCTTTACGCAGGCGCACAGCCTCCATTCTGCGATGCCTGCTACCACTCATAACATAACCTGCGCATTCAAAGGAAGCAATCTCTTCACTTGTCAACCCAATTTCACCTCTTCGTGGGATACGCTTTCCGGCTTTTACATACTCAGCCATAGCGGCACCTTCACCTGGAAGCAAAGCATGACCATAGTTCAAAGGCTTCTCATCTTGAGAGGTGTGTATAATAGGTGCCTCTGGACCTATTAGATCCATGTTATCTGCAATCTTTGACTGCTCAATCCAGATGTCTTCTGGCAACTCCTCTTCTGAATCCTCATAGCTTGAGCCACCGGATTCTTTTTTAGTCTTCTTAGTCTTCTTTTTCTTGGGCTTTTTAGCTCTGCGTTTCTTTTTCTTCTTGACTTTTTTTGCTCTCTTTTTATCATTAGAGCTGGAATTAGTGTCGGAGTCCGAATCCCTGTCACTATTATCAGAATATGTCCTATGTTTTCTTTTGGACTTTTTCTTTCTTTTCTTTTTATTTTTTGAACGACTGGCCTTTTTCCTTTTTTCTTCGGAGCTGGTATCTGAACTGCTGCTCTTCTTGGTCTTTACCTCTTCATCCTCAACCGGGGTGTGTTCATCAGAATCTGGCTCAGGAAACTTTGGAGACAGCCCCCATACCTCAGGAGCTCCCAACTCCCCAATCCTTTCTCTCTCTTTCAGCCGCCTCTGGCGATAGCTCTCCTCCTTCTCTTTCTCACAGTCCTCCACCCACTGCCTGTCGCCCACATAGTGGTGTTGATGGTAACGGTACCCTCCACAGGAGAAAGAAGAGGATGAGAAGTCATAGCTGCGGAGCCCGGGGGGCCGCTTTCGAGACTCAGGGCGGATAAAGGGGTAAGAAGCTCCAACACCCGACCCACTCCACGAAGGCCTGAGGCATTCGCGGTCGCGGGAGTGAGTACGGCTGACCCAAGGGGAGTGTCTGGCCTGCGCGGATGGCGGGCTCTCGGAAGAGCTGCATCGCTGTCTCCCAGAGCCCGGGGTGTCCTCTGGATAGCTGGACTGGGACACTGGCGCCATGGGCCGGTCTTTCACACCCGTGGTTACAACAGGGATCCCGACTGGCCGGCAGTTTTCGCTCCCGCAGGCGCACTAGCAACGGTTCGGTGCACGACTTCCGCTTCCGGCGGTTGCCAGGCGAAGATCTTAATCCGCGTGTGGGCTGTAAGGTCCCTTTTTAGGTGAGGCTGCTAGGAGGGCTCTTCTGGAGAGCAGATAAAGAGGGCGTGGCAGCGCCTGTTTTGGGGATTTACATTCCCCAAGTTGAGCCCCGTGGGAATATTTAGAAGAGGAATTTGCCATCAGTGAATCCCTCTACTGTTCAATCACTCCATTCTTTACCTGGTTATTTTCCTTTAAGCATCTTGACACCATTCTCTTCTACCAGTCTCACTCCGGCTCTCTTTGTCTTTACCCCTTGTTGAAGGTTCCCCACTTCTCCCACTCCTCTTGTTTACCTCTTAAGAAGGACCTCGTCCACTATTTTCATAGCAGAGATACGTTTTTTAATGACTACCAAGTCCCACTTGGAAGCAAACCCCAGAACTTATTTTAAAATAAAAATTTGAGATAGGCCTGAGTTAAGTGAAGACTGGAGTTATGATTTGTATTCTTAAATTCACAGAAACACAGGGAGGCATCCAACTTAATCCAGATTGTCTCTTTACCTAGATGATCTCTTCAGAAACTGTGGTTGGGAATCACGCTCTGCATACACTTTGTTTCCTCTCTAAAATGGCAAATATTTCATGCAAAAGATTGTTCCCCCCGATCTTAAAATGTGTATAGACACTACCTTCATTTTGGTTCTCTATAGTTAAGTTGACCTGCTCAATTAGCAGACTTGGAATGTGACAGGAAAGCTAAGACAGAACTTCAGTTCAGTTCAGTTCAGTAGCTCAGTCGTTTCCGACTCTTTGCGACCCCATGAATCACAGCACACCAGGCCTCCCTGTCCATCACCAACTCCCAGAGTTCACTCAAACTCATGTCCATCGAGTCGGTGATGCCATCCAGCCATCTCATCCTCTCTCATCCCCTTCTCCTCCTGTCCCCAACCCCTCCCAGCATCAGGGTCTTTTCCAATGAATCAACTCTTCGCATGAGGTGGCCAAAGTACTGGAGTTTCAACTTCAGCATCAGTCCTTCCAATGAACACCCAGGAGTTTCAACTTCAGCATCAGTCCTTCCAATGAACACCCAGGACTGATCTCCTTTAGGATGGACTGGTTGGATCTCCTTGCAGTCCAAGGGACTCTCAAGAGTCTTCTCCAACACCACAGTTATAAAGCATCAATTCTTTGGCGCTCAGCTATCTTCACAGTCCAACTCTCACATCCATACATGACCACAGGAAAAACCATAGCCTTGACTAGACAGACCTTTGTTGGCAAAGTAATATCTCAGCTTTTCAATATACTATCTAGGTCGGTCATCACTTTCCTTCCAAGGAGTAAGCATCTTTTAATTTCATGGCTGCAATCACCATCTGCAGTGATTTTGGAGCCCCCCAAAATAAAGTCTGACACTGTTTCCACTGTTTCCCCATCTATTTCCCATGAAGTGATGGGACCAGATGCCATGATCTTCGTTTTTTGAATGTTGAGCTTTAAGCCAACTTTTTCACTCTCCTTTTTCACTTTCATCAGGAGGCTTTTTAGTTCCTCTTCACTTTCTGCCATAAGGGTGGTGTCATCCACATATCTGAGGTGATTGATATTTCTCCCGGCAATCTTGATTCCAGCTTGTGCTTCTTCCAGCTCAGTGTTTCTCATGATGTACTCTGCATAGAAGTTAAATAAGCAGGGTGACAATATACAGCCTTGACGTTCTCCTTTTCCTATTTGGAACCAGTCTGTTGTTCCATGTCCAGTTCTAACTGTTGCTTCCTGACCTGCATATAGGTTTCTCAAGAGGCAGGTCAGGTGGTCTGGTATTCCCATCTCTTTCAGAATTGTCCACACTTTATTGTGATCCACACAGTCAAAGGCTTTGGCATGGTCAATAAAGCAGAAATAGATATTTTTCTGGAACTCTCTTGCTTTTTCCATGATCCAGCCAATGTTGGCAATTTGATCTCTGGTTCCTCTGCCTTTTCTAAAACCAGCTTGAACATCTGGAAGTTCATGGTTCACGTATTGCTGAAGCCTGGCTTGGAGAACTTTGAGCATTACTTTACTAGCGTGTGAGATGAGTGCAATTGTGCGGTAGTTTGAGCATTCTTTGGCATTGCCTTTCTTTGGGTTTGGAATGAAAACTACCTTTTCCAGTCCTGTGGCTATTGCTAATAGAACTTAGCAATGGTGTTTTCCTGATGCTAGGGTCAACGAATAAAATGGAGAAAGTAAACATAACCAAGTTAGGTCATTTGATCCAAGTAGAATTTTAGTAATGTGATTTTAGGGAATAAGGACTGGCATGGTGCTCTGCCATAAAATATGCTTCCTTCAGTTCAGTGGCTCAGTTGTGTCCAACTCTTTGTGACCCCATGGACTGCAGCATGCAAGGCTTCCCTGTCCTTCACCAACTCCTGGAGCTTGCTCAAATTCATGTCCATCAATTCCATGATGCTATCCAGCCATCTCATGCTCTGTCATCCCCTTCTCCTCCCACCTTCAATCATTCCCAGCATCAGGGTCTTTTCCAAGGATTCAGTTCTTTGCATCAGGTGGCCAAAGTATTGGAGTTTCAGCTTCAGCATCCGTCCCTTCCAATGAATATTCAGGACTGATTTCCTTTAGGATTAACTGGTTTGATTTCCTTGCAGTCCAAGGGACTCTATGCTTCCTTAGAAACTGGCAAATAGGAGGGAGTATTATAAATGAATGGTCACATGTATTTTACCATACATATCACAATGGATAAGGTAACTTTTATAGATTATCTGTAAGCAAATATGTCTCAGCCTCACACCAGTCCAGGCTTCCCTTGTGGTTCAGCTGGTAAAGAATCCATCCACAATGTGGGAGACCTGGGTTGGATCCCTGGGTTGGGAAGATCCCCTGGAGAAGGGAAAGGCCACCCACTCCAGTATTCTGGCCTGGAGAATTCCATGGACTGTATAGTCCATGGAATCGCAAAGAGTCGGACAGGAATGAGCAACTTTCACTTTTGCCACACCAGTCCTATACCCTGAACTGTAGTGCATCAGAAAGGCTACAAATTCCATTTCCCAGACTCCCAATGCTGATGGGCAGAATTGGAGAACAGAGGGAAGGAAATGGTTCAAAGTTTTAACACTTTAGTTAATATCTGAAAGTATAATTATTTTCTAACAGTCTGGAAAGTATGCAGTGTTTTAGCTGTTTAAGAATTCACTGAGACAAAAGGAATAATCACATGATTTATTATTTTATACAAATAAGTTACATTAGGATTGCTCAGATTTTTTTTTAGACCCTCAAAAATTTGAAGTGGCTTAGAAATTAGAATAAAAACAAGAATTTAGAAAGTTGTGCATAGGCTTTTGGATGACAACTCAATTCCTAATAAACAAAATACATGGAACAGGCAAGAATATATCATAATGTTCAGTCATTAATTGGGAAAAGAGACCAGGAATGCTTGCTGTGCTGAAATTCCAAGGTCTCAGTTGATGCAGTAAACAAAAAGGAATTGCTAATGCCATAGATAAAGTGAGAAATGTGGGTAGACACAGAAATAAAGGATATTTCTAAAAATAATATGCTAACAAAAAAATTCACAGGAAAATAATCATCCCCAAGTATTTCTGTAGTAGCAACTTCACTTGAAACATTCAAAATAGGTACCACATCTACAGAGCTGACCAAAAAAAAGTTGCCTCATTTGAATCCATCAGACCCAATTTTAACTATCATGAGGAATAACAAAAGGCAGACTAAAAAGTGTGTTTAGAGAAATGTAGGTAAATTAAGTTTACCGAGGGGTTGAAGTTCTCATATGAATAACTGAGATGCAATCACACAGATCACCTGGGACATCATTACAAGATAAAATCAACACTGTTATACCAGTGTTTTTAGACAGCCTTTACTATTAAACAGTTGTCATTCCAATATACAGAGGTTTCAGCTAACAGAGCATTTAATCTCCATTTCTCTGTCAATGTTAATATTTTCAGATTATTTACCCAGCACTTCTTTTTTGTAGGATAGATCCTCACAATTCTGTGACGTAAGCTGGCACTCTATTTATTTTTTCCTTTAAAGAAGGCAGAGAAACAGAATCTTTTGTAGGATTGCACACATATTTACCAAAATTAAGACCACGTCTAGGGGACTTCACTGGTGGTCCGGTGGCTAAGATGCCAAGCTCCCGATGCAGGGGGCCCAGCTTTAATCCCTGGTCAGGGAACAAGATCCCACATGCCACAACTAAGACTTGGTCCAGCCAAGTGAATCCATTTAAAAAATAAGAACATATCTAGGAGGGCTATTCATAAAAAATGTTTTTTCATTGTAACTACTCATTTTACCCAAGTTAAAAAAATTAGTTATAATTAGTTACTTATTTATGAAATGGAAGGAAAAATAAAATGGTAGATTTCAGCATTGCTTCAGTTGGAGAAGTGAATGGCCAGCTGACACTAAAATTCCTAGAAACAACTTTTAAAAACATGAAAAGTGATATTTTATTTCACTTTATATACTGACTATATCTTAACTACGTAGCTTATTTTACTGGGTCTAATTTTCATCTGAAAATAATTTTTTGACCATCCTTTTAAATAGGCTAGAGTTAAAACCCATTTTATAATTCACTTACTTATAAACACACACCTGTTATATATGAAAGTGGGGTGTCCAAAAGCCTATCAGAAAAATAATTTTTTAATCTGAAATCATACAATAGTGCCAGACAGCTTCCTAAATATTTTTATCATAAAAATGTCAGTGTTACTGAATAAAATTTCAACCCCTTGCTCTGGCACTGAAGGCCCTTACAATGCACTACTTCTTCAAACTTGCCTTAGTTACTAAATCTGATAACTCCTTTAGTCTCTGCAGCTAATATATCAGCCTGTCAATATAATAAAAATAGCACACAGCAGAAGTAACATTTCTCTCCTCGGAACTTTCACAGTATTCAGTTCATCATTCACAAGTCACTGATCAGGATATTGCCTTATTTAAAAAACTTTTTTTTTTTTTGACTGTACTGCATGGCATGCAGGATCTTAAGTCCCCGACCAGGGATTGAACCCATGCACCTAGCAGTGGAAGCATGGAGTCCCAACTCTGGCACTGTCTTTATTTTTATGTGCAAGTCTTATCAATGTTATTATACTGAAAGTCTAAGCCCAAGTATGTATGCATGTGTGTGTCTATGCTTTATCCCCTTCATTGTCAGGAACAGGAGGCACTGAAAATTATTTTTCTACAATCTTCCCCTCCTCCATGGAGAAGATTTTTAGCTTCAGAAGGAGCAGAAAGAGTGAAAGGAGGCACAGTGGTCCTTTGTTAATCTCAATAGATAATACTTATTGAGTAAGTGTATAATGCTTTCTGATTTGTAAAAGGTTCTCATGTATATCTCTTCACATGACATAAGAAACAAATACCAAAAAAAAAAAAAAAAGAACAGTGTTTAAGATCAGGCCTATTAACAAACATTTAGGAAAAATAAAGGTAAGGAGAGAAGAGGAAATGGTAAGCTTTATGGAGGTACCCATAATACAGTTAATATAAAAGGAAATTTTTACAGGCTTAAAAGGTTAACTGGAGAAAGTCTGCAGGTTCTTAGAAAACTAGTTTTAAATAATACTCCAATGAGGGAATAATGAAGGCAATGAAAGACCCAAGGGAAGTGATACTGGGAGAGGCCTACAGTTTACAAAGTCCCTAGTCAGCCTGGGGTTCTTCAGAGCAGGAATCCAGCAAGGGACTGGAGAACAGAAAACGTTCTGCTGGTGACTGAACAAAACTGGACCAGGATTTCATCAAAGCAGAATCCATTCTTGGCATAATCTGGTAAAGCTGGAAGCTGGGGAGAGGGCACTCACACCTATGAAGATGGTATTGGTCTTTGAAGAGCTTCACAGAAGGTGATCTGAGTGAAAATAGCGGATACCAAGAAATTCTTACTGACAGTCTTGACTTCACAGGTTGATACTTTGGACGTTATGGAATCATTTCTGTCAGATCCCAGGACTCCCAACATGTTTCCAAAAAGATACATTTTCTCCTACCACCCATATTCAGGTCTCTATCATCGTTGGCTGCCTTTGACCCAATCTTCCTCTCCCCAACCACAGGGCAGTTTTGAAAACATGAATGATACTTGTTATAAATATCTGGTGTGAATCCTCTAGCCTGGAAGAAGTTTAAGCCTAGCTGGCATAAGCCTTGATGCATCGTGGGCTCTAAGTTGGGAGAGAGGGATATCAATGGTGTCTTGGCACTTGGTTAGGTCCAAGATAACCAAAAAGTGAGAAACAAGCTGTTGAGCATCATAGGATTTATTTATATCAAGATACATAACCATTTTGGTCTGACTTGATCAATTGTTTTGTATTTACCTGAATGTGAAAGGTTTTCCCTAAAGAATAGCACAATTAATATGAACTAATATCGTTAACGCTGACTACAGACTGAAGTTGTTTGGATGCAACAGTCTCACAATGTCTTAATGATAAAGAAGCTGTTTAAGGCATTCTTACTATAACTCCTATGCTGGTGAAGAAATATGGATTCCTCTACCTCAACTCTCAGACGGTAAAGAATCTGCTGGCAATACAGAAGACCCAGGTTTGATCCCTTGGTTGGCAAGATCCCCTGGAGAAGGGAATGGCAACCCACTCCAGTATTCTTGCCTGGAGAATCCCTTGGGCAGCAGCACCTGGCAGGCTACAGTCCAAGGTGTCGCAAAGAGTTGGACATGACTGAGCAACTAACACACACACACACTACCCCAACTCTGACAATCTTATGTACTTGGCAATAAATATACTAGATTGACCCAGAATCTAGACCCTCAGAGAATTAGACAAGCACAAGTGGCCTTAAAAAGTCATCAGCAATGCAGACATTAGATTTTCAGAGTTATGAAGGTTGTTTCACTGGTATATTTAATAAATGTTTATAGCACCTGTATACAAGGCACAGTGGGGTGGGGATAAGACATGACTGATCCAACCAACAGGTGAGGGAATAATTATACGCAAAATGAACAGTCAGAACACCAGCCACCCAAATCAGAGAGCCATCCACCCAGAGACATCATAAAATGCTGGCTGAGAGTGATTAATTAGACAGCCTGGAAGCCCATTGAAGTCTAAAAGGTGAGAACTATTTCAGGCCCAACCTCTTCCAGACAATGTTCCCATAGCTTCCTATCAAACAAGTTTTTTTTTTTTTTCAATCAGCTTCTAGGTTGTAGAAGATAATTCATCTCAGACTCTATTTTCTAACAAACACCTGATGATACGTGGTGGGAAATAAAGCTCAGCTCAGTTTTCTAGTCAGCAAGGGTTCCAGGGTGGCTTCAGTTCAGTGAGGAAGGAACATCAACTCTGGCATGTAAGACATGGGTCACGGAGATAGAATTTTTTTCCCAACGTGGCTTCTCTGATGTTGAATAAGGTATGAAGTTCGGGTGAAGCCTTTTCCACATGTATCACACTGAAAGGGTTTCTCACCCGTGTGGATTTTTTGATGCTCAATAAGGCTTCTATTCCTAGTGAAACTTCTCTCACATTCATTACATTTATAAGACATAGCAGCCTCAACATTTTCCCATTGACTTTCCTTCCACCCCTGACTCTCCCAGCTCTGTCCAGGGTCAGGATTCTGAAGGTTTTTATTGCCGTGGATCCTCTGATGTCTCAGAAGATGTGAATTCCGCCTAAAGGCTTTACCACACATGTTGCACTGGTAGGGCTTCTCCCCGGTATGGATTTTGTGATGTTCAAGGAGGCTGCAGCTCTGGCTAAATGTTTTCCCACAGTCATCACACTCGTAGGGCTTCTCCCCAGTGTGAGTTCTCTGGTGTTTGATAAGGTTTGAACTGTGACTGAAGACCTTGCCACATTCTTCACATTCATATGGCTTCTCACCAGTGTGAACTCTCTGATGAATGACGAGAGCAGAGCTTCCAATGAAGGTCTTGCCACAGTCCTCACATTCATAGGGTTTCTCCCCAGTGTGGATTCTCCTGTGCTTGGTCAGGCCTGAACTCTGAGCAAAAGTCTTTCCACATTCATGGCAATAGTGCCGCCTGTTTCCTGCGGCAGTTTTCTGCTTTCTTTGTAACCTGCCCTCCTGTTCACCAGCTTCTGCACAAGCAGGAATCTGGCCAGTGGCTTCACCCAGGTGGCGTGGTATCTGCCCAGGCTCCTGTGTTGGATGATCCTCATCTGGAGGCAGCTCTCTGATCTTCGGTTGCACCACACCACCTGAACAACAAACGGCCAGCAACTGTCAGTTATGTCCTGCCACAGAGGAAAGCTTTGTGATGAGTCCCAGGGAGGCAAGAATTACAGAGGTCTGGATATGGCAAGGATGAGGATGTAAGTATTAGAATACAGATGGGAATAAAGGAGGAGAACAGGGATGCTTGGGGGGAGGGAGACCTGAGAATGAGAATGGGGCTGTTGGAAGAAGGGTACAACTTGGGAAAGGAGAGACTGGAGGGAAGGTGGTGAGAAATACTGAAGACTGTGCTGGGGATACACACAGAGGCTCTAAATTCTGTAAAGTAAGAAGGGCCATGAAAGTAAGGCAGGGCCATGTTCTTGGTATTAGACACTAAAAGGCCTGAGCAGGGGGTGAGTAAACAAGGCAAGTAAAAGAATTTCTGAAATGTTCTGTGAGAAACAGGGAAAGCAGGAACTCAGAATTCAGTGACCACTGAAGGGTGTGGTCATTTCTGGCTGGAACCCAGGCAGAGGCAGGGTCCACCAAGTAAAACTGGCATCAGTGCTGGGAGATCTGAGTTGGAGCCCCTACTGTGCTGCCAATGAGCTGTGTGAACTCAAACAAGCCAGGCGATCTTGTGTGTCTCTGCACCGCATCCTCATCTCTAAGGCCAGGCTCTGCAGTCAGTCTCTAGATCACTTCTAGCTCTCGCCCTATGGTTCCATGGTCCAGTTCCTGAAGAGACCCCTCAGCTTTCCTCTCCTGTCAGGGCTAGCAACAGGAAGGGAAGGGGAAGAAATCAGCATTTACTGAGCATCTACTATGAGCTACATCTAAACTAGAGGCTGTACCTACTTCATCCCACCTAAACTGACAAGAACACTGGCAGTACAGATAAAAAAGCAAGGCTCATGGACTTCCCTAGTGGTTCAGTGGCTAACGCCCCGTGCTCCCAACGCTGGGGGCTTGGGTTGAGTCTCTGGTCAGGGAACTAGATCCCACATGACCTAAGGGTTCCCATGCTGCAACTAAAGACTTCACATGCGGCAACTAAGGATCCCACATGCCACAACAAAGACTAGGCACAGCAATATATATATATATATATATTTTTTTTTTTTTAGAAAAAGCAAGACTCAGAAGGATTAATAAACTAGTCACATAGCCAGTTAGTAGTTGGGATTCAGATATGGCGGTTCTAATGCTAAACATAATTCAACCAGCTTCTAATAGCCTAGTAAATGCTAATATACAAAGGAAGCCAGGAGATCTTAGAAGAAATCGATGCCCATCAGTCTTACCCAAGGAGGTCAGGCTGCCACGGTTCTCCTGCCTTTTATCTCCATACAAGTTCACCTGAGATGAATCCAGCTGTGTCCATCCAGGGGAAACAGTCAGTGCCACATCTTCCATTTTAAATGGCCCCTAAAACAATAGGTAATCCCACTTAGTTCTACTTGCCCAAAATCACTCCCCAAGCAGTCATACTGAGTACAAGTTAGTCAAACAGAAAAGACAAACATCATATAATGTTGCTTATATGTGGAATCTAAAAAAAGGGTACAAATGAACTTATCAGAAATAGAATTACAGATGTAGAAAACAAACTTACAATTACTCGGGGATAAGAGGTAGGAAAGGATAAATTGGAAGATTGGGATTGACATATACATACTGCTGCCACTGCTGCTGCTAAGTCGCTTCAGTCGTGTCCGACTCTGTGCGACCTCATAGATGGTAGCCCACCAGGCTCCCCCGTCCCTGGGATTCTCCAGGCAAGAACACTGGAGTGGGTTGCCATTTCCTTCTCCAATGCATGAAAGTAAAAAGTGAAAGTGAAGTCGCTCAGTTGTGTCTGACTCCTAGCAACCCCATGGACTGCAGCCCACCAGGCTCCTCCGACCATGGGATTTTCCAGGCAAGAGTACTGGAGTGGGTTGCCATTGCTTCTTCAGCATATACATACTACTACATATAAAATAGATAACTAGTAAGGACCTACTTTATAGCATAGGGAACTCTACTCAATACTCTGTAATGGCTTATATGGGAAAAGAATCTAAAAAGAGTGGAGTAGGATTTCCTTGATGGTCCAGTGGTTGAGACTCTACACTTCCACTGCAGAGGGATGCAGGTTTGACCCCTGATCAGGGAACTAAGGTCCCATATGCTGTGTGGTGCAGCCAAAACATAAATTAATTTTTTAAAAAGAGTGGATATATGTATATGTATAACTGATTCACTTTGCTGTATACCTGAAACTAACATATTATAAATCAACTATGCTCCAGTAAAAATTAAAAAAAAAACAACAACTGGGTACATGTAATGAAGGAACATTCCCTTTACATGGGCTATTTATAAAAAAAAACAAGTATGGTACACTTATGCCTACTTAACCCTGTCTCTAAAAATATCTTCATAAAAAAAAAATAACCATTAAAGGAAAGAAATACACACATTACAATAAGTACTTTCACATAAATATCTAAAAAGTTCAGAAAGTGAAAGGTTTGGAAAATAAGGACCAATGCAGTGAAAGGAGTGGAACCATATCTAAACTTTTCAAAATATATGTGATGTGCTTTGGCAAACCAGGGATGGGGGCTTATTTATAGCAATGATTTTAAAATACAATGAAATCAAGGTCTAAGGTGAGGGAAACTAGATTCTACAGAGCCTCAAATACTAAGGTCTTCAAGCAGGACATGAAAGACCGGGTAAGAAATTAAAATTCAGGTTAAGCAAATGCTGTTCAGTATCTTGGACTAAAAGCACACATCTTCTGTCTTCCTTTAGGTCCCTAGGGGACAGAGCATGACTTTATATTCCTCACTAGCAGCACAGTTTTTGATACTTAAAAACAAAAAAACAAAAAACAAATTACCATCACAACAAAATCTTCAGTTTGTATTTGCTAAATTTCCCTTGAAGAAGAAAATCTTGTTGATGAAAGAGTTGACCAAACAGATGGGGTAGGAAGAACCGAGAAGCACAGACATTCCCTCAGCTAGGAGTGAAACAGAAAAATCCTCTTAAGTGGACACCAAAGTAATGACATATAGCAATCTTGGAATAGATGAGAAAACTCAAACTCCAGATGTATGTAAGATGAGGGTGGAGGAGGAATGGGGAGAAGAGATCTACTGGGGAGCCCATCAGTAGTGAAGGGTGCTGGGTACAGGGAGGGAGAGGGGCTCCAGCTCACCTGGGACCCTGGGGTGAACCTGGTGGCTATCACGGCATCTTCTCTGCAGTGCCCCCCAGGGACAAGCCTTGGAACCTGGAAAACTGAGAAGGAAAGCACTCTGGATGAGATCTACCCTGGCATTCAGCCTTTCTCCCCGGTGGAATCCAAGTTCAAAAACTGCATAGATAAATTGCCACAAAGAAGTTTATACAGCATGTGTGCCTTTCCAAAATTCCTGATCCTGGCCAGCTCAAATCCTTAGACCTAAAGAGATGTGGTATGCTCCATAGAGGCACAGAATTGATGGGCAGATCCTTGGTAAGAAATGGAAGCAGCATAAAGGCAAAACAAAGCATTCCATCTAAAGAGTCTTTCATCTTGAACATTCTGGAAAGAGTGGATAAGAGGATATTTGTTCTTGCTAAAATTTATTTAGAAGCTTAGAGTGCTTTTTTCTTTAGTTCTATTATAAAAGACTAAGAAGAGTCAGATTAGGCTGAGCCCAGAAAGAAGGAAATAGGAATCTGCTTATATAGAACTTGCTCAGATTCAAGAGAAATAAAGGGGAACTTCAGGTTTTCCTATAAAAGGTGAACTTGGCAGGAGGCAGAAAATAGGTTAGGCTAGGATCTCTTTTGAGAAATAAAGATTTCATGTTGGCTGGCATATCCCAGTGTTATTTGTCTTGGAAATCTGCCCAAATAGTCACAGCACATGGGAAACACTCAGGAAAATATAGCAGTTTCCTACTGAGTGATTTTTCACCCCGTTCTAGTGACAGGTTCTGAAGATTTACACTCTTTGATTTGCACAAGTCCTACAATTCTGGAATATTCTGACAGGCTGTACACATTCTGTCTTATGTTCCTCATAGCATTCATCAATATCTGAACATGTATTATTAATTTATTTGCTATTCTCCTTACTAGAATGTAAGCTCCACTGGAGGAAGAAATCTATGCTATGGACCAGGCTATTCCTGATATGCACAACACTGACACTGGCTACCACATAGGGAACCTCCAGAAATATATGTTGAATGAATGGAGATAACTGTGTTGCTAACAAAAAATCAACTCTTTCCAAACACCAATTTTAATAAAGTCTTATTTATCATGTCCAGGTTTGGTTAGGAAAGCTTTCCACTATTGTTTGAAATTTCCCTGCTAGTCTCAGTCTCAAAGAGAAGTAGATCTGTGATGGGCATATAAAGCACTTATCCACAGATCTGTCCTTTAGGGGATCCTTAAGTGAAACTGGGTGAAGTCTGTAGAATTCATACTGCGCAGAAGATAGCACTCACCTCTGTCTGGACTGGATCCCAGAGATTCATGCTTGAGCAGAGCCTTCACTGGCTGGAATTGGATATTTTGTGGCCTCTGAATGGGTGTCAACACTGCCATCTTGCAGCAGAGCAGTTCTTGCCCCTGGCCACCACCTGGGACCTAAAAGTCATTCATTTATTTATACAGACACTTCTATCACATTCTCTATGTGCTAGTACTTTCTATTTCCCAGTATTTTCTATTTCCTTTCTATTCATTATTTCTAAGAGCTTTATGAATATTAACTTAATGCAGATAGCAACAACCTTAGCTAGGTACTTTTATTACCTGCATTCTTGTAATGGTGAAACTGAGGCACAGTGTTAAAGCAACTTGCCCAAGGTCACCCAGCTTAGGCAGAATGACTCCAGAGTCCACGTTCTTTAGCATTACTCTGTAAAGTGAAGTCGCTCAGTTGTGTCCGACTCTTTGTGACCCCATGGACTGTAGCCTACCAGGCTCCACCCTCCATGGGATTCTCCAGGCAAGAGTACTGGAGTGGGGTGCCATTTCCTTCTCCAAGGGATCTTCCCAACCCTGGGATTGAGCCCGGGTCCCCCGCATTCCAGGCAGACGCTTTAACCTCTGAGCCACCTGTGCTCCCTCATTATTTATATTTGTGATTTTGTGAAAACTCTTTGGGAACTGGTGCTAAGTTCTCAGAGAACACTAATATGTTTTCTTATCCTGAAAAAAAGGATAATAATTTCTAGCTTGCGGGGCTTTGCAAACCAGCAAATAAGATCCCAGTGTGTGAAATCACCTAACACAGGGCCTAGTGATGGTATGTCCTCATTAAATGCAGGTTTCCTTCCAGACATTTGTAATTAATGGGTTTTCAAGCCACTGTCAGAATCATTAGCTCATGTCCAGCTTAGAATTTCCCACAACAACCATAAGAAATGAAAAGCCTGAAGCTGAAACTTGAAGTGATTCTTCTCTTATTACAGGGCTAAAAAGCACTAATGCCTACTCAAGAATCGTGGTCTCTGGGTCACCAATTAGAAGCCTTTGGTCTGGTTATGTACATGCTGAAAGGAACACACAAGAATACAAGATAATACAGAGGGAATTTAGTCTTATACAATATTCAGGAAGATGTAAATAAATATGAACCGAGGGGTTTCTAACTTGTGGTCCACAGATTCCCTCCTAAGTATTCCATGAATATGAATAGAAAAAATTATTTTTACTAGACTCTAAGCAAAATTCATTATTTCCTTCAATTATGAGTGGAAGCAACAAATCAAGGTGTTACGGACAGTACAAAAGACTGTCACCAATTGAAACTGGAGGTGTTTTCACATCACATTACAACCAGGTAAATGATATCAAAGATATTCACCACCACTTGGAAATTATACTAGAGTTATTAGGCCTGTCCTTCGATCTCACTATTTAGTGCATTAATTTTTAAAAGCGCATATATAACTTTACCATACATTTACTTCTTTGCTAACTGTATTTCAATATAATTGAGTTGCTTTTAATTCTTTATATTTTACTTCAGGTATTTAATAAATACTATTATGTGAAGGAGTCCAGAGACTTCACTTTACTGTCAAAGAGATTTATAGTACCAAAAGAGACGGAGAGTTTCTGGATCATAAAGAAAAGCCTCTCACTCTTATCTTGAGATTTCAGGAAGAAGCGGACCACAGCTTGCAGACACTAAACCTGTTCTACCTGCGGCATCGGCCCATCCGGCTGCCTCTCCAGATACTCCAAGAGCGCCACCACCTCCTCCCCGCTCTCCGGATGCTGCTCCCGCACCCAGCTCTGCAGGTCCGTCGGCAGGATGGTCAGGAACTGCTCCAGCACCAACAGCTCCAGCATCTGCTCCTTGCTGTGCGTCTCAGGCCGCAGCCACAGTCGGCAGAGCTCCCGAAGTCGGCTCAGCGCCTCGCGGGGCCCCTCAGCCTCTGGGTAGCGGAAGCCTCGGAAGTGCTGGCGGGAGTGCTCGGGGCTTGGAGCCGGGCTGCCTGGGGCGCGCCCCTCTGCAGCCAAGACGGAGGCGTCTTCTTTTTCCACCTTCACGGTCAGGATCCCCGTCCGGTCCTCTGCAGACTGGGCGTCCAAAACTGCGCTTTCCTTCGATTCCCTAGCCATTGTGGACCAAGGCAGTACTTCAGCCTCACTCTACCTGGGAGCTATATGTCTTCGGAAATTTCTTGAAAGGTGGGAAATCACTATGTACTGTAAAACTGCAGCGGTCCCCTTCCGCGTGTCCAGGGGCGAGGACACACCTGGGGAGCAGCTTCACAGGTTGCCCCCTGCAGTCCGCGCCTCTGCAGCGTCTTCCTCTGCACCCCTCCCTGAATCCCACAATAAGTATCTCCAAAGATGTCTTGGTGCAATGAACAGCCTCCAGATGCTGGAGAAAAATTGAGACTGTGGGGCACAGGAAGCCCAAGTGGAACTCAATATCACTTCCCGGGCCCTCTAGGAAGAGCCTCTCGGTGGTTGTCCCCGAGTTAACCCATTAGCAACCATGCCCTTACCTCCAAGTGAAGCAGGAGAGGAGAAAGAAAGGATGCCAGGCTCTGAATCATAAGAAATAAGGCTAGATCGTTCGATCTTGTAAGGATGCTGTTGTGGCCTATACCAGGCTCTGATGTAAGCTTGACTAAAGAGCTGGCATAAAACTGTCACTAAAGTTCAGTAAAAAGCAGGGTTTTCTCAGAGCTTCAGGCAGGAGGACACTCCCTTTCTCAGAAACATCAAAGAAGCAGAACACATCACCAAGCGCTTGCTGGAAGAAGCAGTGGCTGCCCCTGGCTGCTGCCCCACTCCAGTTACCACTCTCTTTCCTCCCCTTCAAGGCTAAACTATTCAACTTTAAAGGAAGCCCTCCTATCTCTGACTCTAGTCCTCAATTTCCATTCATCCATAACACACTGTAGGTGGCAAACTGCCAGCAAAGCCATTGAGATTGCTCCTGCAAAAGTAACTAAAGTTTCCATTCCTCCGCCCCCTCTGCACATAACAGTTATCCCTTTCTGTTTTCCATGGCTTCTCAGGCAAGCAGGCTTTCAGGCTTCCCACTTCCAGAAGCTCTCTAGTCCTGTTATCTCCTTTCTTTGCTCTTGTTTCTTCATAGCCCTCATTTACCATCTGGCATAATAGTTAGATCTGCAGATTCTCAAGCCAAGTTATCTGAGTAATCCTGGCTTTACCACATACTAACTGGGTGACTTTGGTAAATTATTTCAGCTTTCTGTGCCTGACTTTTATTTCAGCTTTCTGTGCCTGACTTTCCCAATCTATAAATGGGGATAGTAACAGTAGATAGTGATGGGAGAAAATTTCACCTATTGAAGCATGGGGAAGTTAGTCTCACTTACAAGATGTACATCTGCTTTAACCATTAAAAAAAATGCATTCACCTTATTGTTCACAATGTCTGCTTTGAAGATAGGGATAAATGCCCCCCACCTCCTATGAGGCCAATGTTATTTGTTCTGACAAGATATGAAACTGTGGTTCAGGCAGAGTTGGAACTGGGCAGGGGTGGGAGGAATGCATTGTGGATATGGTTTCAGACACGTTTCTGCATCACTGAGAACTTGAATTTTCTGAACTGTATCAAACTCAAGGATACTACCAGCCATTCTCAAAACAATATCTGCTAATAGCTGCCAGCTGCAACCTTATGGTGTCAAGGTCTCTCCTTGCAACTATGCAACCATGAGCCAGATTCCTCATGTCAGAAAAGCAGTTACAAACATGTAAAGAGAAAGGCCAAAATGATCCTGTGGTGTTGGACTGGAATCTAAGGTATCAACATGAACTCAAGTCCCAAAATCTACAGTTACTTATAGAAATAAATATAAATGTACACAAGTCAGTGTATAAGTGTATATATATAGTATTTGATAGATGGCACTGCAATGTTTTGAGATAAATGGAAAAAATAAAACAAATTCTAATTGTTTAAAGAAAGAAAAGTCAAATAGCAAAACTTTCACATTTTTAGAAAAATATTAGAAGCATTTCTTTATGCTCTTGAGTATAAAATACACAGACTGCACAAAATGTGAAGGAAAAATGTAGTACATTTGACATCATTAAAACTTAAAACCACATCAAAAGATACCAGAAACAAGTGGAAACTACAAACAGAAGACTGATGGAAGATATTTGTGAGCCATATGACCAACAAGGATCAATACCCAGATCATACAAAGAGCATCAACAAATAAACAAGAAAAAAGACAACCGTCAAACAGAATAATTGACAAGAACTATGCACAGGCAATTTACAGATAAGGAGTCTGGAGTGACCAACAAACAAGCAAAGATCTTTAACTTCATTAGTTACTCAGTTCACTTCAGTGAATTCAGTCGCTCAGTCATGTCCGACTCTTTGGGACCCCATGAGTCGCAGCACGCCAGGCCTCCTTGTCCATCACCAACTTCTGGAGTTCACTCAAACTCACATTGATCAAGTCAGTGATGCCATCCAGCCATCTCATCCTCTGTCGTCCCCTTCTCCTCCTGTCCCCAGTTTTTCCAATGAGTCAACTCTTCACATGAGGTGGCCAAAGTGCTGGAGCTTCAGCTTTAGCATCATTCCTTCCAAAGAACACCCAGGACTGATCTCCTTCAGAATGGACTGGTTGGATCTCCTTGCAGTTCAAGGGACTCTCAAGAGTCTTCTCCAGCACTACAGTTCAAAAGCATCAATTCTTCAGTGCTCAGCTTCCTTCACAGTCCAACTCTCACATCCCTACATGACTACTGGAAAAACCATAGCCTTGACTAGACGGACCTTTGTCGGCAAAGTAATGTCTCTGCTTTTGAATATGCTATCTAGGTTGGTCATCACTTTCCTTCCAAGGAGTAAGCATCTTTTAATTTCATGGCTGCAATCACCATCTGCAGTGATTTTGAAGCCCTAAAAAATAAAGTCTGACACTGTTTGCACTGTTTCCCCATCTATTTCCTATGAAGTGATGGGACCCGATGCCACGATCTTCGTTTTCTGAATGTTGAGCTTTAAGCCAACTTTCCCACTCTCTTCTTTCACTTTCATCAAGAGGCTTTTTAGCTCCTCTTCACTTTCTGCCATAAGGGTGGTGTCATCTGCATATCTGAGGTGATTGATATTTCTCCCGGCAATCTGATTCCAGCTTGTGCTTCATCCAGCCCAGCGTTTCTCATGATGTATTCTGTATAGAAGTTAAATAAGCAGGGTGACAATACACAGCCTTGATGTACTCCTTTTCCTATTTGGAACCAGTCTGTTGTTCCATGTCCAGTTCTAACTGTTGCTTCCTGACCTGCATATTGGTTTCTCAAGAGGTAGGTCAGGTGGTCTGGTATTCCCATCTCTTTCAGAATTTTCCACAGTTTATTGTGATCCACACGGTCAAAGGCTTTGGCATAGTCAATAAAGCAGAAATAGATACTTTCCTGGAACTCTCTTGCTTTTTCGATGATCCAGCGGATGTTGGCAATTTGATCTCTGGTTCCTCTGCCTTCTATAAAACCATCAAATTTTAATATATTTCATACCAATACCTCAGCAAAATTTTGCAGTTTCAGTAATATTTGCTAATAAGAATGTGAAAAATTTTGAACTCATATATAGCTGATGGATATGTAAGCTGGTGTGCTCATCTTATAAGCCAATGTCAATATATACTGTAAAGTTGAGAATGATATACACATGGACTTAACAGCTTTAAATTATTTATCTTGTAGGAGTCTTGAACGTGAACAATTATGTTAATTGAGTCACTTTTCAGAGCCGGACACTATTTTAAGTATTCAGGATACAACACTGACAAAAAAAGGACAAAGATTTCTGACCTCATGAAGTTTATATTCCAGTGGGGACTGACAAAAGATAAACAATGAGAAGAATAAATACATAAATTTTAATAGGACATTATGAGAATGATAGTTTTTTAATAAAGGAATAAAAGAATAAGGAGAAGACCTTAATCTTTTTTTTTTAACCACTCTATTCTACAAGATTGTTTATGTCATTGGTAATCTTGAAAGATGAGATAACATATCCCAATGATCAATTAGCAAGCTTACTTACTGCTTATTATAAAAGCTGAAGATTTTGTAAATCCAGGTTTCCCGGATGTAACATAGACACGCTGTGTGTATAGCACCCACCTGACCCCATCATGTCACTTCCTTGGGACTTGGGGGCAAGGGAAACAGATGCAAATATGATGATCTCATGTTGCTCGCCATCTATGAATAACAAGTGTTAGGCTTGTGATCTATAAGAAATGGGCTAGTTAAAGAAGTAATGATCAGGGCCTTATAACCTGGACCCATGCAACAAGACACGTAGGAGCACTGAAGACTCAAGGAGGACTGTCATGCATAAGAAGGTTTTTGAGAATTGGAGAAGAACAACAATTACAACTTTGAAACAGTATGGCTATAGGTGGGGGAGGATGTGGATATCCGTGCACTGGAGAAACATAATGAAATTCTGAGGGCAAAATGTGAAAGGCATTGGGCCTCCATGGAATCATATAAAATCTTTCTGTCCCAGGAAACTCATATTTTATGCCAGATTCCATGAAAGAATCACAGGCTAAGTTAATTAGTTTGTTGAAAGTGAAAGTCGCTCAGTCATGTCTGACTCTTTGCGACCATGACCACATGGACTATACAGTCCACAGCATTCTCCGGGCCAGAATACTGGAGTGGGTAGCCTTTCCCTTCTCCAGGGGATCTTCTCAACCCAGGGACTGAATCCAGGTCTCCCACATCAAAGGCAGATTCTTTACCAGCTGAGCCACCAGGGAAGCCCCAAAAATACTGGAATCGGTAGCCTATCCCTTCTCCAGCAGATTTTCCCAACCCAGGAGTCAAACCAGGGTCTCCTGCATGGCAGGCAGATTCTTTACCAGCTGAGCTACCAGGGAAGCCCTAATTAGCTTGTTAGTAGAGTAAAATGAAATTCCAGACCCTGAAAATCTGAGAAAATATGTCCACCAGTCCTTGTTGATGTCCTTTTGGGCTTGTTTAATCTTGGGTCAAAGACCCTATTATGCATACACATAAATCTCAAGATTTGGAGCATTACTTATGAATTTTCCTTAGACATATATTCACTTTCAATATTATGGTGATAAAGCTTTGCATGCATAACTGTTTTTTAATAATTCTAATTTCCTCAAGATATATACATACATATACTGGCATAGAAGGCCAGTACTCACTCTAGACACGTTTTAACTCTCACACTGCTTTCACCTCTTGAGGAACAGTCACCTCGCTGCCAAACAAAATTAAAGAAAAGATAGTATGGCTAATTTGTAGACTCTTTAAAAATAGTTTATGAACTCCTCTCCATGGTCAATTTTAAAGACCCCCTAAAAGCTAAAAGACTCATTTCTCTGCTGAAACAGAGAAATTCAGGGAGCTCAAGTTCCCCCATCTAATTAGTAGAAAAATTAGGATAGAAGCTTTGTACCCAGAGTTTCAGTTATCCAGTAAGATTTTTACCCACCTATATGGTCAGAGGAGCCTGTCCATGGGGTTGCAAAGAGTTGGACACGATTGAGTGACTAGCACACACACACACACACACACACACATTGTTTCTCATGAACAGCACCCCTCACCTATATCAATCAGCTGTTGTGCAGGTAACAATGGTGACTCTCCTGGCTTGGGTAGTCCAGAGTCTCATAAATAAGACTGGAATTTCAGTCATACTTAAGGAAGCAGTGGAGAAGGCAATGGCACCCCACTCCAGCACTCTTGCCTGGACCCATGGACAGAGGAGCCTGGTAGCCTGCAGTCCATGGGGTCGCCAAGAGTCGGATACGACTGAGTGACTTCACTTTCACTTTTCACTTTCATACATCGGAGAAGGAAATGGCAACCCACTTCAGTGTTCTTGCTTGGAGAATCCCAGGGACGGGGGAGCCTGGTGGGCTGCCGTCTATGGGGTCGCACAGAGTCGGACACGACTGAAGCGACTTAGCAGTAGCAGCAGCAGCAGTAAGGAAGCAGATTCAGGAAAGTAAATGATAGAATCTGAGGAAGTTGGAAAGTGGCAAATGACACCAATCACTTGCATAGGTACTGCCACTGTGAAAGGCTACAATATGAGCTATGATAAAAGCCAGTCTTTGATGTAATCTCAAAGAGAAGGCCAGTATATTCCTTCTCTCTCCATTTCTCTACTTTTCTCCCGAAGGAATAGGGGCAAACCTGGAAACACCCCCTTAGATACCTGAATTCTATGAGTCAAAGAAAGGTTTTTAGGGGTGAACAGAATGTAGAAGACATCTAGATTTTTCTGAATTGAGGGTTGAATTCTGAGTTAACTTCTTGCTGTGTGAGCCTCAGAGAATCTTCTGCTTATAGCCTTCAGCTAGCTCATCTGATATTAATACCTTTGTATTCAACAGTTAGTTCTATACCTTAAAAGTACTCCCAAAGCACTGGCTTCTGCTGCATTGGGTATCATCTTGTCAGGATAGGCAGGGTGACCAGCAACTGGTCTGAGGGTGAGGACCTCATTCAGAATGTGAAGAGGAAATGGTGATTGTGCTCGAGGATCTGGAGAGAGAACCTGGTAAACCAGGAGAGCTGATGAAAAGGTTGATGTGGGACTGTATGTGTGTGTGTGTGTGGGGTGTGTGTGCACGTGTGAAAAAAATCAAAGTGGGAGTCAGGGCTCTCTCTGAAAAGGCTCCACCACACCTGTTTCTTGTCATTCCACCACACATTAAGCAATAGTTCTTAACTTTGTTTAGTTTTTGGACCCTTTTGAAAATATGATGGACACTATAGATCCTCAGCGTATTAAAACTAACCACTACCATAGTAATACCCTTTTAAATCTAAACATTTTTAATTACTCATAGGTCCCAGCTGATCCTCTCTGGCAGGAAGTAGGCAAGAAAGAGTTGT
This sequence comes from Capricornis sumatraensis, assembly GCF_032405125.1. Taxonomy (NCBI): domain Eukaryota; kingdom Metazoa; phylum Chordata; class Mammalia; order Artiodactyla; family Bovidae; genus Capricornis; species Capricornis sumatraensis. Next base: position 33,920,718 of record NC_091090.1, read on the forward strand.
ATGTCTCCAAACAGATTAGGAATCCCTGAAATTTCACCTCAGGTCCCACAAACCACACCCCCTTCAAGAGTCTAGTGAGGGGACAGGCTGCCTCTGGGAGCTCACCTCTTCTAGAAAGTCTCAGCTGACTTCAGTGGGAGGTGAGCCACTCTGCAGTCGTGAGACAGTTTCAGGTAGTCAAATGGACAGGGATGGATTTTTTTTTTAACAGATGCTTTTTCTGGTTATATACATTTGCTTAAAAATGGATTGAATGCTAAATTCATACTTACTCCTTAGTTTACAAGGATAGAGCAACTAGAATCACATGATAAAGTATCTCCTGAATTGATTCTCTTTAAACAGTTGTAATTAAAAAAAAATCTTGACTCTGTTGTTAATGTTTGACAGATCATTGACAGCTTTCACCTCCTATTTCCCCCTTCCTTTCTCCCCCACGTAAGTAAGTTTATAAGAAATGTGCTTCCTCAGTTGGCACCTCAAGCTATGCAAGTCCTTACCTTATCTGTGCATAAGACGTATTTCCTGGACCCATCCTCTAACCACAATAAAAACCAGGGCCACTAGCTCTTACCCTCCTTTGCACTGGTGGTGGTGGTTTAGTCGCTAAGTCTTGTCTGCCTCTTGTGATACCATGAACTGTTATTTCCTTCTCCAGGAAGCTCCTTCTCTGAGCTTCCCTGGCTGTCTGCAATGCAGGAGACCCGGGCTTAATCCCTGTGTCGGGAAGATCCCCTGGAGAAGGAAATGGCAACCCACTCCAGTATTCTTGCCTAGAGAATTTCATGGACAGGGAAGCCTGGTGGCTACGTCCTTGGGTTCACAAAGAGTCGGACACAACTGAGTAACTAACACTTTTAACATACCCGATAGAAAGCAAAATTTCAAATTCTGTCTTGGAAGTTCCAGTCTCAGCTCTCTTAACCTGTGACATCCTTTGCACCATTCAAGTCAATTCTGGACCAGCCTGGGTGCTGCCCTACTGCCCCCCCCAAAAGTTCCTTGATGAGAATAAAACATTTTTCATTCATTCTTCATAGCATCATCCCTAGTAATTGGAAGGGGGATTCATACCACCTCTGTACAGCAAGCACATTCACAGCTCAGAAAGAGGTAACACAAAGTGAAAGGGTCATGTAGTCCTCCCTCTACCCCAGTTGCCATGTTGACAGTCTGTTGCATATTTCCCCTACATGATCAAATCTTGACACATCCAGAAGCATTCTGGACCATTTTGGGTATGTTCCTAGGCTCATCTTCATTCCTTCTACTGACAGATGTGCACTGGCTGAACTTTTCTTTCCTTATCCCACATACCCGTTCTGTGTCTGGCCATTATTTCTTCTTTTGGCCCCTGGCATGACAGATTTCATCTTTCTCATGCCCTCCTCAAATTATTACCTCTTCATATACTTTTCAGATACATACCAACTTCACATTCTTACATTTCATTTGGAAGATTTTCTCCCTCCTAACAGGTCCCTTCTTTATACTGGATTATTATTTCAGATGGAAAACTCACCAGTTCCAAAGAAAATATAGGGTTATACAGGACCATATGCATAACACTGGGAGCATTCACCAGGATCCTAAGTGTGAGACACAAGATCAGATTAGAACATCAGCAGACAACTCCAGATCTAAGCAACACAACAGAAGGGAAAGGCTCAGGAGATTTAAGATGGTAGTTTTTAAAGCATCTTATGGGTGATGATTCAATGCTCTGATGTCTCATATTAATACTCAGGATACCGATGACTTTTTGTAATGCTGAAGATGGATGGCAGAGCACTAAGGGAATTTTGGGTGACTGAGCTTAAATGAGGAAATCTAAGAATACCAATATGAAGCATGACATTGTAAACAGTGGGATTTAGATTCAAAAGTCAAGGGTTTAACTGAAAAGACCTGATGTAAGATGTTAACATTAGGGGAAGCTGAGTGAAGGGTACATGAGAACTCTATCTTTACCACTTTTGTGGGGGAAGGGCAGTGACATGCTGCACAGCTTGTGGGATATTAGTTCCCTGACCATGGACTGAACTGGGGCCATGGCAGTGAAAGCCCTGGGTCCTAACCACTGGACTGCCAGGGAACTCCCTCTTTGCAACTTTTTTTATAAGTCTAAAATTATTCCATAAGTTGAAATTTACTAAAAATAAAAGTCCCAAGGTTAAGCCTTGGCTCTAAGGTTTGGATCTTCTGAATCTTCAATTCCTCATCTGTGAAACAGGATAATAATGCTCATTTTCCTGTGTGGTTGTTGTGAGAAGCCACTGTGGTGAAGTAAATGGAAGCCCTCTGGAAACAGCGAAGCACTCAGCCAATGCCAGTCAGTGATCCAAGGGAGGGTCACGCAGGTGTCAGAGGGAAGCAGTAGGCAGGAACGGTGTTTACTCTGTGGGTACTGGTCACGGGGAACACCAAAGACCCCTTTATTGTAAAACATCAGCAGCACTCTATGTGATCTTTAGGAATTAAACAGATATAGGTCGTCCTAGTATGTTGGCTGTGGCACTGCCATTTATTAATACATTTTAAGAAAAGATTAGCAGTCATCTCAAAGAGAATAAATAAGAGTGATGGGGCTAGTAAGAAACAGGAAAGGGCAAAGGAACCAAAGGGAAATCAGCACCTTCAAAACCCTGAACATTCCTTTTATGGATGTCCCCAGATCAAAACACCAGTATCCGCTGGATCATTGAAAAAGCAAGAGAGTTCCAAACAAACATCTACTTCTGCTTTATTGACTATGCCAAAGCCTTTGAGTGTGTGGATCAAAACAAACCGTGGAAAATTTTTCAAGAGATGGGAATACCAGACCACTTGATCTGCCTCCTGAGAAATCTGTATGCAGATCAAGAAGCAACAGTTAGAACTGGACATGGAACGACAGACTGGTTCCAAATTGGAAAAGGAGTAGGTCAAGCCTGTACATTGCCACCCTGCTTATTTAACTTATATGTAGAGTACATCATGCAAAATGCTGGGCTGGATGAAGCACAAGCTGGAATTAAGATTGCCGGGAGAAATATCAATAACCTCAGATATGCAGATGACACCACTCATGGCACAAAGTGAAGAAGAACTAAAGAGCCTCTTGATGAAAGTGAAAGAGGAGAGTGAAAAAGTTGGCTTAAAACAACATTCAGAAAACTAAGATCATGGCATCTGGTCCCATCACTTCATGGAAGATAGTTGGGGAAATAATGGAAACAGTGACAGACTTTATATTTTTGGGCTCCAAAATCACCACAGATGGTGACAGCAGCGCTGAAATTAAAAGACGCTTGCTCCTTGGAAGAAAAGTTATGACCAACCTAGACAGCATATTAAAAAGCAGAGACATTACTTTGCTGACAAAGGTCTGTCTAATCAAAGCTATGATTTTTCCAGTAGTCATATATGGATGTGAGAGTCAGACTCTAAAGAAAGCTGGGTGCTGAAGAATTGATGCTTTTGAACTGTGGTGTTGGAGAAGACTCTTGAGAGTCCCTTGGACAGCAAGGAGATCCAATAGTCCATCCTAAAGGAAATCAGTCCTGAATGTTCATTGGAAGGACTGATGCTGAAGCTGAAACTCCAATACTTTGGCCACCTGATGCAAAGAGCTGATTCATTTGAAAAGACCAAGACTCTGAGAAAGACTGAAGGTGGGAGGAGAAGGGGATGATAGAGGATGAGATGGTTGGATGGCATCACCAACTCAATGGACATGAGTTTGAGTAAACTCTGGGAGTTGGTGATGGACAGGGAGGCCTGGCGTGCTGCAGTCCATGGGGTCGCAAAGAGTCAGACACGACTGAGCAACTGAACTGAACTGAGACAAAAACACATATTGTGGAGACAGGTAAAAAAGTGTTTTCTAGTCTTCACCTACCTCACGTGACATGGTAAGTGATCCGGAAAACTTGCACACAGCTTGGATTAGATCAGCTCAGCCACCAGGTGGATCTTCTGATGGCGGATGAGGTTGCAGTGGCGGTTAAAGCTCTTCCCATACTGGTTGCAGTGGTGAGGGCGCTCCCCAGTGTGGCTTCTCTGATGCTCGATGAGAAACGAGCGCCGACTGTAGCTCTTGTTTCACTGGCTGCACTGATATGGCTTTTCTCCCTTGTGGATTCTCTGGTGCTGGATGAGACCAGCACTCTGGCTGAAGGCCTTTCCACACTCCTTACAATGGTACCGTTTCTGAATATTGTGGATTCCTCTGATTAAAAAGACCCGAACTCCAACTGAAGGTTTTCCCACACTCATTACACTCATAGAGTCTTTCTCCAGTGTGAACTCTTTGATGTCGAACCAGACCCGAGCTCTGAGCAAGGCTCTTTCCACATTCCTCACATCTGTGTGGTCCGGTTCCTACAGGCCTTCCCGAGTGCCTGTCTACCCCACCCTTATGTTCACTGACTTTTCCATGTCGGGGCCCCTGCTGTGATTCCTCCCAGGTCTGTCCATAAGACACTTTCCCACATGGTTCCACTCTCTTACGACAATGTTTCCTTAGCACCAACTCTCTGTCCTTAGTCTGGGTCATTCCATCTGAAACAAAAAAAAGACCAGGTAAATGTCACTTGTTCCCTAAGCCTAGTGATGAATGGGTTGCTATGTGAACAGAAATGCAAGGTGCTGCTGCTTCTGTTTCTTTTTAATCTATGCATTTATTTGGCTTCAGGGGTCTTAGTTGTGGCACATGAGATCTTTGACCTTCATTGTGGCATGCAGAATCTTTTTTTTTTTTTTTTTTTTTTAGCTGTGGCATATGAACTCTTAGCTGCTGCATGCGGAATCTAGTTCCCTGACCAGAGATCAAACCCAGGTCCCTGCATTGGGAGCACAGAATCTTAGCCACTGCACGACCAAGGAAGGCCCAAGTGAGGTACTTCTATCCTGATGTCACAGAGTCGGAAGGAGGTTACCAACTGAGGGGCCAGTGTGGCAACACCTTCTTCTAGGTAACGAGGGAAGTTTGCCCTCTTTGGCAAAATGCAGCTAGGTGTCCCCCACATGGATGAGGCCTGAAGAAAATTTTTTTATATTCTTCACAAGAAGAGAATGGTTAGGATCAGAGTGGCTTCTCTGGAGTCTTCGCTGAGAATTCCCTCCATACTGTGATGCAGGGAGCCTCAAAGTGACCCTTTCTAAAGAAAGTTATTTTGTGTAGACCTCCGTTCATTTGGTCGTTTACAGAAAAAGTGCTGAGCTTCTCCTACGCTAGGTGCTGTAGGAAGTACTTTATGTCTTTCTAATCTGTAATCATCCTGGGTGCATCCCCAGGACAAGCCTCAGCTCTAGTGCTTCTCTCTTCCTGGGAACTCTGACCTCAGAGCTCATTCTCTCACTTCCTTGAAGTTTTTGCTCAATTCTCACCTTCTCAATTCTTCCACTTAAAACTATACTCTGTGTCCCCCATCCATAGCAGTCAAATTCCCTGTATGCTCTATTTGTGCTTTATTCTGTAACACCACCTTCTAACAAATTGTATCATCTTATTTACACGCTTATTATTTGTCTCCCCCTGCTACATACAATCTTATCTCCATGGGAACAAGATCTTTCTGGTTTATTCCCTGAGAATCTTGGCTGGTGCACAGTGGTGGCTCAATAAATATTTGTTGAATATTTAGAGAAAGGATTAAAATCAATGTTACTACTACGGCCTGAACTGACTGACCCAGGGGCTGGTGCTGAGGCAAAGGCTGTTCCATAGGACTGGTTCACACTGGACAATAGTCAACCAACCTAACTAGCCTGCCTCTATTTAGATGAGTTGAAGGTGAGGCTGGAGAAGGGCTGCTGTGAATCCTTAGGATGTCTTGGATTCCCCAGGTATGATCACCACTTTGCAACTCAGAAAAACCCAAAACATCAGACTCTCTCTCCGACATCTAACTGCATTGTCCCTCACACTCCTGGATAGGTACCTCTTAGGACTCCTCTGGGATGAGACCAGGCTTCTCCACTTCCTTTTAGCTGGGAGATGACAACAGGTCTGCAAAACATAAATGTGTCTGCAGAGAAGACATGGGCCACAAGTGAGACCAGTACTGCCCTTTTGCTCAAACTTTACATTTACATCTGAAATGTACAAGGGGACTGGGTAGAATATAAAAGCCAAGACATTTTCCACTTTTTAATAATTATCATTTATACAGTGTTCCATGAGTTATGAAGCACTTTCACATATATTATCAAACTAACCACAAAACCTGTTCATGTTAGTATCCCACTTCTTAAAAGAACTAAAGATATACAAAGGAGTCTGTCTATAGCTAGACAGACTATATTTAGAAAGAAATCTGGAAAACACACAGCAATTTGACAAGAGCAGTTAATCCTGGTGAGTAGGACTTGGAGGAGAACTTTCACTTTTTTACTATGTAAACTTGTATATTTGGGGGATTATTTACTATCTGTATGCATTTTAAAAGAAACTCAAATTCAATGATATAAAGTAATTTTAAATGTTGCTTGGCTAAAAAAATGAAGAGCTGGAACTTGGATTTGGTTCTTGTAATCTCAAGTACTTCCTACACTGCTTTTACAAAATGGGCTTTTCCTGAACATGTGCACTGACAGCACTGTAGAGAGCACTCTCTGATCTGTAGAAGCCCTCTGGATACTCTCCTGTAGCCACTGTAGATGCTTAACACATATTAATTGAATGAATGAATGACCAGATGGATGGATGGATAGATGGAGGAAGGACTTACTCAGATGTGCCATGGAAGAAGGGTTCTCAGCAGGGTTCTAGATGCAGGCTTGGAAGGTAGAAGAAAGGAAAAAATGGCTGAAAAATGAGAAGTCCAAGTTCATGAGGAGAGGAAGAAGAAAGTAACAAAGGAACTGACTGGAAAGATGCCCATTAAGGAGGAAGATGAAACCAGAAGGAATTTTAGTAAGATGAGGTCATGGGAGTCAGAGGAAGGTCTGCAGCGGGCACAGAATTACTCATCAAATACAGTTTTAACTTAAATTAAGAGATGTGTTCAAAATCATAACTGTGTGATTGCTAGGGTAAATGAAATAAATAGAAGCTAGAAACAGAGCAACAAGAGAAGCTGTAGCTTTGATACACATGGGGTGATGTGGAAATGAAAACAGGAGACCTCTGCTGTGGATGGATTACCAGAAGGATAACAAAAAGTCAGTAAGAGGCTATGATGTTATATGTGGGGAATTAGATTGGATTTGGAGCCAATTGTGCAGGGAGAGTTAGAATGGAAAGGCAACTGACTCAGCCCCAAGTACCTAGTTCTATACCCACTGGTGCCCAGTGCTGACAACACTAAGAAGATTACATACAAAAAAAAAAAAAAAATGGCAAGGTCTATTCCATTGGATTCTCTCATCCAGTCTGCCACCTACTAAGTATATCTCATATTTTTGACTGTAAATGTAAACCCAAATCGACAAGTGTGGCCCTGGTAATTTGTGATAACAGTTATAATATATTAAGCATAATGTGTGCCATGTATTTTTCACAAATTGTGTTCAATGCTCACAGCGACCTTTTGAGGTACATATTTATTATTGACTGAACTGTGTCATGCCTACCCCAAATTCATCTGTTGAAGCCTTAACTGTATTTGAAGATAGGGTCTTCAGAGAGGTAATTAAGGTAATTAAAGGTGGGGTCCTAATCCAATAGGACTGATGTCCTTATAATAATAAGAAGAGATACCTGAGTGCTCTCTTGCTCTCTTTCTCCTCCTCTCTCCACAGGCATGGGTAGAGAGAAATGCCCGTGTGAGGACATAGCAAGAAGGCAGCTCACTACAGTCCAGGAATAGAGGTCTCACTAGATACCAACTCTGATGGCATCTTGATCTTGAGTTTCTAGCCTCCAAAACTATGAGAAAATAAACTTCTGTTGCTTAAGCCAGTCAGTCTGTGATATTCTGTTATGGCAGCCTGAGCAGACATTTTGCAGATGAAGAAAACTTGATGAACTGATTAAGTAACCTGCCCAAGTACAAGCAGCTTCCAGAAGCTCTGACCATTGCTGGTAGAGCATTTTTTTCACCCCCTGGTTTCCCAGCTCCAGTTTTTCTGTCCATCTGTGCTTGACCAGGTGGGATATGTTGTACTAGACCAGGTGGGATATGTTCAACACCAGATAAATCCTGTCCCTCACCTGTCTCTCCGATAGGGTGGGGCTCCTGAGCAGGGTCACGTGTGAGTTGGGGCTCCTTAGGCTGGGACTGAAGGGCCAGTGACATCTGTGCTTCCAGAGACACTGTCCCTTTAGAAAGGACTTCTTGTTCCTGTCTGTAGGCTACCATCTAGAAGCAAAGAAACAAGAGGTTTTTTTTAAAGATATAAGATTTGAACTCTGAAGAAATTAACTGTCTAAAGAAACAGTTTTCAGAAAGACACAGAAAGCAAGATCTTATTTAATCACCAAAGTCAAGGGGATACAAAGCAGGGGACACAGAGATCCTTGGTGACCAACACATACTTTCCCTGGTGAATCTCCCTTCCTACCTTGTGTTGCAGTTCATCAAGCTCTCTCTCCAGATCCTCCAGCAAAATCACTGCTTCTTCCCCACTCTCTGGACAGTGTTTCTGCATCCAGCCCTGCAGCTCTTGGGGGCAGGATGGACAGGAACTACTCCAGCACTAGCAGGTCCAGGATCTGCTCCTTTGTGCTCACATGTGGCCTTAACCACTGGTAGCAAAGTTCCCGGAGTCGAGTGAGAGCCTCTCTTGGTCCAGGAGTCTCCTGGTAGCAGAACTGTCAAAAGTGCCTTCGGGAGATCTCTCTTGCCAGTGGATTACTGCGTTTCAGTCTGGATTCCTGCTTTGGAGATGACTTTCTGCCTCCACTTTTCCTGTCAGAAGTTCTTCCCCAATCTTGGGAGTTTGCGTATCCAGGCATAAAATCTCCTTGGAGTCTATATTCATCTTGACCTTGAATAGCTTAAAAGGCACCCTCTAGCTGGAGCTACAAGTTAGAAACACCTTTGGAATTTCCCTCCTTTTAATCAGTAAAAGTCATTGTTTAGATAGAAAAATGGCAACAGTTAATGATAGAAACTTCTAATCAATTGTTATAGACCTAAACCTCTTCACTGAAAGTAGTGACATGCTGACCAAAGAACGAAATAATGGAATAGATAGGGTCATAATGTATGAAAAGCAGACTTTCGAGTTATCCAGACCTCAATTTTATTCTGATTCTTTTACCAATTGTGCAATCTTGTGCCAATTTCTTATCTTCTTCCACTCTCAGTTTTTTAATATGAAAAAGAAATAGCAATAATACCTTACAGAGTTCAGGGAGGAATTAGGGACCAAACATCACTCAGAATGGTTTAAAAGTTCAGATTAATTGTAAAAAAGTTAAATTAGAGAGAGAGAGAAAAAAAGAAAACTTTGTTTCTTGTCTTGGACTAAATGAATGAACTTACTTTTACTGAAATCTTTACATGAGTTTTTAAAATGAATCTTCAAAACAACCACTAAGGAGAGTTTCATTTTCACTAAATTTACAGAAAGGAACGCTTAGGTAGACTGCAAATTCTCTGAGTTTTCCACACTGCTCCGCTGATTCTCACAGTAACAGCCAACACTGCACAACACCCTACAACATGCTTTCAGATCCAAGACCACATTTAATCCTCACAATTACCCTCTGAGGTTTGATTACAACCACTATTTCACTAGATAAGAAATGGGGGCCAAGGGAAGTTAAGGAGGTTGCTTATGGTTAAATTATTTACCAGGACAGTCCTAGGAACCTACAGAAGCCCGAGGGAGAAGTCTGCTTACACCCAGGCAGGGCCTGATTCCCAGGAAGGCTGTCTCCAAAATGTCAGGAAGAGCAGCCCAGCAGCTGAATTTCAGCGTTACTGGCCGTGGGGCAGACATCTAGGGAATCGGAATCCAGGGTTAAGGGGTGGGAGGGGGAGGATAGGGAGCCCTGATAATGTATCTTTAATCCCTAGGCTCCCCAGGGATTTAGATGCACTCCAAGGTTTGGGAATCAGTGAACCATGGGAAAGTGAATTGGAAAACGTCACATTCTTCACTGGAAAATCAGTCAATTCAACGCCCCTTCACCGGCTGTCCATGAGGAAGGCTACAGAAAGTCTACAAATTTGTCCTCAACTTCCTTGTACCCAGATATTTCCCCAGACTTCAGGCATTTCCTGTCCTGAGTCCTATATATTTTCATATATAGTTTTGATTTCTCACATACATTAGGAGATAGATGGATAGATAGGCATTAAGCTATTTTACAATTAGCTTCCCCCACCCCCATCACTTCCTTTAACGTTTTCATGTCATGTATCTCAGACATCTTTATGGGTCATGTTGGTCTAGCTCATTTAATGGCTGTGTAATTCACAGGGAAGACCCTTCGTCCCGGCAACCCTCTCCCGCGCAAGGTATTCCCAGCCCGGGAGACTGGTCGGCTCTAGGTCCCCGGGCACGACCACCGCTCGCTCCCCTCCATCCTCCCCGAGCCGAGGTTCACTTTTCACACCCCTTTCTCAGCCACACCCACTCCACCCAGGTTCTCGGGCCGTCTCTGCAGACCCGGAAAAGGTGAGGGGGTGGGGTGTCCCGAGTTGGGTGTCCCGCCCCAGCACTGGGAAGAGCGCTCCGGGAACAGCAGCCCGGAGGGGAAGAAGGCAGCCCACCGCGGGGCCCACTGCGCACAGGCACTTCCGGTCGGTCTAGGATTCCGAGTCTCGTTTCCTACCTCCTGGGCCGGCCTCACCTGGAAAAGTGAAAGTGAAGTCGCTCAGTCGTGTCCGACTCTTGGCGACCCCATGGACTGTAGCCCACCAGGCTCCTCCGTCCATGGGATTTTCCAGGCAAGAATACTGGAGTGGGTTGCTATTTCCTTCTCCAGTTCAGTTCAGTTCAGTCGCTCAGTCGTGTCCGACTCTGCAACCCCATGAATCGCAGCATGCCAGGCCTCCCTGTCCATCACCAACTCCTAGAGTTCACTCAGACTCACTTCCATCGAGTCAGTGATACCATCCAGCCATCTCATCCTAGGTCGTCCCCTTCTCCTCCTGCCCCCAATCCCTCCCAGCAGCAGAGTCTTTTCCAATGAGTCAACTCTTCGCATGAGGTGGCCAAAGTACTGGAGTTTCAGCTTTAGCATCATTCCTTCCAAAGAAATCCCAGGGCTGATCTCCTTCAGAATGGACTGGTTGGATCTCCTTACAGTCCAAGGGACTCTCAAGAGTCTTCTCCAACACCACAGTTCAAAAGCATCAATTCTTTGGTGCTCAGCCTTCTTCACAGTCCAACTCTCACATCCATACATGACCACAAGAAAAACCATAGCCTTGACTAGACGGACCTTAGTCGGCAAAGTAATGTCTCTGCTTTTGAATATACTATCTAGGTTGGTCATAACTTTTCTTCCAAGGAGTAAGTGTCTTTTAATTTCATGGCTGCAGTCACCATCTGCAGTGATTTTGGAGCCCCCCAAAATAAAATCTGACACTGTTTCCACTGTTTCCCCATCTATTTCCCATGAAGTGATGGGACCAGATGCCATGATCTTCGTTTTCTGAATGTTGAGCTTTAAGCCAACTCTTTCACTCTCCTCTTTCACTTCCTTCTCCAAGCAGCCCCCAATTTCCTGAGCATCCATGTGGATATCAACGGTGAATCACATAATCAGAATTCCATACATATGTGGACCCCAGTTAGGTTTTAAACTGAAAACAGAGAGGAAGCACAGACCATAATTATTGAACATGATTAAAAAAAATTTTAAAAAGTAATACACGAACTACGGTTTTTAAAAAAACCTAAGACAATGCCAAAATTAAAGGGTGGGAATCCCCCCTGTCCCTCTTTAGCATGACTTCCTTGAGGTAAACAGTCAACTGCCATTAGCTTGGAATTTTCATATATGGTTTTTATTTCTCACATACATTAGGAGACAGATGGATAGATAGGCATTAAGCTATTTTACAATTAGCTTCCCCCACTCCCATCACTTCCTTTAACATTTTCATGTCATGTATCTCAGACATCTTTATGGGTCATGTTGGTCTACCTCATTTAATGGCTGTGTAACAGTACATCAAGCACCTGCCTCCCAATTTATTTGCCCAGACCCCTACATATTGATAGAGGTCTTCTTTCCTTCTTCCCGCCGTCCCCACCCCCACCCGCAACAGTCGTCTGGATTTCTAGTAGTGTTGGGTTACCAAAAAGAATTGGGTTCCGAACAAATTTTTTGGCCAATGCAATAAATACAAAATCAATCCCAAATCAGTTACGTTACGTTTACTGGTACAAAGGAGTGTAATTATAAGTAGTTAGTCATTCATCAATTTTATTATGCCAACTAGAACAGCGGCATTTCATAGATTAAACTATGTTTTGTTTTAACAGGACCTCATTATTTATTTTATCACAGCAGCAAGAAAACATCTTCCATGCTAATGGAGGTTCCATGATGGGTTTTAACTCCAAAACTGCAGCTGTATAAATTTCTTTAGTTGGTTTCCTCAATGTTGCCACCTGAAGGCATTAAATACACTCAGGTTTCATCCTTTACTTTAACTTCTTCCAAATATCCAATAACTGTGTAATCATTAAGAGCACCAGCATGAAGAAAATTTGCCCCAAATTCTGATCACTTTCTCCAATATACCTCACTTGAAAAGCCCTCAGTACAACTTTCCTAAAAACTATATAACGAGAATAAATGCTCACCTTCTCTTGGGCTTTAAATATATTATTCTCTTTCATTTTTTATGCCCATCTGCAACAAGTAAACACAGTTACCATATGCTTAAATATCTCATTGACAGTTGATTAGGTTCTGTAACTTGTTTGTGTGATTTTTAAGTAGATAAACTACAGGACTCAGGCCAATTCAACTTAGGGTCAAGTAAACAGCACGCTGGACTTCCTTATAGTTAAACAGCTAGGAGAAAGTCTGTCTCCTGCTTTTCTGTCTGGAGGAAGATTCCCCTGCAGCAGTACCTTGATGAGTCTCCTAGGACAGAAGGGATTATTTTTAACTTAGAATTGGAAATCTCTACTGAAAATATTTAAAATGCCACTCAGCTTAGGGACAAGAAGAAATGCTGATTACTCAGCTGGCAAAAACATTGAGGGTCATCTGAATCTGGAAACAGGCATATTTATGATACTGACTCGACTGTGTGTTTTATCATAAGTTCAAAAAGAGGAAGGAGAAGGAAGAGAAAATATTTGGAGGATTGGTAGCAAAGAAAGTAAGGAACTAGCTGGCAGCTGAATAGATTCAAGTGTAAAAATATTTGTGTCCCATATTAATCTTAACCCATCATGTGAGAGGTTTCAGTAAGAAGTGGGGAAGCTGATCTCCCCATGGATATCACCAACTGCTTATTCAGCTACTTCAGGATTTGGTCAAGGAACTTTTGAACATGGTGACCTTGACTACCATGATGAAAGATGTTCATAGACTAAAAAAAAAAGAGGCTTTCTTTCACTAAAGCTAATCCAGACATCACCACTGTTGAGCTGCAACCACAAGATGGTGTAATATCCCAGTAGGAACAGCCAGTCACCTAGGGTCAAATTGATTACATTGGACTCTCTATGAATCTGCCAGACAATGCAAGAGGCACTGGAGGGGCAGGTTCAATCTCCGGGTGGGAAAGATCTCCGGGAGAAAGAAATAGCAACCTACTCCAGTATTCTTGCTGGGAAAATCCCAGAAAGAGGAGGAGCCTGGTGGGCCACAGTCCATGGGGTCTCAAAGAGTCGGACATGACTGAGTAACTGAGCGCATACTCTATGACAGAGAAAACAAAATTTTACTTCAAAGCACTGGACACTTGTGTTAGGTGTCTATTGGTTTTCTATGCCATGTTTCTGTCAGTACTGACTTGATGAAAGCCCTATTCACGCTAGCCCCAAATTAGTTGGGTATTAACATGAAATGATTTTCCCCCAATCTCTATTTTTAATTGGGTATTTGTGAATCCTTTCTTGTCCTTTAATGATAGTTTGACAGATCCCGTAGCTTTCTGGCTAATTTTCTCTATTAAAGATCTCATCCAAATTTGTTCCTAATTTAAAATTGCATTGTCTATTGAATAAATTACAGAGCCATGGTTTCAAAGTACAAAAAGTACAAAAGAGACTACATCGAAACATTCCCCTTTGATTTTTCTCTTCTGTTGAGCTTGACAATGGTATCATTGTTCCACAGGAAAATGTTCTCGTTTATTAAAGATGAGAACTGAAGAACAAGGGTGGTATGTCATGATGTCTATAATTTACTATAAAATACTTCGGCAGAGAGAGAGTGTGTGAGAGAAAGCGCAAATATGGCAAAATGAACACATAAATGTAGATGAGTATATGGTGTTCATTATATAATCACACATAGACCTTTGGGAGTAACTGTTTTAAAATACAGATTTTTTAAGACTATTAAAAAAAATCCCAGTTCAATTCACCTTGAGATTTGCCTCAGATGAGTTTTACTGCCAAATTTATGGGGGAAAAAAGAGTTCAGAATTGTATGGATTTTAGAACTGTGGACGGAGAAGGCAATGGCAAACCACACCAGTGATCTTGTCTGGAAAATCCCAGGGACGACGGCGGAGCCTGGTGGGGAGTCTGTGGGGTCGCACAGAGTCGGACATGACTGAAGCGACTTAGCAGCAGCAACAGCAGTAGCACTGTGGATAAGAGATCCTGGATATGTACTAGAGTCTCTCTCTCATCTATTTGAATATTTTTAAATTTAAGAAATTTTTAATAAAAATTTTCATCTTATTCTTACGTTTGGTCACTTAATTTCACTCCCTAGAAACAGCCAAAGCTCTTGATTTCTTTTGTAGGTTTTCGGGGATATTTTATATATGTAGAAGCAATTATTTATTTATAATTTAACTCCATTATTTTATACACATAGTAGGATATTATGCACACAGCTCCTCTGCTTGCTTAATTTTGGAGTTTTTCCCATAGCCATAGGCATAGATCTCTGTTTTTGACTGTTGTATAATATTCTATCATATAGATTTATTTAGCCAGTCCTCTATTGATGAGCAATTAGATTATTTCCAAATATTTTCTATTTATAAATAATACTGTACTAAATATTTTTATGTATATATCATCTTACACATATATGAGTATATCTGCAGGATAAATTCCTAAAAGTAGAATTTCTGAGTCAAAGAATATTCATTTATTATAGACTATTAAATTGCCTTCAAAAGTAGTTGTGAAAATTTCAGCTCTCTATCTGAAAGTGATATCACCCCCAATCTTCATCAAACTTTTTGATTTTTGCCAATATACTAATCCCTTATGTTTTCTGTAATGCCAAGGAAGGCCTCCATTGTGCCAAGACTATAAAAGAAAATTCTCATGTGGATTTTTCTAGGACTTTTGCAGCTTTATTTTTCTCCTATTTAAATTCTTGAACCACCTAGAAATTACTCAGCTGTAAAATATGAGATGTGGATTGTGCTCTTTTTTTTGTTTTTCAGATGTCTATCTACTCAGACATCAGTTTTCATCCCAATCCCAAAGAAGGGCAATGGAAAAGAATGTTCAAACTACTGCACAATTGCACTCATTTCACATGCTAACAAAGTAATGCTCAAAATTCTCCAAGCCAGGCTTCAACATGAACTGTGAACTTCCAGATATTCAAGCAGAATTTAGAAAAGGCAGAGGAACCAGAGATCAAATTGCCAACATCCACTGGATCATCGAAAAAGCAAGAGAATTCCAGGAAAACATCTACTTCTGCTTTATTGATTATGCCAAAGCCTTTGACTGTGTAGATCAAACCAAACTGGCAAATTCTTAAAGAGGTGGGAATACCAGACCACTTTACCTGCTTCCTGAGAAATCTGTATGGAGGTCAAGAAGCAACAGTTGGAACTGGACATGGAACAACAGACTGGTTACAAATTGGGAAAGGAGTACATCAAGACTGTATACTGTCACCTCGCTCATTTAACATTGATGCAGAGTATATCATGTGAAATGCTGGGCTGGATGAACTACAAGCTGGAATCAAGATTGCTGGGAGAAATATTGATAACCTCAGATATGCAGATGATACCACTGTTATGGTAGAAAGTCAAGAGGAACTAAAGAGTCTCTTGAAAGTGAAAGAGAAGAGTGAAAAAGCTGACATAAAACTCAACATTCAGAAAATGAAAATCATGGCATCCGGTCCCATCGCTTCATGGCCAATAGATGGGGAAACAATGGAAACAGTGAGAGACTTTATTTTGGGGGGCTCCAAAATCACTGCAGATGGTGACTGCAGCCATGAAATTAAAAGATGCTTGCTCCTTAGAAGAAAAGCTATGACCAACCCAGACAACATATTAAAAAACAGAGACATTACTTTGCTGACAAAGGTCTATCTAATCACAGCTACAGTTTTTCCAGTAGTCATGTATGGATATGAGAGTTGGACTATAAAGAAAGCTGAGCACTGAAGAACTGATGCTTTTGAACTGTGGTGTTGGAGATGATTCTTGAGAGTCCCTTGGACTGCAAGGAGATCCAACCAGTCTATCCTAAAGGAAATCAGTCCTGAATATTCATTGGAAGGATTGATGGTGAAGCTGAAATTCCAATATTTTGGCCACCTGATAGGAAGAACTGACTCACTGGAGAAGACCCTGGTGCTGGGAAAGATTGAAGGCAGGAGGAGAAGGGGATGGCAGAGGATGAGACGGTTGGATGGTATCACGGAGTTGATAGACATGAGTTTGAGCAAGCTCCAGAGTTGGTGATGGACAGGGAAGCCTGGCATGCTGCAGTCCATGGGGTCGCATAGTCAGACACAACTAAGTGACTGATCTGAACTGAACTACCCAGATGTCCCAGAACCATTTATTGAGTGATCTGTCTTTTTCTCCACTGACTTGAAATACCATTTTTATCAAATTCTTAAATATTTGTGCTTACTTCTGGTTTTTCTATCCTGTTCATACTATAATGTTTTTTTTCATTGAAGTTTGTTTTAAAACCCAAAAGGCTTGTTCGTCCTTGTTATTCTTTTCTGAATTTTCCTGGCTACTAATGCTTGTTTATTTTTCACACAAACTTTAGAAGGTATTTATCCAGTTTGAAAACAAAATTCTATGTTAATATTTATTGGCTTTATATTAACACCTAGACTAATGATAGATGGAAGCTGACATTTTGTCTTGGGATCCCGGATGAGCCCCCAAGATGATAGCTTACGGTGAATGGTGCTGCTGGATTTGTGACCTTGGAAGAAGATTTAACTCTGGCGCCAAAGACAGTCTCTGTCACTCAGAGCTTTGAGTAGATTTTATTAAACCAACAGGGATAGAGAAAGCTTCCAATAGTAGGCACTGGAAGGGCACAGGAGAGTACCCCCCTTGCCAGTTTTTGCAAGGTATCTTATACTCATTAGCAAGCTGTTGATCATAGATCAACCTCAAGGCTGACAGAGTTGCACCAGGTGCAGCTCCCTCCCAGAACATACCTATCTGCACAAGGGGAGTCCTCTGTAGGTGAGAAACATTGTATGTCTTGAAGGAAAACAGACTTCTAAACAAGATACATAGTTTCATTAATATAACTTAAGAAAAACTTTTCCATGAGTAAGATGTACTATTTTGTCGGGCAATTAGCAGCTCAAGGTGGAAAAAAGTTACTTTCAGGCAGAACCCATTGTCCTTATAGCAACACAAAACTAAAGGCGCATGCTAAGCGGTTAAAGTGGGAGCAAAGGAATGCAGGGGAAAAAACTGTGGCCGCTTGCCAGTTTGTCTTCTCCTGGGGCTTGGGGACCACAGCCCTCCCTAGCCGTTAACCCTTTCACTAACATGTAGAGAAAATTGATATGACTTTCCCTCCGTATCTGGCTTCAGTAAAGATTTAAAGTTTTCTTATTATTGACCTGGTATTTTCCTCTTAAATTTATTTCTCAACAAAACAAAAAGACAACCTAATGAATGAGAGAAAAGATTTGCATATGATGTGATTGATAACTGGTCAGTGCCCAAATACATAAGTAGCTCATTTAACTCAAAGCAAAACTAAAGAAACCAAAAAACCCAACCTGATTAAAAGATGAGCAGGAGACCAGAAGAGACATTTCCCAAAGAAGACATACAGCTGGTCAACAGGCACCTGAAAAGATGCTCAACCTTGCTAATCATCAAGGAATTGTTAATGAAAACCACAATGAGATCTCTCACACCTGTCAGAATGGTTATCCTCAAAAAGTGTATAAATAACAAATGTTGGAGAAAATATAGAGGAAAGGAACCCTTTTCACAGTTGGTGGGAATGTAAATTGATGAAGCCGCTATGAAAAACAATATGGAGGTGCTTCAAAAACTAAAAATAGAACTACCATGGTGGTGGTGGTTTAGTCACCAAGTTGTGTCTGACTGTTGTGACCCCATGGATTGCAGCCTGCCAGGCTTCTCTGTCCATGGGATTCTCCAGGCAAGAATATTGGAGTGGGTTGCCATTTCCTTCTACAAGAACTACCACATGATTCAGCAATTCCATTCCTAGATATATACCCAAACAAAATAAAAACACTAATTCAAAAATATACATGCACACAAATGTTCATAGCAGCATTATTTATAATAGTCAAGATGTGGAAGCAGCCTAAGTGTCAATTAACAGGTGAATGAATAAAGAAGATGTTGTGCATATACACAATGGAATATTATTTAGCCATAAAAAGAATGAAATTCTGCTATTTAAAAAATGTGGATGGACCTAGATGCTACTATGCTTAGTGAAATAAGTTAGACAGAGAAAGATAAATACTTTATATTATCAGTTATATATGGAACCTTAAAAAGAAACCAAATGAATAAATATAACAAAATAGAAAAATTTTATTTCTGTTTTATCTCTTTTGTTGCTATTGAAAATGGAGATCTTTTCTTTCATTCTGTGTGTGTGAAGGCAATTGATTTCTCTTGTTTATTTTTATAAGTATATTTAGTTTTATAAACAAATCCTTAGATACCTTCATATAATTTTAACTCTTTTCTAACTTATTTTTCATTAAATGCATTGTCTAGTTCCTGCAGAGCAATATAAAACAATAGTCATCAGAATGGACATTTTTCTAACATGTTGCTAACTTCAAAGAGAGGGCATAAGATGTTTTCTCTGAAAGCAGGATGGTGTTGATGTAAGTTAGATATGTTTATCATGGTTAAGTAAGGAAATATCTATTCTTTTATTTAAATGTTTAATCTATCAAAATGGATGTTAACGTAATAAAATGCTTTTTCCATATCTACTAAATGTAGATGTTTCTTGTGAGATATGCTAATATGGTGATTTGTGTTTAAAAGTTTTAAAATTTAAAACAATTTTAATGCTCATCTCATCTTGCCATAGAAAAATATTTACTCCTCTAATGTGCTGCTGGATTCTGTTTACTCTGATTTTATTTAGGATTCAGCATAAATAAAAATATGTGGTTTTCTTTTTTAATTAATTGATTTTTGGTTGCATGGGTCTTGTCTCTGCTCAGTAGTTGAGGTCCATGGAGTCTTTGCTCTTTGGCATGTGGAATCTTCCCAAGAATGTGTCCCCACATTGGCAGGTGGATTCTTATCCACTGCACCACCAGGGAAGAACTAGGTGGGTTTTCTTATTGGTAATCAATTTTACTTTAAAGATCATTATTTGTTCCCCATTCCCATCCAAGATCGAACATTCTCTTCTATTTCTTTATTCTAACAGTTTTAAATGCATTAGAATTATCTGTTCTGTAATTTGTTTATTAAAATTCGTCTGTGAAACTTACGTCTGATACTTTTTCAGGGTAGTTTGTTGACAGCTTTATGTCTTCAATTGTAACTGGTCTGTTCGGATTTTTAAATTTCTTTTAGAGTCATTTCCGTATATTTTCTAGAAATACACATATCCAAGTTCTTAAAAATACTCTGCATAGCGTTGATTAGGGTAGTATCTTTTAGTTTTAGCTGAATTTGAAATTATGAACATCCCTTCCATACTGGACTGTGCCCTGCGACCAAGAGAGTTGCAGGAACTCTCCCCAAAGAGAACGCGAACCTCTGGACTGAATGAAACTGGAGCGGAAGGGGCAACGCATCTCCTCTAGACTCACACCTTTTCAACGCACGCGCCATTCTAGACAGGTTATTTGATGGTCCGTGGGAGCTGGAGATGCAAGAGAACGAAGAACTCAAAGAACTGGAGCAAATAAAGGGGACTGAGCGAGCAGAAGGCGCAGGTCGGGGGATTCCTCCAAGGCAGTGGGAGCGCAGAAACCGCAGCCAAGGCTGCCAGTCCATTTCACTTAAACATCATCGCAAACACCACCTGATAACTGTCCTACTATGTAACGGTTAACTTTCTGGGCTTTGAATCTGACGATCGGAGTTCATATCCTTCATATATCTCGAAGCGACCTTTGGATCCAGTTTAGCTTTGCCTCTCGGGTAAGTGACTAGGAGGAGCTCGTTTCTGCCTCCCCAACCCCGCTTTATTTTTTCTCCCCCTTTTTGAGTAACAACCCTTTCCGACGTAACTATACGTTTAGCTTCAAGGAAAGAGTTATATTTCAAAGCGAAGGAGTTCTCAAGTCATCATTTAATGGCTCTTTATGTGATTCCCAAGTGGCCCGAGCCCTGGAGAAGTCAGAAACGGGCATTTTCTCTTGAAAGTTTACAGACTCCTGGGGAGCCGGTGGAAAGAGAGGGAGAGTGAGATTTCCTGAGATGAAGACGCTCTCTGGCCTCAGAATCAAGAACCCTCCTCGCTGCCAGCCGTGCCCCAAACGCTGCTCACGGATGTGCAACCACTGTCTAGGTTTTCCACACTTGTATACAAAAACTTGCTCATTTTCTATCTGAAATTCACATACAGCTGGGCGTTGTGTTTCACCTGGCACCCTACCGCCGACCTCCAGCGGGGGGCGCGTTCTTCGCCGAGGGGCATCTGCGGGAAGCGACCTCTCTGTTCGCTGGGATAATTCTCGAGAGGTGGCCTTCTGTTCTGCTTTTCTTACCGACTCCCACCCCAACCCTAGCCTGGAAAGGCCTCAAAGCAGCAGCAGGCAGAGAAGGCGGGAGCGCAAGTTCGTCCCCCTCTGCGGGCCTTTCTCCCGCGCCTCCTCTCTTAGGCGCTTTGGACTGGAGTTAAAACGAGGCAATCTCGGCCTGCTTCCTCTCCGAAGTCTCCTGAAAGTCCACAGTCATAGCAACCTCCCCTGAAAGAGTAAAAGCCTGTCTAGATGGAAAGGAAGAAAACCTACTCCAATTGAAAAAGAACAACAAAAAAGGGGGGGATGGCTGCTGTTATCAGGCTGGGAGGAAAGATACAGGTAATGCCAGCTGCAAAGTAAACAGGAATCAATGTTTTCCTCAAGATCAAGTAGCAACTGTAAAAAGCCACCACGGTCCGCTCTTTGAATGATTACTGCCTTCTTACGATGTCCCAGACCCATTCGGCTACGCCCCATCTATTACTGGAATACCTAAAACCACCCTCTTTTCAAGACTATACCTAATCCCCAGTTAATCCGCGCTTCTTCAAGAAGAAGGTTGATACCTCCTCAGAAATAGCTATCAACCCAGACCCGCTTCTCGCTCCCCTTAGAGCCTCTTTAGAGTCATCTAAAGTAACTAGGTTCTTAATAAAGGAGGTTTTCTCTCACTTCTCTTGTTGAGCAGTGTTTCCCAGCGTATCCTGTCACTGTATTAATTCATTACACTGATTTTGTCAGGTTTGTTCCTGGTGGTCTTTGGCCGGTGTCTTTAACACCACCTTAGCTTGCTCTGTGAGTCCTAGCTGTGTGGGCAGAGGAGGGGTTAGAACAATTAATTCTGGCAGAGCAGGGGAAAAATCAGGATAGACACTCATGTTGATGCTAGAATGACAGGAGAAATGTGGGTCTTGGGGAAAAAAGATTTTACCAAGATGGACAGCAACTAGGATAACCATGTTTTAAAACAAAACAAAACAGAAAAAAACTAGAGTTTCAAACTTTAGCATTCATCAGGATTACCCCAGAGTTTGTTCAAGCACAAATTGTTGGGCCCCAGTCCTGGAGTTTGTATTTCTAACAAGTTTCCAGGTGATGATGATGCTGGTGTTGCCTGGGAGAAACACACTTTTGAGAACCACTGAACTAGAGTAATCTTTTGGATTGCATAGGAGCTAATCCAGTGATCCAACATGAGACCTGTGATTTAGACATTTAAAATTTTCATTCTAATAAAACAATCAAATGAGTTCCACCCTAAAACCACAGAAGGCTCAAGTTCACCAGTCCCTAAAATCCATTAACTCTTTAATCAGTCCAATTTATAAACTGCCACTGGATATCCAGAAAATCTGTAATAAACAAAAGCCACCAAGCTTATGAGCAATCTGGACTCCTATTTCTGTCTCACTGCGGTGCTTGTACTTCCATTTAGATGATCTGTGACAATGCTAGTTGAAATAAAAATTCCTCTTATAGGGCTGCAGGAGCAGATGTGGTCTGGTTTCCTTTCTACTTATCTGGTTGGGGGGCTTCCCAGGTGTGGCTAGTGGTAAAGAACCTGCTTCCCAATGCAGGAAATGTAAGAGACGTTTTCCCCACCCCCATGTCGGCAAGATCCCCTGAAGGAGGGCATGGCAACCCACTCCAGTATTCTTGCCTTGAGAATTCCATGGATAGAGGAGCCTGACAGGCTACAGTGCATAGGGTCACACAGAGTCAGACATAACTGAAGTGACTTAGCAGGCACACATGCATAAATTAATATAATCCCTATGGAGGAAATTGGAAAGTATCTTACAAATGACTACACCCTAGAACACAGCTTATCTCCTAGACATTTATATTATAGCTATAGATACACATGCAAAATGGTGTATATATTTAGATGCAGATATATTTAACTAGCCACTTGGTGGCTCAGAGGTTAAAGCATCTGCCTCCAATGCCCGGGTTCGATCCCTGGGTTGGGAAGATCCCCTGGAGAAGGAAATGGCAACCCACTCCAGTATTCTTGCCTGGAGAATCCCATAGATGGAGGAGCCTTGTAGGCTACAGTCCACAGGGTCGGAAAGAGTCGGACACGACTGAGCAACTTCACTTTCACTTTACCTTTTAAAATAAGTAGCATTATATACATTGTCTTGCACTATGCTCTTTTTCATTGAACATTATATTTTGGATACATGCACCCATATGTTCGAAGCAGCACTATTCACAATAGCCAAGACATGGAAACAACCTAAATGTCCATCAACAGATGAATTGCTAAAGAAGATGTGGTACATATATACTATGGAATACTACTCAGTCATAAAAAGAATAAAATAATGCCATTGGACCAACATAGATGGAACTAGAGATTATCATAAGTGAAGTAAGTCAGAAAGAGAAAGACAAATGCTATATGACATCATTTACATGTGGACTGTAAAATATGATACAAATGAATTCATTTACAAAATAGAAATGGACTCAAAGACATAGAGAACAGACTTGTGGTTGCCCAGGGAAGGGGACTGGAGAGGGAAGGATTGGGAGTTTGGGGTTAGCAGAGGCAAACTATTATATATAGAATGGTTAACAACAAGGTCCTACTGTACAGCTCAGGGAACTATATTGTGATACACTATAATGAAAAGAATATATGAATAAAAAGTATATATATGTAAATGTATCACTTTGCTGTACAGTAGAAATTAATACAACATTGTAAATTAACTATACTTCAATAAAAGTGTATCTTAGAGAGCTTAACGCCATATATGCATACTGTGTTTCTGGAATGACACATTGGGGCCAATAATGTCCTACTGGTGGGAAGGGTAATTGGTGACAAAATTTGGTATACAGATTTTTATAGTTTTTGAATCATATGAACATAGTACTTACTCCAAAATGGCAATAATAAAAAAATACATTATATTTTTTCCTCCCAAAGTCTGTCAAGATGGAAGTCACAGGTAGAAACTGCATGTTACTTTGTGGGGGAGTGCATCACAGGGCATGTGGGGATCTTGGTACTTTGACCAGGGATCAAACCTGTGCCCTCTGCAGAAGTGAATAGTCTTAACTGCTGGGCGAACAGGGAAGTCTCAGATTTTTGTTACCTTTTCTCGGGGAGAAATACTCAGCTTTAACTGAAAATATTGTAGTGTGTATTTTTTAGTTTTGTCATATCTCTAAGAGATACATATTCTTCCCTGTCAATGATAGGGATCCTTAGAAATGGTTGCTTTTAAAGTTAAAAGATAATAGACAAAAATTCCCTAAAGATAAAATTAACCTGATAATGCCTTAAATAACCCAAAATTTTGTGTACAATTCTCTATAAACAATTTTATATGCTCCTCTAAATTTATTTGGCAATGTTTTTCTATGATCTTCAATTAATTCTTCAGTGATGTTCTCAGTGGAAAATCTCTGCTAAGCAAAACTTGCCGTGAAAATTTCAAGGGTGAATGGGAGAATGAAACACTAATCAAATGTATTATTTAACAAAATTAACAGCCATGACAAAATGCTACTAAGGAAGTCGGGAAGGGGGGTGGAGGTGGGGGAGTGGCGGGGGAGGGGTGTGGAATAGAAGGAATTAATTCACGTCACTCATTTACCTCGCCAAAACGAGTAACCACCCCTCACAAACTCAGCTAGTCGACGAGGATGGGATTCGAACCCACGCGTGCAGAGCACAATGGATTAGCAGTCCATCGCCTTAACCATTCGGCCACCTCGTCGCATGTAAATTTTATTTCTTCAACACCTTCTGGCAGGCGTTTTATAGTATTGCAGCTAATCGTTCTTTTCCCGGCTTAATAGTCACAACCACAGTGTGAGTTAGGTGTCTTAAAGTAAATTCCACAACGGACAGTAATTGACAGCGCTCGGAGTGAAGTTACTTGGCAAATAGCTGATAACAGGTGGAACCACGCATAATACACGTTATTGGACACAGGTCAACACTGTCTTGCCAGCTCAGCTCTGCGTCCCCGGGAAACACTCACCCGACTTCCACAAGGTCCCTCGACCGCTGCATTTCGCCTTGAAGGGACCGATTTCCCCACCTCTTGATCAGAACTCCCAGGATTCTCGTTTTCTACGTGGTACCAGAATCCCGATTCCTTTTAATTTACTTTTGTGATATGCTCGCCAGCCAGGAGATGCCCTCATTTGTCTTTTGTTTTCCTCTCTTGGCACTGAGCAGTCTGAAAAATCAGCAACGCAGGAAAACGTGTTTTAGGAAAAAAAAAAAAAAAGGAGAAAAGAGCGAGAGTCATAATGGGAACTTGTTTGCATCATAGCACAAGATTGGTTTAGCTTGACTCCTATCAACCAAC
The DNA here is from genome assembly GCF_032405125.1 of Capricornis sumatraensis. Taxonomy (NCBI): domain Eukaryota; kingdom Metazoa; phylum Chordata; class Mammalia; order Artiodactyla; family Bovidae; genus Capricornis; species Capricornis sumatraensis. The sequence goes on from NC_091090.1 coordinate 33,946,035, forward strand.
GGTGGGGTGGGTAAATAATCCCAGATGCGGGAGTCAAAGTGCAGGTCCTGGCTGTGGCTCTTTCCTAAACTTCACTGTGCAGACCGGATTGAGTAACCTCTAACGTCCCTTCTGGCTCTGGCAACCTCTGGGATAAAATGACCATCATGAAACCTTTTCCTCTCAGAAGAGTTTGTGTACTTTGAAAGGTGGCTTAACGGTGAAGAATCCGCCCGCAATGCGGGAGATGCAGGTTCGATTCCTGGGTCAAGATGCCCTGGAGAACGAAACGGCAAATCCACTCCTGCCTGAGAAATCACACCGATAGAGGAGCGTGGCAGGCTACAAGCCTTGGGGTCTCAAAAGTCGGACACTAAACAACGAAAAACAAAAGTGTAGTGCAGAAGTTTGAAGGTTGAAATGTTCTTTTCTACCAAAAATGTTGGTCCCTTTTCCCTCTCTATGAAATCTCTTAGCTTAGCCCTTAACTTTGTTGGGAGGAACTCCTCTCTCAACTGATTCACCGAATTTCCAAATACCTTTGATCGGCACGAAACCTTTAGAAGTACTTCATCTAAAATACCAAATAAAACCATCTTATTTGTTCCTTTGAGTGGGGCGAGTAAATTGTTACCCTTTGCATCGTAGGCTACCACTCACATCTACCTTTCAGAGACTCAAAGGCAACCTCATTTCACACCAGTGACTTCAGAACTATTCCTAGTGGAAGCTCGGGGGTGGGGGTGGGGGTGGGGGGTGGATTTCTGCTGTTAACTAAGAGTTTCCCTGAAATTTAACTTATACCACTCTCCCTACAGCAAGAGGTCTAGGAACGTATTTGTTTTGGTCTTATTACACCAATGTCAGTGTAAGTAAACAATAACTATTGTTAATAAATTTAATACCAAATCTAAGCATTAGAATTAAGGTACCTAGAAAGCATATTTTCAATTAATTGAAACTTTTGGGTTGATAATCTTAGTTTTTTTTTTAATCATAAAGTTATGGTGAGTATTAAATTAGTGAAACATCAAATTAGTTAACATTAAATTAGTTAACATCAGTGAAATGCTTAGAAAATTGTCTTACAAATAGTTATCGCTGGAGTAAGTAGCCTTTCCCTTCTCCAGGGGATCTTCCCAACCCAGGGATTGAACCCAGGTCTCCTGCATTGCAGGTGGAGTCTTTGCCAGCTGAGCCACTATCAACCTTACTTCAGTAAAATAAATTTTAAAAAAATTAAGGCAATTCCAGCACCACCGTTTCAAGATGGGTGCCTGCCCAGGGTCCCACGCAGAGTTGCCCCACTGTGGTTTAAACAGAGCACTCTTGTCTCCACAGCCCAATGCTGTTACCTCTGAGGCAGTATTTCAAACGAGAAGGTTGCAAATTATTTCCCCCTAAAATCCAGTGGAGATGCGATCAAGTTTCATTGACTCATTTGTTTTAGGCTTGACAAGCAAGGCAGAAGGGGAAACCAGTGGTGTCAAAAGTCTTAAAAAGTATACTATCATGTAAGAACTGAATCGCCAGTCTATGTCTGACGCAGGATACAACATGCTTGGGGCTGGTGCATGGGGATGACCCACAGAGATGTTATGGGGAGGGAGGTGGGAAGGGGGTTCATGTTTGGGAATGCATGTAAGAATTAAAGATTTTAAAATTAAAAAAAAAAAAGTCTTAAAAAGAAACAGAATGCTAGGAAAACCAGAAGCCATTCTTAGGACCTAAATTGCCAAATACCAAACCAAAAGCCGGGAAACAAAATCTGCTCAGTGTGCAGGTGAAGGCTTCACTTGATTTTTTTGGAGGCTTTTGAAGGATGTTGGACTTCGGTTCTCTAGATGGGGAAAGCTGTGATTACAACTAGCTCTATGACACACGTCTCTTGGCTCTTCTATCCCTGCTTACAATCCCCATGTCCATTCAAATCAGCTGCCCAGAGTTGAACCTTTCCCATTTGAAAGAGAAACTTAGCTAATCTTTCAAAACTGCCCTCTCTGCATCCTGGAGGAATCAGGGGACCAGGAACTGTTCACCTTCTCCAAGAACTGTGTGTCCCCAGGCACACGGAGAAGAAAAGGCAAGGCAGTGTGAACTGTAGAAAATTTAGGCTGTGGTAACATGGTTGCGGGAGAAGGCGATGGCACCCCACTCCAGTACTCTTGCCTGGAAAATCCCATGGACGGAGGAGCCTGGTAGGCTACAGACCATGGGGTCTCGAAGAGTCTAACACGACTGAGTGACTTCACTTTCACTTTTCACTTTCATGCATTGGAGAAGGAAATGGCAGCCCACTCCAGTGTTCTTGCCTGGAGAATCCCAGGGATGGGGAGAGCCTGGTGGGCTGCCATCTATGGGGTCGCACAGAGTCGGACATGACTGAAGCGACTTAGCAGCAGCAGCAGCAGCAGCAGCAGCAGCAGCAGCAACACGGTTGCAGCCCTGGGATTTCTTTGGAAGGAATGATGCTAAAGCTGAAACTCCAGTACTTTGGCCACCTCATGCGAAGAGTTGACTCATTGGAAAAGACTCTGATGATGGGAGGGATTGGGGGCAGGAGGAGAAGGGGACGACAGAAGATGAGATGGCTGGATGGCATCACTGACTCGATGGACGTGAGTCTGAGTGAACTCTGGGAGTTGGTGATGGACAGGGAGGCCTGGCGTGCTGTGATTCATGGGGTCGCAAAGAGTTGGACACGACTGAGCGACTGAACTGAACTGAACACGGTTGCAAACTTTTCCGCTCCCGCTGGGATGTGAGCTTGAGTTTCTGAAACAGTCTATAGAAATTCCAGGAAAGCAGACTCTCTTTGGCTGTATACCCTCCCTTTCTGTCAGTAGGTAAACAAGCCACATAAACAAGGTGTTAGACAATACTGGGATGACAAACTCAAAGTTGGGGTATTAGGGTGGATAATAACAGGAAGAGGTTTCAACATTTCCCCGTGTTAAGATCTGGAACCTAGCAGGGCCATAATTTTCACCCACCCAAGTAGCTTTCCGCCGTTCCCAAGGCCACAGAACTTTCTTTCAGATTGCCCCCCTCCTATTTCCAGACCAGATATTGGGAAAATCTGGTGGAGAGTGTGGCTGACTTTTCCTCTCACCGGGGAATGCTAAGGAGCTGGAAGCAGAAAGAGTTTCACGGAAACTGGTCTAGTGCTGGAACACTGCCTGAGTATTGCTTGGACCTTGAGATTAAGACCCCTATCCCTCTGCCAAGGGAGACCTTCTCTGTGGTTGAAGGAATTGCTTTCCTAGAGCCTCTAATGAATCAATGCTCTATAAGATATTGATTATATTGTTGTACAATATATCCTTGTAACTTATTTTATACACAATAGTTTGTACCTCTTAATCCTCTATCCCTACGTTACCCCTCCCTGCTTCCCTCTCCCCACTGGTAACAGCTAGTTTGTTCTCTATCTCGGTGTTCCTTTTATTGTATTCATTATGTTTTTAGATTTCACATGTAAGTAATATCATACAGTCTTTCTCTGATTTCACTTAGCTTAATATCCTTCAGGGCCATGTTGCTGCAAGAATGTATCTGTTGATGGATACTTAAGTTGCTTTCATATCTGAGCAACTGTAAATATGAACATTGGGGTGCATGTTATTTTTTGACTTAGTGTTTTAACTTTTTTCAGGTATATATGCAGGAGTGGAATTGCTGGGTCATATGGTAGCCTTGCTTTCTCAGAGTCTCTGATGAATCAATACAGTACTTGTTTTCTTCCCTACATTTATTTTTAAAACAAATCGCAAACATTCCTGAAATTCTATCTTTATCATGACTTTAAAGAGAATATAAGCTCACATTCCAAGGGTTGAAAAACAGAATCCCCCTCAAATCCTTTTTTCCATTTTCTGGAAGTGACTAGTTATCCTCATTGAGGGTCTTCAGAATCCCTTACAAGATTTTACTGTCCGTGGGTCAGGCTCTGCCTATCAAGGGTTTGTGTTGGTTGATAACCCAGTGCTGAAGGCTGGGAACCAATATTTTCACTGAGGTAAGAAGCCCTTTTGAGAAGCTACTTTAGATTTTGATGCTGTACTGTGCAATTCAAAGCAATCTGGAGATTCAGTGCAATCTCTACCAAAATTCCAATGATATTTTTCACCGAAATAGAACAAACAATCCTAAAATTCAAATGGAACCAAAATAGACCCCAAATAGCCAAAGTGATGCTGAGAAAGAAGAATGAAGCTGGAAGCATCACACTTTCTGATTTTAAACTATATTACAGAACCATAATAATCAAAACAGTATGTTATTGCATATAACAGACATACAGATCAATGGAACAGAGTCCAAAAATAAACCCATGCATATATGGTCAATTTATTTACAACAAAGGAACCAAGAATATACAATGGGGAAAGGACAGTCCCTTCAATGAACAGCATTAAGGAAACTGGAACACAAGCAAAAGAATGAAAGTGGCCCACTCCCTTACACCATACACAAAAATTGTCAACATGGATTAAAGAGTTGAACATAAGACCTGAAACATAAAACTTCTAGAAGAAAACATGAAGGATAATCTACTTGATATTGGTCTTGGTGATGAAAAATGCAAAAAAAAAAAAAAAGTCAGAGCACATTACATTAAAAAAGCTTCTGCTCAGCAAAGAAAACCATCAACGAAATTAAAAGGCATCCAACCTACAAAATGGGAGAAAATATTTGCAAAACCACACGTGGGAAACAGTATGGAGATTCATCAACATGATCCAGCAATTCTACTCCTTGGCATTTACCCAAATGAACAAAAACACCAACTCAAAAAGATACCTGTACCCCCCTGTTCACTACAGCATTACTTACAATAACCAACACATGAAAGCAACCTAAGTGCCCATCGAGAGATAAATGGATAAAGAAAATGTGGGTGTGTATACAGTTCAGCCAAGAAAAAGGAAATCTTGCCATTTGCAACAACTTGAGGACATTATGCTGAGTGAAATAAGTCAGAGAAAGACAGATACCATATGATCTCACTTATACATGCAATCTAAAACAACAGGAAAAAAAAAAATTCACAGAGAACAGGTAGGTGGTTGCCAGAGTTGGGGGAGAGGGTAGAGGTGAAATGGGTGAAGGGGGTCAAAGGTACAATCTTCCATTTATAAAATAAAGTCATTGGGATGTAATATACAACATGATGACTATAGTTAATACTGTATTGCATACTTGAAAGTCCCTAAGAGGGTTGATCTTAACTATTCTTATCAAAAGTAGAAAATTTTGTTATCTGTGTTGATGGATATTGATTAGACATTTTTGTGGTGATTATTTCATAATATATATGAATACTGAATCATTTTGTTGTAGATCTGAATATACAAATTACATCTCAAAAAAGTGTTGGACTAGTGAGTCACACTTGACTTGGGCTTCAAGGACTGACACAACATTTAATAACATTTAATACTCCATATTTGCCATTTAAGAAAACACTATTTATATGAATAAGCTGGAGCCTGAAGACAGTTAAATATCATTGGCCTAAAAGAGAAATGATAGTTTTATTCACCTCGGAAGTGAGAGGTAGTAACTACAAAAAGAGACAAGGGGAAACATTCTCCGTGAACAGGAAAGTTTTGAGTCTTATTTTCAGAGGATTAAAGGCAGCAGAGCAGAAAAGTGACAGAATGACAAATCAGCAGACTAGGTAGCCTAAGATGGACTTAAATATACCAATATTTTTACCATGGTTGGGCCAGATTTTCTTGCCATTGACAGGGAATTATATTGCCCTATAAATGATATAAAATCCAACAGAAGTCAAGTGCAGTCATAAAACTGAGGAAACATTCTTCCAGTGCTTGAAAGCTATTACCAACTTCAGCAAAGTCCCTCACTACATTAACTGAGGGAGATAGGCAGTGCTGAAGCTGAAAGAGATTTCAGTTGTGTTAATGTAATTTGTAGGAGATGGAAAATGCTGAAATGAAAGGATTACTTTCTCATCTTCTCTTTTGTCCTCTGTTTGAGCTCAAGGAGCTGTGTTCACAATAAAAAATGTGTGCTCTGGGCTTTAGCCATGATGGCCACACTAGATTTTGATGTACTGTGGTCCCAAACCTTTATGCCCTCCACATCACTTAAAGTATAACACATCTTTTTTCACCAGGAAATGCTAGTTCGGGGGGTGGGAGGGGGTGTCATGGGGGAGAGGTCAGGATTGGGAAGGGTCTGCAGGTCACCCAATTCTGGTCAGAGGCTTGGTTAGGAAGACAAGGTGGTAGAGAAACAGACAACTGATCTCACACATTCCAAGCTCTTAGATACTCCAGTGACTGCAACTGGTACAGTGAAAAGCAATTTCAACATTAGACTAGGCTAAGGCTATTCAGAAATCAAAATGATTTCAAAAAGCAAAACATAAAAACTCATGAATTCAGTATAAAAATAATTTTTTAACAGAACCCCTTGTTTACCTTTTCACTGTATTAACTGACACTTCATTGCATTTAACAAAGGTAATTACAGGTAAATTTCTTGTTGATGTTTATTTTCCCAAATTCTCAACTTTTCCAGCATTTATGACCTTTAAACAACTTTTCAACACAGTATCTCTGACATTAAGTAATGAAGTTTAAGAAACATTTCATCTCAATTGAAAAAAAATTCTGAATTCTACTTGAAGTTGTCACCAGACATCTTGGCAAGGAGTCATTTTAGTGGATTCTCTGGTGACTAATCAGAGCTGAGCTTCTAGGCTTTACCTCATTCTTGCCACTGCTGAGGCTTAATGCTCTCTGCCTAATAGACCTTCCCATACTATTTATATGTATAGGATTTTTCCTCAGAATGGACTCTCTTATGTTTATTGAGATTTGATTTACAGCTGAAGTCTCGCCCACATTCAGAACATTCAAAACTTTTCTCTCTTGTGTGGATTTTGATATGATGACTAAGACCTGTCTTCTGACTGAAGGCTTTGCCACATTCTTTACATTGATAAGGCTTCTCCTTGTTGTGAATCCCCTGATGTTCAATAAGATGCTCTCCCCTTGTAAAGGCCTTGCCACACTCAGGACATTGGTAGGTTTTATCCCCAGTATGGATTCTTTTGTGGTTTCTCAGGCCAGTTAACTGTGCAAAGGTCTTTCCACACTCATCACATGTATATTTTCTTAGTTTAGGAGGGTTTCTGTGCTTTCCTCCTAATTTGTGTTTGTTAAGGCCCGAGTGTTGACTGAAGGCTTCACCACACTCATCACATTTATAGGGTTTCTCCCCAGTGTGACTTCTCTGATGTATGATCAGGGTTGAGTTCACTCTAAAGGTTTTTCCACACTCAGCACATTCATAAGGTTTCTCCCCTGAGTGAATTCTGTGATGTATTATAAGTTCCGAGCTTCGGCTAAAAGCTCGTCCACATACAGGACATTCAAAAGGTTTCTCTCCAGTGTGGATTCTCCGATGTTGGTTAAGTCCTGCATACTGAGTGAAGGCTTTTCCACATACTTTACATTCAAAAGGTTTTTCTTTACTGTGAATTCGCTGATGCTCAGTAAGATTTGAACGCTGCCTGAAGGTTTTCCCACATTCATTACATTCATAAGGCTTCTCTCTGTTGTGCAATTGTTTATGTTCAGTGAGGTCTGCACTATGGCAGAAGGTTTTCCCACAGTATATACATTCAAAAGGCTTCTTTTCAGTGTGGAGACTTTGATGTTTTGAAAGAACTGATCTTTGACTAAAACATCTGCCACATTTATTACACTGATGAGGCTTATCTACAATGTGGATTTTGAGATGTTGAGAGAGGCCTGCTTTCTGACTGAAGTCTTTGCCACACTCTTTACACTGATAAGGCTTTTCCTTGCTGTGAAGCCCAAATTCTGTACTGAAGTATGGTTTCTTCCCATTGTGGATCCTCTTGTGCATATGAAGGCCTCTCATCCAGGTGAAGGTTTTCTTACATTCATCACATTCATGTATTTTCTCACCTGTGGCATCCCCATTCTGCATTTCCAAACTTTCACTAGGCTCATTGTCTCCTCTCTGTATGGCATGCTGACATATAGTTTCATGATGTCCATCAGACCCCTCCCTATACCATTCTGTTTCTTCACAAGGTTCCTGTTTCACTTCTAATGTCAAATTCTCAATCTTCATCTCACCATCTGAAACAACACACCACACAATTTGAGGAGAAAAGGCAACTCAAAAATGATTTAACAGACAGAGAGCTAGGAGGCTTAATGTTTATTTCAGATTTAACAGAGCACTTTCTATCTTTTCTTTATTTAGTGTCAGGGATTCAGAGAAACAGGTGAGCCAAGTAAAAGGAATGGGAGTAATACAGGTGTGGCAGTGAGAAAGAATGAAGTATGGCTGATTTACCAACAGAGTATGGTAAAATTGATAGGATGTCACTTCTGTGATTACCCAAGACTATAATTTCTACCTACCATAAGACTTTCTCTATTGACACCCTTCCTTCCTGGTTTGCTGGCTTTGATTAAGAATGTCACCATATAGAGAAGCCCATGTGGCAAGGAACTGAAGTTGGGTTTGGTCAGCAACCAGGAAGGAAGGAAGGCCCTCTGTCTGTGTGACTGACAAAGAACTGCATCCTGCCAACATCCATGCAAGGTTGGAAGTGGATCCTTCCTCAGTCACAAGTCAGGTGAGAACCTATCTTTGGCTGCAACCTTGTAAAAGACCCAGAAGTGGAGGATCCAGCTAAGCCACATACCCAGACTCCTGACCCACAGAAACTGAGATAATAAATGTGTGTGGTTTAATTGCTAACTTTGTGGTCATTAATTGAGCAGAGAAAAATTCAACTACACTAAATATACAAGAGACACATCTAAGATAAAATGATTGAGTAAAGTTATGAATAAAGGATGAGCAAGAGAAAATTGAGCAAATGCAAATAAAAAGAAAGGCATCATGATCTTAATTTCAGATAAAAGGTGAGATTCAAGCCAAGAGCATGAAATGAGACAAAGAAAAGTATAATGATAAATAAACATTACAATTTATAGTGACCATGGAACAGACATGAATAATTACATAGAAAATAACAAAGGAACAAATTTTCTAGAGCAGAAATTATAGATGAGATAAAGAGACAAAACAAATAACAGACTTTAATCATTCTTTCTCTGTCTAGAAAAAACCACCAAACGGACAAAAAAATAAACATTCAGAAGATTTACAAGATTATTAAATCTATGGATAAACATGTATATCAAGTTCTGTATCTGGAAAATAGAACATCTTCTCAGATGTGCAGTGACCTTTAATGAAAACTAATTTGGAGGTCATAGGTAAACCATAATAAACTCCAAAAGGTGTAAATAACACAAACATTCTCTGATAACAATAAATCTAGAATTAGTAACAAAATCAGAAAATAAGCCCTTCCATCAGAAAATTTAAAACTTTCAATTACTGGTTCAAAGGAGAAATACGTTTCAGATTTTCTAGAAAATAACAAAAATGCTACATTTCAAAACGTTTGGGATTCATCAAAACCAGTGTTCAATGAAATATTTGTAGCATCAAATATTTATATTAGTAATAGATATACAGATCGACCCAGCCAGCTCAAAAATTAAAAAATAAAAAGGACAACTAATTAACCAAGAGAATCTGCTCATTTAGGAACACTTTTCTCTCTTCTGTCTCATTCCCCTTGCTTACGCTTCCTGGGAACACTTCTGATACAAACTACTACAATCTAAAATAAATAAATTTTAAAAACAAGGGAGAACATAAGGAAGGAATTAACAAAAGTAAATGCATAGACAAAACATGATATAGAAAAATAATGGAACATTGTAGTGGTAAAACAAAACTGAATACACCAATATGAACTCATAATTTTTAGAAAAAAAAATGTACATCTAGCTCCACCCATAAAATGTGCTAGAAGTATTGTTACCCGAGGGAAAAAGAACACTCCCAGCAGCCAGATTTTCTACTTCAATAGCCTTCTCCATTAAGAAGAATTAAAGCTCCTTCAGAAAGGGTTGATACAAAATCTGGGTGTAGGGAAAGTACATGGTGAGAATGGAATAATTAATTTTGTTCAGAAAGCAAGGATTCAAGATTCATAGGGTCATGGCAAAAAGAGTTAGGAACAGGGTGGAAGACATCCAAACTAGACAAAGATGTATCAATCTGAGCTTTAAAACAAGTAGCAACTGTGGTAGATTGAAGCACACTGACTCAATGAAAATTACTAAGCCCATAATGATACTAACACAAAGAAAGTCCTAAAATCCCATGTTGTCATTTGAGGTGCCTATTAAACCATTCCTTGAATTTGAAAATTGGTAAATACAGGGGGAAACTAAGCATCAATCTTGACTGTCTAATATGAAGTGATCAAATAGATGATTTGATGATTTGTTCACTATAAAGAAGACTAACAGTTAATAATATAGAAGGAATGAAACAGTCAAGAAATCATTCTGCAACACTTAATAAAATGATTGACCCATAGAAGAATTCTCAAACATTTTGTATTTTGTTGCTGGGAAACTAGCCAATCACATACTGCCAAAGTGACACCATGCAGTTATAAAGGGGAAAAATTAGCTGTTCAGTGGAGGGATCATATTGCCATGTCTTTCAATCTTTTTTCCATTTTATGGAAATATAGCATACATGGGCAGCAAAATAAATGATTCAGTGAGGAAGCAACCAGAAAGCTTCACAGAGTAAGAAACTTGCCCAGGGTCATGAAAATGTCTAGGCCATGAAAGGGAAAATGAGAAAGGAAAACTGTTCTAAAGCAAAAGAGAATTAAAAGGCACAACAACCAGATGTCTCACACAGCCAGGGATTCTATCCTGGTTTGCACAAATTAGCTTTAAAGACATTTTGGAAAAAATGGACCAATCTGAATTTGCATTGAGTTTAGATAACATTAAAATGTATTGCCAGGGAAAAGGGAAGATTATTAACTGAACGAAATAGATTACAAAATATCACATAGAAATGATCTCTTTTCAGTGAAAGGAATGTGTGTATACACATACATGCACATAAAAGATATTAAAATATATAATAAAAAGTCACTGTAATCTCTGGATGATAGAATATTATGCTTGTTTTCTTATTTTGCAACTCTGTATTTTCTAACTTTCTACAATGCATATATATTTCTCTGGTAATAACAAGAGGTAACTTTCAGAAAAGTCAATATAGTTTCACAATGTTAATGTCCTATCAAAGTCTACTTAAGGATGTAAGCATCAAAATACTTGACAGTAACATCTGCTACAGACGATCTGCAGAAAATTCAACTATGGATATTTAAAATTAACAAACTACAGAGGCTGTTCTGAGATGACATCACCTTTTAATCATTATTACCTAAAATGTCAGCTTTGTCATATCCTTTAACAACTCTCATCACAAGGAATTAACATGTCATACTTCACAAAAAAAGCCACCCGGGGGACTTCATTTCACTCCAAATTTCCTAGAGAAATTCTTGCCTCACCTGTTTCCTCTGATGGTAGGGGCTCAGGTCTTGCGCCCTTGAACTGGACTGCTGGGGGCTGAGCTCGGGTATATGAAGATTCTTCATCTAGTGTTTGAAGGGTCATTGTCTGCAAAAGTATCTTCTGTTCTAGAGAACAAGCTGAAACCTAGAGACAAGTGGCACTCATTAGGCCTGAATTTACAGGAACTAAACCTCAGAGAGGAATTTCCAAGAAACATCCCTGGAGAGACTAGAAGAGAAACCAGGGCCTTAGGGTGCTAAAGGGTAGCCAGAAAGGTAAGTGATGCTTACCTTTTGATCAGAAAGTCTAATCAAATCCTGTCTCTGTCACTTCATTTATTGGCTATGTCTCCTCCGCTAAGTTAAACAACCTCTCTGAATTTAGTTTCCATATGTGATACCACCTAGTTCTTTGTTGCTGTGAATGTTGAAATGACCAGTAGAGTACACAGCATGATACTTACAGAATGCCTTCAGCATCTTTACTCCATCCCTGAATCTCCTGTTTCCCACCCTTCCCCCTCTTGCAGGACTGGCTTAGAAAGCAGCTCAGTTCCCTGCTAAACGCTAGGTTTTCCCACTGTTCTCAGAGCCTCTACACTTGAGAAAATTTTGCTTCCAGTTCCCCACAACCACATCAGACTTGACTCTTCCTATATGTACATTTCTCTTTCTTTCCAGATTCTCCAGCTCGGTCACTGCCTCTTCCCCACTCTCTGGATGATGCTCCCGAACTGGGACCTGGAGCTCCTGGGGCAGGATGGACAGGAACTGCTCCAGCACCAGCAGGTCCAGGATCTCCTCCTTGGTGTGTGTCTCTGGTCTGAGCCACTGATGGCAGAGCTCCTGGAGCCGGCTCAGGGCCAGCCGGGGTCCGGGGGAATCCTGGTAGCAGAAGTGTCTAAACTGCTGCCTGAAGATCTCCCGGGCAGGAGGCTGGTTCTCTGGAAGGCTGAAACCCTGATTCTTGGGGTGGTCTTCCTCCAGCTTCACTGTCACCATCATAGGGCACTGCTGACCCCATGGGGCTTGGAACAGCTGACCAGCAGACTTTCTTGTGTCCACAGCCATCATGCCTGGAGTTTCAACTGAAGGCTTCTGAGGACACCCTGGGGAATAAGAATTAAATGATAAAGAGATACATGGCAAATACTTCGAAGAACCCACACAAGAAAGAAGATGACCTGTAACCAAGATAACTAATTTTATTAATTCACTAAATCCACAAATATTTTTTAGAAGCCTACCTTGCACAGAAACTGTTCAAGGTGTTTGAAATGCATTAGCAGAGTGTCCATTCTAGTTGAAACAGTAAAACACACACAACCAATATGAAAAGTGTATAATATGTTAAGGAGATAAGTAAAAATATATAATTGCCAGGGGTAGAGTGAAGGCTTGCACTTAATGGAACATTTCTCCAAAATTCGGCGTTAAGTACGTGGATGTAGCCCCAGCCTAAAACAAAAATTTCTAATCACTTGGCACAGTTTCTCCACATTTGAGTACATAAGATCCAACCTGTGGGAAAGGAAAAGTTACGAATCACAGCCAGAAAATTACTGATGTTTTCGTGTGAATCTTGCAAAATGGAGAGCAAAATTCTACCTCGTTCACACAGTAGTGGTGGCCCTAGTTTCGTCAGAGCGTGGGAAGCACGGTTGCCAAAAAGGGGACCCCCCCAAACCCAGGACAGGGTCCTGTCTGAGGGGCTTAGGGCCAGCCTTTCCAAAGCCTCTCAGACAGATGCCTGCTGCCAGCCTCTCCGGGCACCAGGTGTCCCCGGGCTGGAACCAGGGCTGGTGCTGGCTGATCCATGCGGCCCAGTAAGTCTGGGGTCTCGCAGGGCTGAACCCAAGAAAAAGCGGCCTCGGCTCCGGAACTGGACGCTCAGACGCGCCCGGCTTCCGGCGTCTCCAAGAGGCCACGTCCCTGAGCGTGTCCCAGTGACCCGCCTCCACGCACGTGCCCGGCGTCTCTTGGTTACCTGGCAGTGCTAGGATGGTACATGTTCATTTCTAGCGGTTCAAGACTAAAGGCGTTGACAGATAACACCAAACCCAATTACTGGATCTCTGAGAGTTATTAAAAAAAAAAAAAAAGAATGTTTTGGACACTTGCTCTTGTGAACCCGGCAGGATACTGAAAGTGTATGGGAGGAGTGCTTGGTGACGACATAGAAAAAAATGATTGTCCTTTTCCTTAACGGAGGTAGGCCGCTGGGAGTCGGCATTGCTACCAGTTTGGCTCCCCACTGCCTTTTCCTTGGGTGTTTTCATCTCCTCTGTCCTGCGCCCAGAACAGGGCTTCCCTCTAAGAGGGAACTGCGCCTTCCCTCTAAGGAAGGAACATGATAGCTATCCTTTAGGACCTCGTGAACATGCTGAAACCAGGAAGAAACACCAAGAAAATAGAGATGGTAGAGAAGAAATAAGTACAGATGTGGTAAAGAGCTTGGGCCAGAAAGCAATGGAAATTTCAGAAGGCTGTGGGAAGTTCAGGAGTTGGGGAAACCATCCTAGGGCAAGAAATGGAGAAGAGGTTTATGAATAGAAGTAGTTCAGTTCAGTTCAGTCGCTCAGTCGTGTCCGACACTTTGCAACTCCATGAATCGCAGCACGCCAGGCCTCCCTGTCCATCACCAGCTCCCAGAGTCTACTTAAACTCATGTCCATCGAGTCAGTGATGCCATCCAACCATCTCATCCTCTGTCGTCCCCTTCTCCTCCTGCCCCCAATCCCTCCCAGCATCAGGGTCTTTTCCAATGAGTCAACTCTTCACATGAGGTGGCCAAAGTATTGGAGTTTCAGCTTCAGCATCAGTCCTTCCAGTGAACACCCAGGACTGATCTCTTTTAGGATGGACTGGTTGGATCTCCTTGCAGTCCAAGGGATGCTCAAGAGTCTTCTCCAACACCACAGTTCAAAAGCATCAATTCTTTGGCACTCAGCTTTCTTCACAGACCAACTCTCACATCCACACATGACCACTGGAAAAACCATAGCCTTGACTAGACAGACTTTTGTTGGCAAAGTAATGTCTCTGCTTTTGAATATGCTATCTAGGTTGGTCATAACTTTTCTTCCAAGGAGTAAGTCTCTTTTAATTTCATGGCTGCAATCACCATCTGCAGTGATTTTGGAGCCCCCTAAAATTAAGTCTGACACTGTTTCCCCATCTATTTCCCATGATGTGATGGGACCAGATGCCATGATCTTCGTTTTCTGAATGTTGAGCTTTAAGCCAACTTTTCACTCTTCTTTCACTTTCATCAAGAGGCTTTTTAGTTCCTCTTCACTTTCTGCCATAAGGGTGGTGTCATCTGCATATCTGAGGTGATTGATATGTCTCCCGGCAATCTTGATTCCAGCTTGTGCTACTTCCAGCCCAGCATTTCTCATGATGTACTCTGCATATAAGTTAAATAAGCAGGGTGACAATATACAGCCTTGATGTACTCCTTTCCCAATTTGGAACCAGTCTGTTGTTCCATGTCCAGTTCTAACTGTTGCTTCCTGACCTGCATATAGGTTTCTCAAGAAGGCAGGTCAGGTGGTCTGGTATTCCCATTTCTTTCAGAATTTTCCACAGTTTATTGTGAAGAGGCTGGCAAACAGCAGTTGGCCAGAGGCCATCCGGATGGGGGAGATGACCAGCAGGGCACAGTCTGCATAAAGGCTACCAAAGGTCTGCTCTGGGACCTCCCATCATCAGGCTGTTGACTTTAAGCAGAGGATATTACCGTCCATAATGGGTGGGCCTCATCCAATCAGCTGAAGGCCTTGAGGCAAAACTGAGATATCCTCAAGAGGGAATTTTGCCTTAAAACTGTAACATAGGAATCCTGCTTGCATTCCCTGCCAGCCTGCATTGCATATTTTGGAATTAGTAGC
Organism: Capricornis sumatraensis; assembly: GCF_032405125.1. Lineage (NCBI taxonomy): Eukaryota > Metazoa > Chordata > Mammalia > Artiodactyla > Bovidae > Capricornis > Capricornis sumatraensis. Next base: position 33,961,398 of record NC_091090.1, read on the forward strand.
TCCCCAATTGTCTGAAAAAGAAATGCAAAAGAGCAAAATGGCTGCCTGAGGAGGCCTTACAAAAAGCTGTGAAAAGAAGAGAAGCAAAAAGCAAAGGAGAAAAGGAAAGATATACCCATTTGAATACAGAGTTCCAAAGAATAGCAAGTAGAGATAAGAAAGCTTTCCTCAGTGATCAATGCAAAGAATCAGAGGAAAACAACAGAATGGGAAAGACTAGAGATCTCTTCAAGAAAATTAGAGATACCAAGGGAACATTTCACGCAAAGATGGGCTCAATGAAGGACAGAAATAATATGGACCTAACAGAAGCAGAAGATATTAAGAAGAGGTGGCAAGAATACACAGAACTGTACAAAAAAGATCTTCACAACCCAGATAATCACAATAGTGTGATCACTCACACTCACCTAGAGCCAGACATCCTAGAATGTGAAGTCAAGTGGGCCTTAGGAAGCATCACTACAAACAAAGATAGTGGAGGTGATGGAATTCTAGCTGAGCTCTTTGAAATTCTAAAAGATGATGCTGTGAAAGTGCTGCACTCAATATGTCAGCAAATTTGGAAAACTCAGCAGTGGCCACAGGACTGGAAAAGGTCAGTTTTCATTCCAATCCCAAAGAAAGGCAATGCCAAAGAATGCTCAAACTACCGCACAATTGCATTCATCTCACACGCTAGTAAAGTAATGCTCAAAATCTCCAAGCCCGGCTTCAGCAATATGTGAACTGTGAACTTCCAGACATTCAAGCTGGTTTTAGAAAAGGCAGAGGAACCAGAGATCAAATTGCCAACATCCACTGGATCATCGAAAAAGCAAGAGAGTTCCAGGAAAACGTCTATTTCTGCTTTATTGACTATGCCAAAGCCTTTGACTGTGTGGATCACAATAAACTGTGGAAAATTCTGGAGATGGGAATACCAGACCACCTGACCTGCCTCTTGATAAAACTGTATGCAGGTCAGGAAGCAACAGTTAGATCTGGACATAGAATAGACTGGTTCCAAATAGGAAAAGGAGTACGTCAAGGCTGTATATTATCACCCTGCTTATTTAACTTATATGCAGAGTACATCATGAGAAAAGCGGGCTGGATGAAGTACAAGCTGGAATCAAGATTGCCAGGAGAAATATCATTAACCTCAGATATGCAGATGATACCACCCTTATGGCAGAAAGTGAAGAACTAAAGAGCCTCTTGATGAAAGTGAAAGAGGAGAGTGAAATAGTTGGCTTAAAGCTCAACATTCAGAAGACTAAGATCATGGCATCCAGTCCCATCACTTCACGGGAAATAGATGAGGAAACAATGGCTGACTTAATTTTTTGGGGCTCCAAAATCACTGCAGATAGTGATTGCAGCCATGAAATTAAGACACTCCTTGGGAGGAAAGTTATGACCAACCTAGAAAAGTGGTCATCCAGTCGTGTCCGATTCTTTGTGACCCCATGGACTACAGTCTCCTCTCTCCATGGGATTTTCCAGGCAATAGTACTGGAGTGGATTGCCATTTCCTTCTCTAGGGGATCTTCCCAACCCAGGGATCAAACCCAGGTCTCCTGCATTGTAGACAGACACCTAACAGTCTTAGCCAAAGCAGAGATATTACTTTGCCAACAAAAGTCTGTCTAGTCAAGGCTATGGTTTTTCCAGTAGTCATGTATGAATGTGAGAGTTGGACTTTAAAGCAAGCTGAGCGCCAAAGAACTGATGTTTTTGAACTGATGTATTTGAGAATTCCTTGAGAGTCCCTTGGACTGCAAGGAGATCCAACCAGTCCATTCTAAAGGAGATCAATCCAGGGTGTTCATTGGAAGGACTGATGTTGAAGCTGAAACTCCAATACTTTGGAAAGACCCTAATGCTGGGAGGGATTGAGGGCAGGAAGAGAAGGGGACGACAGAGGATGAGATGGCTGGTGGCATCACCGACTCAATGGACATGGGTTTGGGTAGACGCTGGGAGCTGGTGATGGACAGGGAGGCCTGGCATGCTGCAGTTCATGGGGTCACAACTCGATGGACATGGGTTTGGGTAGACTCTGGGAGCTGGTGATGGACAGGGAGGCCTGGCATGCTGCAGTTCATGGGGTCACAAAGAGTCGGACACGACTGAGCAACTGAACTGAACTGAACAATTGTCTGAGTCAATTCTTTAAAAAAAGTAATGTATATATTTTTCTGAGAATCCTGACTAAAATACCAAAATCCTACTAATCCTTAATGTCTGACAAATGTCCACCTTTATATACTTTCCCAATTCTCCCAGGCAGAATTGTTTTTGTCTTTATCTGTCCTTTTTGTTTTGTATTATAATTTTTTTTCTTGTATATACCCTTAAAATGCATGACACATTTGTAGGCAATAACCATTCTTTAAACAAAATATCTTCAGAAATGTGTACTAGGCAAGTCACTGTGGAAAGGTGTTTTATAAATATAACACATCCTTTGTAAACACGTCCCCAACTCTAAGGTTAGGAAGGCCACAAAGTTCAAATTATTGACATTTAAAGTATGTTTTTAGTATTTGTATTTAAACTAAATCAAGAGATACAAGTATCCCCTACTTTTGAAAATCTGCATTATGCCACTTTGCCTTGTAATAAAGACCTACATTAGTATCTGCTTTTGCCAAATAAAGTTGAAGAGGATTTTACCAAAAAAAAGGTGAAAAGTGAAAACAATGTTGAGCATTTGCGTTGCTGCCCAACCTTGTAGAAAGGCATCATGCACCTCAAGCAGCAAGAGTGATGCCACTGGCTCCTTCTCTGGGAACTATACTCGGCATCTCAGCATTAAGCCACTATAGTTTTGAACTGTGTCTGTGCTTTACCTCGATTCTGTGCATCTGTTAGCAAGATGCGTCCTAAGGTAATTCCCTCTGCTTTATGCCATTTCAGCTTATGAAAGATTTCATAGCTCTTAGGTATTTTCTACTTGAGCTGTGAAACAAGGCAGAATAAAATAGAAGTGGTATGATGGTAGTAAGAATGTACAACTAGCACCTCCAGAGTTTTTCTTGGGTGGCTATTTATTTATATCATCCTCATAAAAATATGAATATAGTGAAATACCTCACTTTTATATACTTTCTACCTTATAAACTTTCCAGTTTCTCAAGTCCTCACAATAGTGGAAAGTATATTTCATTCAAAGTAGAAGACAATACCAATGTTTTTTAGACTGCCTGTTCCAAAGGTTGCAAAGATAAACTAAAGCATGGTGAGGACATAAACATCCAGATGATTATGTATGAGGGACAGTGATGGAGCTAAGCTTGAGATAACTACTGGTTTTTAGCATAAAGTCAGAAAGAAAAGCATTAAAGATACTCTGCTACCTGATGTCTTTTCAATCCTAGTACCAATATAGAATCAAGTCCAACTGTCATGCTGGATGGTCAAAGGTATTTCTGAGATTTTTTCCTAGGGGTAACTAGAGGAGTGGGTATCACTGGGATTCAGAATGAAAGAGGGAGGAAAAAGAGGACATATCAATAAAGAGTAGAATTTGAGGGCACAGATATACATTTTAACTCTTTCCTAAACACTGCCTTTTTTCTAAATTGACAAAGTGAGCAGCAAGGCCTAAAACTTCATATGCTGCCTTGACATCTTTGAGCCTCTTGCATGTGTACTCAGTCGTGTCCAACTCTTTGTGACCCATGGACTGTAGCCCACCAGCCTCCTCTGTCCATGGGATTTTTCAGGCAAGTATACTGGAGTGGGTTGCCATTTCCTCCTCCAGGAGATCTTTCAACACAAAGATCAAACCTGCATTTCCTGCATTGTCAGGTGGAGTCTTTCCCACTGAGCCACCTAGCCCTCTTTGAGCCTCAGAAGGACCAAAAGCCTAACCATCAATTCCACCACTCTTGCGGTATATGCCTCCCCCCAGCAGGAAGTGACCCCACTTGGCTAGTTCCCCATCAGCTGGACTAGCTACACTCTACTTGGTCCTCAACCTACTGGGTTTCACCACTTTGCCCCCCACAATGAAATTATTCAAACAAGCCAATCACATCCTCCCAAGGAAACCAGGCATCACCTCATCTTATTACTATGAAGCCTGTATCGCAAAGCTCCTGTTTGTTTATTCTGCTCCCAAGTGGCCCTCCTGCCCTATGCTGTGAGTACACATGACTAATAAACTCTTGTCAATCCCATCTGTCCAGAGCCAGGTGTCATGTGTTTGGCCATCCCCAGAATCTTAGGGTGGGACTTCCTTTCTCACCAATGGGGTGAAGAGGAGGCAAACAAAACAGCAAGCTATGTCATTGAGTAGTTGCTTTTAAACTTAACTTATCTATTTAAATAAGTACCTAGCTTACCCCTCATTTAGGTAACTTTAAAAACCATGTCACTTTCCTCACTCATCCTGCTAAAGTTCTCCTTTGCACAGTATGCACACTTAACAGCCTCAGTGGTCCTCCGTTCAAAATGTGAGAGTCACTGTGTCATCAGGATATTCAGGGTATGTGATGATAGTGACTTCAAGGAACAAAAGTGCTGAAGGACCACAAAGGAGAAGGATCAAAAGAATGGGAGAAAGAAATAGCAGATCCATAAAAGACTCAGCCCAAAATGTGGTCTGCTCCAGTGACAAGCTACCAGCTTCTTTCAATCTGATGGATGATACCAAAATGTCTTCTAGTTTGACTACCTAGAATAACAATGATAATGGAGACACCACATTCCCAATTTCTTCAGTTTATTACAAAATGATTAAGTCTGTATTCAGCATAGCTTTCTGAAGTGTTCAGTAAGGCCTGATTGAAGGCTTTCTTACGCTTAGGATATAGACACAGACTTCTGCCCTCTGTGGATCCTCTGATGACGAACAAGGCTTGACCTCTGAATGAAGGCTTGGCCACACTCCTCACACTGGTAGGGCTTCTCCCCAGTGTGGATCCTCAGGTGCTGAGTAAGACTGGTGCTCCCTCGGAAAGCTTTCCCACATTCCTTACACATGTAGGGTTTTTCTCCAGTGTGACTTCTCTGATGTTCCATGAGTCCTGACCTCTGAGTGAAGGCCCTCTCACACTCATTACATTTGAAGGGTTTTTCTCCAGTGTGGATCCTCAGATGTCCAATAAGGTGTGAACTTTGACTAAAGCATTTTCCGCACTCTTTACACCCATAAGGTCTCTTTCCAGTATGGATCCTCTGATGAAGAACCAGGCCTGTGTTTTGACTGAAGGCTTTCCCACATTCATTACACTGATAGCGTTTTATTTTATTATGAATTTCCTGATGTGAAAGAAGGGCTGATTTATAACTGATGGCTTTTCCACATTGATTGCACTTATAAGGTTTCTCTCCAGTGTGAATTCTCCAATGTCGAACAAGCCCTGAGCTCTGAGCAAAGGCCTTTCCACATTCCTTACATTTGTGTCGTTTTACTCTTGCAGGGTTGACCTTTTGGTGTTCTGATTTACCCCTATATTGAAAAGTTTCTCCACACTTTGGATCCTGGAAAGCATCCAGTGAATTCCTTTCTGAAGAAATCTGCTTTGGGGCAAATTCACCAGTTGTATTCCTGGCCTCATAGGCTGAAAGAGCAAGTCAATTATTTAAGAGTTGCATATCCCACATAAGGGTATGGAAGTAAGGTTAGTAATAATTATTGATAACATTACTAAATGCTTATTAACATCAAGGATTGTGATAAATAATCAAGAACTATCATCCTAAGGGTTTGACAGTTACTGTACTTATGAGTCTTAGAGAATAAAAATAAATAAATAAAAGGTTTTTGGGCCTCAGTCCAGATTTAAAAACTCAGAATGGCAGGAATGAAATGTAAATTTCCCAAGAGTCTTCAGAGTCCCTAATGAACATACCCTTTTGTATTTATCCCTTGTGTAGTCCAACCCCTTCCCACACAGGATCTAGGCTGGCCTGTGACTTGCTTTATCCAACAGAATATGGTGAAAGTGATGATATATCAGTTCAAGGACTAAGATTTTAAAAGATGCTTTTGAGATCCCTGAGTTACCATGTTAAGAAGTCTAGTTACTCCACTAAAGAGATACATGGAGACTGAGAGAATGAGATAACCTGAGGCCCATCCATCTCATAATCTTGCTAAGCCCAGTTTCTAGCCATCTCCTGATAAGCTATGAGATGTGAGTAAAGTATCTCGAGCATCACAGTCCAGGCAAGTCCTCAATACCTACAGCTTCATTTGATATCATGTACAGCAGCAGAACCACTCTCTTAATCCCAATCAATCCACAGAATTGTAAGAGATAACATAATGGTTGTTCCTTTTAGCCACTAAGTTCTGGAGTGGTTTGTTCCATGGAAATAGATAGCTAAAACACCAAATGATCAGTCAGTTTGTGGTGATGCTCACAGTAACACAATAAGCTAGGTAATAGAAACAGAAACTGAAACACAGAAATTAAATAACTGGTCTGTGATCACATGACTAGCCTGGCCTGGAGTTAATCTGAATCGAAAGACTGTGCTCTTTATTTTTATTACAAAAAGAATAGATACTTAAGGCAAAATTTTCAATGGTATGAAAGGCATAAAAGTAAAAAGCCCAAATCCCAATTCCTTCTCCATCACCTTTTTACTTTCCTGAGGTAGTCACTATAACTTTGTTGCCTATGTAATAAACAGCCTATTTTAATCTAGTGACTGTTAATTTCTTACTGCATTTATAGAAATATTTTCCTTCAATATTTTCACACAATGGCCAAAAGATTTTTACATAAAGACATCCACTGATCATTGTTTAAAATAACAATAATACTGGAAAAAATCTAAATGTACATCAGTAGAAGACCATTAAATTAATTACAATACATGTATGCAACAGAAAACTAAACATTAAAAAGAATAAAATACCTCTACTGATTAGATTGGTGTGTGAAAGCTTGATAAAGGAGATGGTTGGGGGACTGGGCTCTGGATTGGCTAGATTGTATATGAAAGGCCCACAGTTGTTAATTCTTGGGAATGGAACTTTAATTTTCGTTTTATATCTTTCTACAGTACTTGACTTTTTAAAATATAAACTACCACTATTGTTCTATGATAATTTGGAGTCACAGAATTGTAAACCACTACAACAGCCCAGTTAAAAAAATACCACATAGCCCGATTCAAAATGAAATCAACTCTAGATATGCTCACTTTGTAAATAACCTTTTGGTGTTAAATTTATTCTGATATTTCTAGATACCACTTTTTTTTTTTTCCCCATCAGAAATACTATTTTTAGCAGATGCTATGCTCAGTGCTTCTAAAAGATCACAAAGATTCATGGTGTAAAGCTTACCATTCTCTTGCAGGGGAAAGTGCTCCCAAGGATCACACTTTAGCTGGATGATCAGTGACTGATTTGTAAGGCTTGCAGGTCTCACTTCCTTCCAGAGCACTTCTTGTTTGTAATGTGCACTGGCTTGGACCTAAGGACATACCAGTACAGCTGGTTTTATGAAAGGACCAGAAAGATGTTAATAGCTAACTAAACCTCAGAGTTTGATTAAAAATACAATTTCTTACAGGTATAAAAAGCAGAATAAAGAAACCAGTGTCTTAATCAGCAGAGTTTTAAAGGGAAAACAGAAAGATAATGCTTCAGCCCAGAAAATAATGGTCATAAGTCCCTCTCCTCTTGCTTACTCATGGCCCCTGTCTTTGCTGGTAGACCCCTGGTGAGCTCATAAATGAACAATGGATTACCCTTTTCCCACCTGTTGTCCTTTGCTTTCAAGTTCTGTCTCCAGATTTTCTAGCACAGTCACCACTTCCTCTCCACTTCTTGGATGATACTCCCATACCCTGGCCTGAACCACCTCTGGCAGGATGCTCAGGAGCTGCTCCAACACCAGCAGCTCCAGGATCTGCTCCTTGCTTTGCCGCTCAGGCTGCAGCCACTTTTGGCAGAGCTCCCGGAGCTGTCTCAGCACCTCTCGAGGTCCAGGGGCCTCTTGATAGCGGAATTGTCTGAAGCACTGACGGAGAAGCTCCTCATAAGTGTGCACATTCCCTAGTTGTCCAGGCTTCTGCTCCCAAGTATGGTTCTCCTCTTCCTCTACCTTCACTATTCTCAGACCCTCATGTTCCTCTGGAGTGTCGACCACAGGAGTCAAGACTGGATCCTCTCTCAACTTGGTGGACATCTTAGACTGCAATGGCTCAGGATAGGATTCACTTGGCTTACATCCCAGGAATCAGGAAGAACCTTAGAATCAGAGCACTCCTGTGGGAGAAGAACCCACTATTAAAACAGCAAAATAACCAGAGCAGTCAAGAACCTATGTTATTAGTAATGCAGACTCACTGCCAAGGTGATATTCCTGAGTTGTAAGACAATATTCCTGAGACCCACAAAAACAGATAACAATTATTGAGAAAGTGCACTTTGCTGCTGATATACAAAATGCGACATAAATATTAGTATCAGAACTTCTATTGTGGGAAATAAGGCCACATTCTTAGAATTTAAAGACTTTTTAGTTTATAAAAACTACATTAAAGGAAGAAAAGCACATGAGCCAGAGGCTGTGGGATCACCATATTTGCCAAGGCTTTCTTCCATGCATATTCATAACCTACCATCCCTTCTTAGAACTGCTCAGCAGGAAGGGATGGGTTTGGGGACACTCCTGTAGAGTCAAAGCACATGAGAAGAGTCAAAGTTATTTTTCCGGTAAAACCTTTATCATCTTTAGAGGAATCAAGTTACTTATATAGGGGAGTAAAACACAAGTTCCAAGTTCAGGGAGTAAAGCAATAAGCACCTCTCCGTCGGATGAGATACCCCAGCATCCATAGTGTATGAAATAAAGAGAATCAGCAAGCAAAATCTGAGTCGTTTGTGCTATACTATAAAGTTAAAAAACAAACAAACAAAAAAACAGCGACAAATCCAAATCTAACGATAGAAACAAATCGTCACTGAAGCTCATTACCAAGCACCGTGTGCACTTGTTGGGGGGAGAACAGGACACCCACGCTGCAAAGAGTCCTCCCCGTCCCACTTCTGCCTCTAGGGACAACAGAGATTGGAAATTCTGCAGCTTGGCTGAGGAGAAGTACGACCGCTCACCCGCAGCTCTGGGGATGGCTGGCGCTCCCCAGGACTAGCCCTGGCAAGTAGTTAAGAGAAAACTATAATCACCATCCCGCCGGACCAACCAGGAACCCAGAACCACAGAGCAAAAGGCGACCGGGACCGCGAGGCCGCTTCCGGTGCCCGCCTAGGAATCCGGAAGCATGGTCCTCTCTATGATCTTGACTGCGGGTTTTGCTACCTTCTGGTTCGGCCAGGGTGGGCGCAGCACTTGACTCTGGCAATTGAATTTTTACTCCCTTCTCTCTCCCACTGCCTCATGAAGAAATCCGAGCCGATCCATAAAGGTTAAATCGCCCACAACGTTGCTGCGAGTTAGCTACGAGCCCTTTTTGTAGTGTATTTATTATTGATGAGTGAAAAGTTCTATTTACATTTTGGGTATGAGCTGTTATATGAACACCAGATACTGGCTCCCACTTCCCTTTTTATTCCCAGTTATGTCTTTTTGCTGAAAAATAGCTTTAAAAAACGTTATAGTCTTTAAAGAGTACTTACTTATAGGTTTATAGAAAAAGCTTCCCATATGTCCCCTCCAAACCCCTTTCCTGGCTACATACATGCATTAGTGAAGTATCTTTGTTATAGTTAGTGAACCAATATTGATAAAGTATTAACTGAAGTCCATAGTTAATATTTATAAACTGTGTAGTCCATTCTACAGGTTTTGGAAAATATACAACATGCATCAACTGTTACAAGTATCATACTAAACAGTTTCATTGTCCTAAAATTTCCCTATGCTCCACACATTCATCTTTCCCACATTCCGACCCCCACAGCCCTGATCTTCCTACTGTCTCCATACTTTTGCCTATTCTACAATGTCATGTATTAATAGTTGGAATCAGTTTGTAGCCTTTTCAGACTGGTCCCTTCACTTAGCAAAAAGTAGATAATATTTTCCCATGAGTTTTCTTTTTTCTGGCCACACCATGCAATATGTGGGATCTTAGTTCCCTGACCAGGGATCAAACTCAGGATCCTTGCACTGGGAACACAGAGTCTTTACCACTGAACTGCCAGGGAAGGAAGTCTCTCTCCATGGATTTTCATGGCATGATAGTTTATTTCTTTTTACTGCTGAATATTCTATTATCTGGATGTACCAGTTTGTTACTTCATGAAACTACTAAAGGAAATCTTGCTTGCTTCCACGTTTTAACAATTATGAATAAAGTTTCTAAGAACACCCTTGTGCAGGTTCTTTTGTGGACATGTTTTCGATTCATTGGGGTAAATACCAAGGAGTGAAAACTGAGTAAAAGAGTATGTTTACTTTTGTAAGACATTGCTGAAGTGACTGCACAATTTTGGATTCCTACCAGGAATGTATGAGAATTTGTTGCTCCACATCCTCATCAGCATTTGGAGTTGTCACTGTTTAGCACTTTAGCTCAGAGAAGGCCATGGCACCCCACTCCTGTACTCTTGCCTAGAAAATCCCATGGATGGAGGAGACTGGTGGGCTGCATTCCATGGGGTCCCAAAGAGTCAGATATGACTGAGAGACTTCACTTTCACTTTTCACTTTCATGCATTGGAGAAGGAAATGGCAACCCACTCCAGTGTTCTTGCCTGGAGAATCCCAGGGACGGGGGAGAATGGCGGGCTGCCGTCTATGGGGTGGCACAGAGTCGGACACGACTGAAGCGACTTAGCAGCAGCAGCAGCAGCAGCAGCACTTTAGCTATTCTAATAGGTGTGTGGTGGTATCTTAACTTGCAATTTCCTAATGACATGATTTGGAGCATCTATTCATGATTATTTGCCATTTGTGTATCTTTTCTGGTGAAGTGTCTGTTCAGATCTTTTGCCCATTTAAAACACTGAATTATTTTATTGTTCAGTTTTAGGAGTTCTTTATATATTTCAGATGCCAGTATCTTTTTTCTTTTCCTTTTTGGCTGCACTGCATGGCATGTGGGTGGGATCTTAGTTACTGGACCAGAGATCAAACCCATGCCCATTGCGTTGGAAGGGTGGAATCCTAACCATTGACCACAAGATAAGTCCTCCAGTTTGTTTTTTAAAAAAATCTATTTTATTATAGTTGATTTACAATGCCATGTTTAGTTTCAGGTGTACAGCACAGTGATTCAGTTATATACATATCCATACAAAATAATGTATATATGATATACATAGGGTTTTGTTCCAGTATGGATTTTCCAGTGTATAAGATTGAGTTTTTAAGTGAAGGTCTTCTCACATTTTAATATTTATGGGGTCTCTGGTAATAAATTCTGGCTTCCAAATGAAGGCATTCCCCCACTCACTATATCCATAATGGTGTTCTCCACTGTGGGTTCTTTGGTGAGTGACCAGACTTGAAACACAATGAATCCATATACTCTTTACACCGCTAAGTTTTCTCTTCAGTGTGGATTTTCTGATGTTTAGCAAGGCTATCACAGAACTTAAAGGCTTTGCCACACTCATGACACAAATAAGGCTCCTGTCCAAAATGAAATTGCTTACGTTTAATGAGGTATAAGCTCATACAGAAGGCTTCTGACACTGAAGATATCCCTAAAGTTTCTCTGTTGTCTGTCAATATCCTTCCAGTGTCTGAAGGTTTTGCCACATTCTTTATTCTCATGACTCTTCTCAGGATGACTTCTCTGTTGTTTAATGAGACTTGGATTACACAAAGGTCATTCCAAGTTGAGGATCTATAAGGCTTTCCTTAACTTTGGACATGCTGGTGCTTGGTCAGGGCTGCTGGGGTGCCAGGGTTCATTTTATTAGGGAAGAGGTATTTTTGAATGACTGACTTCCACTCCCTTTACAATGAGTGGCTGCTACTTTTATTACAGTTGAAGTTGGAAACTCTACACAAGCTGAAGGGACAATTTCCCACACCCGGAGCATTGACAAGACTGAGTGAAGCTAAAGTCACTCAGTCGTGTCTGACTCTTTGCGACCCCATTGACTATACAGTCCGTGGAATTCTCCAGGCCAGAATACTGGAGTCAGTAGCCTTTCCCTTCTCCAGGGGACTGTCCCAACCCAGGGACTGAACCCCAGTTTCCTGCATTGTGGGCAGATTCTTTACCAGCTGAGCCACAAGGGACTGAAATTCAGGGTAAATTCTCCCAGGTGTTCTTAGGCCTTTTTATCCAAGTGCTATTCTCCCTGGTTTGAGGCAAAGTAAATTGTGTGTCCACAAAAGGGCTCCTCCCTCACTTGGGTAAATTATTCAGAAGCTTATGAACTTGTCCAATGTGGAGCCCCTGATGATGTTCCCATTTGATCTTCTGAACGTCTCCTTGTGTATTAGACTTCTGGAAAATTCTGCTTTGAAATAAACTCGTTTAAGGCCAGGAGTTACCATCTGAAAGAACAGGTTGATCATGATATTAGCACCTTTTCCCCAGAGGCAGAAAAAGTATCAAATGTGACATATATGAGAGTAGCCTAAAAAGAGAAGTTACAAAAAACAAAAATCTTTCTGTGCTTAAGTTCTAAGTAAGAAAATACACTTGCTTTTCCTTTAATTGCAGCTTTTCAGGATTTTCTTCTTTGTTTCTTGGGTTTATTTTACTGTGCTCTAAGATCTCAAAAGGGATGTTTAGAGCAATTTTCTTTTTTTCAGCTTTGCTTTTATTCTAAATATAGCATCTAAACTTTTAAATGAAATAATTTAACCTAAGGAGCCTGAAAAAGTACCTGGAACAGATTAGATAAATGTAAACTACTCATTATTAGTATTATCACTAATGTAAGGCAGAAAGGAGGAATTCGTGCAGAGACTCATTTATTCAAGAGCTCTTGTGAACATAACAATACATGAAATAGTAGATTAAAAAAGAAGTCATCACATAACAAAGCATTTTACAATCTATTTGGAGAGATTATAAAAATCTCAAAGCTGTAGGGGATATCAGAGAATACCTGGCCTCTCTCCTTATTTTTAAGGATGTAAAACTGAGACCCAGCCAGGTGGATTAGCCTAAGTAATCCTAAATGGATTAACTCTAAAAGTTACTTAGAGGTAAAGACAGATTGAGACTGCTGCTGCTGCTAAGTCGCTTCAGTTGTGTCCGACTCTGTGCGACCCCATAGATGGCAGCCCACCAGGCTCCCCCGTCCCTGGGATTCTCCATGCAAGAACACTGGAGTGGGTTGCCATTTCCTTCTCCAATGCATGAAAGTGAAAAGTGAAAGTGAAGTCGCTCAGTTGTGTCTGACTCCTAGCTACCCCACGGACTGCAGCTTACCAGGCTCCTCCATCCATGGGATTTTCCAGGCAAGAGTACTGGAGTGGGTTGCCATTGCCTTCTCCCAGATTGAGACTGAAGAAGACTTAAAGACTTTAACGTTTTTACCAGCACAGTGTGTTAGTCACTCAGTTGTGTTCGACTCTTTGTGACCTTGTGGACTGTAGCCTACCAGGCTTCGCTGTCCATGGAATTCTCCAGGAAAGAATACTGGAATGGGTTGTCATTTCCTTCTCCAAGGGACCTTCCCAACCTTTTAAGGCCCACTGTAGTATGTAAACAACCTTCAGATTAAACTTTCATAGTGTAGCACAGTGGTTAAGAGAAAAGATTGTCAAGTTAAACTTCTGGTTTCAATTCCTTGCTAAACGATTTCTAGCTGCACGACCTTGGACAAATTACTTAATGTCTCAGTTTCTAAATTTCTTTAGCTGTAAAATGGGAGTATAGTTAAGTCCTCTACATACAAATGAGTTCCATTCTAAAAGCATGTTTTTAAGTCCAGTTTGTTCTTAAGTCCAACAAAGTTAGCCTAGGTATTCGACTAACAGTCGGTTATATAATACTGTACTGTAATAGGTTTATAATACCTTCCACACAAATAATACATAAAAAACAAACAAAAAGTAAAACATTTTAATATTATAGTACAGTATCTTGAAAAGTACAGTACAGCAACAGTTATATCACTGCTGCTTTTATGCTTGCTTCTGGACATTTTGGGCTTGAAATAAAGATACTATACTACTGTACTCTATACAGTAAAGTACACAAAAGCATAACCGCTTGTAGAGGATGCACATACATGACAATGTACATCAGACAGGTGAACTACCTTACATGACTGGGAGAAAGTCAATTGTTAGGTAGGTAAGAAGTCCGGGGGTGGGGGGCGGGGAGGAGGAGAAAGGGGTCTGGAGCTCTTGAAGAGTCATGTTTCTCCTTCTTGAGAACCTTCTGACTAATCGTGTAATCTTAAAATGTAAACTGTGGGAGTGGGTCTAGTAAGACATTTCTATTGTTAGTTCTAATCCTGTCATCTTAAAATGTAAGTTGTGGGAATGAACTTTACAATCTTGGAGACATTCTTTTGATTTACTGTAATAATTGAAAAAGTATATAGCTTCCTTGCTAAGACAAGTGAGGGGGGACTCTCTGCCTGCTTCTGATGTCTATGTCAGAGTTGTCTCTGTCCTTTTTTACTGTAATAAAACTTCTGCCACACAAGAGCCGAGTGGTCAAGCCTGGTCCCTGATCCTGAAACTAAATTTTCTTCTTTGGAGATCACGAATCCAACACTATTCATCGTAAGCTATCAACTGGACATGTGCATGCATGTTCAAATCTTTGAAAGTTTGTAATGTGAAGGTTCATATGTAGGGGACTTACCGTACAGTAAAGTCATATTTATGTCTTATTCATCAAATGTATGTCATATCATTGTTTTTTATTGAGAAAAATACACATATAAGGCACTCAGAGAAAGCCCAGGCACAGAAAGCATTGCATAAACATTGGCCAAAATGGTAGATACACTATTTCAACGAGACAGATTATGTTACTTTCCGTAGTTATTCACTGTTGTCTATATAAGCTTTACTTTTTTTCGACCATATGGATAGGGGAAAAAAGCTTGGTTAGCTGACTTGCTTTGCCTAACAAAACCTAAGGGGAATGACATATGCTCCTCCTGAGTAGATGCTTTAAAAGTCATCATGTGGTCCTACCTCTGTTTTTCTTTTGCCATAAGTGTAGCATATTCAAGGCAGAACTACTCTTCTGGCCTGGATCCTAGAGCAGTGAGAATGTGTTGCATTATAACACAAGCAAAAATGAAACACAGTCAACCCTTTAATTACTTACTGCAATAGCATTAGCAAGAGGCCCAACAAGAAAAAAGTGCTGGCTCCTGCAGTGCTTTTTATTCTCATCCATGGAACAGTGGCAGGCAAGGGTCAGATGAATCAGGACAGGTGTGGGGACTGTCTCACTGCCAAGACGGCACCAAAAAAAGACTCCAATATTTCCAGATTGAAAGAGGATATGTTAGTTTCCACCAACCAACATCACTTCCAATTTCAAAATTTAATGTTTCATCTATAAACTGGTAGCAACAATAACAACAAAATGTTTGCACATAAAAAAAGTAAAAATTATGTTGGAAATACTGAGGTTGCACTTACTAAACCACAACAAACTACATTATTTACCTTATGATTTGTAAAGCTGCATTCTCAGAAGTGGGTATGATTTTAGAGACTGAGTCGATCATTATAACGGTGAAGTCATTTTTCACTGACTTCTCATTTCTCTGATATTCCAAGAAACTGAAGTGTCAACTAAAGCATTAACTCTTGTCATACCCTTCTTCTGGTGACAACTTCTGACTTGGGAAAAAAAAAAAAAAGGCCTTTGTAATGTCTTCACCATGTAAGTCATTGATCACACTTTCCTTTAGTGTATATTTTCTGGTGTTTAGTAGATTAGAGCTCCCATGGAATGCTTTCCCACACTCACCACACTCATATGGTTTCTCTCCAGTATGGATTCTCTGGTGATGAATAAGCGTTGAGATTTGGCTGAATGCTTTTCTGCATTCTCCACACTTATAGGGCTTTTCTCCAGAATGAATCCTCTGATGATTAATAAGGGCTGAGTTCACATAGAAGGCCTTCCCACACTCCTTACACTCATATGGCTTCTCTCCTGTGTGGATTCTCTGATGTTTGATAAGGGCTGAACTCACACTGAAGGCCTTCCCACATTCATCACACTCATAAGGTTTCTCACCAGAGTGGATTCTCTGATGTTTGATGAGGTCTGAGCTCACACTAAATGCTTTGCCACATTCATTACATTCATAGGGTTTCTCTCCATTGTGGATTCTCTGATGTATAATCAGGTGTGCCCTCACACTGAAAGCTTTCCTACACTCATTACAAGTATAGGGTTTCTCACCAGTGTGGATTCTTTCA
Organism: Capricornis sumatraensis; assembly: GCF_032405125.1. NCBI lineage: Eukaryota > Metazoa > Chordata > Mammalia > Artiodactyla > Bovidae > Capricornis > Capricornis sumatraensis. Next base: position 33,977,690 of record NC_091090.1, read on the forward strand.
TGCACAGTGAGAGTTGAGCATACACTGAAGGCTTTTCCACAGTGATCACACTCATAGGGTTTCTCTCCAGTGTGGATTCTCTGATGTCGAACAAGGCCTGAACTCTGAGCAAACTTCACATTCACTGCATGTATACCGTCTTTCTTCTGCAGACCTCGCCCCATGACTTTCTAATTGGTCCTCATACCAGTTATAAGAAGCTTTTTCATTCTCAGGAATCTGTAAAGTATCCCCATTATATGTGCTGGGGACCTTCTGGTGTGGATCCATCCTTACAAAAATCTTCCCTTCAGAATTAACACCTTGTTCATACCTTTGGCCTTGATTCCTGAAACAATAAACACACCTTTCAAATGCGATTTATTCCCTGCAGCTAAAGCAATATGACCTGGGTTTGATCCCTGGGTGGGAAGATGCCCTGGAGAAGGGAATGGCTACCCACTCCAGTATTCTTGCCTAGAGAATTCCATGGACAGAGGAGCCTGGTTGGCTACAGTTCACGGGTTTGGAAGAGTCAGATATGTCTGAGCAACATAAAAAAGCAATATGATGTCATAAAGACTTAACTAGGACTCTCAAACATGTTCCACAAACCTAGGACACACCGATCAAATGTGGTCAAATCAAATGTTTTTATTCATTTGGTACTACCACAAAACTCCTGGAATGAACACCTGACTAATATACTATTTAAATATATACTTTAAAAAGGCAACTCAAACACAAAATCTGGGCTATAAGTGAGTATATAAAATAACATAGTTTCTACTCAAAAAGACTTTTTGTCACATTTAATTAAATTGGGAAACAAGATAGGAGTTGAAGAGATTTGCAGATAGTAGAACAGATGAAGGAACACAGGAATAGAGAAGGCAAAAAATTAGAAATTCAACTGATATTGAATTAATTTGGGGAAACAACAATAACATCATCATTGTTTTACCACTCACAAGTCCACACTATTTGTGTTGGAACAGAGATACAGTGATTAAATAAGCTCTGTCTATTGCTACCACTGTTACTGCTACAGCCGATGAGGCTACGGCAGACAGCATTTTAGCAACAGGGATGTTTTGTCTCCTGGAATTGCGACAGAATAGATCCTCCATCTCTCCAAAGAAGGGTCCATTCCATCTTTGTAATTTAGACCAATGTGTACAACAATACTTCATCAGTTCTATCTCCAAGCTTAATAAAACTTTTGCTTCAAACTCAAATTCCACAAATTATCACCCTCTGTCTTTTTCCATTTTACAAGTTGTTTTATGTGTCAACAGTCACAAGTTGACAGTGTGAACTCTTGATAAGAATGGCATTTCACCTCTGTGGTCTTCCTCCCCCAAACCTCTAACCTCAGTATAGTAATGAGAAAAACATCAGTCAAATTTCAATTGAGTGGCATCCTACAAAAAACCTGACAAGTATGTCTCAAAAATGTCAAGGTCATCAGAACCAAGGGAAGTGTGAGAAAGTGTCACAACTAAGAGGAACACATGGAGATATGACAATTAAATGTAACATGGTATGCTGGCTGGGATCCTAGAACAGAGAAAGGACATTAGGTAAAAACTAAGGAAGTGTGAATAAAGTATGGACTTTAATAATAATAATATGCAATAGTAACTCAAGAGTTGTGATAAATATATTACATAAGGTAAGATGTTAACTATAGGGAAACTAAGTGCGGGGGGGGGGGGTGGATATAAGAACTCTCTGTACTACTTTCACAATTTTTCTGTAAATCTAAAATGACCAGATCTCAGAAACTACTCCAAAAGTTTTATTAAAAAATTGGTCTATGTTTTTGAACAGGTAATATATAATTCAAAAGTCAAAATGATCTAAAAAGATACAGAAATAACTTGTTTCCACCTTGATTCCCCCTGTTTGCCACCTCCACAGGTAGCCAATTTTATTAGTTTCCTGCATCTTTCTAATGTTTCTTTACACAAACATGTATATTTTAAGCCTCTAACTTCCTTAATTCAGTTTCAAGACCTACAAATCAGTCACAAGTTTATTGTCACATGGACACTACATTCCACATGGCTTAGGAACTGCGCCGTTTATTTCTAAGTGATGCTGTTTTATCAAGTTTCTCTGAACAGTAAGTAGCTCTTTGGCAATACTGAAAAAGGCTCACTTGGTGCACAGTTCACATACAAATGAACCTTTGCCCAAAGTCCAGAAATGAGGTTACCATGGAGCATATGGTACAAGTTGCTTTGTCCTTAGCAAAACATGTAGAACTCCTAGTCCTACCCAAAGCCCCTTTGATCTGTAGCTTGCTCACACCTGAATTAGCCTTTCCTGTGGCTGCTTCAGTGTGCCGTCTTTTTTCCTCTGAGCCCCAAACTGCTGACATTGACTTAAGGCAACTATAAAGGACAATAAATACAATATTTTTCTGAATTATCTTAAGGCTATAACTATGTATAAAGTACCTGTCTGATGTTGTTATCAGTTACTTTAACATTTTTAATGTCAAAGAAAAGGTATCAAGAAAAAAGAGGGATATTTGCTCTCATCTTTTAAAGAGAAGAAAACAGCTGGAGGCGGAGGGGAAATGCAATGTAGATATCAAAAGAGAGGAACTTTCATGAATGTTCAGCTAAGCTGAGTTTTTTTCTTTGAGGCAAATGAAAATATTTCAAGAACATCCAAATAAAACTGTCGAGTGTCAGTAAGCTAATAAAGTTATCACAACAAAGCAGAGCTGGGGACACAGGGTCAAGAGAAAAGATCTCCTCCATTCTCCGACTCCCCTTCCTTGCACCCAAAAATAGGGCTTCGCCAGAAAAGCGAGGAGGGGCTCCAGCGACTGTTAGGCCTCCAGGCCTCCGAGACGTGGTAGGGGAATTTCCAGTGCCAGTATGGCCAGTATGTCCTCCCCAAAGGACAGGGAGGAGGGAAAGGACAGGAAAAGAAGGCGTCGGAGGAAAAGGACAGAAAAAAGGGACGAGGGAAAGGAAAAGGGAGTAAAAAAGGAAGGGAGATGTGTGGGAAGAAGAGGCAGAGAGAGGAGGGGCGGCAGAGTGAGGGGCAGTTCTGAGACAACCAGGTGGAGAGCTTAGTAACCACCCACCTCGGGGGTCCTTCGCCCAAGAGCTTACTCCACACCCAGGAGAAAGTCGAAGAAGTCTCACCCGGAAAACCGTGCTTTGAAGAACCAAGAGGCCTTTGATGCCTGCAGTGGCCTCCTGAGGTCGACTTCCGCAGAACCCCGCCCCAGACACCAAGTCGTCCGCTCTAGGATCCTGGAGGCTTCCCTCTCAGTGCTTCGTGAGAGGAATCTGAAAGGAGCAAGAGAGGAAAAGATTCTATTTATATAGAAAAAAAGCATTTAAGGCTTTTTAGCTCTTTTAATCCTGGGTGGCACAGTGGTAAAGAACTGCCTGCCAATGTAAGAGATGCAAGAGACTGGCTTCAGTCCCGGGGTGGGTAAGATCCTCTGGAGGAGGAAAGGGCAACCTGCTCCTGTATTCTTGCCTGGAGAATCCGATGTACAGAGGAGCCTGGCGGGCTACAATCCATGGGCTCGCAAAGAGTGGGACAAACCTGAGCTACTGAGCACACACAGACATAAACTTGCAGGGCAGACGTTACAGTCATCCTCTCATATATAAGAAATCTGAGAAACAGATAGATTTTCTGAGGTTGGGCAACTAATAAGAGAGCAGAGATGAAATTTGAACCTAGATCTGTTTAGTCCCTACTCCTTTCACTTGCCACCCAGGGGAACCAGCGAATGCATCTTCAAGGCTTAGGTCTCAGAAAGTAATTCTTACACTGGTTTGTAAACTTAACACTATTCCAATAAAATATGACTTTTTAATAAGTAGATTTTAAAGTTAATATAGAAAACTAAACAAGCAAGACTCTGCATGGAAAAGGTGAAGAAGAAGGGCAATGAAGGGGCAGTTGTAAGGCAAGTGCAGAGAAAAAGAAAGCGAGCTGGGAAGTCAGGAAAGAAGAGGGAAATTTATTAGAGGGACAGGACAGAGTGACTGGCCCTTAAAGAGAACCAGTGTCCTCCCTTTCTGATGGGGTCTCTCTTATACCCTGCCAATGAAAAATTCTCTGAAGGGATGGTTAATTTTTAGCCTGTAGTTGAGTCCTGTGGTCACACAGCTGGAGGTCTGGAAACTGGTGGTTTCATAGCTTTGAGAAGGTAGGTGCTAGTGAGAAATCAGAATGTTGTTTGGTCAATTTGGTCAGTCTCAAGGATCACTGTGATTTTATTCTTTGTTTGCGAGGTCAACATAATGAGCCACCTTAATAATGAGACCCTATGTGGGCCCTCAGAGAAGGCAATGGCACCCTACTCCAGTACTCTTGCCTGGAAAATCCTATGGACAGAGGAGCCTGGTAGGCTACAGTCCATGGGGTCGCTAAGAGTCGGATACGACTGAGTGACTTCACTTTCACTTTTCACTTTCATGCATTGGAGAAGGAAATGGCAACCCACTCCAGTGTTCTTGCCTGGAGAATCCCAGGGACAGGGGAGCCTGGTGGGCTGCCGTCTATGGGGTTGCACAGAGTCGGACACGACTGAAGTGACTTAGTAGCATGTGGACCCTATCAGCAGATGCTCTAAAGAATTTTAAACATGTATTACAAAGCCTCAATAATTAAAGTGTGGCACTGGTGAGCAAGATAGATGTAAGGGAGATCTTACATCCAGATCTTCAGAAAACTACAGAATGTCAAAGTTTAACACTTAATAATTCTCCAGGAGGGAGATTACTATAGAAAGAAGGGTCCCTATAATTAATACTTCAATGGTATATTCCTGGCTAGGATCTGGAGAGACTGTGGTTCTCCTGCTGCTGCCAGAGTTGACGTTTACTAACAGATCACTTTACTGTGTGCAAGAACTGGGACCTAGAAAAAAACACGTGAAATTACGAGAGAATCCCTGTATAACCAAATAAATCAGCAGAGTAGGGCAAGTTCCAGGAAAGTAAGGAGAGGAAGAAATCAGTACAACAAATATCTAGATAGCACTTCTTATGTACTACGTAATGTTCATGCAATGTAAAAGGCAGGTGCTTTTATCATCCTCATTTACAGATGAGGAAGTGGAAGCATAGAGAGTCCAACTTTAGACTTGCATGCCTAAAACGTAGGGAAAAATAAGAATCACTAACAGACTAAAAGTTTTAAGATAACAATAAATACCTCTCCTTTGCTGCCCTATCTTCTAGGTTTATCCAACTCCCTCTTGAGGTCCTCCAACTTAGCCACCTTCCCAACCCTCTCTCACCACCCGCTTCCCACAACGTGGCTCCCATTCCCAGACCTGGTATTACTCAGCAGAAGAGTCAGGAACTGGCCTCAGTCATTGTCAAATGAGCTGCAGGAGCCAGCTCAGAGCAGAGTTTTCTAATAACAGAATCTTTGGAACCAACAAAAGCAGCTCTTCTAAAAATTCAGACAGGCAGCTTTCTTATAACTGGAGAGTCTGCAATTCAGTAAGATTCCTCGCGAGGGCCTCCCTTTTCTGCAATACTTCTGTAAAAAACATTAATTTACTCAAAGAGAAAGCAGACAGCCACAGCTGTTATGCTGTTACTCTAATTACTGAGAGTTATGGAAGGAGAGGTGTGTGTGTAAAAAGTCATGTCAAATAAGGGGCTAACTTGCAAAGGGCTATGTGATCACAGACTGGAATTAGCAGGCGCGGTCCTGTGCCACAGGAATCTCTTTGCCATTGCCTTGGGGGCACTACTGGGAGAGCAGATGGAGGGGTGTGTTAGGAGAGAACAGAACCGCCCTTGATGGAAAGCGGGTCTGCCCAGGTGTGGACGGAAAAATTATTGCTAAAGGGGAATGGCCATCATTTATTGCCAAGCTAAAATAAGGACGTATTCTGCATTCTAAGGGAAATATGGACACAGAATGCAGTTGTGGAAGAGGAAACTTCTAAATTCAGATCTCCTAGTACTTATTTCCAATCATTTGCTGTTTCTCCCTTTTGTTTGGGATGGCAAGCTGAGGGATTTGGTGGGCATTGATTCCAAATGTACCAGGTGTACACGTTGTTAATGTGGTTCAATAAAACTCTGAAGATTTCAGGAAAGATTGGGGTTATAATCCCAAGAGTAGTTCCAAATGTGTACTCCAGCAGCAGTAAATCGTTAAGAAAAACCCTTCCCCGGGAGGTTGCATCTGGGGTTATTGCTCACCGTCCCGCCTCTCGAGGTTCACGCCCACGATCCACCCCGGCCCGTCCAGGGAGAGGGAATCCAAGAGACTGCACCTAAGCAGTGCCCACCACTACCGTCCAAGAGCAAAGGACCCTACTGTAGTCAGAGAAGCAACCAGCTCCGAGACTTCCTCGTGGGCGGAAGTCTCTCATTACTTCCGGGGCGGGGCCTCGCTTGCATCCTGACTGGTAGTCGTGGGTTCGGGGGCTGGCTGCAGGTTTCGTCCTTGCTTATTTTTGCGAGAGGCTCTGACCCGAGTTTTCCCAAGATTCGCAATCCCTGCCTCACCGTCACAAAGGTGATTTTTTACTTCCTGATTTTACCCAGGGTAGGACCAGCCTTGAATATTGGAATTTAAAGACTGAAGCTGGGAAAGGACATCTCCAGTGTTGCTGCTGCTAAGTCGCTTCAGTCGTGTCCGACTCTGTGCGACCCCATAGACGGCAGCCCACCAGGCTCCCCCGTCCCTGGGATTCTCCAGGCAAGAACAGTGGGTTGCCATTTCCTTCTCCAGTGCATGAAAGTGAAAAGTGAAAGTGAAGTCGCTCATTCCTAAACCGACACACTGGACGGCAGAAGCTCCGGTTTTCATTGTTAGTGTTCTGAATGCCAGTACTGCACATCCTATGTGCTTTCTCCAAGATTACGGACCGACCTGAGAGCAAGACCTTCAAAAAGGGGTTGCAATAATGCAAAATCCCTTGGACTACTCAGGCGTTCATTAACGAACTCAAGACACCAGTGTACTGGTTTGGACATACAAGCTGATAAAAGTAGTAATTCCTAAAATGAAACACTACAAGAGGCGGCACTAAGTATGAATACATTCTATGGCACTGTATGAATCAAGAACACAAAACAAGGGTCATAACTAGTCAAAGAAGCAAAGCCTCCGGAAGCCTGGATTCTGTTTCCACCTGTACCATTAACTTAATGGATCACCTGGTGGAAGCCACATGACCTCTTAGGACCTTCCCTTACAGAAAATGGACTGGAAAATGATTTCAAGTCACTTCCAAACCTAGCATTCTACAGACTAATTAAACACATCAGAGCAGTTATTTCTTTGATGTATTACATACTTATTTTTCTAACTCTGAGATTGATCCTTTTAAAATCTGTCAAAAGTACCATTGAGTTGCAAAAAGAGACTAGTTTTTAAAAAGTTGTCTTTTACACTACTTAATTTCTTAATTGTATTTCTGACTAGCCGTATTTCCCGCTACAAGTATCTTCTTAAGCAGGATTAAGAGAGTATGTTAAAAACTTCATGTGGGTCTGCTTGGGGTTTTCTTAGGAAGTTAGCAGTCATTCCTGTCTAGTGGCTGCCCAAGGGGTGGTGAAGGGTCATGTATTGTCCCCAAAGCTAAATCTTTGATTTGTAGGTTCCCTGTTAAAGAGGCCCCAGTGTTTTATCTTTCATTTTACGGGAAAAAAAAAAAGATACAGAAGGCTAAAACTAGACTTGTACTCCTACAACACCTTCCACTTTGGAAGGCAGATCTGATGCTGAGAGCAACCTTAAAACATACATGTATGTTGCTGTGAACTCCAAACATTAAGGCTTTCATAATATTACAGACTATAAAATATATAAACAGATTCTCATAAAGCTTGACATAGCTGATTTTTCTAATAGTAAAAAAAAAATTTAGTATTTTCTCTCTCTTCTTTTTGCTATATACCTTAAATATACCTAGACCAGGGTTTCTCAGGCACTATCAAACATATGGAAGTTTGGGAATGTTTTCTTTTGTGGGGGCTGTCCTGTGCACGCAGAATGTTTAGCAACATCTCTAGCCTCTATCCATTAGATGCCAGTGGTATCCCAGTCATCCCTTGATAGTACAACCAAAACTGTCTCCAGACATTGCTAAATTTCTCTAGTTAGGAACCAATGGTCTACTTGAGACACAAAAAGCCTATTTTCAAGCACTTTTGCAATGATAAGCAGTAATCTTTAGAATTTCCTATTTTCCTTCTTAACCAACAAACAAATCTGAACAAATGAAGTTTCACATTTCAACTTTTCACACATACCCTAATGTTAAATTTTTTTGTCTTCCATCTTGAACGCAGTTATTGATGTATAATGCAAATGGGTCTGTGCATAAAATGAAGAGACATATATCCTTGAAAGCAGTGTAAATATTTCTGTAGATAGAAATATTGCACCATAAACAATGCACACAATAATTTGACAAGCATTTATTAAACGCCTACTATGTGCTCAGCACTGTACTAGGCACTAAGGGGTGCAGAGATACAAATGTAAAAGTTATTATTCCTGCCCTCAAGGAGCTTACAATTTAATTTTGGAAATAAATACAAACATGAAACTACAATACAGAGTGCTAGAAAATAATTACAAAACAACATATTAGTAAGTACATGGACCACACTACAAACTTAAAGGATCAGTGCTGAGGCAACACAGAGTTAGGGAGGTCTCAGTGAGGTGAAATCATCAGGGAGAGCTCACTCAGAAGATATAATGGAAGCCAGGCTTTGAAGGGAGTAATGAACGTGAGCTGGGGCCGAAGAGAAATCTAAGCAAAAGAACAGCATGAAAAAGGCACAGAGGCAAGGGCTTTACAAGAGACATCAGTGGAAGGTCACAGAAGTGAATCATGAATCAAGGTGAATATGCTAGAGAGAAATGAGGCTGAGGCAGATTAAACATGAGGACAAGGTAATAGAGGACAAGGTCCTATCACTGCTCTGATAGGAATGACCTGATGTGAAAACTATCTTGATTATCTTGTAAAATGAGACATCAGAAAAGTGGAGTTTGAGGAGGACAATCTTGGAAGCAAACAAGGTGGGGATGTTGGGAGCAAGGAAACTGAAAAGCAAGAATTACAATAACCTGGGCCTCAGATGATATGGATCTGCAGAGAAGGATACGAAGAAATGGCAGAAACATGGGAAGGAAAAAAAAAATCCAGCCTCAAGGAGAAAACTAAGAATTGGAACAACTTAACAAGATATTGGACATCAACAGTGAAAACCAGAAAAAGACTAAAAGACCACTCAAACACTGGGATAAGAAATAGGAAGGGTAGTGAGTCTGTTAAGGATAAAGATGTTAACCAAAGATGCCTATTTAAAAGGAAAATGTTGTTTGGGGACACAGTAATGAGTCCTGTCTCCAAATACCAAGTTATATAAGTACCTGTGGAAAAGTTCAAAAGTTAAGAGACAACCCATAGGGTAGAAAATATTGTTATTGAAATACAGAAGTATAAATAATCCAAATGGATAAAGAGGAGTATAGAAAAAGTAGTGAACAAAATTAAGACAAGGATATTTTTTCCAGTGGAGAGGAGGGGAAAAAACATGCATAGAGAAAAGCTAAAAGTAAAGAAAATCGACCAATTCTCAAAGGAGAATTCCCGAGATGCAGGGTCAATTCAAAAATTATGAAATATAAGAAGGACAAGAACTGAGGCTTTCCTGGCAATCCAATGGTTAAGACTCTGTATCCACTCTGCATCACAGGGGGCACAGGTTCAACCACTGGTCAGGGAACTAAGGTCCCACATATTATCTGGGTTGGCAAAAAAAAAAAAAAGGATAAGAGCTAAGAAAAGGCATTAATATTTATCCACTGGTGATTCTGAGGACATTTCAGTGGAGTGAGTACAAAAGCCAAAAACAAGTTTTAAGAATGCATTAATGAGGAAATGGGGTTTAACAACAGATGACATGTTTGAAAAACCATGAATGATAGAATAAGAAGAAAATGGTAGTTGGAAATGAGCACTAAAATTGAAGCTTTTACACATCTTATGCTGTACATGAACTTACTGTTGTCATCCAAAATGTCTATTTGCCTGGCCTAAGACATGGATATTTCATTTCCCCCCATAATGCCACTTTCCCTGGGGCAGTTTAGAGAGAAGTGTATTTGAGTTATAAGTTACTGCTTTTCCTTCCAAGTTTTAAACATGTTTTACTGGTAGAATTTAGCTTTCTAATAAAGCACCAAAATTATCAACATTTAAAGATGATATAATAATAAACCAAAATGACATTTTCAACCAATTTTCCAGTAATTGTAATGGATTTGCACTATACTGCATATTTCCTTCCCCAGTAACTTTTCAGCTAAGCCTCAGTTTCCTCATCTATAAAATGGAGGATATCATATCAAAATATCTATGATAAGCACAAGAAATACATAACTTAAGGTTTGGCACATAGTAAGTGCTCAATAAATAAAAACTAACTGTTCCATATGGGAATCAACCACGACCACCTTACTCAATGCAGAAAATCTTTGAAACCTAAGATGTCTCTCCTAGGACCATGTTGGATGGCAACTGTTATGGAAGAACCACTTTATTATGCCAGGTCTTAAAAAGTTGAGGATGGGAGAAGTAAGTACTGGTGAACAGTTAATTTCAGCTTACAAGTATAAAAATAGAATCTGCAGGATAAAGGAGTTTAGTGCTGTCACTCATAGTTAGGAGCTCAAAGTAAGGTCATACAGACTGACCAATGCTAAGAGTGAAAACTGTAGACCAAGAAAGGACTTCTACTTATGCCCACAAAGAAACAACAGCCCTTTTCTGCTGTCTTAAACTATTTGGCTACATCTATAGGTGTGCTGAATCAGCCTTGACATATATTGTTCTGTCAAGTTATAGTCTTTTCTCAGATGCATTCCAGTATAATACTCATCTTTCTGGTCATATTTTCTTTTCTCTAAATTTCTGCCAGATGCTCAGTAATTCTAAGAGTTAAGTAATCTGGCTATACATTACTTTGAGTAATGTAAAGAGATGTTAGCTGGTACATCTACAGTCATTTCAATACCACGGTGCTGTGCTAACAGCTTTCACTGGAAGACTACTGTTCCTCTGAACTATTTGGGAGGAATGTGTGCATACATGCACATGCATACACACACTCTCCCTCTGACAACGTACCCATCCTATATAATATTTGTACACAGGTAACATTGGCCTCAGGCAGAATTAGTACTTTACAGAAAGTAAGGCACAACTGAAGCAGAGAGCAAAGATCTAGAGACAACTAGATTTGTTTCTGGTTTCTTGTAATTTCAAGTACAAAGGAGTTAGGAATAGTAATCTATAGGCTAACAAGAGGGAGAAGCAGAGAGAGAAGAGAATAAAAGATAATGAAAAGCATTGCTTTGAAAAAGTTAACCAAGGAAACCAGGATGACAAATGACAAGTGGATATCAATGGCTCAATGAAATAGGTGTAGATAACTCTGATGTGATTAGTAATCAATATGGGCCATAGTGGGGTACAGAGGGATGTTCTAGGGAAAAATTTATGTTCCAAAAGGCAGACCTCTATGATGTATTATTTTATGACTGACTTTTAAAAACATTAATCATAAAACATTATTAGTAAGTGCAGTCCTTGTTCAGGATAGTCACAGTGTGAAAATGTATAATTTCTCTTGGAACTTTGATTATAATGTATGTCATATTCTTCTGAATAAGATTAATGGAATCAATTCCCATTCTGAAATGTGATTTTGGAAATAGCTAAAAGTTACTCAATTCCAAATATGGTGAATAAGTGCATAACCAGATGGTCAAAGATAAGGTGAAATTCAAAGAGTAATAGTGTTTTTCTTGAATGGTGTATTAAATGGGAATCTTGAGTGTTCCAAATATCTAGAGGAGTGGTAGTACTTGGAGTAACAGTACTACTAGAATAGCTAGAACTGCCCAATTTAAAAAGACAACCCAAGTTTGGATTCTTCTGTAAGTTCTTGGTGGTAACTTTAAACCAGCCTTATTACTTTATACATACTAAAAGCTTCAAAGATGAATTATAGTGCCTTGGTATACTGAAAGCTTCAAAGACTAATTATAGTGCCTGGTGATGGTGAGTTAATATTGTGTCTTTGCCAGATTATAGAGGGAATGCACCAGAATTCAGAAGAGGAATTGTTAGGTGAGGTACTCAACCAATGAACACTGTAGACACGTAAAGCTAATGGCAAGAAACATATAGTGAGTGAGTGAGGTGCTGAGGCCATCTAAGGGGTGGGTTCAAGGTAAAGCAAGAGTGGCAGACCATCCAGTCAGGGGGTTTGTGCAGACTGACAGGAACCTGAGAGCGCAGTACTGTGATGGACCAAAAGAGATGAGTGTACACTCTTTTCAGGATTTTTATGTCTTCTTCAAGCACCTCTTTTTTCCCCATGTGATGCCTTATTGAGGATAGTATAAATACCTATTTGTACCATAGTGTACAGTGGGAAGGTGGAAAGGAGAGTCAAATCACCAAAAGGTATAGCCATCCAAGCTCAAGAGCAGCCGAGCTGCTGCTGCTGAGTCTCCACTCACCTCTTTCTCTGCATCATTCCCACAACCATCACTAATGCGTCCACTTCCTTTGCTGACACAGGTACTGGGGCTGGGGGTGGTGAAGGATACGTATGGATGCTCAGTGACTCAGGGGAGTCAGTGAAGGTGATATATGAAGAAAAATGCTGGAGTGCTGTTAAAAATATAGCATTCTGAGTTTGCATGGGAATATGGATTTCCACTAGCAGGAGCATTAGAATAAAATAAAATGTACACTTAAGCATAAATACATTAAGTGTTTATAAAAATTTCCCTAGAACAAGGAGCTCAGAAAGTTAAATATAAGTGTAAGTCTCATACAGAGGCTGCTTCAAACTCTAAAACAGCTTCTTAGATCAGACTAGGAACACAAAATGCACCTTTAGGGGAATAAATGGGAGATAGGGATCACAGGAGATCGGAAGAAGCAGAGGAACTAGAAGGAGTAGCTACTCTCAAACCTACAGCTACTCACCAAAAAGACAAAGTTAAGTGCCTCAAGCCACACAAGCAATTTTCTCTAATGCTATTTTAAGCTTCTAAAGGATCAGACCATCAGGAACTCCATTCTATCAGACACCTCCTAAGATAGTCAAGCTAATTAATTTGTATCAAGGCACTGGACCCAAACTACTGAAGAGCTATTCTAACTTTGCCACCCCTATCAATCTGACCCTAGATAAGGTTGTAATGATGTTGAACTTTCTGCCTTTTTTTTTTTTAACAGTGAAAGACCTCTCACCAGCACATGGTTCCTCTAATGTTGAATTAACGCCGAATCCACGACTGAAGTTTTTCCCTAAACTCCTGTGGATTCAGATTTTTCTCCACTGTGGATTCTTTGATGTCGAATGAGACTTGACCTCTGAATAAAGGCTTTCCCACACTCATTACATTGATAGGGTTTCTCCCCTGTGTGAATTCTCAGATGCTGAATGAGGCCAGTGTTCCCATTGAAAGCTTTCCCACATTCTTTACATTTATAGGGTCTTTCTCCAGTGTGGATTCTCTGATGTTCAATAAGGCCTGACTTTTGACTGAAGGCCCTCCCACACTCATTGCATTTGTAGGGTTTCTCCCCAGTGTGGCTTCTCTGATGGCCAATAAGATGTGAGCTCCTCCTGAAAGTTTTCCCACACTCATCACACTCATAGGGCTTCTCCCCAGTGTGGATTCTCTGATGTCCAATGAGGTGTGAGCTATGACTGAAAGCTTTCCCACACTCATTACATTCATAGGGTCTCTCCCCACTGTGGATTCTCTGGTGCAGAATAAGGCCTGCACTCTGACTGAAAGCTTTCCCACACTGATTGCACTGATATGGCTTCTCCCCAGTATGGATTCTCTGGTGCAAGATCAGGCCTGTGTTTTGACTGAAGGCTTTACCACACTCCTTACAGTGGTAGCGTTTTACTTTGTTGTGGATATCCTGGTGGGAAAGAAGGGCTGACCTGTAACTGAAGGCTTTACCACACACATTACACTGATAGGGTTTCTCCCCAGTGTGGATTCTCCAGTGACGAACAAGGCCTGAACTCTGAGCAAAGCTCTTCCCACATTCATCACATTTATGTCGTCTCTCTTGGGTGGGATTTCCCCGCTGCCTCTCTAATGAGCCCAGAAGGTCTCGGGCTTCTCCAGGCTCAAGACCCCCGATAACATCCCCGTTGCATTTGGCAGCTGTCTCTCCATGTGGCTGGATTCCAGTAGATATTACCTGTTTTGAAGTTAATTCTCTGTTCTCATTCCTGGTCTCACCACCTGGAATAAAAATGTAATTAGCATCAAGTGAATGTCACTTCCTAGTCTTTACGTTAGGAAAAAGAGGAAAGAAAAAGACACATGGAGGTTAAGAGTAAATGGAAAGCTTCCATCTGTCTCCAAAGTGCCTTCGTTGATATGGGGAGAAAGGAGCAGGGACAAACTGAAGTACCACATACACCAACTAGGGAATAAGTACCATCAAGAAATAGGGCTGTTGGAAGGAGGACTAAAGTAGAGAAGGGATCCCCTGAGGAGAAGCAGAAATTGGGAAGTGAGAAGGAATATGGAACTATAAAAAGATCTAGTGAGTGGAGTAGGAATGAAAAAAGCCCCAGTCATTAAAAAGGAGGAGCACAATGGGTCTAAGTATGAGAGATCTACATGAATGCAGAGAGCACCAAAAGATTTCAGTATCCAACTGGCAAAGAGACCAATACCCAGTCTACGGCCATACAACCCTGAATGCGCCCTCTCTCATCTGATCTTGGAAGCTAAGCAGGGTTGGGCCTGGTTAGTACTTGGACAGGAGACAAATACTCAGTTACAAACTGTAAGATAAGTCCTAGATTAGAGAGTAAAAAAGTTTCCCTTTATTTTTTAAAATTAATTTTTTCTGGTTATTTTTTTTATTGAAGTACAGGAAATTCATAATATTGTTTGCTTTGGGTATATGGTAAAGTGATTAAGTTACACATATATGTGTGTGTGTGTGTGTGTATATATATATATATATACACTCTTTCTAAAATTTTTTCATTATAGCCTATTATAAGATACTGAATATAAAAAAAACAAGATACTGAATATAGTTTCTGAATATTGTTGTTTATCTATTTTATATATGGTAGTGTGTATCTTAAACCCATATATCCCATATTCCTAATTTATCCCTCCTCCCACCTTCCTCCTTGGTAACCATAAGTTTGTTTCTGTTTTGTAAATAAGCTCATTTGCACTATTTTTTAGATTTCACTATTTTTAGATTCTCTGACTTACTTCACTTAGTGTGATGATCTCTTAAGTCCATCCATGTTGCTGTAAATGGTATTATTTCATTCTTTTTACAGCTGAGTAATATTCCATTACACACACACACACACATACACACACACACACACACCCACTTACCCAACCTCCACACCTTTATTCATTCATCTGCTGATGGGCACTTAGGTTGCTTCTATGTCTTGGCTATTGTAAATAATGCTGCATTGAACATGGCGGTGCATTTCTTTTTAAATTAAAGCATCTGTCTTCTCTGCATATACATCCAGGAGTGGGACTGCTAGATCATATGGTAATTCTATTTTTAGCTTTTTAATGAACCCCATACTATTTTCCATAGTGGCCACAAAAGTTTCCTTTCAGAACTCCAGAAGTCTCAATATTTTCTCTCTCTGTTGGATCCTGAGTTTAAACTCAACTATGTCTTTCAGAAAGCTCAAAGCTACTGTACACATAAACAAAACATCTTTAACAATAACAACCAGAGCTCTCCTTACCCAGGGAGAACATGTTTCTATAATTCTCTGGCCTGTTATCTGTACTCAGATCCTTTTGGGATGAATCAAGAAGCCATTCCTCTCGAATTAGGGACACAGCCATGTCTTCGATCTTCTCTAAAGTCTGAAACAAAACAAGATGTTCATTTGGGGACTGGGACTCTTCCACAGCTTAAACCCAGAGTATCAGAGAGACCCATCAGGGGTAGAGAGGATCATGACATGAGAAAGTACCATGTAAAGGGATCTGCGAAGCTAGCTGGGAAGAGCAGGAAAATGCATCAGATTTACTGGGGGTTGGGGGTTGGGGGGGAGAATCAAGGATCAATCTGTCTCTATGCATTAGAATGTGGAGCAAGTTCTTAAGTGAGTACTGCTACAGACAGTCTAGACATGGGGTAGATGCCAGAAACACTCTGAGTAGAGCTATGAGGTTTCAGTGAGAAGAAGCACAACTCACCTGGAACCCTGCTGTAAGCAGTGTAGCTGTCATCTCCTGGTCTCGAGGACTTCCTTTCTGGGAAGGGGTAGGACTCTGTGAAACTGATATGGCTGAGAGGAGAAAGGAGCTATGAATGAGACCAGCCTTGTCCTATGGTTATAGGAACAAGCACTAACACATTCCAAAATTTTGTATATTTCAGCAGATATGCATGCCTGAGATTTTGCATATGAAATTCTGTTAGTCTTGGACTATGTGTCCATACCTATGGTTGCCCACAAAACACCTGTACTTTGATGGTCCACTCAGCTTGAAGCTAACGTGTCAAAAATAGAATGTTTACTGGTTTCCTAACTGGAATTGCTTTACAATTTCTTCTTTACCATCAAAGCTGTAGTCCATTCTTGTGCTTGTACACAGTATTTCTTTAGGTCCTAATCTTTTGTCAAACTGAATATGGGAACCAATTTATCTCTACTAACTCTATCACTTTTTTGAAATGTCTACTATGACTGCCAGTATCTGCTTCCTATAGATATTAGACAGGGTAATAAAAAAATCAAAATGGATTACTGTGTCTTGCACAACAGGTATTAGAATTGTTTTAGAAATATTAAAAATCTAGTAATTTAAACTATGAAACCACATAGATAAAAAAATTAGAAACACAGTGCAAGTATGATATGAGACTAGAACATCTTGTTCTGTAAAAAAGTAAGAAAATTCACAAAAATGATGGAGAAAACTCAATAGGACGCAGGAGTCAGATGGAAGAGGCCTCCCATGGCCAACTCTGAGACAATTTAAGCATCAAGATAAAGAAAATAACAGAAAGAAAAAAAATGAATTTATGAGTACATATTGATAAATTAAAAAATGAATAAAATAAAATGGGGGAAGAAGGGAACACTCTCCATTACAATAAACAAATAAACATAGAAACATTGTACAGGAGGTAGTGACCAAAACCATCCCAAAGAAAAAAGAAATCCAAGAAGGCAAAATGGTTGTCTGAGGAGGCTTTACAAATAGCTGAGAAAAAAACAGAAGTGAAAAGCAAGGGAGAAAGGGAAAGATATACCCAACAGAATGCAGAGTTCCAGAGAATACCAAGGAGAGGTAAGAAGGCCTTCTTTGATGAACAATGCAAAGAAGTAGAGGAAACAACAGAATGGGAGACTAGAGATTTCTTTAAGAAAACTGGAGATATCAAGGGAACATTTCATGCAAGGATGGACATAATAAAGGACAGAAACTAATAGAGGTAGAGGAGATTAAGAGAAAGGAAGAATGCACAGAAGAACTATACAAAAAAGATCTTAATGACCCAGATAACCATGGTTGTGTGGTCATTTACCTAGACCTGACAACCTGGAGTGTGGAGTCAAGTGGGCCTTAGGTAGCATTACTACAAACAAAGCTAGTGGAGGTGATGAAATTCTAGCTGAGCTATTTAAAATCCTAAAAGATGATACTGTTAAAGTGTTACACTCAGTATGTCAGAAAATTTGGAAAACTCAGCAGTGGCCACAGGATTGGAAAAGGTCAGTTTTCATTCCAATCCCAAAGAAGAGCAATGCCAGAGAATGTTCAAATTAATGGACAATTGTGCTTATTTCGCACGCTAGTAAGGTAATGCTCAAAATCCTTCAAACTAGGCTTCAGCAGTATGTGAACCGAGAACTTATAGATATACAAGTCGGATTTAGAAAAGGCAGAGGAACCAGAGATCAAATTGCCAACATTCACTGGATCATACAGAAAGCACAGGAATTCCAGAAAAACACCTATTTCTGCTTCCTTGACTATGCGAAAGCCTTGGACTGTGTGTATCCAGCAAACTGTGGAAAATTCTTAAAGACATGGGAATATCAGACTATCTTACCTGTCTTCTCAGAAACCTGTATATGGGTCAAGAAGCAACAGTTACAATCTCACATGGAACAACTGAGTGGTTCAAAATTGGGAAAGGAGTATAACAAGGCTGTATATTGTCACAGTTTATTTAACTTATATGCAGAGCACATCATGTGACATGCCAGGCTGGATGAATCACAAGTGGGAATCAGGATTGCTGGGAGAAATATCAACAACCTCAGATATGCAGACAACACCACCCTTATGGCAGAAAGTGAAGAGGAACTAAAAAGCCTCTTGATGAGAGTGAGAGGAGAGTGAAAAAGCTGGCTTGAAACTCAACACTCAAAAAACTAAGATCAGGGCATCCTTCATGGCAAATGGAAGGGAAAAAAGTAGAAGCAGTGACAGATTTTCTTTTCTTGGGCTCCAAAAATCACTGTAGATGGTGATTGCAGCCATGAAATTAAAAGACGTTTGCTCCTTGGAAGGAAAGCTATGACAAACCTGAACAACATATTAAAAAGCAAAGACCACTTTACTGACAATGGTCTGTCTAGTCAAAGCTGTGGTTTTTCCAGTAGTCATGTATGGATGTGAGAGTTGGACCATAAAGAAGGCTGAGCGCCAAAGAATTGATGATTTCAAATTATGGTGCTGGAGAAGACTCTTGAAAAGTCCCCTGGACTGCATGAAGATCAAACCAGTGAATTCTAAAGGAAATCAACCCTGAACATTCATTGGAAGGACTGATGCTGAAGCTGAAACTCCAATACTTTGGTCACCTGATGTGAAGAGCCAACTCACTAGAAAAGACCCTGATGCTGGGAAAGATTGAAGGCAAAAGGAGGAGAAGGAGCAATAGAGGATGACAGGGTTAGATGGCATCACTGACTCAATGGAGATGAATTTGAGCAAACTCCAGGAGACACTGAAGGACAGCGAAGCCTGGCATGCTGAAATCTATGGGGTCACAAAGAGCTGGACATGACTTAGCGACTGAACAACAATGATAGAAAATAATAGAAAATAATCACTTTAGCAATAATTGATTCAATGAAGGAGCATCAACAAATACTAAAACTAGTGTTTCAGCAACAAAAGTTTGATGAAGACCAGGGTATTTACTGATAGTCTGTACTCAAGAGTATATCCCCGAAATTACTTATTAATTACAAAGGGACAAACAGTAACAAAAGCCTATCAAGAACAACCTTAAGTAAGTCATTGAAAAAAACACCACCAACAATAGACAAACTCCTGTCATATTCCTGAGAAGGATACAAAATCAATTGTGAGGTGTTCCTGCCAAATGGACACCATTTGAATCCAAATATGAGAAAACATCACACAAACTCAAATTGTTGTCATTCTACAAAATAATTGACTTGTAATCTTCACAAATTCAAGATTATGCAAGGCAAAGAAAGGCTGAGGAACTATTCCAAGTAAAAGGAGAGTAAAGAGACAGGACAACTAATTGTAAAGTATGATCCTGGACTAGACTCTGGAAAAACTTTGGGACAGCTGGCAAAATACGAATATTTTCTAACTGTGATCAATTCATTGAGGTATCTATGAAAATGCTCTTGTTTAAGAAAATACATATTGAAATACAAATAAAATGGCACGTGATACCAACAAAATCTAAAAATGCCTATGCCTATGCAGTAAATACACTGTGGTAACAGAAACATATGAAGCTATAAAATCCCCAAATTCTTTCATTTGTTCTTGAATTTACCACTGGGACTGACAGTCTGTATTTGAAGCCTAGATGAAATTTAAATCAGATCTTATGACCAGTCTGTAAACAGCAGATTCTAGTTCTTGGTTCAAGGAACTAGACAGGTATCCTGAATGTACTTTCTTCCTTTTCACTTCCTCACTCCTCAGCAGTGAAATCTGGTTCCTCACCTCTATCATGTGGCCCTTGGAGCACTGCAGATTTGTGCTGAGTTGCCACAGGTTGGAGCTGAGTATCTGGAGGCTCTGGTGCAGATTCTGAATGCATCACCTCCTCCCAGAGTACCCTATGTCCATGTGCACGAGCTGGGACCTGGAGACAAGACAGTTGCATTACAAGGAATCCCTCTGAGAAATGAAGTGAACAATGTAAGAAAAAGCACATCTAAAGGAATACATATGGGGGAAGGAAAAAGCAGAACCTTAATTACTTCCAAGGGGCAGTGAGGAACACAAACATGCTGACTGGCACAGAAAGGCATCATTTATGCTTAGCACTGAAGAAAAAGATTTCTGCTGATGCCCTCCTTGATGCACAAAATGGTGATACTTTGTACTCTCAAGAAAGGGGAAGAATGATAAACAGCAACCTAAAGCAGTACTCTTCAGCGGAAAAAATTTTTAATAAGAAACTAGGAAATCTGAGTTCTGGCCTCAGATCTATCTTTAGTTATTTGGTTGCCCCTGGAAAATAAGTTCTCTATGCATCAGTTTCCCATCTGGCAAACAGAACAATAATACAACTGCAGGAATGTTATGAGGATTAAAAAAAATGGATTTATATCCTTTATAAGAATAAAAAGAACTCTATAGATAGAAGCCATGCCACACTATAACAATTTTCTTTCTCCTATAACAAAACTCATGCTCAGCATTTATTCTCCCACTTTATATCAATGTCCCTCCACCCAGCTCCTTGGACTCTCACAGTCACAGCATGCCCACCTCCTTCTACGTACCGGCCGTCCCAATATATCAATTTGCCTTTCCAAATCCTCCAGTAGGGTCACCACTTCCTCTCCATTCTCTAGCTGATGTTCCTTCACCAGAGTCTGGAGCTCCTCAGGCAGGATGGTCAAGAACTGCTCCAGCACCAGCAGCTCCAGGATCTGCTCCTTGGTGTTCAAATCTGGCCTCAGCCACTGGTGGCAAAGTGCGCGGAGTTGGATCAGAGCTTCTCGGGGTCCTAGTGTCTCTTGGTAGCATAACTTCCTGAAGCGTAGACGGAACAGCTCTTGGCCAGGAGGGTTATTTTCATGTAGACTTGATTCCTGGTCCCAACCATGATCTTCCTCTACCTTGACAATTACAAGGTCCTCTTCAGGAACCTGGTCTGGTGGGGATGGGGCTAAAGATTTTCTTGATTCTGCTGCCATTTAGGGCCAGAAAAGCTCAGGAGACTCGTTTCTACTACGTTTCTTTATCTTCTTAAGAGAAGAACCTTCTGAGGGCCTCTTCTTTAAGGGTACTTCTTTGGGGACAGAAAATGACAAATAGTGTAAAGGCAAGCCAAAGGTCACAATAATTTACTGAGATATCTTAACAAGTTCCCTACCATGACATGGATGTCATTTAAGTGATCCTCTCCAGAAATAACTCCTTGCCTTCTTAGCCTTCTGCCATGCCAATTCCATCTGGGAATTCCTTCTGCTTTCTCTCCTGGGGATGTGGAACATGGCTAAACAAAGTCAGGAAACCATGTAGACTGGGTCTAATTGAAATTCCATATTTAATCTCATCTGACACTCAGGGCTGCTGATTTGATTCCTTTCAGCATTCGCTATACCAGCTATACCGTTTTGACACACTGCAGCTCTTAATCTGCCCCTCACTCTCAACAAGAGACTAATTTCCACATAATACAGCTAAAGGTATTGTCAAGAAAGGTCCTAACACTTTTCTCTTCTCCACTTAACATTCCTTATCCCACATGTGCTCCACGCCCCGACCCCACTCCCAACCCCCTCGTCTCCACACTAACTTCTACTATGGACTTTATTTCAACTTCTGTAAAGTCTTCTCTAGGGCACAGGTCCTGCACCTTTAAGGAAACTGGATGCCCTATCAACACTTGCAACCCCCAAATCTAGTCCCACAAACTAATGACACAGAACGTTTCAGAAATAAAATCATACAGTATGTAGCCTTTTGAGTCTGGCATATCTTCTAGCATATTGTACTTGAGTCATCAACATTAGTATATGTATCAGTTTACTCCTTTTATAGCACGGCACGGCAAGCATTCACCAGTGGACTTCCTATGATGATTTGCTTCAGTCGTGTCTGACTTTTTGCAACCCCAAGGACCATACCCCGTCAAGCTCCTCTGTCCATGGGATTCTCCAGGCAAGAATACTGGAGTGGATTGCCGTGCCCTCCTCTGGGGGATCTTCCCAACCCAGGGACAGAACCTGTGTCTCTTATGTCTCCTGCATTGGCAGGTGCGTTCTTTTCCACCAATGCCACCTAGCAAGCCCTCTTATTCCTTATATGGATAAATGTTTATCCATTCTCTAGTTTAGACTATCTCAGTTGCTTCCAGTTTTTGATGATTACCAATGAGGCCACTATAAGTATCTGCATATGAATTTTTGTGTGAACATTTCTCCTGGGTAAATATCCAGAAAAAAAAAATGCTGGGTCATAAGGTAAGTATATGGATAACTTTATGAGACTGCCAGACTGTTTCTCAAAGTGGCTATAATACTTTGCATTCCACTAGCAATATGTGAGAACTGCAATTATTCTACATTCTGACCAGCATTTGAAACACACACATACACATATAGATATACACATACACATAGATTTTGGTATTCTAAAAGACATAGTGGTATTTCATAAGGTTTTAATTTGCATTTCTCTACTGACTAATAATGCTGAGCATCCTTTCCCGTGCTTATTTGCCATTCATATAATTGGTCCTTCAAATCCATGGGTTCCATATCCCTGGATTCAGTCAATCATGGATCAAAGATATTTGGGGGGAAAAAGTTCCAGAAAGTTCCAAAGGCAAAACATTAATTTGCCACATATCACCAACTATTTACAAAGCATTTGTATTTTATTAGGGATTATAAGTAATCTAGAGATGATTTAAAGTATACAGGAGGATGTACGTAGGTTATATGCAAAGACTATTATATTTTACATAAGACTTGAGCATCAACAAATTTTAGTATCCAAGAGGGTCCTGGACCCAATCCCCCATGGATACCAAGAGACAACTGCATCTTCTTTGACATTTTCCTATATTTAGAATTCGATTTTTTAAAATAATTGACGTTTGAGAATTCTTTACATATTTTGGATATAAGTCCTTTACGAAATATGACTTGCAAATATCTCCTCCTTTCCATTCTTTTAACAGTGACTTTTTAAGAACAGAAATTCAAAATTTTTTGAAATTCAATTTGTCAACTTTTAGGGATTGTACTATAGTTGCCATATCTAAGAAGTTTTTGCTTAATCCAAGGACTCAAAGATTATAGTTTAAATTTTTACTTTTAGGTTTATGATCGCTTTTAAGTTAGTTTTTGTTCAGAGTTTGAAGTATGGATGGAGGTTCATACAGATATCAAATTGTCGCAGCACTATTTGCAGAAAAGATTAAACTTTACATATTGAATTGTCTTTGTATCTTTGTCAAAAATCAATGGACTGTGTGTGTGGATCTCCTTCTGGGATCTCTATTTTGTTCCACTGATGTATATGTTATTCCTTTCGCCAATACGAACTGTCTTGACAGTTGTGGCTTTTTAAATCTTGAAATAAACTACTAAGAGTCCTGTAACTTTGTTGTTCATTTTCAGAATTATTTTAGTTTTTCTAGTTCTGTTGCCTTTTGATATAAATTTTATAACTGTCTTCTTAAAAAAAAAATACACACACACACAAAACTCCTGGAATAGGATTTGTGTTGATTCTATAGTTCAGTTGAGAGACAAGTAACATCTAAATAGTATTGTTTCCCATCTCATAAACATGGTATGTCTATTTATTTAAGTTTTCTAATTTCTTTCATTAATACTCAAACTACCTGTTCTCAAAGGACTGGATAAAATGCTTTCTTCTTTAAAATCCTTTCTTAATGATTCCAATTGGAAGTGATTTCCCTCTTAGTCTACATATCTGTTACACAAGTATCACTTCAATGTTATTTTTGCCATAATTGTGTATTATTAGTTGCAAAGGAGTTTTGACTTTCTAACTTAATTCTCTATTTCCTATGAGTAGAGATCCTTATCTTTTATCTTATTGATAGAATAGAAGAAGATTAGAGGGCTATTATTTATAATACTCAACACAGACTGTATTGTATTTGTTGAGCAGTTAAGTTTTACATATAAGGCCCGAGTCTTTAGACTTATTCAATTACAGGGGCCTGTTTCTTTGTGGGATATACGCCTACGGCTTTCACCTTTGGTATCTGGCATCTCTCTTGCCTGCAGTAGTAGTGGTAAGTGATCTCTCTGCCCTTGGTTATGCTTTTCTTCATGTTCCAAAAAGCTGCTTATTGTGGGTTGAATTGTGTCCCTGCAAAAAAAAATATGTTGAGGTACTAACCCTTGGTACTTGTGAATGTGACCTTATTTGGAAATAGAGTTTTTGCAGTTTTAATCAAATTAAGATGAGGTCATATTGGAGTGAAAGTGACTCTTTGCAACCCCATGGACTGTAGCCCACCAGGCTCTTCCATCCATGGGATTTTCCAGGCAAGAATACTGCAGTGGGTTGCCATTTCCTTCTCCAGGGGATTTTCCCGACCCAGGGATCAAACCCGGGTCTCCAGCATTGTAGGCAGACACTTTTATATATTGGAATAGGGTAGGCCTTTAAGCCAATATGACTAGTATATTTATAATAAGAGAAGAGAAATGGAGATTGACACATACAAAGAGAAGGCCATGTGAAGACAGAAGACAGTCATGTAACTAGGGAGGCAGAGATGAAGTTATGCAGTTTCAAGTCAAGGAATGCCAAGGACTGTCAGTAACAATCAGAAGTTAGGGGAGTATGAGCTTGCTATCACATTGACCTTGGAGTTTTGGCCATCATAACTATGGGAGAATAAATTTCTGTGGAAGCCATCCAGTTTGTGGTACTATGTTATGGCAGCCCTATCAAACTAAATGCACTGCTAGAGAGACTGTTTTAACACATACGTAATACAACTCACCTCCTTACTTCAGATCAGTCGCTCAGTCGTGTCCGACTCTTTGTGACCCCATGAATCGCAGCACGCCATCTTTCAATAAGGAACTTAACTCTTCAACACGGAATGCAAGGCCCTTTATGATACGTAAAACTGTCTTGCTTTATCTGCTATAAACTTTCCTTCACAGGGCTTCCCAGGTGGCTCAGAGGGTAAAAGAATCTGCCTACAATGCGGGAGACCCGGGTTTGATCCCTGGGTCGGGAAGATCCCCTGGAGAAGGAATTGGCAACCCATTCCAGTACTCTTGCCTGGAAAATCCATGGACAGAGGAGCCTGGTAGGCTACAGTCCATGGAGTCGCAAAGAGTCGGATATGACTGAGCTACTTCACTTGCACTTTCTTTTCTTTCTCCTTCTTACAGCCTTTTCCAAATGTGGCTTTCTCCTATCTCCATTCTGCTGTAGAGCTCAGTGGGTCTCAATTCCTTCCATATCCCAGATATTTAGCAATGTCTGGAAACATTTGGGAAGGGATGCGACTAGTAGCTAGTAGGTAGAGGCCAGAGATGTGATTAAACATCCTACAATGCATAACATAATTCTCCATAGAAAGAATGATCTGGTTAAAAGTGTCAGTGTTATGGCTGTTAAACCCTAGTGTTGCAGAAATCACTGAACTCCAACTTAAAGGTCTCAGACCTTTTAAATCAGGTCTTCCCTGTTGCCCCCACTCCTCAGCTGCCAACATCCCCCACCCTGGAAGATTAAGGTGCTCATTTTTGCCAAGTTATTTTCTGCAAGGTCTAGGCACAGGATTTATCACATTGTATAAAGTATGCTGGAGAAGGTAATGGCACCCCACTCCAGTACTCTTGTCTGGAAAATCCCATGGACAGAGGAGCCTGGTAGGCTGCAGTCCATGGGGTCGCTAACAGTTGGACGCGACTGAGCGACTTCACTTTCATTCACTTTTCACTTTCATGCATTGGAGAAGGAAATGGCAACCCACTCCAGTGTTCTTGCCTGGAGAATTTCAGGGACAGGGGAGCCTGGTGGACTGACGTCTATGGGGTGGCAGAGTCGGACACGACTGAAGTGACTTGGCAGAGCATAGAGTATGTACTGCAAATATCTGCCCATGGTCATGGTTTTTGTGACAGTGATCTTTTTCTTTGTATCTCTTTGTAACTTATTACATATTTGTAGGCCAGAAAGATCACAATGGCAACATCGTGGACAAGGGCCTGGAGAAAA
The DNA here is from genome assembly GCF_032405125.1 of Capricornis sumatraensis. Lineage (NCBI taxonomy): Eukaryota > Metazoa > Chordata > Mammalia > Artiodactyla > Bovidae > Capricornis > Capricornis sumatraensis. The sequence continues at coordinate 34,003,955 of NC_091090.1, forward strand.
TGTAACTGAAGGCAGCATTGTAGAGAATAGAGAATAGCATAACTAAAGGAGGCATATCCAAAAGCAACTGGCAAGAAATGGTAATATCAAGATAAAATCACAGATCTGTAGTCCACCAAGGGAAAGAAGAGACTGGCGCTTAGAAATCAGATTACATATTGTTACTGACATGAGTCTTCAAGTCAGTGTCTCTATCTTTCAGGAATCTGAGGCCAAGAGAGTAGGGTAGGGTTGGCTCAAAGCCACTCAAACTAATGAAACACAGCACTTTTTTCCATAAAAAAGCCCATACACACAAAAGTTTACATTTTCAGTGCTCATACATCAAACATCCTCCAAAGAACTCCAGGAAGGTTAAGAATCCCTACTTACAGAGTGTGGACAGAAAAGGAAGAGAATTTGAAAAATTATCTTTAAAATCAAGACAGACTGGTAACAACAGTTTGGTGAGGAAACTACAGATGGAGAAACCAAGGAGTAAGAGATAAGATTAAATATGGTGATTAACAACAAAGGGTTTAATTCATAGATAATAACTTTACAGAGAAGTGGGGGAATTTCCTGGTACAGAGATTTGAGGAAAGAGTGAAATCTCCCAGTCTCAGGAAAAGGCTGAGATTTTGTGGAGGGTATGAGATAAAGGGTAAAGACAGACACTTTTGTTTTGAACACACAGGACCAACATCCATGGTTTTTAAAATAAGTCATTTAAAAAGTAAATAAAAAGTTAATAAATTCATTACTATGGGACATGAATTCTAAGCTCTAATTGTTTTGAATGCATAGTTATAGTTTTACCATGTTTTCTTAAGAATTTCCTAAAGTCAAGGTTCATCTTTAATTACTGAACTACTGGCCACCTTCCACCTTATAATCAATACTCATCAATATTTAGCTATAAAAAGTTTCAATGTTAAGTGTGCATCATTCAAGAACTTTACATTGTTGATTTTAAAACAGTAGTATAATACTAAATGATATTTTTAAAAATCTCAACAGTGAAACTGATGGGAGTCATCTAACTATTAGGTTTGTTCATATTTCAAACCACATCAACCAACAAATCTTGTCCATTATCCATTTGATTATTCTTTTTAGTAGCTAATTTTCCTGTTTTGGTCTCGTCCCTCTTCAATCAGACAGTTTTTGAACGTTACAGCCTATAACCAAGTACAAAGATATGTACTATGAAATTAGTCCATTATAAATGTAACACCTTCCTCTCAAACAGTTTTGTGTATATACTCCTGTATGTAAGTTGGTAAGCACCGTGTGGATAAAGACTGCTTCTTACATCCTCTTTTAAGAATACTTCATCAATTTTATTGATTTAGGAAATTTAAAAAATCTTTAAAGCTTCTTCTCATCTTTAATGCAATAATCTTGTGAACTACTGAAGGCACGTTTTAACACCATTACCTTTTTAATAGATGAAGAAAGAATGCTTTCTTCCTTTAGACTAATTTAAGTCTAATTTGGGATGTTTGGGAGCTGAAAATAAAACCAAGCAAAGGTATTTTCCAGGCTTTAAAAATCAAGATGAAGCAAACACTGTGTTTTATAGGTATCTCAAGTTGTGTCAGTTGAATATTTTAACATCCACATTTTACACTTAACTACAGCAGAATTCAAAATATGTATGCATTTGCTAAAACTATGATTACTGCATAAATATACTTAACTGAACTAATCAAACAACAGAAATATGTATTTTTTAGAGGTGGTAGTGACAAAAATTATTAATGAGTCACCTGAATATCGGAAATGGGGCACCTCCTAAAGTTTTCAGGCATCTGCTTCAACTAGCTTTAATAAACAAAGTGTTCTGAATAAGGTTGAATTTTATATTACCGCGAAGTCGTCAAAACTGCTTCGTTGTATATTATCCAGTCAACACACTTGTCATTTTCTGAATACACTACAGAGAGCAAAACAAACTAAGCAGGAAAAACAGGTTTCCAAGGACAACCGGGAGTTTATATGTATATATATTTTAATGACAATTGTGACGGAAATGCAAAATTGTTAAATAAAAACAATTCAAATAGTGGACAGTGGTCAATAAAAGATAACAAAGGGACAGTTTTCTATTTTAAGACAAATAAGACTGACTGCAAATAACACCACAAACGATTAGCGATGAAGAAAGCGTATCTTCACTGAAGGTTCCTTAGCAAAAAGTCTGGGCGCGCGGACTCGGCCTGCGCTGGCAACCAAAGCGACCCTTAACCGACCGAATCACCCCGGGGCGCAGATCTCGGCTCAGGGCTCCTCTCCAGACCCCTCAGGCTTGTCCTCAGCAGCGGCCTGGTCTGGCCACAAAGCGTTCCTGTTTCCTACGGCCCAAGGCCGGACTGTACTCACCGTGAATTCCAGGGGCGGCCCGCGCTGGGGAAGGGATGCTACAAACGGTGGACAGACCCACAGGAACGGCTGCAAGAAGAGAGGTGCGAAAGCAGCAGCCGGCGCAGGACCCTCCAGCCCCTAACTTCTAGACGTGAGGAGGCACACCGCCGGCCAACATGCATCTTGCCCCAAGACACTTCCGGGAGCTCTCTAGGAATGCTGGAGGTCTGAAAGCTCTATGGTCGGACCAATGAACCAACTGGGCCACCACGCCCCTGAAAACCGAACGCTAGGCCTCGCTGTCCTCGTTCGTCTACGCGTCGCAGGGTTGCACGCTGCTATAAGGCGCCAGGAAAGTTGTGAGGCATAACGGACTGTGGTGTCACTTCCGCCTCGCGCACTTGGCCCAACGACCCCGCTGCGCACGCTCGCTGGGCACTTAAAGGTTCCCCGGAAGATGATCTGAGAGCTTGCGGAGGCCAAGGCTGGGAGCAGGTGGTAGCTGGGGTAGCGGTGGAGGATGCACGTTAAGGATCCTTATGATGCTAACTAACTAGACTTGCGTTTGGCCGGGTTAGATATCCTTGCACTTTATTGTTCTCTCTCTAATAAACATATCCAATCTTCCCACGTAGACTGCAAATTTCTTGAGGAATCCCAGTTTATCATGGTTCATAGGAAATATGAATTCTTTCGAGGCTTTACATATGTTCCACCCTTTCCTATTTTAATGAACTGCAGTCTCTTACAAAACCTGCTTTGCAGTTTAGCTTTTTTAGTACTGAGTTAAGTTTAGGATTAACTTTAGGGGACTTCCCTGGTGGCTCAGACGGTAAAAGCATCTGCCTACAATGCGGTAGACCTGGGTTCAATCCCTGGGTTGGGAAGATTCCCTGGAGAAGGAAATGGCAACCGATTCCAGTATTCTTGCCTGGAAAATTCCATGGACGGAGGAGCCTGGCAGGCTACAGCCCATGGGGTCGCAAAGAGTCAGACAACGACTGAGCGACTTCACTTAAGTTTAGGATTATGACGTAATCTGTGACATAAACTTAAGTTGTAGACCCTGTTTCCAATACCACAAATTTAGAAAAACCCAAATTCAAATCCATGTTCTTTCCTTATACACCCTTAAAATTTTAACTTTTTAGACTACATAGGATTTGGGGGCGGTGGTTGTGGATGCTGGCCTTAAAAATCAAACAGCCAATTATTTTAACAGCAAAATGGGTTTGTGCAGGAAAAGCAGAGAATTGCTATTTGGGTCACGCAAGGCGTGGTATTTCAGAGGCAAGATCAAGAAACAAAGGGAAGATCAACTTTATTAGTTTGGGGTAGGGCTGTCTTGAATAAAAGTTCGCTGGAGAAGAAGGAGGTTATGGCCGTTTCTTAATAGCTGCAAGCAGTGGTCAATGCATTGCCGCTGGGGCAGGGAGGGCTCTTCTTAAAAGCAGGTGAGGAAATTCCCTTGTGAAAAATGTCCTCTCGTATCAGAAGAAAACATATTCTTATCATGAATAAGAAGTTGTGACAGACAGACTTTTATACAAAGAATTCCATATAAGCGGAAATGGACCTTGTTAAGATAATTTTAGGAGAAGGCAATGGCACCCCACTCCAGTACTCTTGCCTGGCAAATCCCGTGGACGGAGGAGCCTGGTAGGCTGCAGTCCATGGGGTCCCTAGGAGTCGGACTCGACTGAGCGACTTCACTTTCACTTTTCACTTTCATGCATTGGAGAAGGAAATGCCTGGAGAATCCCAGGGACGGGGGAGCCTGGTGGGCTGCCGTCTATGGGTTCGCACAGAGTCGGACACGACTGAAGCGACTTAGCAGCAGCAGCAAGATAATTTTTATTTTCCTTATTCTTACTGGTTATTCAGGCTGTAATAGTAGTACATGCGTGAGAGCTCTCCTTCAGGGCTTCCTGACTCCATTTTAAAGGAGGTTTTCCTTGATTTATTTTCACATGAAAAATGTCTTACTTTTGTTGGTGTTTTGGTCCCCCATTTTTATTCTTTTCACATTTTTTCTAACTATCCATTTATGCTGGATTTTCAGGTGCCCCTCCAATCTCCATCTTTATTTTCCCTCCTTATCTGATCCTGCTGATAGCCATCACCACCAATGTTTCTATCCAGTCCCCAACCTTAACTTAAAAATATCTTGTCTGTTCTCAAGACTAAGCCTTAGTAGTTTTGATTTGCTTGAGAGTTTTGTCAGCTAATCATCACAATAAAACAAATAACAATAAACACAGAAGTTACAGTGTTTCAACTCTTTCAAAACACTTTTGTTATTTCATAGTTTTTGCTTCCCACCAGAGATGAAAACTGAAAATAACTGTCAACAGACTAGAACTATGCTCTGTTTTGTTTTTACATTAAAAAAAACAATTTTTTAAAATAAAAGTTGTACACATAGATAGTAGAAATGAAATAGTGTTGTAACCTAAGAAAAGATTTCTCATAAGGCACTAATAATAACAGATAAAATTGCTAAATTTGACTTCATTAAAATTTAAATTTTCTGCTCAGCAAAAAGCACCATTTAGAAATGAAAAATGGAATGGAAAATATTTAGGATGGAAATATTCCATTTAGAATGGAAAATATTTTTTCAATACATATTTCTGACAACTGGTATTCAGAATATATAAAGAACTCTTACAGCTCAATCATAAGAAAACAAATGTAAATAGGCAAAAGTTATGGACACACACTTTACCAAAGAAGATATATGAATTAACAATAAGTTCATAAAAAGGTACTCAAAATCATTATTCATCAAGGGAATATAAAATTAAGACCACCACACATCCATTAGAATGGCTAAAATGAAAATGACTGACAATACTGAGTGCTTGAAAGGATATAAGATAGCAAGGAAATCCAACCAGTCCATCCTAAAGGAAATCGGTCCTGAATATTCATTGGAAGGACTGATGCTGAAGCTGAAACTCTAATACTTTGGCCACCTGATGTGAAGAACTGACTCATTGGAAAAGACACTGAAGAAAGATTGAAGGTAGAAGAGGACAACAGAGGATGAGATGGTTGGACAGCATCACCGACTCAATGGACATGAGTTTGAGTAAACTGAGGGAGTTGGTGATGGACAGGGAGGCCTGGCATGCTGCAGTCCATGGGGTTGCAAAGAGTCAGACACGACTGAGCAACTGAACTGAAGTGAAGTGGGGATATGAAGCAACTGAACTCTTATACACTGCTATTGAGAGTGTAAAATTGTACACCTAGTTTGAAAAATAGCAATTTTTAATAAAGTTAAATAATGCCTACATTATAGCCCAGTAATTTCACCCCTAGGTATTTTTACCTAAGACATAAAACCATAAAATCCATAGAAGCTTTATTCATAATTCATAATTATTCATAATAGGCCCAAATTAGTTCATCAAAAGGAGAATAGAAAATCAAATACTGCTATGATCATACAACAGAAACTAAACTGATCATACAGTCAGAAACTAAAAGCAGCTACCAATAGATAAGGCTTTCCTGGTGGCTCAGACGGTAAAGAATCTGCCTGCAATGTGGGAGACCTGGGTTCAATCCCTGGGTTGGGAAGATCCCTTGGAGGAGGGCATAGCAACCCACTCCAGTGTTCTTGTCTGGACAATCCCCATGGACAGAGGAGCCTGGTGAGCTATAGCCCATGGGGTCACAAAGACTGAGACACAACTCAGCAACTAAGTACAGCACTGATAGATGAACAACATGGATAAATCCAAAAAATTTTGTTATGTTGGTTTATTTCTTTTTCTGGAGCAATGGACCAAAAAAGGTAGAAAAACAGACAAAGGCAGATAGATCTTCCATTAGTCCGACACTCCTAAAGGAACACTCCTTATCCTTCCTTTTGAGCCCTCTTGGTTTCCTTATTTTATACTTCCAGTCTCCTCCTTTTGGTTATACCCAGTGCAAAGTAGGGCTTGCACCCACCACCAATAAATGAAAGGGAATGCAAATGGGCATATACTCAAGGCTGGGTGACAATTATGTTATATGACAGCAAGTTGTGTTGTTTATGTCTTCCCATAATTCTATGTTATAATTAGATGCAGAATATTCGTGAATCCTTAATAGGCCTCTAATGGCCTAAGGTTTCTCAAGAGGCAGGTCAGGTGGTCTGGTATTCCCATCTCTTTCAGAATTTTCCACAGTTTATCATGATCCACACAGTCAAAGGCTTTGGGATAGTCACTAAAGCAGAAATAGATGTTTTTCTGGAACTCTCTTGCTTTTTCCATGATCCAGCAGATGTTGGCAATTTGATCTCTGGTTCCTCTGCCTTTTCTAAAACCAGCTTGAACATCTGGAGGTTCACGGTTCACGTATTGCTGAAGCCTGGCTTGAAGAATTTTGAGCATTACCTTACTAGCCTGTGAGATGAGTGCAATTGTGTAGTGGTATGAGCATTCTTTGGCATTGCCTTTCCTTGGGATTGGAATGAAAACTGACCTTTCCCAGTCCTGTGGCCACTGCTGAGTTTTCCAAATTTGCTAGCATATTGAGTGCAGCACTTTCACAGCATCATCTTTCAAGATTTGAAATAGCTCTACTGGAATTCCATCACCTCCACCAGCTTTGTTCGTAGAGATAGTTTCTAAGGCCCTCTTGACTTCTCATTGTCTGGCTCTAGGTGAGTGATCACACCATCGTGATTATCTTGGTCGTGACAGAACTGGACATGGAACAACAGACTGGTTACAAATAGGAAAAGGAGTACGTCAAGGCTGTATATTGTCACCCTGCTTATTTATATGCAGAATACATCATGAGAAACACTGGGCTGGAAGAAGCACAAGCTGGAATCAAGATGGCGGGAGAAATATCAATAACCTCAGATATGCAGATGACACCACCCTTATGGCAGAAAGTAAAGAGGAGCTAAAAAGCCTCTTGATGAAAGTGAAAGAGGAGAGTGAAAAAGTTGGCTTAAAGCTCAACGTTCAGAAAACTAAGATCATGGCATCTGGTCCCATCACTTCATGGGAAATAGATGGGGAAACAGTGGAAACATTGTCAGACTTTATTTTTCTGGGCTCCAAAATCACTGCAGATGGTGACTGCAGCCATGAAATTAAAAGACGCTTATTCCTTGGAAGGAAAGTTATGATCAGGCCTCACTCTTCCCTTTTGTTATCAATATCTATTCCCCAGAGGCAACCACTTTAACTCTCTTGAATTATTAAAGTACAGATATATTACCTATTTGTCAGGAAGCATTTAACAGGAGGCTTCCTGTATGTTGTTTTGTATCTGTCAGGAATTCTCTGTTCCTTATTAATTCCTGAATACCCAGGAATTAAGAGGAGAGGCAAGCCTCTCCCAAGGGCTGAGGGATCCAGGCATTTCCTTCGTTAGTTTTTCTATACTGTGATAAGCACCCTCTTCCTTCTTGTGAACCATACGGTAAAAGTGATTGTTTACAACTCTCTCTCTTTAATATGGATCGCGTATGTTTTGTAAGTCTGGAATTTTAACCTTTATCTTTGCTGAGAATAACTACCTTGTAAGATAGTATATATGCCCACACTATGTTGATTAAAACACCTTTGCTCCATCAGAGCTCTGGTCCCCGTGTCTTTCTTTCTCTCCCTCTCTCTCCCTCTCTCTCTTTTTCAGGCTGATCCCCTGGAGCGCAGAGTCTCTCTGAGTTCACTTTCCTGCCCGGGCTTCTAAGACCCTCTCGAGAAGGCGCTCTGCACCTTCACCCCATGCAGACGGCTCCTGAAGCCTTCATGAACAGAGCAAGCCCTGTGCGGGGGCTTTATTGGCTTTCTGTGTAAATCAAGGAATATCAGCCTCTTTCTCTCTCCTTTACTTTCTTATCGGTCGACTCCCGACCACCAGGTTCCGGTCCATTAAAGGACCTCAACACCTATTGACTTCTTACTATAAAAAATAAACTTTTAACCCTTTAAAATCACTACTAGAATTAGCCACACCAGGGTTTAGAACATATTTTTAACTTCCTGAGTCACTAGGTCCAACAGCAATGAAAGACCCACCAGAATACAAAAAAAAAAAAATGTTAAGACTCTGGTCACTCATACTTTCCCTGTTTGTATAAGCAGATGACATGTTTCTAGTAAGACTCCAAACATTTTCCACACCTAGGGTCTCAAGGTGTTCCTGCATTTTCCATAGTTGCTCTACATTTTAGTTTCAGAAGCATCACTTCATATAGTGTATGGAATAGCATATTCTCAAATATTTTGGCCTCATGACTCCTTTTATATTCTTAAAAACTAGTGAGGACTCCAAAGAGTTTGTTTACATGGGTCACATAAAACAAGATTTGCTGTGTTGGAAATTAAAGCTGAGGAATTAAAGTTTTTCTTTAAAATAACAGTAAGTTACCCATTACATGTTAGGTAGCATATTTTATGTTACTTTAATATTTTATAAAGTTTATCTCTGTTTACTAAAAAAGTAAAAGGGGTGGAATCATTTCACATTTCTGCAAATCTCTTTAATGTCTGACTTAATAGAAGGTGGCTTGATTCTCCTATCTGCTATTTCACTCAGCATCACACTTTTGCTCATACTGACCCTTCTGTTAGAAGTACACTTCCTACTACTCTGCACTTATCTAAACTCTGTCCGTCCTTCAAGGTCTGGCTCAGATTTCACTTTAATCAGAAAGCCTTCTCTAGGAATCCAAAAATGAGGTGTGTAAAACAGCGAAAATGAGAGAGAGGATGGTATAGAAGAACATGACTTATTTCAAGTTCATGTTGGAAAGATGACCTACTTCCTTTCCCTCCCAAGAACCCACTTAAATGACGGAGTTCTTGGATCCCTCAAACGGTTCTCCGCTTCCCCAACCAGGGGTCCTGAGCCCCTTCCCAGGCGCCAACCTCAGTGTCCTCGTGCTCTCGCGCGTCCCGGCCACTTCCGGTAGCTAACGGTTCCAGAGCTCCTGGGTGGGCCTCTGCGGCCGGTAAACGGCGCTGTGAGCTGGGCCCAGCGCCAGGGGCTGGAAACCACCGGGAGTCGAGGGCTGGTGGGTGAGTGCCCAAGGGAGGGCGACGCGGATGGTGTTCTCCGTCGGGTGGGACCGTCCAGGCTGGGATTGGGTTAGGTATTTAAGGAGCAGTTCAAAATTAGGGTAATGGTTAGCATTACGGGAAAACACATACACAACAGCAACAGTCGCTGCAGTGAATTCATGAAGATAAAATACCACTCAACTAATTTAAGCAGCTTTGAGGGGAAGAAATGCTGAACATGATGCATTTTGATGAACAAAACGACTTAACAGCACTATTGGTCTAGCCTAATACTAACAGTATTTACTATGTGCAGGCACTGTTCTAAACCCAAGACATTTGGTCCCTTGTGTAATTCCTACTTTTTGAGGTAGACACTATTAGGTAAAAGACGACCAGGTACACCAAAAGAATGTCTAACAGGCTTTAATGGCGAAGCGCTCCCGGGCGGGGTTCCCGGACCGAACGGGGCAGGTCCAGGAAATCCGGGGCCTAGGCCGCGTTAGAAGTTTGTTTATATATGCACGCTGCGAGGGCTGGCAGGGTTTAGTGGATGGGGGTTTGATAGGTTGCCGGTTAGCGGCGTTGCGGGCTGATAGGTCTTTCTATGAGGCTGGGGCGGGGCGGCTTTAGCGGCGAAGTGTGCTGTTATTGGTCCCCGGGATCCGGGAGCCTCCTGCCGTTAGGGACCTTCTCGCCGGCGGCGGCGGGGGAGGGGAGGAGGGGGGGCCCATCATGGCCCCCGGGGTCCGACCTGACCCTTTTGATAGGATAAGGGGTGCCGTTATCGTTTCTGGCTACTTCCTGCTGGACTGGGGCAGCGTTGGGGCTGGGGGTCGTGGCCAGATCCCAGTGACCTTTAGGGGGCCTCAGGGTCTCTGGACGGGAGTTAGGAGTATGCGGCCACCATCCGCATCCGTCCAGTAGCCGTCTGGGTCAGGTCCCTGACCCTCTGGAGGATGATCTGAAAAACACAAGGTCGTATAGACAGGATGAGGAACAAGGCGGTGAGGGGTCCGAGAAGTGGGAAAAGCCATTGTGCCCAAGATGACTTCCACTGTCCCAAAAAGTCGGAACTGCCTGACTCGGCCTGTCTAAGTCTGATGCTTTCTCTCAACTCTTGGACCTTGTTTTGAACTATCCCCCAGGCATTAATGAAAAAACAACAGTCTTCCCCTAAGAACTGACAGGTTCCCCCTTTTTCGGCTGTTAGCAGGTCTAGGGCCCTTTGATTTTGGAGAGCTACTCCTGCCAGAGAGGTTATCTGGGTCCGTAATGTCATCAGGGAGTCTGCCACCTTGTCTAGGTCTCGATTGAGGTCTGAGGAGAGCTTATAGTAAAAGTGTGTGGCTGATCCCAGTCCTCCTGCCCCCAGTCTTAAGGCTGTGATAAACCTCCTCCGAGGAGCAGGGGAGCTGCAGCTAATGCCCTTCGTCGGCGGTGGGTTGGTCGGATCTGGTCTTCCATCGCCTGTGGTGTCAGAATGGTCAGATAGGGTGTAAGGAAAACTGGGGTGCAAGGCTGAGTCCATTTGGGCGGAAAACATTGTAATAAGGTGGTCTGATTACAGAGAAAGACTATCCCAGGTTTTCCACATATTGGAGGGTTTGGGGATAGGGGGCCTCATCTCGAGCCATCACAGGCCACTGTGGTTAATGAGGTGTTGTTGGTCAGAACGCAAGAGGCATTGCTGGTAGATACAGTACCTCGGTGGTCAAGGGCCCCATTGGCCAGGTTACTTTTTTGGCATTTCGAGTGAGATTTTGGGCCTCTACCCATTTGCTGGGAATCGGTTGGGCGAGGAACGGTTGGGGTCTCAAGGGAAGACAGAGCCAACATGAGAGGTTTGGTGAGGTTTCAGTCAGAGTCTGATAGGTGTCATTGATGCTGGTGAAAATTTGGGTTGAAAAATCTAGGGGTTTGAGCGCCTGATGAACTTGGTCTAGGAGTTTGTTGGGCTCATGGTGTGGATCAGAGGCTTCAGTTGCTAACTTTATGAGGTCCTGTTGGACCCTGTGTTGGATTTACTTTCACCTTCCTTGGGCCCCCTTCCCGTCTGTCATTCCGTAGTGAGTTTGCATGGTAAAACAGATCTTTGCCTCTAGCTTCATGGCAGTTAGAGGCTGAACTTGATTTGGCTGTCCCAAGGCTCTTGGCCGTCCAGTATCATTTACCTCCATGAGACCATGGCTGGGCAGGTGGAGCATAACAGTCTCGGTGGACAGAAGTGTAGACTGTGAACCCAGTTCCCCAGTGGCTTCGTTCTGTGCAGCCCTTGGGGCAGGGTGTAGGTTGTCCAGCTCGTATTATCATGGCCAGGAGGAATAGTGGCAAGAACATGTTTAGCTATAATACTAGAAGGAGAGTGATAAAAGAGAAGTCAATTTGAAATTCCGTAAAAAGGAGGAAGGTTCCCTGTAAGTGTAGATCAGAAATTGACTGAAAGAAAGAGTCACAGTCGGTGATTGGGGTAGCCAGCCAAAGGTCCTGTAGTAGGGCCAAGATAAACTCCTCAAGGCAAGCTAGGATGAGAGACTTATGGCCAAGTCAGGGTGCCCCAAGGGAATAGCACCCCAGGAGTAGGGAACAGATGATAAGTTAAGTAAGGGCCAGTGAAAGTCGGAGTGTGGGTGGCCAGTCCTGGGGGGGAAGGGGGTGTGTGACAGCCAGTCCAATGGTGAAGAGTATAGCCAAAGTTGTGATTGGCAACAGCCACAGTGGATGAGGCCAGTCAAGCATTGGACGGGGCGTGTCACTCACTGGCAGGAGGCAGGGGTGTCTTAGTAATGGTGAATTGCTGGAGCCGAGAGTCGCTAAGGTCTGACAGGAATTTGGAAGCCAGGAGGTCAGCCAGGCGGTGTGGTGAAAATATAGTTAGGGGTCAATCTAGAATTAGCTTTTTTGCATCTGCATGTAGAGAAGCTGCTGCTGCCAGGGTGCGTAGGCAGGGGACCCATCCCCGGGCGGTGGGGTCTAACTGTTTGGAGATGAATGCCACTGGCAGCATTTCAGGGCCCGCAGGCTGTATGAGGGCTCCAAAGGCTATGCCCCCTTTTCATCAGTATACAGGTTATAGGGGAGATTGGGATTGGGCAAGAAGAGTGGGGAAGAGGACAGCAAAGCTGAGCGGAGGTTGTAGAAAGCCTTTTTGACCTCTGTTTCTGAAGAGAGTGGTCCAGTAGGAGTGTCTTTTGCGGCTGTGTAGAGGGGTTTAGCCAGTGAAGCATAGTTGGGGACCCAGTGCCAGAAGAATCCTGTTAACCCCAAAAAGGATAAGATTTGTCCCCCAGTGGAAGGGGGGCAGAGGTCTCGGAGAAGACTGAGTCTGTCAGTAGTTAGAGCTTTAGTTGTTGGGGTAATCTTTAGACTTAGGTAAGTTACAGAGGTCTGGGTGAGTTGGGCCTTTTGTTGAGATGCTCGGTATCCTTTAGAGCTAAGGAAGTTAAGAAGAATAGTGGTATGTGTCTGAGAGAGAGCTTGTGAGGGGCTGCTGAGCAGAAGGTCATCCACATACTGTAAGAGGACACTAGGGGCCAGCGGGCATGTAGCTAGATCCCGGGCCAGAGCCTGGCCCAAAATAGGGGCTGTCTCTAAACACTTGGGGGAGGACTGTCTATGTTAGCTGGGAGGACTGTAAGGTTTCTGGGTCGGTCCATGTAAAAGCAAAGAGGAATTGGCCGTCTGGGTGTAAGGAAATAGTGAAAAAGGCATCTTTGAGGTCTATGACAGTAAAGTGAGTTGTACTGCTAGAGATGTCAGAAAGTAAGGTATAGGGATTGGGGAAAATCAGATGGGCAGGGATCATGGCCTTGTTTATCAGTCGAAGGTCCTGGAGCAGTCGGTAGCCAGCAGCAGGTTTCTGTATTGGGAGAATGGGGGTATTGCAGGGCGAGGCCGTGGGGACCAGGAGGCCGTGGCCTAAGAGGCGGTCTATGATTGGCTTAAGACCGCATAGGTGAATGTGAGAGATGGGGAATTGAGGGCGGCTTGGGAAGTGGAAGGATCACGTAGTTTAATCAGGATGGGGGTGTGATGGGTTGCTACCAGAGGGATTTCAGTGTCCCAAATGGTAGGGTCGACAATTAGAGCCTCAGAGTAGCAGAGGAGGAGTAGGGGCAAGGTGAGAGATTGGGAAAGTGAGAGAGGTAGGTGAATGGTGGCCCTAAGTTTAGCTAAAATGTTTTGCCCTAGCAGGGGGGTGGGGCATGAAGGGATTGTCAGAAAAGAGTGAGTGAACAAGAAGTGGTCAAGCTGACAGGGCTGTGGCCCAGTCTGCAAGGGTCATGAAGATGTGCCATCTATACCCACCACCAAGACCTGGGAAGGATGCAAGGTGCCCCCGAAGGAGGGAAGAACCGAATAAGTAGCCCCCGTATCTACCAAAAAAAAAAAATTGACAGACTTACCCACCACTTGAAGCATTACCCTGGGCTCAGCTTGGGTTATGGGGGGTCTCCGAGTCTGGGTGCCATCAATCTTGATCAAAGGAGAGAAGTTCCAAGGCGGGGTGTGGGGAGGAAATGTCCTTTTAGGGGCCCAGACCTCGGCCTGGTAAGGTCGGGGTCTGAGTCGCCTGGGGACAATCACTCACCCAATGTCCTGGTTGTTTGCAACGAGGGCACGGCTTTGTCGGGGTCCAGGGGTTTGGGCATTGGCAGGCCCAGTGGCCCTCATGACCGCATCTGAAGCAGGCTCCCGGTGGTGGCTTCTGGGGACCCACCTTTTGTCCCGTGGCTGGCCGCAGGGCTGCTACCAGTGCCTGGGTGTGTCTCTCAAGGAGGTTAGCCTGGAGTTTGGCTTTTTGTTTAAGCCTTGCCTTGAGGCTGGCTTCGGTAGCTTCTTCCTGGGTGTTGTAAACCTTAAAGGCCATTTTTACCAGTCTCGGAGTGGGGGTCTGAGGCCCATCCTCAGCCTTGGAAAGTTTTTTTCTGATGTCTGAAGCTGATTGGGATATAAAACGGTTGGCTAGGGTAGTAACCTCCGCCAGAGAATCTGGGGCAATCTGGGTATAGGTGGTGAGAGCCTCTGTCAGCCTGTTAAGAAAGGCTGCTGGGTTTTCATTGGGGCCCTGGGTCACTTTATCTAGTTTAAGTAGGTTTACTACCTTAAAGGAGGTGGTCTCTGTTCCCTCTAATAGGCGTTCTATCATGTATTGAATGTTGGCCTTCCCTCTTTGTCCCTCTTGATAGTCCCAGTCTGGGTCTACGTCTGGAATAGCAGCCCCTCCAGGTGGCTGAGCAGGGTCAGCTGGGTTGGCTAGATGCCTCCAGTCTGCTATCTCCCTTGCTGCGGCCCAAATGGCCTTCTTTTTTCTGGGGTAGTAGTGGACCCCAGGATGACAAATATGTCTTGCCAGGTGAGGGCGTAAGATTGAGATAGCTGGGTGAAGTTTTTGATGTAGTTAGAGGGGTTGGCCGAGTAGGAGCCTAGCCGCTGTTGAATATAGGCAAGATGTTGGAGTCAAAAGGGCACCTGGACATGGGTGAGACTCTCTGGGCCGGCCACCTGGTGGAGAGGAAGCAGGGGAGCTGGCGGCAGATTGGCAGCAGTCTGCGACCTGGTGTGTGAGCTGACTGGTGAGTCAAAAAAGGGGGGGCATGGAGGAAGGGGTGGATATTGAGGTGGAGCCATGGGAGCGGCGAGAGGCATAGTCACAGGAGAGTTGGGCTGTGAGAACAGTGAAGGGGGAGACGATAATGGGGGGAAGGGGTGGATGGAGAGACGGAGTCAGGGGGCGGCGGGAGGCGTAGTCACAGGAGAGCTGGGCTGTGAGGACAGTGGTGGGGAGGCGATAAGGGGGGAAGGGGTGGATGGAGAGACGGAGCCAAGGACGGAGTCAAGGGAGCGGCGGGAGGCATAGTCACAGGAGAGTTGGATATGGAGGGAGTGGGTGAGGGCGACAGAGGGGTGGTTGGTGTGGGGGAGGTCGGTGAAGCTGGGCATGAAGGGAGGGGTGGATATAGAGGCGCCTTTGTCACAGGAGGGCTGGGCTGTGAGGGGGGTGGAGGAGGGGAAGACATGGGAGAAGTTGGCAAGGGCGATAGTTAGAAGAATTTCAGAAGGGGAACAGTGAGTATATACGGTGGGACAGGAGCACAACAGCCAGAAAGCCTGTACATAGGGTACCTCAGACCATTTTCCCGTCTTCTGGCAGTAATTATCTAAGTCACGGAGGATGTTTAAATCAAAAGTTCCAGTTGGCGTCCATTGTGAGCCGTTATCTAAAGAATATTGGGGCCATGCCTCAGAACAAGGAAGGTTAAGCGTTTGGAACGAATTTCTCCAGAGATATGCAGAGTTCTGAGGTTGGCAAGTAAACATTTTAGTGGTGTAGACCAGGGCCGGTCGGGCTTGGAGGGAGCTGCCCCCATGGCGACTATGAAACGAAGGTCCTGGACCAGTTGTTAACGGGGCTGGGAGTAGTCCCGTCAGGCGTCCCCGAACGGGCCATCAACCCAGCGAGGAGGCCACTCAGCCAAGATGGACGTCTCCAAATTGACAGGCGGCGAGGAAGCAAGCCTGGCTTGCGGAGGAGGGGTCCGGACGCAGCCGCGATTTACCAGAACCGGGACACCCTAGGGAATAATCGCCATGGAAGCAAAAACCCCCAGAGCCTGACCGATGGAACTTATCCTGTATCCTGCCAGACGGTTGAATGGTCCCGGAGGGGTGACAGGGTGTCCTGGTCTGGCGCAGGCCAGACCCGAGGGGGGCCGCAAATCCCGCTCTCAGCTGGATGGGCCCTCGCCTCGAGCCCCACGTTGGGCGCCCAATATTAGGTAAAAGACGACCAGGTACACCAAAAGAATGTCTAACAGGCTTTAATGGCAAAGCGCTCCCAGGCGGGGTTCCCGGACCCGAACGGGGCAGGTCGAGGAAGTCTGCGTGCCCGGGCTGTATTAGAAGTTTGTTTATATATGCACGCTGCAAGGGATGGCAGGGTTTAGTGGATGGGGGTTTGGATAGGTTGCCGGTTCGCGGCGGCGCGGGCTGATAGGTCTTTCTATGCTGCTGGGGCGGGGCGGCTTTAGCGGCGAAGTGTGCTGTCATTGGTCCCCGGGATCCGGGAGCCTCCCGCCGTTAGGGACCTTCTTGCTGGCAGGAGGGAGAGGAGGGGCGGCCCATCATGGCCCCCAGGGTCCGACCTTACAGACACCATGTTACCACTGTTTTACAGATGGGGGATATGAGGCACAGAAAATGGATATGCCAAGGTCATATACTTAGAAACAGGAAAAGCAAGGATTCATACCCAGGTAGTCTTCTCTCAATCTCTGCTCTACTGCCTTTCATTGATAACCTGATTTTATCAGTTTAGGAAATGTGCAATCCAGAAGAAAGTTTGTACTCAGACATGTTATTATAGCAGTGTTCTGAATCAGGTTTGTTGGCAATTTCTGTCTAGACAAAGAGCTTAACAAAGGGTGCCTTCCACAGAGAGTTTTAAGGAGAAAAATATACAGATTTTCATTTCACAAATTGATTAGGCCCCCAGACAATTTCAGAGTCCTTTTTCCTGTTCCATTTCTCTCTAGATTCTTCTCTTTTCTTATTTTGTTTCTACTAAGTTAAATCATTTGAAATTGCTATTTGACTGTACAAAAATGGAATTTCAAATGTTTAACCCAGTATTTAAACATCTTTTTGTGTGAGAATTTAGGGGGTCTATACCATTCTTTTCTTTTAGCAAACTGTTCTGCATTTATCTCAAAATATACCTTCTGTTTATTTCTCTTCATGTCCACTTTGGTTGGTGCCACTGCCTTCTCTCATTTGGGTTACCTGCAGTAGGCTCTTGACTGGTTTTCTTACTTCTGCTCTTTTCTCACTCTTGGTTCCCTAAGGGGCCGGAAGGGTTTTTTAAAAAGATAAATCAGATCATGTCCCTTCCAGTGGTGCCCCATGCTTAGAATACATATCCCCTGCTCACCTCTTTAGCCCAACTTTATACCACATTTCTTTTAAGCCAATGCTTTAGACCCAATGACTTTCTTTCATTCCCTGTAAACATATCAGATTCATTCTTACCATACAGGCTGTATTAGTTATTCCCTTTGCCTGGCATGGTCTTCTGCAGAACTTCCCAAGGCTGGACATTTATATTTCAGTTAATATGTCAGCTCTCCAGAAAAGCCTTTTCTGATTACTTGTAGTAGTCAGTCACTCTGTTTCAATTCATTGTTTATATTCCACATACCGTTAATCCTCTTTGATATGTCTTGTCTCCCTTTACTGTAATGTAGGCTTATGTAAGTAGGGATCTTATCTTGCTATAGCCCCAATACCTATAAGAGAGGGTTGGAACACAGCATGCACTAAGCAAATACTTATTGGATTAATGAATAAAAAGAAATAGGTATAAAGTCTTTGGCACAGCAGAACTTAGCTGTACAGAATTGAGGTGGTTTGGAACAAAGTAAATGGGACCTGCCCTGAGAATGAGATCTTGACCAGTGTTGTCCAATAAACAGGAATGTAATGTGATCCACCTATGTAATTTTAAGTTTTCTAGTAGCCACATTAAAAATGTTAAAAGACAGATGAAATTAATTTTAATATATTTTATTTAAACCAGTATATCCAAAATATTATTTTAAAATCTAAACTTATAAATGAAAGTTCATACCTTTTTTCATACTAAGTCTTTGAAAGTCAGTGTTTACACTTATTTCACATCTCAATTGTTATTAAATTTTCATTGGAAGTACTTGATCTAGATTGAGACTGCATAAAATTCAGTGGAAAAAATAGATTCCTATACACAAACTACTCTAAACATACTTAAAGGTTTTCCAATAACTGAATTGAGTATCAGTTTTTAAGTTTAAATTAAAGTGAAAAAAAATTTAGTTCCTCAGTTGCATAGCCATCTTTCAAGTGCTAAATAGTCACATGTACCTAGTGGCTGTACTGGACAGCACAGATAGTTAAAGGATAAAATGTCTGTTCATCGTTGGGTCAAAAGGGGCAAAGGAGAGGGTAGTATCAGAAGTACGGTACAAGGAAGAAGGGCTAGAAAAATGCAATTGTAAGCTCTTTATACAGGTCATATTTGAGGACAGATTCCTCTGGTGCTCGAAACTAAGTGAGGTATGGCTTCCTAAAGTAGACTACTTTAGCATGTGTGCTGCATAGATTTTAGGTATTTTGGGAATCATTTTGTGGGGTAGTAAAATGGTCTAGCAGTGCTGGTCATATATATTTCTAAGTTGAATCTTATATGATGTGGAACAGTATTTTCCTACACAGCAGTGATTCTTCACTAGGCTGGTGGGGTAGGGGGAAGATTTTGCCTTTCAGGGAATATTTGCATCTCTTAAGAAATTTTTGCTTGTCACAAGTTGGGGCTGCTGGTGGCCAGGGAAACTGCCAAACATCCCACAGTGCAGAGACAAATTCACAAGGAATTGTCTGGGTGAAAATGTCAGTAAAACCAAGGTTGAGAAACTGTGCTCTAGAGGATTTAAGTAAGAAAGACTGAGAGATCTATTCTTTTAGAACTTTAATCTCTCTCGTGATATTTTTAAGGGGAGAACAGGTTGTTTTGAAGCATTTCAAAGCTTCTAGTAGGTTTTCACTGTTGATGGACTTTTTGGTTAGACTATAAATAAATAATTTCATGCTCAGGATGAGACTGCAGACTCAATAAAGATAACATAAATAACATGTGCATGTATGACTCAATGACCTTGGGATAAGCTGATCTGTTCACCTTTGCATGGCTTGTGACATGTACCCCACTGTTTCGAATATAATTGATATCAATATTAGAATTGTCACCCTTTTCTCTTCCCCATCACCATCTCTTATCTTGTTCCTTTCCCTATACCCTTATTCCTTTTTTATCATTCTCTTTTCATTCTGTCCCTTTCTGTTCTGTCTTGTTTCCTCTCTCTTCACCAATGCCTGTGCGTACCTCTGACATGCCCTCCTCCCCAACCATCAGCCATTTCTTCCCTTCATAGCTATTGGTTCCTCATTCAGAATCGCCAGTTTAACCACCCCCTCTCCTGTGTCTGAAAGAACTGTCCCCATACTTCCTTTAGGTGCCTCTTAATTGTCACTGTCTGTTCTACTAGTTCATGAAAACTACAAGTTCTTGCCTCCCTCCAAAAATGATGGGAGAAGTGACAGGTTTCACAACAATTTGAGAAACTGCCTTCCATGTTTAGGGTTCTTTTAGAACAGGTGCCATCATTCCAGGATGGCTCTCTGCTAGAACCCAGTGATTCTGGATTACAGTGTCTAACATATAACATCTTCATTTCCAGAAACTGTGGCTGTCATTGGACTCAGAGCTCTTCTTTCCAACTGGTTGCATCCTCATCAATTTTTTGTGGGTTTCTACAGACTTACTAGGGCACTGACTAATCCTTCATGGTATTAACAACTACTTAGATCTCCTTTAACATCATACCTCCTTTGCCTTATGGCAACAGTTATCCCAAGTCCCACTGGACTTTCTTTTATTGCCACTATCACTCCAGGCTGTCTCTGCCCTGAAATCTTTCTGTACCTCCCTAACTCTTATCCTTGCCCTCTGGTCAAGATCAGATGGTAGACACTGTAGTAACAATCTGGAATCAGCACCAGACTAAAAAAGGGTAGCATGGTCTTAATGCTCCAAACTACTTTTCATGTTAAGACTTCGAGGGTGTACAGCTCTAAGACTAATTTAGAAATAAAAGGAAATTTTACTCAGGTAGATTCTTTGGTGCCAGAGAAATTTTTAATGATGATTGAAGCTTTGCCTACATTTAGGATACTCAAGGTCTCCAAGGTAGATTTCTCTGATAACTAATTTGGCCTGAGTGACTAAAGAACTTTTGTTACTTACACCGTATTAATAGAGTTTATTTACTGTATGAATTCTTTGATGTCTAATAAGGGCTGAACTTACACGGAAGGGCCTCCCACACTCATCACATTCATAGGGTTTTTCACCTGTGTGGATTCTCTGATGCTGAATGAGACCTGTGCGCCCACTGAAATCTTTCCCACATTCTTTACATTTATAGGGTTTCACCCCAGTGTGTACTCTATGATGTCCAATGAGATGTGAGCGTTGAATGAAAGATTTTCCACATTCATCACATTTATAGGGCTTTTCTCCAGTGTGCGTTCTCCTGTGTTTACTAAGGTCTGAGCTATGACTGAAACTTTTTCCACAGTCATCACATTTATAGCATCTTCTTTTCCTCTGTTGCCACTCGAAAATGCCCTCACTTTCAAAAGCACCTTTGGATTCAGGATACTGAAGAATATCTTTGTAAAGTCTGTCATTTATCTTCCCAAAGAATTCCATGTCTTTGGATTTATCTTCCTTCTGGGACAACTTTTCAGTTTTAGTCTTGGTTTCATCACCTGTAACAAATGTACAGTATACAAATAGGTCCTATTCTAGGTTTGAGAAGCAGAAACCCATGGAATAAAGAACATGCAAATGTTAAAAATATGTTATAAAAATGAAAAATCACATACAATGCACAAATTAGATAACTGGCACCATCAAAACATATATTGGCAATATAGGGAAGAAATTTACAGAGACCACTAAGAATGACATCAGAATTATTAATTGGGAATAAACTAGGAGGAGAAGAAAAAGCAAAAATGTGGACAAGGCAATCGTGCAAATCCAGAGTGGTAAATGGGAACTCCAGATATACCAAAGATAATTAAGAAGGATAAACAGAGAGATTAGAAATCAAAGAAGGCAAGGGAGGTATTTTGGGAGAAATTTAAGGGGTCTGAAACATAGGTAGTAAGTGGGAGTAAAACCAAGTAAAAGTGATTGGAGAGGGTAATGGGATGAGGGATTTGAGAGGAATGTACTGAGTAGGAGAGAGAGAAGTGTGTATAAATAATAGCTAAAAGCGGAGAGAAACCATGCAGGTCAGGATAAACAGAGGGAGGAAGATAAGCAGAAAGTGACAGTAGATGGTCTGGCATATGTTCTGGGTTGAATCCTTTCTTCTGAAACTGATGTCCTCGCTATCATCTCCTCTTGTCTAAATCCTAGCTTGGTGGTTCTCAAACTGTATTGTGCATCAGAATCATCTGGATGGCTTAACAAAACAGATCGCTGGACTCCCTACCTAACCAGGGCTTGTGATCTGATAAGGCTGGAGTGCAGCCCAGGAATTTGCAGTTCTTGGTATGACAGATACTGCTGGTTTAGAGACCACACTTTGAGAGCCACTGACCTACCTATTATTCAAGGTCCATCTCAAATGCTGTCTCCTCCAGGAAGTCTTCCCTGACCTCCTAAATTGGATGTGCTCTTTTCCCTCTTCCTGATCCCATATCCTCAACCCCAAGCTTAGCATGGAACTTGACACACAGCAAGTACTCAATAAATTTTATAAAGAAGTAGGTGTTTTAATGATTTGGAGGGGGTAATCCTATGTGGTCTAATGTTGGATGTCACCTGTTTGGTTATGCTGAAACCTCCATCTCAACAGGTCTAGGAATCCCAACTGTGCAACAATCATTTAATCACATGGTTTTCAGTGGTCCACTCAGCATAACGGGAGAAACAGCAAGACCTACCAGAACATTTCAGTGCCTGGGCTGGGTATGGAAAACACTGGCTCTGGACTGAGTGAACTTCACTTTTCACTGTCATCACAATGTCCTCTTGCTACCAAATCTTCCTCAAATTTTACCTTCCTCTTTACAATACATATTTTTAATCAGGCAATAGTTTTTTTTTAAAAAAAGTTTGGTTATTTGCTCTAAAATTATTATTGTTTAGGAATCTAAATACCATTTTATCTCTGGCTAGAATAAAAGGACTGGATTAGAGCCAGAAGGTCAAGATTTCAGTCCTGGCTCTACTGATAACTGTTTAACTGTTGGCAGATCATAACCATTTGGTTCCATATCACCTCTGTACCCTCCTCCTTACCTATTGTTTGATCAGATGAGGAAATGTATGATAAAGCATGTGGAAAATTATAATGTGTGGCAGAAGTATTGCTAAGTTAGTATTAATAGGTTAATGATCGTTAAGCAAATCATGGAAGTTACAGATGCCACCATTCCATTAAGAAAGTGTTTTCAAACATCAACACCTTGGCTCAGCTGCTTCTTTGACATACTGGAGGCACTGACAGTTGGTTTTTGGTGGCTTACTGATGAAGATGATTTTTTTTTTAAAGAGCACAAAAAGTTGGCACTTGTGGTCAGTTACTACCTTCAGAGGAATCTACCAGTCTTTAGGATGAATCTTTCTCCCATGACTTCAAGAAAAGTCTGGAGAAAATCCCTCACCAGGACTTCAAAAGAATTACAAAAAATATATATAGGGTTAGCAATTCAAATTATAACCCTCTCCATTATATTTGCAATTGAACAATGTAAAGAAAATTGTATGGAAACTGTCAAATGTGAACTTTTCTCATCTTAGGGACCTGCAGTTTACTTGGCCAAATGGAGTTTCACAGCTCTGTTGATGTATCTTTTCCAATTGCCAGCTAATCCCAGGCTAATATGATATTAGGAGATCCTGTTTCAGAGATAAGATTAGGATTATTTCATTTTTGCATCTTCTACCAGGGCTGCTATTCCAATTTTATTTTGGCACATCCATGATTTGCCTTATCATTTTAGATAAGCCCAGTCCTGCTGGTCACTGGGATGAGGATATGACCATAAAAACCATCTGATTACCATATGTACAACTTGCTTGACAGTCTAGAGGGAAAGGACAAGGTTAAATGCTGAGTGAAGTGAAATAGGAACAAAGTTAGGGAGACTATCACTTACTGCTACCAGAGAGTCAGTGTTGTGGGTTAATAGCATATCCAAAAAGTTTCCTTTGAAATACCTGACAATGCGTTACAAAGAACTGCAAGACACTCAGTTCTCCAAGTTCTCTCATATATGAAGATAATTCTGTATTAAATGACCTCAATTATAATTCCAAGTTATGTTTACAGAGATGAGTTTCATTACCCTAGCCAACAGATAATATTCATAATCTTGCTGATATGGATAGAATGAAAATTTTAAAACAAGATCCTTTATAAAAAAGTCTATTTAATAATAAATTTATTTTAAAAGACACTGGCTATATTGGGTTATTACCATGATGGTTTTAAAATATTGTTCTGGACTAGTAGGCAGGAGCCCCAGCTCTCCTCTAACTCCTATGGAAACTTGGAAAAGTCACAGCCACTGTGGGTATATCTGTTCAACTGTAAAATGAGGATTCGGACCAGATATTATATTATTTTAATAAAGTTGAGAGGCATTTCTTCAAACGTGTTTCTTGTGATTTCTACAGGGTTGTGTGTGTGTGTGTGTGGGGGGGGGTAGTTTTGTTTTTTCCTTGTCTGTTTTTTGGTAGGGAGCCTGATTGGGGGGTATATAGATTAAAAAAGTTGCCAGGGTGGCACTTTAGAAAAAAGTCATATTCACACTGTTCAATGCAGACAAAATGGACTTCCCTAAGAATCCACAGGCCTCACAGGATAGCTAGATTTCATGAGGCATCTTTCAGTAGATTAGAATTAGAAAATACAATTCATATTTTAACTGCATAGTATTTCCTTGAAATGTTATTTTGGTAGCAGCACATATGTAAACCTTTACAATTTTAGGTATAGGAAGTGTGTATGTTTCTTGACTTACACTAATGAGAAGCAGAGTGAAACTGTCCGGAAGTATTTGTATAAAAACATAAGGAAAGACCATCTAGAATTTAAAGTTTTGTACAGACAAACCATTAACCATCATAATAATAACCTCTGTGTTATACACAATAGAATTTAGCATGTTGACATGTTAATTATTATTGTGCACTATTTTATAAGTACATGTCCTGTCGTCTCCCAAAGGTGAGGAGAGAAACTTATTATATGGCTTCTTACAGAACATAAGTGAAGATTCCACACAGTTAAGCTTACTAAAGCTTATTAAAATGGTCTGTATCTTTCAGCTTCTACCTCCTGAAACTCCTGCCCATAAGACTCATTAAAAAATAGCACCTAAGTCTAATGATAAGGTCAAGGGAGGAAGGGAGATAAAATCTTCCACAATGAAGTGAAGGACAAGCAGAAAAACTTAAAAAGGAGAAGAAAATGAGGAAGCTCATCTAAGGAACCAGCTCTTCCTTTATATACACAAACCCTACAACTTACCATTCCTTTGGGCCTCCCCAGATTTCTGCTCCTGCCAGGTCTTCTTGGGATGAAGCTGGATAGTCAATGACTCATGTGGCCTTCTCAAGGGGGCCAACTTGTCCAAAAGTGCATCCTGTCTTTCTGAATTGCCTGGAACCTGGGAAAAATGAAGTATGTTTGGTGTGTAAGGTAGATTTTGTGAAAGAACGGAAAGAACTTCGGAGCAAGATCAGAAGAAGCATGTGCCAGGAACCAGGGCCACAGAAAAGAGGACACATTATCATTTAACTGCAAATGGCAATAATGACTAAAAACAAAGAGACAGAGGCTAATCTACACTTCAGGACACTGAAGAGTAAAATTCAGTGTCTCTAAGAGTGATCTGCAGAGGCCCAGAATCATATTCTTGAGACTTGAGATACCTTAAATATCATTGAACTCAACTTCCACCAAATGGGGGCATTTCTTCTATAACTAGGAGAAGGAAATGGCAACCCACTCCAGTACTCTTGCCTGGAAAATCCCATGGATGGAGGAGCCTGGTAGGCTACAGTCCATGGGGTCGCGAAGAGTCGGACACAACTTCACTTTCACTTTTCACTCTCATGCATTGGAGAAGGAAATGGCAACCATTCCAGTGTTCTTGCCTGGAGAATCCCAGGGAGAGAGGAGCCTGGTGGGCTGCTGTCTATGGGGTCACACAGCATCAGACACGACTGAAGCAACTTAGAAGCAGCAGCAGCTTCTGTAACTGTGTGGTCCAATATGATAGCCACTAGTCACATGTGGTTACTGAGCACCTGAAATATAGCTAATACAAATTGAGACATGTAAAATACATACCAAAATTTGAAAACTGAAAAAAAAAGCATTAAAATACCTCATGTTTAATATTGATTGCATGATTACATATTTTGGGTAAATATATTTAATTTCACAAATGTGGCTACTAAAAATTTAAATTACATATATGGCTCACATATTTAATTACCATATATTAAATGCATATTTAATTATAGGTATTAAATGTGAATGGGTCACAGTTAGACAGTGCTGTTCTCTAATATCCTTGTTATCTACTTGAACCCCTCCTTGAAGGGGAGTTTTTTATTACAAGGTAGCCTATTTTATGTATGTGCTGTGCTTAGTCACTCAGTCGTGTCCCACTCTGCTACCCCGTGGACTGTAGCCCACCAGCCATCTCTGTCCATGGGGATTCTCCAGGCAAGAATACTGGAGTGGGTTGCCATGCCATCCTCCAGGGAATCTTCCCAACTCAGGGATTGAACCCAGGTCTCCTGCATTGCAGGCGGATTCTTTACCATCTGAGCCACCAGGGAAGCATTTTGTGTATAGGTAACCATGAATGTTAGAAAATTCTTTGTTTTCCTCTGACACCTATTTGCCTTCCTATAGCTTCTCACTGATCCTAGCCTTCCAAACTGACATAGAATCAGTCTAGTGTCTTTTTTTACTCAGTCACACTTCAGTTATTTGACACGGGCAGTGTCAGTCCCTAAGCCTTGTTCTTCTCTAGAGTAACATATTAAACTATTTTTAGGTATTCTTGCATATACCTGTTGCTTTGGCTGGGTGCATATACCCTGAAAACTCACAGCCAAATGATCACCGCCTTCCCACCTGCTTTCGAGGTTCATCAAGCTTTCTCTCCAGATCCTCCAGCACAGTCACCGCCTCCTCTCCAGTCTCTGGATGGTGTGCCTGCACCCATGCTTGCAGGTCCCTGGGAAGAATGCTCAGAAATTGTTCAAGCACCAGCAGGTCTAAAATCTGCTCTTTTGTGTGGCATTCTGGCCTCAGCCACTGGCGGCAAAGGTCCCAGAGTTGGGTAAGAGCTTCACGGGGTCCAGGTGTGTCCTGATAGCAGAGCTTCCTGAAGTGCTGCCTGAAGAGTTCCCTTCTGTGAGGACTGGACTTTTGTGAGATAGAGTCCTGTCTCCTGTAATGGTCTTCTGCTTTAACTATCAGAAGTCCTTTTTGTTCTTCATGTTCCAGAAATGTGGTCATTCTGGGCTGTTTTTCAGGAGATTAATCCTCTATCTGGGACTGAGTCAAGGGGAATCTCTCAGAATCTTGTCTCAGAGAAAAACCTATTGCCATAGAGAAATGACAAAAACTGCTGTGAACACAAACACTAATAAAAGGAAGCTATCAGAACTGAGTAAACAATCTGTTGCTCAGTGATGTCCAACTTTTTTCGACCTCATGGACTGTAGCTCACCAGGCTCTTCTGTCCATGAGATTCTCCAGGCAAGAATACTGGAGTGGGTTGCCATTCCCTTCTCTAAGGGGATCTTCCCGACCAAGGGATTGAACCTGGGTCTCCTGCATTGCAGGCAAATTCTTTACCGTTGAGCCACCAGAGAAGCCCAAACAGTCTGATATGAGGCTGTAAATAAGAACACTGAAGCAGGAACATGAATTTGAATCTGGGCTGTTGTGTAATTTAAAGCAAGTTACTAGATCCTCATCTGTAAAAATTCTCAGGTTTCTCATAGGGTTGATGTGTAAATTAGTAGGCAAAGCCCTTGGCCTGGCAGCAAGCATTGAGTAAACGTTGAGTATTAATAACTTTAAGAGGCTTTTTCATTCCACAACCTGAGGTGGACCGGTCCGTAGGATTCAGTGGTTGTGGGGTACATGCTCCAATTCAGGAAGAGGGTTGTAAGAGTACCCTCGCAGAGCAACTGACAATCAGTGTTCCCCTTTAGCTCCGTCCTCCGGGCATGTTGGCCCTAGTCCTCCCTCATAGCTGTTTGGAGGGGCAGCCTGGAAGGGGGAGGTGTGGGGAGCGGATTGCTGCTTACAACTGTGCCCTGTCCCCTCCTCCACTTAGGAGCCGGGAGAGACTCACCTTACGCCTGGAGGAACAAGTGCGACAGCTAGCGTCCTTTGGGGCGGCCCGAACAAAGACTGACTGACCAATCGACGCTCCGCTACTGTCAGCCAGGCACTTCCGGGCCGCTCTAGGAAGCCTCGCCTCGGTGGAGGAGTCAATTCTAGCTCGTGGAGGACACCACTTGTGAACGTTTGACTTATGGGACTTAATCGCTCGCTGAAGTTTTCTTTGCTTTTTTTTTTTTTTTAAAGTTCCCTCTCAAAGTTTTTGACTCAATTATTGAACAATATGAATACGTAATGCATTCACAGGGTTCAATATTTATAAAGACTCATAACCTATAGTGGAAAAGAATCTGAAAAAGAATATATATATATATATATGTAATAACTGAATCACTGCTATACACCGAAAACTAATATATTGTAAATTACACACGCACACACACACACACACACGGTAGCAGTTCTGCAACTTTTTTTTTCCTTCTACTAATTGATTCTGGAATTTGTACATAAAAGACATTTCATTTTGCTCTTTTCTGTTTTAAAGAAAAATAATCACATAGGGTTCAACTATGCCATAATTTATTAATAATGACCCTGTTGGTGGTTATGTAGGTTGTTTTCTTTTTCAATAAATTACCCTGCACATAACTTCTTGTGTATAAGGGTATATCCATAGTATATATTTCTAGAGCTAAGGATTTACTAGAGTGCAGAGTTGGAGCATTTGTATTTTTGTTACTGCCAAATTACTAACCTTGGAACCCACTTGTGATGTTAACCTATACTTGTCAACATAATGTTACAAAATATTTTGATCTTTACCAATATGATAGGTAAGAAAGCTTAGGTGTTTTTTTTCCTCTTTCTCTTTCTTTCACAATATTGCTTATTCACCTACCATGCCAGGCAATGTTCTGCAAGCTGGAACTGTAGTTTAAAGCAGAACAATGCCTTTGCCTTCATGGAATTTATAATTCGGGGTGGAGGGTGGGTGGCAGAAAGGATGGGGCATGAGGCAGGCAATAAACAAGAAAAATATATTGTTGGGGGGTAGATGTTAGTACTTTGGAGGAAATAAAGAAAATATGGAGTTTGGGATGAGAATGAAGTAGTAATGCAATTCTAATAGGGTGATCACCAAGGACTTCTGAGCAAAGACTCAGGAAGATGTGTAAATGAGCCATCAGGGGCAAAGGTGTTTCTGGGAGAGGGTTAGAAAACGCAAAGGCCGAGAGTGAACTGTGTTTGAAATAATCTAAGAACAGGAAGGAGATTTCTGTGTCTGGAGCTGAAGGAACAAAAGGGTGTTGGGAGTACAGAGAGAGAAATGTGATTGTCAGTGAGTGTAAGGATATTACTTTGTACTCCAAAAGGAGAAGCCATTCAGAATTTCTGAGCAGAAGAGTAGCATGATCAGACTTAGGCGTTAAAGATTTCTCTGCCTGCTGTGTTAAAGATGAACTTTTAAGTGTGAAACTATTGCTACCTTGGAGTGGGGAAGGCCTTTCTAAGTATGGCATAAAACCCCTAAAGACATAACTGAAAAGTCAAGAAGAGAAAGATAAATATAACTGGTGATGTAAAAATTTAGAATTTTTGAATGGGAAAAAAACCCCTAAAATATAAGCTCAGTGTGTGTGTGTGCACACATACATACACACACACACACACAATATGCCACACATCTCAAAAACACAGGGCAAATTTTCCTGATAAGCAAAGATCTCTGAAAAAGAAAAGAACATGAACAAGCCAATAGAAAAATTGGCAAAGGACATAAGTCAGCATTTTTGGAACAGTTTTTGATAGACAACTGTTAAAATGTATTCAAAATTGATAAAGAATTTATATTAAAACAATGAGATTTCTAAAATCCTAAAGATTATGAAAGACAAAGATTGATAATATTCAATATTGAAAAGTATGTGGAAATAGAGGCACTGTTAGTTGTATATTTTTGGAAGGCAAGAGCTGTTAAAATTAGTATGTTCATACCTCTTGATCCAGCAACTTAGCTTTGAATTATCCATATAAAAATTGGAAAACCCAAACATCTAACATTTGGGAATTTAAGTTTCTACATGCCCAGTCATTTTTAAAAGTAAAAACTACAAGATGCTAAAGGCATATGAGTAAACAAACAGTATATGGTATCATCATTTTTGTAAAATAATCATCTTAATTGTGTTCTCAATGATTATCACTTGGGATAAACTTACAGAGAACCCACAATTTTTTTAATACACTATATTTTTAATTTTTTTAATAAAAGCCTAATACTGGTGTAAACAGAAAAATACAATTTTTTAAAACCTTATTTTTCACAACTTGCAAATAATTTTCCTGCTTGCAATCTCTTTTCTCTCTCTGAAATTCTTTGCCTGACAAGTTATCCTGTAAAAGAATGTAACTCCTTTAAGATGAAAATCAGATTCAACTTCCCTGTGCTTCTGAAGGGTAAATATAAGTAATCAAGTAAACCTAGGTGGAACATTTAGAAAGGGTGTAGAAATGAATTATCAATTAAGCTTTATAAAATTTAGACAAAGGATAACTCCTGCTCTGCATAATATGTCTCACATAGCCAATTGAGCAAGTAGAAAACCTAGAAAATGCTTAAGTATTTTTGTTTCCCCTTCAGTGCATGATGGACTATTAGCATGTCTCTCCTTCCTTATTTAATGTTTGGTCTATCAAATTCTTTCACCCAGGTTTTCAAACACAAACCTCACTACAGGCCATGAACTTCCTGAGTAGCTCTGAGTATTCTTCAGATACCCCTGGCTTCAGTCGCTTGTCAGCTTCAGAGAATCAACTCACCAGTACCTTGGAGCACTGGCTGTGGTTGAGTGGTTGAACACCAGGCAAAATGAGGCTTCCAACCATTGTCACCGATACCCTGTTAAAATCCTGTCTCTGCTGTTGGCTTAGGTATGTCCTTCCTCTGCTGGGATAAAGCCTCTCTGACCTCTTTACCAAGACATAAGCAGACAGTGTATGACAAGGAAAGCCTTCCCTCTTCCCTCTCTAGTTTATCTCCCAGAAAGACTAACAAAACAAAACACAGCAAAATAAAAACCCAGAAAAAACAGTTGACAACTTAAAAATCAGTACTTGGTAGATATATGCACTCACTTGCTTTCACTATTTAGACAGACAGAAACAAAATGAACTAAGAATTCAACTCAAGAAATCAGAAAAAGAATGAGGAAGAAACCCATGGTAAATCCAACTGAGAGAAAAATTATCAATGTTTCCTCATCAGATAGTATCAGTATCTTCTCATCAAATAGCAGGTGAGGAAATAAGTATGCTACCGAAATTTTTAAAAACCTTAATGAAAAACCATTAGTTCCAAAATTCATTCATAAGTCAATACTGAAATATTTAAACTGAATATTTAAATATTTAAACTGAAAAAAAAAAAAAAAAAAAAACCCAAACACAAAACTATTAAAGAATCATCTCCAGGAAGGCTCAGATATTCTGTAGTACTTTAATTTTTAAAAAGTTTACATGTATAGATAAATTCTAACTTTTCCATTTGGAATATAAAAGAAATAGAAACAAAAGGAATCTATTTTCATCACCTATATGCAGTTACTGTTGACATTTTGTGGTCATTTACTTCCAATTTTTGCTACTTTAAATGTTTAAAATAGTTGTGTGATCTTATTCTATAAATATTTTAGTAGGCTGCTTAACTGTAATATAATAAAACTTTTCATTTTAAAAATTATATGTAGACACTGTTTGAGATATAATAGTGTTTATAGAAGAGATGGAAAGTTTACATGAGATATATAATAAGGTGCCTGGTATAGTGTCTGGGACACTGGCGTTCAACAAATGGTAGCTACTATCATAGTTTGCGAAGGGCTTTTCCTTTTGCAGATATTATTTAATTCATAATGGGTATTACTATCTCTCAACGTGCTTTTTCCTCTTTAATGGAATATGCAAGCCTGGAGGCAGTAGGAGTGGTAAGTGGCAAGATCCTGGGTATTGTCTGAAAATAGAGCCAAGATAATGATTTGTGGTTGGTTAGGTGAGGGAGAGGGGCTCCCCTGGTGGCTCAGAGCTAAAGAATCAGTCTGCCAATGCAGGAGATGCAGGTTTGATCCCTGAATTGGGAAGATCCCCTGGAGAAAGAAATGGCAATCCACTCCATAATTACTGCCTGGAAAAACCCTGCAGACAAGAGGAGCCTGGCAGGCTACAGTCCATGGGGTCCCAAAGAGTTGGATATGACTTACGTGACTGAACAACAATGCATCCCAGAGAGGCCAAGAATATATTATTGCTCTTCAAGAGAATCCTTTTGCTTTGTTGGTTTTGCTAAGAAGGTAGAGTCCAGGCTGAGCAGAGTTCAAGCTGGGGCTTAGAGTATGGTAGAGAAAAGAGAAGTGTCCTGTGTCTCAAATCTCAGAGACCCACACAGGGCCAGGATCCTGAGTGATTCATAAAGACATTAGTGAATACAGGTTTGGTTCTTTCATATGAGGGATTTGGCCTCCATGGCATGGAAATAAAGGATTGATTATTACTCTGAAGTCACTGGGAGATCCATGATCAAAGCAAGTACACCAGCCTCTGCAAATCCTCAATCTCCCCTTCATGTTTCTTTATAGATTGCCTTTTCACTTCTGTTTTCATTGCTTCCATTTCCTGTTTGAAATGTTTTTCTAATGTCTCTGACCTTTCCCCCTTTCCCCTAACTTCTCTTTGCTGCTTTCCTTCTCTCAGTTTATCCTCATCTTTTCCTTAACTGCTTTTTCTTTTCACCCTTCCTGGCTTGCCTATTCAGACCTTAACCCACTGCTTTCCCACAGCTGCATCTATTACTGAATGCTTCACATTTCAACGGTTCTCTTCTCCAAATGATCTCTACTTTTGGACCTGCATTTTTTCAATTTTTCACTTAAATGTTGATTCTCTTCATATGTTTTTGTTTTTCATCTCACCTGATTAACTGCTCTCTAAGAATTTGGTTTGTTGTTTTTGTTGTTCAGTCACTCAGTTGTGCCTGACTCTGTGACCCCATGGGCTGCAGCACACAAGGCCTTCCTGTCTTTCACCATCTCCTGGAGCTTGCTCAAACTCATGTCCATTGAGTTGGTGAAGACATCCAATCATCTCATCCTCTGTCATCCCCTTCTCCTCCTGCCTTCAATCTTTCCCAGCATCAGGGTCTTTTCTAATGAGTCAGCTCTTTGCATCAGGTGGCCAAAGTATTGGAGCTTCAGTATCAGTCCTTCCAGTGAATATTCAGGGGTGATTCCCTTTAGGATTGACTGGTTCAATCTCCTTACAATCCAAGGGACTCTGACAAGAGTCTTTTCCAACACCACAGTTCAAAAGCATCATCAATTCTTCAGCACTCAGGCTTCCTTATGGTCCAACTCTCACATCCATACATGACTACTGGAAAAACCATAGACTAGACGGACCTTTGTCAGCAAAGTAATGACTATGCTTTTTAATATGCTGTCTAGGTTTGTCAGAGCTTTTCTTTAGAAGCTATTATTATTGACTTTCAATAGATTACCTATAAATTCTATCTAAAGAAAATTTTAAAGTGGCTTTCCTCTACCTTCAGGTGCTCAAGTTACATTTTAAAATTTATTATTTAATCTAAATCTTCAAACTGTTGTTAGCAGAAAATCTTCAGAGACATCTTATTTGGGAGGCCAATATATAAAACTAATTAAAGTGAAGCTGTTTTGGTGGTAAGGGACCTAGAGCCTTGAAGCCTCCTTGAGAAATCCTTAAGGCAGTGGTAGGGGTCACACAGGCAAAATGAATGAAGGGAGGTATATAAGACAGTAGGAAGCTGTGTGGCAGTGGGGACCATGTCTCGCTAGATAATAGTCAGCTTTAGTCAATTGTTCCCACATGGGAATGTGGTGCCTGGTGTTGCCACATCATGCATTTTTGTAAGAGAATCTGGAAAGTCAGATTTTATGTAAAATCTCTTTAAGTAATGGCAATAATTTTATATTACCAAAAGATAATCATAATTTGTGAGAAAAATGCATGCACAGGCTAAATAGAACCCATTGGCCTGTTTGCTCTCTCTGATTTAAGATGCAAAAGGTCACTGGGAAATTGCAAGATAAATCTTGCTCCACCACCCCTAACCTATCCTACCCATGCAAGTCATAGTTCATTCCAATATTATTATTGGAATATTATTCCAATGGCTTTTGTAGTACACAATATTTTTAGTGTATATAATTCATAGGCTAATATATTTTATCAAGCTAACCAAAAACTCATAGTTTTTTTTTAAAGTGTAGATCAGATGTTAATTCTAAATTCATACTTTAGCCAAAAAAAAAAAAAAAAGAGGGAAGAATGGAAACGGAAGGAGAAAAGAAACAGTAGTAATCTCTAAAATCTCGTTATATGTCTAACAGAACATTTAGATTGCTGGAGCCACTTGCTTCAGAGAAGAAAAGTTTCAGAATAATGAAATGAACCCTTCCAATGTCCTAGTTCATCACATGATGTGCTCAGTGGCAGAACATCAGTGTTTTGTTTGGTAAACTGTCAGGTGCTTGTCTATCTCAGCTTCTATAAGTATTTCCTAGTGACTGCTGAAATTGCAATACTGATCACAGAGTTCCCTACATCTAGCTGTGCTTTTTTGATGTCCCACAGGAATGAGCATAGATGGAAAATTCTACATAACTCTGGACATTACCAGGGCTTCTCTTCAGTGTGGATTTGCTGATGTACGATGAGGTGTGAGCTCTGCCGGAAAGCTTTTCCACACACATGGCATTCATATGGCTTCTCTCCGGTGTGGATTCTTCGGTGTCCCAGAAGATGTGAGCTATAGCCGAAAGCCTTCCCACACACATCACACTCATAGGGCCTCTCTCCACTGTGCATTCTCTGGTGTCCAACAAGAGCTGAACTATGGCTGAAAGCCTTTCCACACTCATCACATTCATATGGTTTCTCCCCACTGTGGCTTCTCTGGTGATGGAAGAGGCCTGAGCTCTGGCTGAAGCTTTTCCCACACTCACTACACTGGTATGGCTTCTCTCCAGTATGAACTCTCTGATGTTGTATCAGGTGTGAGCTCAGACAGAAAGCTTTCCCACAGTCGTTGCACTGGTAAGGTTTCTCTCCTGTGTGGGTCCTCTGGTGTCGAATAAGGCCCGAGTTGTAATGAAAAGCTTTCCCACAGTAATTACACTGGTATGGTTTCTCTTCTGTGTGGGTCCTCTGGTGTCGAATAAGGCCTGCGCTATAATGAAAAGCTTTCCCACACTCACTACATTGGAAAGGTTTTTCTCCAGAGTGGATCCTTTGATGCTGAACAAGATGTGCCCTGTAATAAAAGCCTTTCTCACACTCATCACACTGATGTGGTTTTAACTGGCTATGTATTCTCTGATGGTCAGTAAGCTCTGAGCTCTGAATGAAAGTTTTGCCACATACATTA
Organism: Capricornis sumatraensis; assembly: GCF_032405125.1. Classification (NCBI taxonomy): domain Eukaryota; kingdom Metazoa; phylum Chordata; class Mammalia; order Artiodactyla; family Bovidae; genus Capricornis; species Capricornis sumatraensis. The sequence continues at coordinate 34,038,772 of NC_091090.1, forward strand.
CATGAATAGGATCTCTCTCCAGGGTGGATTCTTTTATGTCTAATGAGACTTGACTTTAGAGTGAATCTTTTCCCACATTCATCACACTTGTATCTCTTCTCATTTGAAGTGTTTCTCTGATATCTTTCCATCCATCCTTTATGATCTTGGGTTTCTCCACATTCAAAAGCCTCTCCATTGATTTGGTCTGTTAACTTTTCTTGGGATTCCATATCTACAGTAAGTTCCTGCTTTTCATCCAGTTCTTCTTTCTTTATTCTTATCACATCACCTGAAGTAAAAAACACAGTATTCAAATGTCACTGAAATATATAGGAAATAAAATGAAACATTTATTAGACATACACAGCTTCAATATACTAACAAAATGACTTTACAACATTTGAAGAGGAAATTGGGAGATGGCAAAGGAAGAGAAGATTAGCAGCCACTGGACGGGGAGGGAGTGATTCAAGAAAAGAGTGGAGAAAAATCAGGGAGGATGAAGAGGGATCCAATGAATAATCACTGTAAACAATAGAAGATCTCAGATAAGAGTGGGTTCATCAGGGAGACCACAAGTTGGGTAGAGAGGGATGAAAGAGCAGAAACTGTGGGAGTAACGTAACAAGACAGGAAGCCAGCAGTGGCAGGTAACAAGATGGAAGCATGAAACAACTTTGTGCAGAGTGTTCTAAGGAATAATGGGAAGACCTCTAGGAATATTAAAACATGAGAGATCAGCCAAAGAGAAGTATCACATGTCCAAACATGCAGAACAAGGAGATTAGACTTTAGACACACAGGATAAAAGAGACAGAAATTGCTTTAGCTCCCAGAGACATTACTACTCTTCTTACAAAGAACACTGGGAATCTGTCAAATCTGAAAGTACACTCTGTGGGTTATTTGAGACTGAAATTCTCAAGAAAACAGCACTAACACAGAGAAGGTTCTTTAGCAGACCCTAGCCTCCCATCTAACCTCATCCAAGGAAAGCATGATCACATAATTCCTTTGCCTGTCTTTCCTACAGAAGTTCCTCTGAGTAGAGTCCCAACAACCCCCACTCTTTCAGGGTGAGAGATGCGGCCACTTCTTCAATGATCAATAGTTTCTGAAAAAAAAGTGAGAGATTATCCCATTCAAGCCATGTTCTCCCTGCAGTAATCACATTTTTAGGGCCCAGAGTAAAGGGCAGAATTTATAACCATGTAGAAATAATGCAGGGAAAAGTGGTTTGCTTTGTGTGACAAAAGACACTAAATGGAGGAAAAGACAGCTTGGAGACAGTCACACTGGCCATCTTTCAAACCCACCAATTTCCTTCCCATTTGGTTTTGCCCTTCTGGCCTACAATGCTTTCCACCTCTACTATTCACTTGGTTGATTCCTATTCTACTTCCAGGATTAGTTAGCATGTTATTTGGAGAAGGCAATGGCAACCCACTCCAGTACTCTTGCCTGGAAAATCCCATGGGCAGAGGAGCCTGGTAGGCTGCAGTCCACAGGTTCTCAAAGAGTGGGACACGACTGAGCACCTTCACTTTCACTTTTCACTTTCATGCATTGGAGAAGGAAATGGCAACCCACTCCAGTATTCTTGCCTGGAGAATCCCAGGGATGGCGGAGCCTTTTGGGTTGCCGTCTATGGGGTCGCACAGAGTCGGACATGACTGAAGTAACTTAGCAGCAGCAGCAGCAGCAGTGCGTTATTTTCTTTAAGAGGCCTCTGACATATCTCTCTCCCCATATACAATCTATCACAGCATATTTATTTGTGTGGTTATTTGTTTAATGCCTCTGTCATCAGACTGTTGTAAGCTCCATGAAAACAGATCATGTCCACTCTGTTTATTATACCCAATGCCTTGCACAGTGCCTGGAATATAACAGGTACTTAATATACAGCTGCTGAATAATGAACGATTCTAAGGTCTTCAGGGGAGCTATATGACCTACGTGTCAACACTAACCACAATCCTGTTGGTGCTGAGGGTCCTGAAGCTGGATTTCCATGGTGTGAGGCTGTAGATATGCTGCTTTCTTAGCTGGATCCAGAGGTACTGATGTCTCAGAAAGTACTTCCTGTGTCCAAGCGTGGGTTGAAACCTGAGGATAAGCAAACTCATTTAGGCAACTGAAGGGCCCACAAGTAAATGATCCCCAGAGATCCCACAAAGGACCAGCTTGGATGCCCACTTCCCAACTCTGTCTCCACTGAGCATAGGGCCCTTTCCTATCTGCTGGCCTGATTAATTTAACTTCCTCTCCAGATCTTCCATAATAGCCACTGCCTCTTCCCCACTCTCTGGATTGCTTCTGTATCCAGTCCTGCAGTTCCTCAGGCAGTATGGTTGAGCTGTGCCAGCACCTCCAAGTCCAACGTCTGCTCCTTGGTGGGTATCTCAGGCCTTACACGGCTCACAGTAGAATACCCAGAGCTGGCACAAGACTGCAAAGGGCCATGGAGTCTCTTGGTAGCAGAACTATGGGAAGTGGTTGTGGAATAACTCCTGGTTGTTTTGGCTGCTCTCTTTTGGGCCAGATTTCTTATTCCCAGCATGCCCTTTTTTATTAGTTACTTCAAAGAGCCCTTATTGACTCTTTAGGAACCTCTAGAAGGAAAACAGTGGCCATTCTTGCTCCAATGGGCCAAGAGGAGGATTGCTGCTCCAAGTGTTATCCTTTAGGGCACACTCCTAGGGTTACAGAAACCACAGTTAAAAAGATAGGAAGGCTGATTCAACATTTGAGTTCACACACTAAGTTCAATCTTTCTGTTCTAGAAGAAAAAGGAAGCTCAACCCTAAATTAAAGAGAATTCAATAAAGAAAATGTAAAAAATAGAAGTTTAAGGTAATTCATACCTTTTTCTAAATAGAAGAAGGAATGTTTGTCAAGAGACAACATTTTTGACAATACTGGGAATACTGTTGGATGCCTTATTCCTCCAAATAACAGCCAAACAATTAGTTGATATGGCCAAGCTAAGTTGATTCTTATGAGAGATGGAGAGCACTTTGATAGTCTTGCTAGTGCCTCCTAGGGGAGAAGGCAAAGTCAGAATATTTATGAGGTTTGGGGGGCAGATCTTTCAAGGCAGGATAAGAATTGGGCAAGTTTAGTGAAACAGTAGTACAGGTGAAGATTTTCACTTGAAGGTTTTGAAAAGTCTAAATCCTATCTATTGAAAGTTGAAATGTTTGATATTCACAAAAATGGATTGAGGGCCAAGGTGTTAAAACACATAATTATCAGTAACTTTTATCTTTTAGGGCAAGTAAAGTTATGTTGATAAAGAAATAGAATAGTGAAGTCACGCTTACGGAAGACAGTTGAATACTAAAATTATGTTAGTGTAGGTAGCAGGCTGTGTGGGTATAAATGCTTTCAGTTTTCCATGTAATAGGAGACTTAAGCAGGGCCTATGGGTTTAGCAATGCCAAAGAATGCTCAAACCACTGAACAATTGCACTCATCTCACACACTAGTAAAGTAATGCTCAAAATTCTCCAAGCCAGGCTTCAGCAATACGTGAACCGTGAACTTCCAGATGTTCAAGCAGGTTTTAGAAAAGACAGAGGAACCAGAGATCAAATTGCCAACATCCGCTGGATCATGGAAAAAGCAAGAGAGTTCCAGAAAAACATCTATTTCTGCTTTATTGACTACGCCAAAGCCTTTGACTGTGTGGATCACAATAAACTGTGGAAAATTCTGAATGAGATGGCAATACCAGACCACCTGACCTGCCTCTTGAGAAACCTATATGCAGGTCGGGAAACAACAGTTAGAACTGGACATGGAACAACAGACTGGCTCCAAATAGGAAAAGGAGTATGTCAAGGCTGTATATTGTCACCCTGCTTATTTAACTTATCTGCAGAGCACATCATGAGAAACGCTGGGCTGGAAGAAGCACAAGCTGGAATCAAGATTGCCGGGAGAAATATCAATAACCTCAGATATGCAGATGACACCACCCTTATGGCAGAAAGTGAAGAGGAACTAAAAAGCCTCTTGATGAAAGTGAAAGTGGAGAGTGAAAAAGTTGGTTTAAAGTTCAACATTCAGAAAACTAAGATCATGGCATCCGGTCCCATCACTTCATGGGAAATAGATGGGGAAACAGTGGAAACAGTGTCAGACTTTATTTTTGGGGGCTCCAAAATCACTGCAGATGCTGATTGCAGCCATGAAATTAAAAGACACTTACTCCTCGGAAGAAAAGTTATAACCAACCTAGATAGTATATTCAAAAGCAGAGACATTACTTTGCCAACAGAGGTCCGTCTAGTCAAGGCTATGGTTTTTCCAGTGGTCATGTATGGATGTGAGAGTTGGACTGTGAAGAAAGCTGAGTGCCGAAGAATTGATGCTTTTGAACTGTGGTGTTGGAGAAGACTCTTGAGAGTCCCTTGGACTGCAACCAGTCCATTCTGAAGGAGATCAGCCCTGGGATTTCTTTGGAAGGAATGATGCTAAAGCTGAAATTCCAGTACTTTGGCAACCTCATGCAAAGAGTTGCCTCATTGGAAAAGACTCTGATGGTGGGAGGGATTGGGGGCAGGAGAAGGGGACGACAGAGGATGAGATGTCTGGATGGCATCACTGACTCGATGGACCTGAGTCTGGGTGAACTCTGGGAGTTGGTGATGGACAGGGAGGCCTGGCGAGCTGTGATTCATGAGGTCGCAAGGAGTCGGATACCACTGAGCGACTGAACTGAACTGATGGATTTAGGGAAATGTGGACTAACAATTGATTAGCATGATGGGCAGTGATTAAGAGCCTAGGCTTTGGATTCCAAAAGACCTCGGCTTGAATACTGTCATGTTTTCTAATACGTAGTAGCTTGGAGCCTGGCGGGCTGCCATCTATGGGGTCACACAGAGTCGGACACGACCAAAGTGACTTAGCAGCAGCAGCAACATCTCCAAACTTTTCCCCTCTGTAAAAATACCTAGAGGCTTTTTTTTTTTTTTTTACTTGCTACCTAGAGGCTTTTAAACAATGTTTTATTTTGAAATAATGTTAAACTTACTAAAAATTTTTTTTAAAAAGGTACACAACAGTCCCTATAACCTTCACTCAGCTTCCCGTAATATTAACATACATCTTATATAACCACAGCACAATTCCAAAACCAGAAAAATGTTACAATGCGATTAACTAAACAGCAGATCTTATTATACAGCGTCTTTTTAAGAATAAAGTAAATTCAGTGCCTGGCACTTAGTAAGACCTCAGTTTAGAGTGCTGCAGTTAACCACTGTGACTTGGTCACCCAGCCGCTGGCTCCAGGCATGACACTTCTAGGGTTCCGGACACAGAACAGAGGACCACGCAAGGAGGCCCTCTAGTGCCTTCTCCGGACCTAGCATCTTTTACTCACTGGGCAGCTTTGGTAAACACCTCCACTTTACCAGCCGCAGGAGAAAGACTGTTTCAGGAATAACCCAAGATAAAGAATATGGAGTCCACTTACACGTGTTGTCTTCTACTAGTTTAAATCTTCGAGCGAATAAGACAATATAGTAAGTTAACCATCCAGACTACAAACCCCTTTCCCGTTTACCGCACTGGCACATCACGGTGCCCCAGCCTCGGAAAGTATTGACTGTCTGTGTATCCTTTAAGCCACAAGGCTGACCATAAAAGGCTTCCGGGAGTAGGCGGCCGAGTTGGACAAACGGATGGCCCTCATAGAACTCCTCGGATTAACATCAGTGACCCAGGAGTCCGAGTCTCAGAAACTTTCTGGAGCGCTGGCCGGCAGCGGGGCGGGCTCCTGTGGAGTCTCCGCCGGCACTTCCAGCGCCGGCAGAGCAAGGCAGTGACTCCCCCGACCCGCGCCCGACCGACCTGGGGGTCCCGCCGCGACGTCTGGCTGTCTTCCCGCCAGTCTTATCCCGGCCCAAGGGAGGCGGCCGCACTTACCGATCCAGCCTCAGACCTGCCGCCAGCGGAAGTGCGTCCGTGAACCCTGCCCGGCCGTGCGCCCCCGCTTCCGGCGGCTTCGGAGGAAAGGTCCGAGCCGTGTAGTGTGGCCGAGACCCCCCGCGAAGTCTGCACATGGGGACACCTATGTCTGTGGCGTTTTGATTCATAACTCTCCTCCTCTTAAAAAGAGGATCTGAATGCCAGCTCCGAGGCTTTGAGTTCCTAGGCCCTGTCCTGTTCGGGGCGGCAGGCAGGGACATTCCCAGGCGTGCTTCCCCTCCGACCACCACTTCTCCGTTCCTATTCACTGACCCGAGTACTCGCGTCCTCCCTGCCAGCCTACCTCTCTGGACAGCATCCGCCACTCCGTCCCGACCTCCATCAACTTGAATATATTTACCAGGCAGACACATCGCTCAACCAGAATGTGTCCGCAACATTGCCATCAGCACAATCGCTCAGTCTTGACCCGCAGGGAGAGGAAAGGAAAGGAAAAGGATTAAGGATCATTGATGAGTACGGTGTTGTTCGTTCAATTTACAACCCGGAAACAAGCAAAGAGCAAAGTGATTTGCCCAAGTTTGCACAGCCAGGGACAGGATGCGCACCACGCATGCGTAACCCAGACCTGTCCTGGGCTCCCTACGCCGTGGCCACAGTGAGGGCTGCAAAGCCAGAGACCACCGCTGCTCAAGTTAAAATGACAGTTTTCAGGCTTAATGTGTGATATTTAAAAATGAAATTGTTACAGGCTTCTTTCAGCTGTATGCAATGTAATGTTGGTTAGGAGCTGTTCAGTACTATAATAGGCGCCAGGAGTACAGCGAAAGTACAGGAAGGAGATTGTTCTTGGTCTAAGAAGCTTAGAGTCCAGCTGGGGACACGGACTAGCGAGTGCTTAGAAACTTCTGATATGGAGTTGGGCAAGTTGTACTGGAATCCTGAGTTGTCCGGATTATTGGCTAAACTTTAATAAACCCATTTCCTCTACAAATGAGAGATACTAGTAGTTCGCAGGAGTACTGTTGTCAGGTTGGTTTATTTTTTTTCGTGGACAGACTAAATAGTTCAAAGCAACAGGCAAGTTACAGCTCAGTTCAGCTCAAGCAGATAGATGTTTTATTAGACACAGACTCTCAAAACACAGGAGCAGGTCGCCTCCACATACTCCTTATGTATTAGCTGTTCAGTCATGTCCGACTCTTTACGACCCCATGGACTGTACCTGCCAGGCTCCTCTGTCTGTGGAATTCTCCAGGCAAGAATAATGGAGTGAGTTGCCCCTCCCTTCTCCAGGAGATCTCCCAGACTCAAGGATCTAATTCAGGAATCTGCACTGCAGGTAGATTCTTTACCATCTGTGCCATTAGGGAAGTGCATATTCCTTGGCTTCCTGTCTCTCTTTTTTTGCCCTGTGCAAAATAGGGCTTATACCTGCCACCAATCAATGAAAAGGAATGCAAATAGGCATATGCTCAAGGTCAATTGACATTTGCAAGTTATATAACAGCACATCTGTTTTATCTGTTCCCATAATTCAGTCTGTTATAATCAGATGTATATATGTGTAGAATATTTATGAACCATTAATAGGCTGTATATTGTCACCCTGCTTATTTAACTTCTATGCAGAGTACATCATGAGAAATGCTGGGCTAGAAGCACAAGGTGGAATCAAGATTGCCGGGAGAAATATCAATAACCTCAGATATGCAGATGACACCACCCTTATGGCAGAAAGTGAAGAGGAACTAAAAAGCCTCTTGATGAAGGTGAAAGAAGAGAATGAAAAAGGAAAGTTATGACCAGCCTAGATAGCACATTCAAAAGCAGAGACATTACTTTGCCAACAAAGGTCTGTCTAGTCAAGGCTATGGTTTTTCCAGTAGTCATGTATGGATGTGAGAGTTGGACTGTCACAGCTGAATGCTGAATGCTGAAGCTGAATGCCAAAGAATTGATGCTTTTGAACTGTGGTGTTGGAGAAGACTTTTGAGAGTCCCTTGGACTGCAAGAAGATCCAACCAGTCCATTCTAAAGGAGATCAGTCCTGGGAGTTCATTGGAAGGACTGATGTTTGAGCTGAAACTCCAATATTTTGGCCACCTGATGTGAAGAGTTAACTCATTGGAAAAGACCTTGATGCTGCGAAGGATTGAGGGTGAGAGGAGAAGGGGATGACAGAGGATGAGATGGCTGGATGGCATTACCGACTGGACGGGCGTGAGTTTGGGTAAACTCCGGGAGTTGGTGATGGACAGGGAGGCCTGGTGTGCTGGGATTCATGGGGTTGCAGTCGGACACGACTGAGCAACTGAACTGAACTGAACTGAATGGGCGCCTAACTGAGTAAGTTACTCAGGGGAAGTCCCTCAGGGGAAGTCCCTGTGGTTAGTTTGTATCCACTGTATACCTAGGGCACATGTATCTAGAGTTGAAAAAATCTGTGGTTATTTTGTAGCATATTTGGAGCTCTCCTGGGTGTGTCTGGGAAGAGGTTTAGAGGTCTCTACATTGATACTAGCTTGTATCCTTTTCAGCAAGGGCAACCCTCCTTGTTCATGCCTACCTTACTACCTAACTCTGTGATGAATTAGGAAATATTACACTGACTGCAATGTTACAATGCAACACATAGTAACTTGCTGTTTTCATAAGAATTACAATAAAAACCATTTGGTAATTCAGTTTCTTACCTTTAGGCAAGAATCCTTATTATTTTATTCTAGGCAGTGAGTGAGTGAACTCCTTGCAACTACCAGAAAAAAGTGAGACTCATTTTTGTTATTCCTGCACCTTTGTCTTAAACAGAGTGGCAATTCATCTGTTGCACAATAAAGTTTAATTGTTGCGAGTGCCACAGAGAATGAGGGCTTCAAAACTTCTTTGGCAGACACCCCAAAAGGTTTCTTTAAGAAAATTAGGAACCCAGGGAGAGAACAGAATCTTCTGGAAAAATCCAACAGCTGATGGGCTGTAACTTGTACAGAATGCTTCCACTCTGCAGGCTTTTTCAGTTGGTAAATGGAGTAGGAAACAGGTGTTGGGGGAAATTTTTTCTTTCTACATTTCTAGGTTCTTTGGTTGGTCTTATAATTGACATATACCATTCTCAGGAGAAAAACAAATCAAAATTTGTATGTATAGGAGCCCTGAAAATAAGAGGGGCTTATATGCCATCCTGACTTAATGAATGGAATAGGGGTCTGGGCTTCAAAGGGCAGGAGGGTAATTCACAGGATAAGAAGAGCAGATGTTTGGTAACTAGGTGTTTGCCGTGCCATATATAGATAGGTCTTTCAGATTTAAAAAGTTATCTCTGATAATAACTCTTTTTTTTTTTTTTTTTTTTTAGCACATGCTCCCTATCTAAATTCTTTCACGTAGTTAAGGAGGAGGTAAAAGTATTTCCTGAGTCTTCTGGGTTGATAGATTTCAACTCAAAATAATTCATATTCCAAAGTGGCACATTTCAGAGTAGTCTGTTCTTCTCTCCTTCATACTCACTTTGAGTCTTGCTGAACTCCCACAAATTATGGGTCCACTGGAATTCTGTGCTCATGGGGGATGACAAATGCTACACGTGAATGGGGGCAAATCCTCTGCTCAGGCACATGCTCTGTTGTCCTATTTTACTTCACTTACAAAACACAAGTTAAAAGATAAAGTTCAGAATTTCAAAACTGTGACAACAGGGCATTAAACCAAGCTCATGACTTTCTGAAAGCAGGACATTTCTGAGCTGTAAGGCACTGTGTGACTGCATAAGTCAGCTTTGAAGCTAGTACCACATATCTAGCAGACAGTGAGGAACCTTACAAGGGAGGCAATTGTGGAGCAGGCCTCAAAGAAATGGGTGATAAATGTGGAAAAAATTTCACCTGGAATTCACAGGTTCTGGTTACAGCCTGGAAACAAGATATGGTAGGATTGTGATAGACTTAATGAATGAACTAGAGTTAATACCTTTGAAAGATATCTTAGAGAACAATTCCCAGGGCACAGAATAAAGAAAGAGTGAGCACAGTCTTATTCCATCCTCAAGAGGAAGTAAAAACACAGTGACTATCATATTTAGTCAGGGTGAGTAGAAACTTGAGTTCTGCAACCTGCTTCCATGGTAGTATGGATGCTTCTCTCTCTGGCTAGGATGTTCATTCCCCAATGTTCCCCTATTTAATCACATTTGCGGTCCTGTTTCATCAAGTTCTTTCTACAAATCCTCCAACATGATCACTGGCTCCTTGTCATCCTTTGGCTGATGCTCTGACATCCAGGCCTGGTGCTCCTGGGGCAGGCTGATTAAGAACTGCTCCAGCACTAACAGCTCCAGGGTCTGTTCCCAGGTGTGGCATCATTCACTGATGGCAAAGTTCCCAGAGCTGGTTCAGAGTCTCACAGCATCAAGGTGCCTCCAGGTAACAGAAATGCCAAAAGTTCTGACTAGCAGCTACCTCCTGGTTGTTGCATTTCCTCCTATGTTGCCTATATTCATGGCCCCGAGTGTTGCCCTCTTCTTTCACTGTTGGAGACTTTTCTATTCCCTTTGATATTTAATAGAGAAGAGTGCAGCCAATGTGGCTTCTCTTTTTGCACAGGCTCTAGGGCATACAGGCTTCAGTAGCTGTAGCATGTAGGATTGGTAGTTGTGGGGCACAGGCTTAGTTGTTCCGTGCCATGAGGGAACTTCCCAGACCAGGGATTGAACTGGTGTCCCTTGCATTGCAAGGTGGATTCTTAACCACAGGACCACCAGTGAAGCCCTGGTGCCATTTCTAAGGTGAAATACATCATTATTAATTTAGAGAAATGCCTATTGAAATCTTTAGCTGAGGTGAAAGATTAGTCATCTTGAAAACCACCGAATGAACCACTAAAATGTTAATTCAGTGAACCATTAAAATGTAAATTCAAAAGGAAAACTGACAATTCTGGTGAATTGTCACATGTGACAAAAAGCATAAACTAGGTAAGACAGACACTACAACTTGTAATATGGAAACAATGTGAAGCTTGGCCACAAGTGATGAGATTAAAAATACCAAACCAAGCATGTTGATGTTCTCCACTACAAATAAATCTACAGATAAGATTTCTGCTCATGATCAGTAAGTGATCAAATTATGTCCAGATGTTTGCTAGCAACATAAACAGACAGGTCTGCATGCTTGTGTGTGAATACACACTCCCCACTGACAAGGTGCCTCTGCCAACATCTCTGGAAGACAGACAGAGCTTCCTATAGCCGCTGCTGGAGGGAAAGGAGGACAGAAGCGAAGGAGGAGGGTCGTCTTTCCTCTTTCTCCCAGGGGTCTCTGCACGCGTGTGTGCGTGCATGTGTGTGTGTGTGTATGTGTGTGTGATTTTAGGGTGGTGGGTGGGAAAGCGGCTGTGTATTCGAAGTTTCAGCCCCTACTTACAGCTGCTGGCCTCATCTCATAGCATCTTATAGCAGCCCTGAGGGAAGTTAAACCTTGGGAAACAGGCTCTTACCCCTTTCCAGGCCTAGGCCTGGCAAGCCCACCAGAAGCCTGCTAACCCTGGGAACAGTGGCTACAGCTGCCTGGCCTCTGTAGGAAGATGCTCTTGGTGGTGTTTCCTGGGGCCTCCAGGGCAAAGTCAGCCCAGCCTACCAGGTCCCCACTGCCACCATGATTTTGGAATGTATCACCAATTAGTCTTCTAAAAGGATAATATAGAAAGCCCTTCCCCCCAGCTTTGAAGTTGTGTTGCTGTGTGGCAAGACTTGTGGGATCATAGTTCCCTGACCAGTGACTGAGTGCGGTTGCCCCAAGTGAAAGCACCCAGTCCTAACCACTAGACAGCCAGGTAATCCCTCAGTACTGTATTTTCTGATTTTATATCCATAGTCATATTGTCACTGACATAGTCAAGGTTAAGAACTAGGGCTCTGGAATAATATATATGTTTATATCCTGCTTCCACTGTTTACTATGTATTCCTGTGTCCGCTATTTTACAGCTCAGTTTTCTCAACTATAAAATGGGAAATAAAATGGAAAATAGAGCCACATGTACAGTCATGTGATAGGATACATCATCCTAGTGCTTGTAAAAAGAAATTACGAGTTCAACATTACCTCAAAACAAAAACTGGGTTATCTAGATCCTATAGTTGAAGGTCATTGAAACACAATTGCTATTCTTATAAAGCCTCTTCATGGAAAATTTTGTTCATTAGATTATCATATTTCTAGCATAAAGGTTCTGTTTCTAGTTAGTTTTCATATAAAAACATGAAATTTAATATTTAGACCTTAAATGTTTTTATTTCTCACATTAGCGAAAAGGTACCTCATCAAACAGGTAAAATAAGTAAAGCAGGATTTACCTTTATACCCTGAAATCATTGGTAGAGCTCCAACTTGTTGCAGATTCCTCTCCACTCTTTTCTCAGATACCAACCCTTTCTATACTCTCCTCCTGGGCTTTTCTGGAGAGAGTAGCCAGCAGCAATGAAATAGTTTCAGGACCTAGTTTTGCAGTACTAACTTCCTCAGTCCTCTTCCACAGTTATTAGTAGCCAGAGAACCCTATTTCTGCCAAGAGAGCTCCCCAGAACACTATACTCCCACCCCAGGAAGGTGCCTCAAACCCGCACAGCATGACAGTAAAGTCCTGGTTATACTACTGTGTATGTCCTCCAAATTCGAAAGTTTAGTTCAATTTGAACACCTTTCCTTACCTCTAACCCCAGCTCTTGCCTAATTTGCTTCTACTCCCTCCCTGTCTTCCTTCAATCTCAGGATTATGGCCTCTTGCTTTAAGTGCTCTTCTGGTTGTGTACTTCCTGGCATGACCACTGGACATAGAGTTTGGCTTACATACTAGAATGCCACCATTGCATACCTCCTCGTTTTTGACATGACTAATTTAGTTTTGTTGTATCTTCATTTTTCAAAGGAATACTTTAAAAGCACTGTTCTGCAGTACCTTGCTCAAACTATTCCATTTTGATGCTTGGCCTACCTCTTCTTATGAGAATCATTAAATAGAGTTAATGATAATGATCAGGCTCTCTTTACCTTCTTTCCCCCACACTGTAATTCTGGTTATTTCCCAAGAGTTCTCTTTTTCTATTTTCATTGCCATAGACTAACTTATTTTTGTTTTGTCTCTAAGTTGTGTTTGACCCTTTTGCCACCCCATGTACACTAGCCCACCACACTCCTCTGTCCATGGGATTTCCCAGGTAAGAATACTGGAATGGGTTGCCATTTCCTTCTCCAGGGGATCTTCCTCACCCAGAGATTAAACCTGTATCTCCTGCACTGGCAGAAAGATTCTTTATCACTGAGCCACCAGGGAAACCTGACTCATTTATTAGCTTCCTCCACATTTTGCCCTTCTGGTTTGACTTTAGCAAGTAGACACATGGCAGTAAAGATTATATGCAGAACAGCAAACCAAAAATGAGAGAGAAAATAAAGAGATACTGGTTTTTTAGTAATTCATCTCAACCGATATTTATTATTTATTCAATATTTTTCCTGTTCTATTTTCTTATGAATGTAAGTTCTTTACATGAATAGGTTTTCCCTCTTGTGAATTCTCTGATGTTGACTAAGGTGTGAGCTCTGACTGAAGGCTCTTCCACACTCACTGCATTCATAGGGTTTCTCTCCAGTGTGGATTCTCAAGTGTCGAATAAGGTGTGAGCTCACTCTGAAGGTTTTCCCACATTCACTACATTCATAGGGTTTCTCCCTGGTGTGAATTCTCTGATGCAGGATAAGATGTGAGTTCAGGCTGAATGCTCTCCCACATTCTTTGCATTCAAAGGGTCTCTCCCCAGTGTGAATCCTCTGGTGTCTAATAAGATCTGAGCTCCCCCCAAAGCCTTTTCCACACTCATTGCATTCATAGGGTCTCTCTCCAGTGTGGATTCTCTGATGCCTAATAAGCTTTGAGCTGTGTCTGAAAGCTTTTCCACATTCATTACACTGATGGGTCTTCTCGCCAGTGAAAACTGCTGCATGTTTAATAAGGTTTGGGTTCTTGAGAGATTTCCCATATGGGTGAATTTTTTCTCCAGCATAAATTCTCTGATGCTTAATAAAATCTGAATTCCATTTGAAACTTTGGTCACAGGTACTGTGTTTATAAGATTTCTGGTGTGTAAATTCATTTGAGTTCAGATTTAAGTTTCTCTCACAGCCATCATGGCTTATTATTTCACCTGTAGGTATATTTTTGTGGGTGAGGATTTTACTGAAAGCTGCATCCTGAGTAGATGATGATTTCCGAGACTCCCCTGAGTCTTTTTCCTGCTGCCTCTTTATCTTGCCTGCAGATTTACAGATGTCTTGAGGCTCAGCAGATCCTTCTGACACAAATTCTGAAATTCTTCCTGATATAATTTTCTGTGATTCTATTTTCTCATACATGTCCAGCTTTGGCATGGATTCACGGTTTTCACTCTTGTTATCTAAAAAAAAGATGAAAAAATAAAGAGAAAAATACCTGTTTGCTGAACTAAAAGAAGGTAAAACTTTGACATACACCCAAGATAGTTACAATAATCATGCTAACTGCTAAGTCGCTTCAGTCGTGTCCGACTTTGTGTGACCCCATAGACGGCAGCCCACCAGGCTCCCCCGTCCCTGGGATTCTCCAGGCAAGAACACTGGAGTGGGTTGCCATTTCCTTCTCCAATGCATGAAAGTGAAAAGTGAAAGTGAAGTCGCTTAGTCGTGCCCGACTCTTCGCGACCCCATGGACTGCAGCCTACCAGGCTCCTCCGCCCATGGGATTTTCCAGACAAGAGTACTGGAGTGGGTTGCCATTGCCTTCTCCACATTTGCGGCTTACCTCTCTTCTAGTTACTTTCCTTTCAGGAATCCAGGGCCCCTGCCAGCTGTTTTGCATCTTTTTTTCTCTGTCGTTGTTCCCTGTTATTGAAAACTTTAAAAGCCACATCTGCTAACTGAGAAGGGTTCATTCCAAATGCAGCATCTAACTTTTGTAACATTCTTCTTATATCTGATGCACTTTGCGCAATGAAGGTCGTGTTTACCATCATATTCTCAGGGGCCTTAGGGTCTCCATCAATGCAGTGCCCATAAGCTTGATAAATTCTTTCTAGAAACTCTAATGGGATCCTCACTGAGTTTTTTGGTATCTCCAGAGTTTTGTTTAAGCTCTTTTCTTAGCTACCTGCTAAGATGCACTTTCTGTAATGCTCTAGATGTAGCATGTCTCCGTTTTTAGGATCCTAGTGAGGCTCACTGGTAGGAACTGCCTGATTTGCTTCTGCAGTTCCATCTAGGTCCACTAGATGAAGGTGGCATGCTTCTTCTCTAGCTTTGTCAGTGACCATCCTCCTTTTAATCTCAGTCACCATCAAATTCATAAGGGTGTGAATGTCCACCTGAGAGTGACGGTGAATGGCAAAGACAGAAGTGAAAAGTTGTCAGGCAGTGTGGGTCCCCTCAGGAAAGGGGGTTATGGTTTTTCCAGTTAAATCTGAAGTTGAGAATGGATTGTGCATCCATAGACATCCGGTTGGCCTTTTGCCTTAAAGCCTCCTATGGAATATCCGCTCAAGAGACATTGCCCCGTTTTGAAAGTGGCTCCCGGTTCAAACTGAGTGCCCTGTAGGGCCTTAGATGGTGATATGAAACTAAGTGCCTGTGCCCCAGGGATTAACATAGAAACTTCTAATCATTTCCCATAAGTAGGGAAAATATGAAGATGCGAAAGGAGTGAGTAGGTCCGCGGCATGGGAGCAATCTGAACAGTTACCTGGTCAGGAAGGGGAGCCATATTGGCCAGAGTGGGATTTAAGGTGTGACATAACATGCCCTCACTCTCATTTTCTCCTGCTCCCTTTCATACAACAGATTTTCTCTTGGGTTTCCTTTCAGACTGTTGCACTGTAGGCTGGCAGTCATCTGACTTCTTTTCCTCTTGATGTAATAGCATAAATGCTGTGCATAGGGAATCTCACCCTTTCCCCTTGCCCTTGCACAAAACAATTCCAATTGCAAGACTGTATAGAAACTGAGTGAGCCTTTCAGGTGTCATCACTTTTCTGATCCTAATATATGTTGGAGCCACACATTGTTATAATAGAATATCATCTCTTTCTTAGTCATAGGCTTACAGCTATATTTTGCCCACTTATTTAAGATAACCCCCCAAAAGGCTTTCCTTAGGGACAGATGGAGTATTTCCCATATTTAAAAGTTCAAGAACAACAAAGCACCAAAAGCACAAACAAATCCCAACACTAAAAGCACACATTCCAACAAGAATGAACAGAGTAGAAGGAAACAAACTGGTTTCAAGTCGGGTAGAGTCCAACAAGTGCCCTCTCCAACAGGGTATCTCAGTCAAAGGCAAAACAAATTGGCTGGCCTGGTGGAGGAAAACCCCAACTATGTGGGGGAGGGTGTTCCCTGTTGTCCACTGAGGGCGACTCACACTACTGGATGGTCAAGTTCTTCAGTTCCTAGAAGTGTGTGGATTCCTTGCTGCAAGCGTTTGGTGCCGCTTCAGGGGATTTTGAAGGGGAAGATTCTCAGAACAAGTGGTGCCTGCAGCTGTGAGGGCCTTACCCTAAAATTGTGCAACCTGCCTGCTGGCCTCTAGCAGCAAAGCCCTGATTGGCATCGCTAAAGTTTGTGATCAAGTCCAAGCTCCTACTTCCCATCCCACACAGGTCAGTCCATAGAGCAATGAGGTGTTGGGGAAAGGAATAGCGACTTTATCTGCAAAGCCAACCAACTGCAGAAGACGGTGGTCAAATGGCCTCAAGAACCCTCAATAATAATAGTACAATAATCATAGTAGCCAAATAATCATAGTTACATAGTAGCCATTATTTGGTTACTCTAAAAACATGACCTTTCAAGTGAGAGGAGTGATGGATGAGGATAGAAGAGAAAGAATAATTGGCAAAAGCATATGTATGCAGTAGTTGGCAGAGAGAGGAAACAGACATGTGAGATGAGCAGACAACAATAGAAAAGACTAGGAAGAGGATCATCACCAGCAAGGATGGAGGTGGGGGGAACAAAGAAGAGAGAACTATGAAGTGTGACTGAGAAGGATCTTGGGGAACTTTAGGTCTATATTTCTATTGTTAGAGGGTGAAAGGGAGGCACTGTTTTAAAGCAAGTATATGAGGACATAGACGCAGAGAGAAAAGTAAAATTATAAAGACTCTGAGGTATGTGTATGTGGTGGGCAAAACCTCCATCCATCTATTATCCAATCCATCTTTCCATTTCTTCATCTTTCATGGATAATCAAATTCTTTCATTTCTGCTAAATGTCCCGTATATACCTCCCTTTCTTTACATTTGTTACTCCAGAACCTCACCACTTCCTGTTCAGATAACTGTAATAGCCTCCTGTTGTTTCACTCAGACCTATTCTTCCTAGTCATCCTAAATACCCTCACCAGACTAATCGTCATTAAAGCTTGTCATTCTTACACCCTACTTAGAAATCCTAATTTGCTCTGCAACACATCTGAGCTCTTCAGACTCATTTATGATCTAGTCCTCACAAATCCTACCTTCTAGCTCATCAATCTATACTGTGCTCATGACTCTATATTAAACTATATTAAACTGGAATTCAAGCTACCCCTCTTTTTATAGGGTTTCCTTTGTCTAGAATAAGCTAGGATAGGAGAAGGGGCTAGGCAGTACTGGTCTTAGGATGGGAAAATTTACAGCTTTAGATGAGATGGATGGAGATGTTTCCAGAACAAACTCGAAAGCAGAAATTGGGTAATCTTAAAAAGTACTGTAATTTATTCTTGGGTTTATTTTTGGGACCATATACACCTAAAGTGATACTGAGTCCTTGAACCTTTTAAACAATGAGTTTTAGAACAGCAAAGAGGATTCTATGGAGGTAGTCAGCACAAGTATGGCCAACTTTCTATAAAAGCATGAGGGCTTTGTGAAACCAAAAGTAAAATAAAAAGGCAATAAAATGGATCTTGTTCTATGTATCTGTGAATTATATTTTATTTCTGAGTGTATTATCACATATTTGTCTCTTTTCTCCTATCATTATATCTGCTTCCCTATTAACATGTTTTATTTCTATGCATGTGTTTCTTTCACTTTGCTTCTTTTTTCATTCTCTGACAGTTTCTCAACCCATTCATTTTCTTTCCTTTAATTAGCTCATAAGATGAAAACATCTCATGTTTTAGAAATATTCTAAAAGAACAAATGAAAAAGGAGACATTCTGGATAAAAAACCAAAGTTCTCTCTCTCTTATTTTGGACGGCCAATGACACAAAAGGAAAAGAGTTCTCTATTTCTTATTAAGTAATAAAGGAAAGGACCATCTACA
The DNA here is from genome assembly GCF_032405125.1 of Capricornis sumatraensis. Classification (NCBI taxonomy): domain Eukaryota; kingdom Metazoa; phylum Chordata; class Mammalia; order Artiodactyla; family Bovidae; genus Capricornis; species Capricornis sumatraensis. Next base: position 34,057,036 of record NC_091090.1, read on the forward strand.
GTTACTAAGAATAGTCTGAGAAGGGAGGTTCACTGTCCCAGCACTTTAGGGACATGCACCACATAGAGTATTGCTCCTTACCACAGTCCAGTAGGAGCTGGGGTTCTGAAGAACCAGGAAGGGCCGTGGTGTCCACTGGCTGGAACTGGACACTAAGCGCTGGCCCAGGAGGTGCCACTTTTCTCCTGAATGGTTCTTGTCCATGTCCACAGACTGGAATCTGAGAAAAACAAAGTTCATTTGGGCTTATGAGAGAATCCCAGTTGGAATTAAACATCTTCCCAAACCAAAGAGAATCTTCCAGAGTTATACAAAACTGGGGAAGGAAGAATTAAGTCTGCCTCAATTGTAAAAGGTAGCATAGTACCTAGCAGAGAGGGAAGGAGACATAAATACACACTGAACTAAATAAGAGTTCCTACAAAGCTCACTTTGGGAGCCTGCTGCCTCAGATGGGAAAGGGTCTGCCTGCAATGCAGAAGACCCGGGTTCAATCCCTGTGTTGGAAAGATCCCCTGGAGAAAGGAAATGGCAACCCACTCCAGTACCCTTGCCTGGAAAACCCCACGGACAGAGGAACCTGACAGGCTACAGTTCATGGGGTTGCAAAGAGTTGGACACAGCTGAGCGACTTCACTTTCACTTCTTTTTCACAAAGCTCACTAGATATTCAATCTCAGGTCCTTTTCTCCCTATGTGGGACTCCATCCATCCTGGAGGTCTTAGATCCCCCAACCCCTTTGTACCTGGAGTAGAGCTTCATCAGTGCCTCTCTCTAAATCTTCCAGTAGGGTCACTGCTTCCTCTCCACTCTCTGGGTAATGTTCACGCACCCAAGCCTGCAAATCCCCTGGCAAGATAGCCAGGAACTGTTCCAGAATTAGCAGCTCCAAGATCTGCTCCTTGGTCTGGGTTTCTGGCTTCAGCCACTGACAGCAGAGCTCCCGGAGCTGGCTCAGTGCGTCTCGGGGCCCGGGAGAATCCTGGTAGCAGAACTGCCGGAACAGCCGCCGGCAGAGCTCCTGCCTGAGGGGATCACTCCTCTGTAAGCAAGCACCCTGCCTCCAGACAAAATCTTCCTCTTCCATCTTCACTATCAGAAGTCCTTCATCCTCCTGAAGGTTCTGAGCTGCAGCTTTCTTTGAATCAGTTGCCATCTTGAAATAAACTGTATTATCAGAATCCCACTTCTGCTCTGTGAAGAGCCTTTTTTAGTTTTAAGAACTCTCCTGAGGTATTAAAAAGATTACTATTACTGTTCAGGAAGACAAAACATCACATCATAGAAACAGTCATTCTCCGTTATACAAAAATTGGCTGGGCATTTAAAAGCACTGAAATACCTGTTTAGTGGACTTAAAACTGTTACATAATTTCCACCTAAAAGCAGCTTAAAATTTAATTTTAAAAATAAGATAACTTAAATTACAGACATTAAATATAAGACAGTATAAATATAGTTCAGTTCAGTCACTCAGTCGTGTCCGACTCTTTGCGACACCATGAATCGCAGCACATCAGGCCTCCCTGTCCATCACCAACTCCCGAAGTTCACTCAGATTCACGTTCATCGAGTCAGTGATGCCATCCAGCCATCTCATACTCTGTTGTCCCTTTTACCCCCTGCCCCCAACCCCTCCCAGCATCAAAGTCTTTTCCAATGAGTCAACTCTTCGCATGAGGTGGCCAAAGTACTGGAGTTTCAGCTTCAGCATCATTCCTTCCAAAGAAATCCCAGGGCTGATCTCCTTCAGAATGGACTGGTTGGATCTCCTTGCAGTCCAAGGGACTCTCAAGAGTCTTCTCCAACACCACAGTTCAAAAGCATCAATTCTTCGGCACTCAGCCTTCTTCACAGTCCAACTTTCACATCCATACATGACTACTGGAAAAACCATAGCCTTGACTAGACAGACCTTAGTCGGCAAAGTAATGTCTCTGCTTTTGAATATACTATCTAGGTTGGTCATAACTTTTCTTCCAAGGAGTAAGAGTCTTTTAATTTCATAGCTGCAGTCACTATCTGCAGTGATTTTGGAGCCCCAAAAAATAAAGTCTGACACTGTTTCCACTCTTACCCCATCTATTTCCCATGAAGTGATGGGACCGGATGCCATGATCTTCGTTTTCTGAATGTGGAGCTTTAAGCCAACTTTTTCACTCTCCTCTTTCACTTTCATCAAGAGGCTTTTTAGCTCCTCTTCACTTTCTGCCATAAGGGTGGTGTCATCTGCATATCTGAGGTTATTGATGTTTCTCCCGGCAATCTTGATTCCAGCTGTTGTTTCTTCCAGTCTAGCGTTTCTCATGATGTACTCTGCATATAAGTTAAATAAGCAGGGTGACAATATACAGCCTTGATGTACTCCTTTTCCTATTTGGAACCACTCTGTTGTTCCATATAATAAATGTTACTTTGTCACATGCAATTAAATTATACATTACTCATAAAGAAAAATAACCATCAAAAAAGAGAATAATGACTGAAGTGCTCAATAAGTTGGGGATGGAAAAGAGCACAGTAGGTTTCAATGGTCAGGAAAAGCTTTCAATGGTCAGGAAAAGCTTAATTAAAAAACTAACTTCTGATGAATGAATAGAATTTGACTAGGATGTTGGGAGAGAGAGAAACAGGAAATTACAGGCAAGGAACACCTTGAACAACGGGTTAATGGTAGGAACACAAGTGGGAAGGCAAAATGTCAGTAGGTTTGCATAAATAAATTACAGAGACAAAGGTTCCGTTGAAGGAAGCTTCAAATGTCAAGCTCATGAATTCAGAGTTTATCTTTTAGGCACTGGGGAGCCAGGGAAAGCTTCTGAGCAGAATGGCCAGATAAATACTGTTCGTAGAGATAAATATATTGTTCCTCTCTAGGATGGACCATAATAGGACATAAAGAGGCAACTGTCCTCAAAGTGTGGGGAAAACACAGGCTTAGAATGTTATAATTATTCAGAACATTGAACTAGGATTACCAAGACATCTCTTAAATAATAAAAATCAGGCAACTTTCCTTAAAGGCTGTGGTTAACAATTTCAGTGTAATGAGCCTCTTCTCTCAAAATCTTAGATAAATCTGTTTCCTTTTGTCTCAACAATTCTCTCTGCCTTCCGAGTTTAATGGCTCAGTCCATGTCCTAGATATTGAGACCTATTAGATTACCAGTAAAGCATAATAAACTGCACCAAGACCTGCTTATCAATCTTTTGTGAATCTTATCATTAGATATCAGTTCCTCAAGTCTTAGCAGCACTTGGGAATGGTCTGTTTGGCATCTGAACTGAAAAACTGAATAAACTAATTCAGAAGTGAAGTCCTAGTGAAAGGCAAATATCAATCTTTCAGGTCCTTCTACTAAATATTTCACCAAGCTGACTACTGATTGTTGCACAAACATATACTTTATTAAGACCTTAACACGGCAAAGCATTGGGCTAGAAGTTATATGGCAGTGATTTCTAAGAAAGTCTGAATTCAGACTGGGCTCACTGCCTGACATGTGAGAACTTTGTTAGAAATAGATTCCTTGGCCTTCTGCCTATGGGGATGCTGATCTAGTTAATATGGGATATGCCTGGATTTTCTGTATTCTGATGTACAGATATAAGGAAGTTAAAAAATAGTGTTTGAGTTTCCAAGGAGTTTGCGAAAGAGTTGGAAAGAAATGACACAAAACACACATGGAAACGGAACATTTAAATAACAAAACCTGCTTCACATGACACACACTGAAAATGTTTGATAAATGTTGAAAGCTGAAGTACTGAACAGACTGTATGGTAGAGACACTGAATAGCTTAATAGTTCTGAGATAGGGGGAGAATGTGTGTGTAGTAATATTGTGTGCAAATATTTCCTACAGGTGGTGGGGCTTAACGTGAACAATAAAGGATAAGAAAGATCAAGAAAGGCATAAAGGGAGAGTAAAGAGTTGAGAAAGTGTGAATGAACAGCAGATTGGTGGTGAGACCAGCTTACAGGGTGTAACTGGAGTGACTAAGAATTCTAATACTTCTGAGAAAGAATTCATTAACTTGACTTTGAGTTCTAGGCTCCTAACACATAACATCTGTGGATAAAACAAATATAATCTTCTATTATTTTCTATGTTTATTGATTGGAGACCCATGAGGTTAAGGACCATGCATTATTTATATTTATTCTTAAGTTCTCACTTTTGTTGATTTATTGGATAAAAGGGGAAATAAAGAAATTTGAGTTTCCTATTACTTTGTATATTCCGTATTTTAGATGCCAATGAGACATCCACTTAGAAAAACATTTCCAAAAGATATTAAGAGATTTTAATGGAAAGAAGTTAGGAATGGAAATACAAGTTTAGATAAGATCCATGGAAAGGGAAGTTAAACATAAATATTGAGGATAATTCTCTGAGAGTATGAAATGAAGCTCACAGGCTCAGACTGAATCTTGGAAAACAAGAGTCTGAGTGGGTGTAAATGAGGTAAAAATTTAGCAGTGACAGAGGAGGAAAGTGGGGGGGTGGGGTTGGAGCTATGATGTATGTCTCAATTCTTACTAATTTATTGGGACATTCTTTTGATAAGAGAGCTAATTTAACTTCTTGTTATGTTTTCTAGATGTGTTAAGTGTTTACCAGGTAGTGCTGGATCATCAAAAAAAGCAAGAGTTCCAGAAAAGCATCTATTTCTGCTTTATTGACTATGCCAAAGCCTTTGACTGTGTGGATCACAATAAACTGTGGAAGATTCTGAAAGAGATGGGAATACCAGACCGCCTGTCCTGCCGCTTGAGAAACCTATATGCAGATCAGGAAGCAACAGTTAGAACTGGACGTGGAACAACAGACGGTTTCCAAATACGAAAGGAGTACGTCAAGGCTGTATGTTGTCACCCTGCTTATTTAACTTATATGCAGAGTACATCATGAGAAACGCTGGGCTGGAAGAAGCACAAGCTGGAATCAATTGCCGAGAGAAATATCAATAACCTCAGATATGCAGATGACACCACCCTTATGGCAGAAAGTGAAGAGGAACTAAAAGGCCTCTTGATGAAAGTGAAAGTGTAGAGTGAAAAAGTTGGCTTAAAGCTCCACATTCAGAAAATGAAGATCATGGCGTCTGGTCCCATCACTTCATGGGAAATAGATGGGGAAACAGTGGAAAGAGTGTCAGACTTTATTCTTCTGGGCTCAAAAATCACTGCAGATGCTGATTGCAGCCATGAAATTAAAAGACACTTACTCCTTGGAGGGAAAGTTATGACCAACCTAGATAGCATATTCAAAAGCAGAGATATTACTTTGCCAACAAAGGGCCATCTAGTCAAGGCTATGGTTTTTCCAATGGTCATGCATGGATGTGAGAGCTGGACTGTGAAGAAAGCTGAGTGCCAAAGAATTGATGCTTTTGAACTGTGGTGTTGGAGAAGACTCTTGAGAGTCCCTTGGACTGCAAGGAGATCCAACCAGTCCATTCTGAAGGAGATCAGCCCTGGGATTTCTTTGGAAGGAATGATGCTAAAGCTGAAACTCCAGTACTTTGGCCACCTCATGCAAAGAGTTGACTCATTGGAAAAGACTTTGATGCTGGGAGGGATTGGGGGCAGGAGGAGAAGGGGATGACAGAGGATGAGATGGCTGGATGACATCACCGACTCGATGGACATGAGTTTGAGTGAACTCCGGTTAGTGATGGACAGGGAGGCCTGGTGTGCTGCAATTCATGGGGTCACAGAGTCAGACACGACTGAGCAACTGAACTGAACTGAACTGGCCTAATACTTTATGGGCATTATCTCATTCTACAACATATGTTACCCTCTCCGATAGCTGAAAGTTCTGTCTTCAGATGTTTAATCACTTCTTATCCACTTAAAACAGCCCACAACTCTAGATAAAAATAATCTAGTTTGCAAGGATTTGATATATTCTCCTTAAAGCTGGGTTTCAAATGTCTTAATAACCTCAAACTAGTAAACATTTTTTGAGCATCCAGTGCTTTACCATCACTGTGTAGGATTAGCATTATAAAACTACCTAAGCAAGTTCAGTTCAGTTCAGTCACTCAGTCGTGTCCGACTTTTTGCAACCCCATGAATTGCAACATGCCAGGCCTCCCTGTCCATCACCAACTCCCAGAGTTCATCAAAACTCATGGCCATCGAGTTGGTGATGCCATCCAGACATCTCATCCTCTGTTGTCCCCTTTCCTCCTGCCTTCAATCCCTCCCAGCATCAGTCTTTTCCAATGAGTCAACTCTTTGCATGAGGTGGCCAAAGTACTGGAGTTTCAGCTTTAGCATCATTCCTTCCAAAGAACACCCAGGGCTGATCTCCTTTAGAATGGATTGGTTGGATCTCCTTGCAGTCCAAGGGACTCTCAAGAGTCTTCTCCACACCACAGTTCAAAAGCATCAATTCTTCGGCACTCAGCTTTCTTCACAGTCCAACTCTCACATCCATACATGACCACTGGAAAAACCATAGCCTTGACTAGACGGACCTCTGTTGGCAAAGTAATGTCTCTGCTTTCTTTTCAATATGCTATCTAGGTTGGTCATAACTTTCCCTCCAAGGAGTAAGCGTCTTTTAATTTCATGGCTGCAATCAGCATCTGCAGTGATTTTGGAGTCCAGAAAAATAAAGTGTGACACTGTTTCCACTCTTTCCCCATCTATTTCCCATGAAGTGATGGGACCAGATGCCATGATCTTAGTTTTCTGAATGTTGAGCTTTAAGCTAACTTTTTCACTCTCCACTTTCTCTTTCATTAAGAAGCTTTTTAGTTCCTCTTCACTTTCTGCCATAAGGGTGGTGTCATCTGCATATCTGAGGTAATTGATATTTCTCCCAGCAATCTTGATTCCAGTTGTGCTTTTTCCAGCTCAGCGTTTCTCATGATGTACTCTGCATACAAGTTAAATAAGCAGGGTGACAATATACAGCCTTGATGTTCTCCTTTTCCTATTTGGAACCAGTCTGTTGTTCCATATCCAACCAGTCCATTCTAAAGGAGATCAGTCCTGGGTGTTCTTTGGAAGGAATGATGCTAAAGCTGAAACTCCAATACTTTGGCCACCTCATGCGAAGAGTTGACTCATTGGAAAAAGACTCTGATGCTGGGAGGGATTGAAGGCAGGAGGAAAGGGGACGACAGACGATGAGATGGCTGGATGGCATCACCGACTCGATGGACGTGAGTTTGAGTGAACTCCGGGAGTTGGTGATGGACAGGGAGGCCTGTCGTGCTGCGATTCATGGGGTCGCAAAGAGTCGGATACGACTGAGCGACTGAAATGAACTGAAGTGAACTGTTGCTTCCTGATCTGCATATAGGTTTCTAAAGAGGCAGGTAAGGTGGTCTGGTACTCTCATCTCTTTCAGAATTTTCCAGTTTATTGTGATGCATACAGTCAAAGGGTTTGGAATAGTCAATAAAGAAATAGATGGGAGCTACCCCACGTTCGAGGTCAGTGGTGGCGGCCGAGAGGAGCTAAGCAAATATGTAAACAAATATCACAACAGAGTAAGGAGTAATTAGTGACATTGGAGGTTTGGTAAAGAGAGTAAGGAATAATTAGTTATGTTGGAGAACTGGTAAAGTGGAGGTTTCTTTTTGGATGAGTAGGTTCTTGGTGGATGGGTAGCTTCCGGGTGTGTACGATGAGGCAGAAGTATGAGGTGTGGGGGGCTATCCCTCCAGTAGAGGTCACAGAGTGGAACAGGGGATTCACAGTGCGTGATGACGAAGGCTCTCACAGCACCTTACGTTTCTCACACTGAGGCACTTTCCGGTCTTCCAACTAACTTGCCTGCTTTGCTGTCTGGTCTCTCATTCTAGAACGTGATACTCGTTTCAATATTAGTTTCTGGGCATCCCCAGTACACAGGAAATACTAAATATTTACTGTGTGAATAAATTTCATGAGAATGCCGGAGCTGTCTCACTCTTCGTACAAAAAGGCGGGTTACTCCTCCTAGGAGGAGAGCAGGAGTCTGGGGCGGACCCTGGGACAGTTTCTTCTGGCAGAACGCAGTCGACCCGAGACAGATGCCGCCTTTCCCCGCTTCGTTCTTTTCCCAGTGACCCTACAATCTCAGCCAGCCGGAAGGCCCGCTGTCCCCCAAACCACGCCCTCTCAGCGCTCAACGATGACGTCACACGCGGCGGGGTAACTGTGGAAACCCCTATCCATTCCAGATACAGGCCGGCGCAAAGGCTTTCCCAAGGCCAAACCTTGTTCCACATTTCCTCGGGATTCCTCTAAGGTCCTAGGTCCAGAGTGTCACAGGGGTGTTGCAATCCCGAAGGGAACATGATAGGGACTGGGTGTTTAAAGGAGACAAAGGACCGGACACCTGGGTCCCAGACCCGGACTCACCTCTCCCACAGGACTGGTTCCGATCGGACACTTCCGGTGATAGGACGGCGCTGCACGACTTCTCAAGGCTTCCTTTCACAGAGACTTTTGAGGCTGCGCAGAAGGAGACGGGCGGACTTTGGACTGCACTTCCCAGAAGCCTTAGGGTATCCTCAGGGTCTGGGACTCCATTTCCCAGGCGTCTTCGCCAGTCTTGGAGCTCTCGGAGCGTGGAGGAGACGTTTTTTCTCCTCTCGGTAGCAGTAAGGCTTGCCTTTACATCTCATGTGAGCCTCATCCTTAACTTTTTAATGGGCCCATTTCAGTCTCATTTCAGTTCAGTTCAGTCGCTTAGTCGTGTTCGACTTTTTGCGACCCCATGAACCGCAGCACGCCAGGCCTCCCTGTCCATCACCAACTGCCGGAGTCTACCCAAACCCATGTCCTTTGATTCGGTGATGGCATCCAACCATCTCATCCTCTGTCGTCCCCTTCTCCTTCTGCCCTCAATCTTTCCCAGCATCAGGGTCTTTTCAAATGAGTCAGCTCTTCGCATGAGGTGGCCAGAGTATTGGAGTTTCAGCTTTAGCATCAGTCCTTCCAATGAACACCCTAAAGGACTGATCTCTTAGGACATTTCAGTCTAGAGCCCTGAAATGAAAGCTCAGGCAGCAGAGAAACGGTTCAAACTTCACCTTTGGATTTACAGGAAACCTTTTTTCCGAATCCTTGTTTTATCCTCCCGGGCGGAACGCAGATACATCCAGTATATATATTATATCAGTCAGTCAGTTCAGTGGCTCAGTCGTGTCCGACTCTTTGCGACTCCATGAATCGCAGCACGCCAGGCCTCCCTGTCCATCACCAACTCCCGGAGTTCACTCTGACTCACATCCATCGAGTCCGTGATGCCATCCAGCCATCTCATCCTCTGTCGTCCCCTTCTCCTGCCCCCCAATCCCTCCCAGCATCAAAGTCTACCAATGAGTCCACTCTTTGCATGAGGTGGCCAAAGTACAGCTTCAGCATCATTCCTTCCAAAGAAATCCCAGGGCTGATCTCCTTCAGAATGGACTGGTTGGATCTCCTTGCAGTCCAAGGGACTCTCAAGAGTCTTCTCCAACACCACAGTTCAAAAGCATCAATTCTTCAGCGCTCAGCCTTCTTTACATATATATATTTAAATCAGAATATCATTTCTCCATCACGTGGACCTTCTACTCTCATCTCTTGTTTAGTGAAGTTATTAAACATTTTAAAATTGAGATATAGTTGATTTACAATATAATATGTCCCGTGTACAACAACATATTTCACAATTTTTAAAGGTTATACTCCATTTATAATAATTATAAAATATTCTGTTGTTATGAGTATATTCCCTGTTCTATACAATATATCATTGTAGCTTATTTATTTTATATATAGTAGTATCTACCTGTTAGTTCCCTACCCCTAACTTGCTCCTCTCCCTCCCTTCTCCCTACTGGTAATCACTAGTTTGTTCTCTATATCTGTGAGTCTATTTCTTTTTGTTATACTGAAGGAGGAAACAGACAGAGCTGGACTCCATCTTAGGCCTGTTCATGTTGTTCATGCTCTTCATGCTCGACTACCTCTCCAACGGACTCTGAACTCTGTGCTTAGTGTCTATGGAAACTACAATAGAAGGATAAGACCCCCTCTGGACAGGGGAATATTGAAGATCACATCCAGGTTACTCATCGATTAAGAGAAAACAATCACCCCTGCTTTCAGACAGGTCATAAAGTCTTATTGATTATTAACTGTTTGAACACATAACACATGAATGATGGGGTTATTGTGATTGTATTTACCCTTCCTTTGTTTTATGTAAGTCTCAAGGAAATTGGGGTGGTGGGTTCGGACACGTGCACATGGGGTATAGAAGGTTTTCACAAATGCTGGTCGGGGTCCTTGGCTAAGAGGAGACTCTGCTTTGGGCCCCCCGGTGTAATAAACTGCACTCCACTATCTGCATTGTCCTCTGAGTGAGTTTGTTTCCCAGAATGCGTGGCTATTGCTAACAAGTTTGTTTTATTTTTTAGATTTTACATGTGTGATATATACAGATGTATATTTTGCATATATATATTATATATTATCTTTCTCTGATAAAAGATATATATTATCTTTCTCTGTCTGACATATTTTGCTAGCATAGTTCTCTCCAAGTCTATCTACCTTGCTGCAAATGATAAAAAAATTTCATTATTTTCTATGGTTGAGTAGTATTCCATTGTATTTATATAGTCTTTATATATTTATCTATTGATGTGCACTTAGGTTGCTTCCACATCTTGGCAATTATAAATAATGCTGCTATGAATATTGAGGTGCATGTATCTTTTCTAATTAGTGTTTTTTGATTTGTTTATATATAAATCCAGGAGTGGAATTACTGGGTCATATGGCAGTTTTTAGATTTTTGAGATGCCTCCATACTCTTTCCCACAGTGCCTGCACCAGTTTATATTTACACCACCAACAGTGTACAAGGGTTTTGTTTTCTCCACATCCTCATGTTTTTTGTGCCAATACCACACTCTTTTGATTTCTGCAGCTTTGTAGTTTTTTCTGAAGTCTGAGAGGGTTATGCCTCCAGCTTTGTTCTTTTTCTCAGCATTGCTTTGGCACTTCCAGGTCTTTTATGGCTCCATATACATTTTAGGATTATTTGTTCTATTTATATGAAAAATGTCATGGGTAATTTGATAGGGATCACATTATATCTGTAGATTGCTTTGGGCAGTGTGACCATTTTAATAATATTAATTCTTCCAATCCAAGAGCATGTTTCCATTTCTTTCAGTTTCCTATATCGATAGTCTGCTTCTCCAACCGTTCCAGCAATTTTATGAATTCCTGATGAGTTCATAATGAACAGTACTTTTTCATTAAGCTTTCTGTTTAATTAAGAATAATTGATTTCTTATTTGCAACTAATATATCTGGTACCCACAAAGATATCTCAAGAGACAAGGAATTGTGAACTAGTTGATTTTTGCTGTTGCTTCTGTCTTTGCACCAGTGTTATTTGCATTGATCTTTACATGCTCCAACAAATTTTTCTGACCTCTCTCTCATCATAAAAGAGTAAAAACCACAAACGTAATTTGTAGAAGGTCTTTATCATAAGTAAATACATGTTTATAGCAGGATGTCTTTTAAGAAAAAAACCTGTATCTTTATCTCATCTTTATCTTTTTATCTTTAATTCTGTCTCTCAGTGATCACGTCATAAAAAATGATTGAACATTTTTAAAAACCAGCTTTGAGGAAATATTTTGGATGGTTTGACTTAAAATATGGGACTTATGGCCTATGGAACAATGCTCTTTGCAGAGCTTTGGGGAACATTATGGACACAGAAAATGTTAAATCAGATATGATTTTTAAATCAAAATTAACAAGGGCATATGCTTTCTATTGCTGGCAGGGTCTACTCATATAGGCAACTCTATGCATATTGCAGAGTAAATAACCACACAAAATTTTAAAATTTAAATTTATAATTAATAGCCTCCCAGGTAATTTTTTGTAGAGCATCATGAAGATATACAGGTATACACATAGACAACAGATATAAATCTTATTTTTAACACAAAGGAATAAAGACTGATTATAGGAAATGCATGCAATATAGCGGTAAAACATGAATAAAACATTGGGGTGAGAAATAATCCATCCCCCATTCTCACCAATCCCAATATGGACCCATCACTTCATTAAGGTTAATTTATTCAATACATTTGCTCATACACACCATGGTCCTCCTTACCTAAACTTCTTCCTCATATATTTTGAATATTTTCATTATTCCTTTGTAAAACTCATCTGTGGTTAAGCCCCAGATTAAAGTACTGTCTTTTCACTGAAGCCTTACTTGACCTCTTAAGCCTTTGCTAATATCTTTGCTTTTCTTACCTCAACTTGTAGTCATGGTTTGAAACTTTCATTACATAGCCCATTTATTCTCTACTGTTTTTCATGAATGACAATGTAATTACTGATTCCTGTCTACTCTGGGCAGTCCTAGGGAAATTATCTTTTATGTTTTCCCCATATTCCTGCATTAATCCTAGCCATATGGGATGTCTTAATGATGCATTTTAATGCTGATTGCATATTTGTATTGAGATTTTCAGAGACTTAAATATTTGCCACATTATTAATATCTTAAGGAACTCAAGTGGATAAGTCCTATGATCATGTCATTCTCAGAGTTTGTAGCAAAGTGAGGTAGGTGTCAAGCTTAGTTAGGTATTTTGTAGTTCAGTTCAGTCGCTCAGTTGTGTCTGACTCTTTGCAGCCCCATGGACTTCAGTACACCAGGCTTCCCTGTCCATCACCAACTCCCGGATCCTCCTCAAACTCATGTCCATTGCATCAGTGATGCCATCCAAACATCTCATCCTCTGTTGACCCCTTTTCCTCCTGCCATCAATCTTTCCCAGCATCAGGGTCTTTTTAAATGAGTCAGTTCTTTGCATCTTGCTAAGTCACTTCAGTCGTGTCCCACTCTGTGCAACCCCATAGACAGCAGCCCACCAGGCTCCCCCGTCCCCAGGGTTCTCCAGGCAAGAACACTGGAGTGGGTTGCCATTTCCTTCTCCAATGCATGAAGGTGAAAGGTGAAAGTGAAGTCGCTCAGTTGTGTCCGACTCTTAGCGACCCCATGGACTGCAGCCTACCAGACTCCTCCATCCATGGGGTTTTCCAAGCAAGAGTACTGGAGTGGGGTGCCATTGCCTTCTCCTCTTTGCATCAGGTAGCCAAAGTATTGGGAGTTTCAGCTTCAGCATCAGTCCTTCCAATGAATATTCAGGACTGATTTCCTCTAGGATTGACAGGTTGTATCTCCTTGCAGTCCAAGGGACCCTCGAGTCTTCTCCAACACCACAGTTCAAAAGCATCAATTCTTCAATGCTCAGCTTTTTTTATAGTCCAACTCTCACATCCATACATGACCACTGGAAAAGCCATAACTTTGACTAGATGGACCTTTGTTGGTAACATAATGTCTCTGCTTTTTAATATGCCATCTAGGTTGGTCATAACTTTTCTTTCAAGGAGCAAGCATCTTTTAATTTCATGGCTGCAGTAACCATCTGCAGTGATTTTGGAGCCCCCCAAAATAGTCTGTCACTGTTTCCACTCTTTACCCATCTATTTGCCATGCAGTGATGGGACCAGATGCCATGATCTTAGTTTTCTGAATGTTGGGTTTTAAGCCAAGTTTATCACTCTTCTCTTCCACTTTCGTCAAGAGGCTTTTTCTTCTTTGCTTTCTGCCATAAGGGTGGTGTCATCTGCATATCTGAGGTTATTGATATTTCTCCCAGCAATCTTGATTCCAGCTTGTGCTTCATCCAGCCCAGCATTTTGCATGATATATTCTTCATATAAGTTAAATAAGCAAGGTGACAATATACAGCCTTGATGTACTCCTTTCCCGATTTGGAACCAGTTTATTGTTCCATGTCCAGTTCTAACTGTTGCTTCTTGACCTGCACACAGATTTCTCAGGATGCAGGTCAGGTGGTCTGTTATTCTCATCTCTTGAAGAATTTTCCACAGTTTGTTGTGATCCACACAGTCAAAGGCTTTGGAGTAGTCAATAAAGCAAAAGTAGGTATTTTGTCACAGTTTTTCAATTATGATGAGAATGAAAATAATGATCTCATTAGGATTTACCGCCTATTGAACTCAGCTAGAATGAATCACTGGGAGAAGATTTTGCTCTGGCCTAAAATCTCCTTTAAAGCCCCCTTTAGCTCATTGTTCCTTAGGCTGTAAATGAAGGGATTGACCACAGGGACTATGACCATGAAAATTATTGATGCTGCTGTGTCTTTTTCGGTTGAACTGTTAGATGAGGAACTCATATAGACCCCTGTGATTGCTCCATAGAAAAGAATGACCAAGGCAAGGTGAGATCCACAGGTGGAGAACACCTTGAATTTTCCTTTGACAGAAGGAATTTTCATCACAGCAGAGGTAATGAGGCTGTAGGATGCCAGGATACACACTGAGGGTACCACAAAGATTAGCCCCACCACAGCAAGAACCAAGAACTGATTAAGACTGGTGTCAGAACAGGATAGAGGGAGGAGAGCATTGATATCACAGAAGAAATGGTGGATGACATTGTTAGAGCAGAAATGCAGATTGGTCATCATAAGGGTGTGCAAGAGGGGGTTCAAAAAGGCAATCACCCAAGGTCCACCCACGAGGGAGATGCAGAGGTGCTGGGTCATAATGGTGGAGTAACGCAAAGGGTGACAGATGGCCACATAACGGTCATAGGCCATCACCGTGAGAAGGAAATTGTCCATATTGGCAAACATCATACAGAAATACATCTGAACCAGGCAGCCAGGATAGGAGATGGACTGAGTGTGTGTTTGGATGTCCAGGAGCATCTTGGGTACTGTAGATGAAGGAAGGCAGAGGTCCACCACCGACAAATTGGCGAGGAAGAAATACATGGGAGTGTGGAGGCGATGGTCTGAGGAAATGGCCAGCAAGATGAGTATGTTTCCAAACAGCCCTGCTAAGTAAAGACACAGGAAAAATGCAAAAAGCAGCTCTTGTTGCTCTGGCCAACTTGAGAAACCCAGGAGGAGAAATTCAGAGATGCTGGTTTGGTTTTGCCTTTCCATTACTTGAATGTATCTGCATGAAGACCAGAGGATGACTTTTTTTTTTTTTTGGCTGCAACTTGCGGCAAGTGGACTTCCCCGACAGAGAGCAAACCTGTGCCCCCTGCAACTGGACCACCAGGGAAGTCCTGGAGGATGAAATATTTTTGACAGAAAAAAAAAGTTTCCTTCTCACTTTTCACATGCTCACCTAGTCTTGTCTCATTTACTAAATATTTTCTCTTTAGGCCATCCTATTTCCTCTCTGATGCTCTCTACCAAGCCTCAGTGGAACTTGTGTGTTAGTTACAGTCATGTCCGACTCTTTGTGACCTCATGGACTGTGGCCTGCCAGGCTTCTTTGTCCATGGATTTCTACAGGCAAGAATACTGGAGTGGGTTGCCATTCCCTTCTCCAGGGGATCTTCCCAACCCAGGGATTGAACTCATGTCTCTTCAATTGCAGGCAGATTCTTTACTGTCTGAGCCACGAGGGAAGCCCAAGGTCAGTGGACCTTAGGCATGACCATCCATTTCTTCAGTTGATTTACTTATTGGAATGTTTCCACCTCTGAGGTTTTGGAGGATCTCTGTATATCTCCCCACAGTAGACAAAGACTCTCTTCCTACTTTCCATGTTGATACCCATTGTTGCACATTCTCCATTTTGGGTGGCTGCCTGTCAGCTATGTGTTGGAACATATCTGTGAGTCTGACACACTAAAGGACTCCATGCCAAACATGGAGATTTAAATGATGAATATTTTACAGGTTTTTGTCCAACCCCATATGAACCATTGTTCTTGGAAATAAGTCAGACATCTACCATTTAGGATTCATAAGATGTAAACAAACTATTTTATATTTTTAAGATAAAAAGAAAAAACATAGTAATGTGCCTGACAAGTTTAAAAAGTTAAACCTCCAAAAATTATTTTACCTGAACACTGTGAGAAACAGGAAAATATTTATAGATAATTTTAAAAGTTATATAGCACATGTAGTTATATAATACACTGTGTGTTCTTTTTTAGTAGATAAGGGTAAAGAGGAACACATACAGAAAGTTATGTCCAAATATGGCTGATTTAAAAGATTCTCTTTTAATAGTTTAGTAATATTTTAACCATAACTACAAAAAAAAAGGCTTCATGTTTATAAAGTGTTGTTAATACTTGTGCTCCTGCATTTCTTGGAGTTATAGAAAACACGAAATAATAGAAGACAAAGCTCCTAACGCAAGAAACTTGAAATCAGGTTGTGGACGGAAAATACTGTAATTAAATAATTAAGAAAATTAAATAATTGTCATAGAAAATAATTCAGAGGACAAATGTTCACATATACATGTGAATAATTTCAGAAGAATGGAGTACTCTCCAAGAGACAGAAAAAATGCTGGAAAGTGTGGGCTCTGAAGCCGGCCACAGTGAAACGAGACCCCAGGTCACTTAACCTCTCTAAATCTTAATTTTCTCATATATAATAATGGCGCCTGCCTTAAAGGTTGTTGTGAAAATGAAGTGAGTTGGTGTATGCAAAGGTTTTAGCAAATAGTGATTACTCAAAAAATGCAAACTATGGGACAAAACCAGACTAGGGGTAAAGCAGGTTTCTTTCTTGTCTTTGCAATGACTGTTTTAAATCTTCTCAAATTTTTTACTCCAGCACGTCCCTTCACATCAATTGCTTCACTTACGGTAGTTTCACAGAAAATAGAAACCACTGCAAGATGGATGTGCCTGACTTCTTGACATGATGCAGAAAACTTGTCTGCATCTGCATTCATCCTTCCTTTCCCCCTTCCCTCCTTTTACAAAAAAGCATTATCTTTCTTTCCTGAAAAGATTGACACCTCCACATATGTCCCCCCCCCCCCCTTCCCACTTCTCTTAAAACTCCCTTCTCTCTTCTATAACTTGAATGTTCTCCTGCTCTGTTGGACCCATACTTTCAGCTTCAGTATCTTCCATCTTCAACATCCCTTTCCAGATCCATGACTACTTCTGGCTTCTTCCTGACTCTCTCTTCCATGATACAACCCCTCACAGAACTGACTTCCCCACATCCTACTTATTTCCCATCACATGTCATTCTGTCTACTGCCCCAGGAATTCCAATAAATTGCTCTCCCAAGTCTTCTTGAAAGAATTCAGTGGACACTTCTCAGTCCTTGTGTTTTTAGACCTCTTAGGATTCTTTCCTAGAGAAATTCTATTCCTCTTTGGATTTATTTTCAGATTTCCTCTAATCTTTCTGGCTATTTCTTTCCAGTCGTTTTGCAGAATTTACTTCTTTTGACAATCCCTGAAATGTTGGCATTTCTTTGGTTTTCATCTTACACCTTGTTTTCTTTTCATCCTACAGATATTTGTGGATGAGTCTATTCATCCCCTGGGTTTCATACTATGTGTATGCCAATCTCTCCCAAATTTGTTTCTCTAGTGCAACTTTCTTTCATATTCAGGCTCATATTCCCAGTGCTCTTTGAATGTCAACTTGGATATCATAGACACTTGTATCTAAGATTTCCCAAACTGAATCCATTAAGTTCTCCTCCCTGCTTGAAGACTGTTCCTCTCTTCATGTATCCTTTATCAATAAATAGCACCACAGTGTATCCAGTTATTCAAGAAAAGAAAACTTGGCAGTCATCCCAGGACTTCTACCTTTCGTTAACCTGTACATCTAATCAATTCTTAAGTCTTGTTGATATTGCTTTTGGGGAAGAAGAACCTTATTATTAAATAGATATATATTTACATCTACCACAAATTAACACACTGTTTTAGGCACTGAAAAACAGTGGTGACAAGAAAGGCATGGTCTCTACCCTTAAGGAGCTTTCAATAAAAGCCAGAAAATTTAGAATTATCCTTGACTCATCCTGTGCATCACCAAGCTCCATTGATTCTCACTTTTCTCACACCCATATTCCTTTTCTTCATTCCTAATTATACTGCCTATGTCAGACTTCCATCATTTTCATCTGAATACTTGTAATAAACTTAAAATTCATTTTACTTCCTGTAGTCTTCCTCCTTTCAAGTTTTCTTTCATATTTTGTAAAGAATACCACTCTAATGGCAGAAAGTGAAGAGGAACTAAAGAGCCTCTTGATCAGGGTAAAAGAGGAGAGTGAAAAAATTAAGATCATGGTATCCAGTTACATAATTTCTTGGCAAAGAGGAGGGGAAAAGTTGAAATAGTGACAGATTTTCTTTTCTTGGGCCCCAAAATCACCATGGATGGTGACTGCAGCCATGAATTTAAAAGATGCTTGCTCCTTCGAAAGAAAGCTATGACAAACCTAGATGGCGGATTAAAAAGCAGAGATCTCACTTTGCTGACAAAGGCCAAATAGTCAAAGCTATGGTTTTTCCAATAGTCATGTACAGATGTGAGAGAAGGATCATAAAGAAGGCTGAGCACCAAAGAACTGATGCTTTTGAATTGTGGTGCTGGAGAATATTCTTGAGAGTCCTTTGTACTGCAAGGAGATCAACCAGTCAATCCTAAAGGAAATTAACTCTCAATATTCATTGGAAGGACTGGTGCTGAACCTCCAAACTTTTGGCCACTGGATGTGAAGAGCCGACTCACTGGAAAAAACCCTGATTTGGGGAAAGATTGAGGACAGGAGGAGAAGGGATTGACAGAGGATGAGATGGTTGGATGGCATCACTGACTCAATGGACATGAGTCTGAGCAAACTCCAGAGATAGCAGAGGATAGAGGAGTCCATGCGGTCACAAAGAGCTGGAAACAACTTACTGACTGAACAACAACAAAAGAATTATCTTTCTAAAACAAAAATTTCCTCCCTTTCCCTTCTTAAGAACTTCTAGTTGATTTCAATTACCTTCAACTCCAATTCCAAATTCCTTATTATGGCATAAAAGATTCTTCATAATCCTTTTCTTACCTCTCTAGCACTCTCTCTTGCCATGCTCAATTTCTCATCCTTAGAATTTCCTAACATACTCTGAAAGTTTATGTCTATCTGGCTTTTCTTGTCTTGAAATTCTCTGACTGCCTCAATTGAATTTTTCCTCAAGATATTCTCTATTGCATTGCCCTGCGTTTTCCTTCATGTCATTCATTACTATCAAGAATTTTCTTATTTCTTAAAAAATAATTTCTTATTTATTTTCTAATCTGCATCAATAAAATAGATGATTTATAAGATCAGGACATTTGTCTTTTTTTTTTAAATCACTATGCCTCCTGACATACTGGAGGCAATCAACATGTATTTGTTGAATGAATGAATATACTTCTTAAAAACTTAAGAAGTTCTTTCTTATATCAGATAGAAGTATGTGTTTTCAATGCATATTTTTTAGTGACTTTTATTCTAAGCTAAGTAGCCATTGAGACTATATATAAAATATACACTATTCAAATATATATGGGCTTCCAAGGTGATTCAGTAGTAAAGAATCTACCTGCCAATGCAGGAGATGTGGGTCGGATCCCTGGGTCGGACAGATCCTCTGGAGGAGGAAATGGCAACCTGCTCCAGTATTCCTGCCTGCACAATCTCATGGACAGAGAAGACTGATGGGCTGCAGTCCATGGGGTCCCAAAGAGTTGAACATGAGTGACCAACATGCGCATGTAAATATATATGTGTAGTACTTAGTTGTTCAGTCATGTCTGACTCTTTGTGATCTCATGGACTGTAGTCCACCAAGTTCCTCTGTCCATGGGGATTCTCCAGGTAAGAATACTGCAGTGGGTTGCCATGCCATCCTCCAGGGGATCTTCCCAACTCAAGGATGGAACCCAGATCTTCGCCACCAGGGAAGATCTATAAATATAAATAATTATGTATTTGTTCTTTTGTTTTCATGATTCTTTTTCACTTGTAAGATACTTTGGAGAGCACATGGACTGGATTTTATTCAGATTTTATATTTGTATAGGGAAACTCAGTTTTATAAGCCAATATTTATACTTGCCTATGAAGACAGACTGATTTTGGGGTAGAATGAGCTGCATGCCAGAGAATGCAAGACAACACATCTTTGATTCTACTATTGATTTTTAACCCGCCCCATTATCTTATGTCTTAGCCAAAAAGATGAAGAGTCTGTGGCAGAAACTAAAGAAAATCGAGGGATTCTGTTAAACTAGTTTTTTAATGATTGATTAATAAAACTGAATGGAAAGAGAGAGGTGTTCTACATACAGATAGGCAAAATGGAGAAAGGCGTTGGTGCTTTGGACTCCAGAGAACACAGAGCTCATGCAAGAACTTCTGGGGAATTGCCAGAAATAATTAAAGCAATTTCCCTTAGACTGCAGGGATTGTAATAGTAGATGAAAAAACAGCCTGTTGTTTATTATCGCTCTTGGGCTTCAGGCTGATACAGTTTCAGGAAACACAGGATAGAGTTGTATCATATCACTTGGCATTGCTCTTACCACATAGGGGGCATTCAAAAATGTTCACTGGAAAAGTGTTCTCTGATATCTGTGGAGACTACAGCATTTCACCATGGAATATCAAGTGGGCAAAGATGGAGGAGAAGGCAGGCTCTGAGCTTTGCAAGAAGCAGAAGGAAGAAAATTATTAAAAGTCCTTCCTGGGAAGTTTCTTCTCTCTGTAATTTCCCTCACCTCTACATCTGGCTGGCACAAAAGAAATTTCTGCTTCTATCATTTGCCACCGTTTATATTTAGAGTCCCCAGAAAGTTCTCACATGAACTCTTTTCCCTCAGCCTCGTGGATAGAACCCTCTATTTTCTTCCCCTTCTGATCTAAGTCACTCATCACTACTGTTCTGCCAGTGCTTGCTTTGACAAAAATGATGCTATGTCAGGCACCAATGCTCTCAGAGCTGCCAGTGTGACTAGTGTTGATGCAGCCCTGAGTTTTCTGGGCCCCAAAATACCAATGGCTTTCACCACTTTGCACTTAAAAAGTAGAAGGCATCTCTACCTTGTCAGTAGCTACTTCTAGTGTGTAGATCCTTTTCTTCAGCTTAAAGAGAAATCTCCAAGAGAAAATCGCCCTGTGATTATCTCCATCCTTCCATCAAAGTCCCTGCCCTTTCACTCAGGGGTCTTTGAGGGGTAGTGGGGGACGGCCAGGTGAAGTAGGGTTAGTTCTTGGGCAGAGATGATACGAAAATTTAGAATTTAATCTATTGCCACTTCAAGCTGTGTGGACTGAATAGCAAAGGAAACCTGTCTGCAGCTTGGGAAGGAAAAAGTAGACTTGCAGAAAGAGATAGAGAGTCACATAGTGCTCGTTTCCAAGTCTGACTCATTTCTTAGTGGCTTTGACCAATTAAAGGTTATCGCACTTACCAGATGCTCATATTAGTAACCTTCTGGGATGAGACTTTCTCTTCCAAGTCAGCCTCCAGGCTAATGGGAAAAACAAAAACAGGAGAATGTTGCATTTCCCACCCCCTAGATATACAAGGATGAGAGATAGAATGGTTCTTGCAGAATGTATGGCTGGCTTAGTAAGAACTGGAGTGACCACAATGTCGGCTTCCCTACATTGAAATTTATAGCTCTTTGTAGCCTCTGGGAATCCAATCTTGACAAGCTCCCTCCACTCTAGTAATAGTTACTTCATCCCCTTATGGGTTTCCCAGTGGCAACCCTGGGGATAATATACCTGACAGACAATTCTCCAGGAGATTCAGGGAATTATAAGATGTGGAAGTTGTTAATAGCCTTTCAAGAAGGATTGAACACATCATTCCCCCAAGAGGCCCTGAGACAACAAATATCAACTATTACATGAATAACAAATTACCTTTTCTGGCATGACTTGACATTCACTAAATATAAGCTTTATCTTCCCTGCCTGCAACACTCTGTCAGGAGTACTGGCTGTCCTTGGACTTAAAATTTGTGATCTATCAATGTTGCCTGAGATAAAAAAGGACCCATTTGGGGCAAAGGAGGTGAGACATCACATGGTCAGGATTCACTTCTCTTATCAGATATCCATCCCTGTGAAGCACTCAGCTAATGTAACAGTGGAATGGTCTCTCTCTCTTTTTAATTTTGTTTATTTTTGGCTGTGCTGGGTCTTTGTTGCTGCACGTGGGCTTTCCCTAGATTCAGAGACCAGGGCTACTCTCTAACTGTATGTATGTATGTACGTACGTGGGCTAAGAATGCTCAAACTACCACACAATTGCACTCATCTCACATGCTAGTAAAGTAATGCTCAAAATTCTCCAAGCCAGGCTTCAGCAATACGTGAACCGTGAACTCCCTGATGTTCAAGCTGGTTTTAGAAAAGGCAGAGGAACCAGAGATCAAATTGCCAACATCTGCTGGATCATGGAAAAAGCAAGAGAGTTCCGGAAAAACATCTACTTCTGCTTTATTGACTATGCCAAAGTCTTTGACTGTGTGGATCACAATAAACTGTGGAAAATTCTGAAAGAGATGGGAATATCAGACCACCTAACTTGCCTCTTGAGAAATCTGTATGCAGGTCAGGAAGCAACAGTTAGAACTGGACATGGAACAACAGACTGGTTCCAAATAGGAAAAGGAGTACGTCAAGGCTGTATATTGTCACTCTGCTTATTTAACTTCTATGCAGAGTACATCATGAGAAACGCTGGACTGGAAGAAACACAAGCTGGAATCAAGATTGCCGGGAGAAATATCAATAACCTCAGATATGCAGATGACACCACTCTTATGGCAGAAAGTGAAGAGGAGCTAAAAAGCCTCTTGATGAAAGTGAAAGAGGAGAGTGAAAAAGTTGGCTTAAGGCTCAACATTCAGAAAACGAAGATCATGGCATCTGGTCTCATCACTTCATGGGAAATAGATAGGGAAACAGTGTCAGACTTTATTTTTTTGGGCTCCAAAATCACTGCAGATGGTGATTGCAGCCATGAAATTAAAAGATGCTTACTCCTTGGAAGAAAAGTTGTGACCAACCTAGATAGTATATTCAAAAGCAGAGACATTACTTTGCCGACTAAGGTCCGTCTAGTCAAGGCTATGTTTTTTCCAGTAGTCATGTATGGATGTGAGAGTTGGACTGTGAAGAAAGCTGAGAACTGAAGAATTGATGCTTTTGAACTGTGATGTTGGAGAAGACTCTTGAGAGTCCCTTGGACTGCAAGCAGATCCAACCAGTCCATTCTGAAGGAGATCAGCCCTAGGATTTCTTTGGAAGGAATGATGCTAAAGCTGAAACTCCAGTACTTTGGCCACCTCATGCGAAGAGTTGACTCATTGGAAAAGACTCTGATGCTGGGAGGGATTGGGGGCAGGAGGAGAAGGGGACGACCAAGGATGAGATAGCTGGATGGCATCACGGACTCAATGGATGTGAGTCTGAGTGAACTCCAGGAGTTGGTGATGGACAGGGAGGTCTGGCGTGCTGCGATTCATGGGGTTGCAAAGAGTCGGACACGACTGAGTGACTGAACTGAACTGAACTGAACTGATGCGGGCTGCTCACTGTGGTTGTTTCTCTTGTCACGGAACAGGGCTCCAGAATAAGCAGGCTCAGCAGTTGTGACTGCAGGCTCAGCTGCCCCGTGGCATATGAGATCTTCCCAGACCACGGACTGAACTGGTATCTCCTGCATTGGCAGATGGATTCCCATGTACTGGACCACTAGGGAAGCTCCTGGAAGGACCTCTTAAAGCCTCAGGTAATGTGTGAGCTTAGAGGTAACACCCAGAAATGTGTGGATGCTGTACTCCAAGAGCTGTATATGCACTGAAAAATGACCAATATACAGCTGTGTTTTCCCATTGCTGTAATATATGTGGGTGTCCATTGCTCTGATGCTTTCTCATCCTGGTCCATCCTGACCTCTCCTGTGCCCCTCTCCTCAGGGGATATAAGAAACAGAACTGCTCTCTCTCTGCACACAAGTAAGAAGAGGCTGAGTTAATGAGTGTTGGGAGAAGTTATCCTCATCCTCTTGGGAGAAAGAAACAGGAGCCACATGCCTGGGCTCTCTTCCTTCCCAGGATTCTCCCTTAATAAACATGTCAGGTACTGTTTTCAAGTATTTACATAAATTAATTTAAATCTCATAAGAGTCCATGAGATAGGGACAGCTCTCAAGCCCATTTTGCAGACAAGGAAATGGATCTCTGGGAGCTTGACTTACTGTCAGTTGGTTGAGCCATGATTCTAATGAAACAGTCTGACCGCTGAGCCCAAGTGTGTACTTATTCTGCTGTGTTGACTCCCATAGACTGTCCACCTACCACACTAAGGGTCACCTCCTCTGGGCTCTGACAGCTTCCCTTGCCCTCTGGGCTCTGAGACTGGCGGGGAGTCTGTTGTGTTTCCCACACTCACTACAGGTGGTCCCAGGGTCTGAAGTGACAGGAGAGTTGGGCCTATGTTGGCTGGTGGAGTGTGTTCTCTGGAGGTGGGGGAAGAGGGGCTCACATCAGGGCTGTGGGCCGTCAGCGGCGTTTGCATCCGGGTGTGAGCTGGCCTCTCCAGATGCTGAAGGGGGAAGACCAGCAGGGGCTGTGCAGGGTTTCCTCATCACTGTGATAGTTCACAGCCGGATACACAGCCTCATGTGGACCTGAGGTCCCAGGGCTGTTCACTCTCCTTCCCATCTCACTGCCCTGACTGCTCTTCTTCCAACTAACTCCCTGGGAACACCTCTCCAAGGAGGGGTCTGGCCACACCCCTGCTCACCAGCACTTCCTCCCACCCTGCCTGCTGCTCCCTTCCGGGGCCTCCTGGATGGAGCGAGAGGAAAGCAACTGGGATCTCCAGAGAACTTGACATTATGCTGTAAAGAGAAAGCAGCGTGTCTGTCTTCAAGAAAGGCAAGGGCTGCCTGAGGGGAGAACACTAAGTGGCTTCCTCTGAGCTGTTAGACTGGAGGCCTTAGTATTCTGCTGGCTGTTGGTAGGGGGCTGACCTCAGTTTCGTGAAACAAAGATGTTTCCAGCCCAGCTGCTTCCTTCATCAGAGATCGCAAGCAGGGAAGACAAGGAGAAAGTCAGCCAGCAAGATGGGGTTTTGCTCTTCTGTGATCTAATCTCAGGAGTGATGTCCCTGTTGCCATATTCTACTGGTCAGAAGCAGGTCACAGCTTCCATCCACACTCAGGGGAGGAGAGTCCACAAGGTGTGAACCCAGGAGGCAGGGACACTTGTGTGCATCTCAGAGTGCATCTGCACAGGGACGTTCCAGGTAAGAGAAGCAGGAGCACGAGGTAGTGAGCCCTACGCCCTGGATGTGGTCACACATGGGCTGCACAGTCACTGAACAATCTGTGTCACTGTGGGTCCACCTTGAGTAGGATAATCTGCAGAACTGATACAGTAAATCTGTATTCAAACATTGAGAAACTTCCAGAGCATTTTCCAAAGTGGCAGCACCATTTTATATTCCCACCAGCATGTTACATGCTTCCAATATCTCTACAGTTTCTAGGTGGCTAAGTGGTGAAGAATCTACCTGCCAAAACAGGAGATGCAGGTTCAATCTCTGGGTTGTGATGACACCTGGATGAGGAAATGGTTCAGTTCAGTTCAGTTCAGTCTCTCAGTCGTGTCCGACTCTGCAGCCCCATGAGCTGCAGCATGCCAGGCCTCCCTGTCCAATACCAACTCCCAGAGCCCACCCACACTCATGTCTACCCATTCCTATATTCTTGCCAGGATAATCCCATGGACAGAGGAGTCAGGTGGGCTATAATTTATGGTGCGGGCAAAGAGTTGGACACTACTAAGTGACAGAGTATGCATGCAGGCAATATCTCTACCTCCTCCCTGATGATATGAATCTTGGTTTCTGGATTTTCAAGAAGGGGATGCCTCTTAGCTCCCCACGTGAATAAGCTCTGGCTTATATTTCCTGTTATGGCTCATAAACTTGAGAAAATCAGATGTAAGGTTTTTTCAGATTTGGCTAACACCCTAAGGATAAAAACATATTTTCTCTCTGGAGACTGCACACATTTATATTTTGGCCTAAATTTTTTTTTCCTTAATATTCAATTATTTCCTTCCTTCAAAAGTTATGGAAACTTTTTATATTTTATCACTTTTATTTTGTTTCCCTGGAAGAGGCAGCCTTAAAACCAAGCCCACCATGTTACTGGAAATGGAATCTCTATGACCTATTTTTTCACCCTTGCTATTTTTCTGGTGCCAGGGTAGGTCCCTGTGTACAAGTCCACCTTAACAAATGATATTTTTTATCTCTTCTGTGAGCCAGTGCTTGTTTCTGAGATATTTGCTATCAGGTCACAATAAGAAACATACAGACATTGAAAGTGAGTGTAAGCAAGTAAACTTCTACCTTATTTCAATCCGCACTGGTAATTGTCAGCATCAGATACTGACACTGGTTTTTTTAAAGCCAAGATTGAGGCTTTATCTCAGCAAGCACAGTTAGTAGCTGCTGAGAATGAAAAGTTCAAGGTAAAGCTGTCTCAACCATTCCAGAAAACACACAGACTACAAGAAGGGAGTGAACAGGAAGAGGCTGTTGAAACAGATGTGGCAGATGTGGAAGTAAAGGGCATAGAACTGGTCATGTCACAAGCAAATGTGTCGAGAGCAAACGTTGTTCCAGCTCTGAAGAACAACAGTAATGATATTGTAAATGCTAATATGGAATTAACCATTTGAAAAGAGGATTTTTTTTGGTGTTTCAAAAGAGTAAGTGCAGCTGGGTTTGAAATTTGTACTGTTTCTATCAAAAACATTTTGGTTTCTTGTTGGATGAAAAAAAAATAAAAAACTATAATTGGATTTGTTAAGATAGTTGAATGGACCAAGCTCTCCATGGACCAAGTCCCCATGGTTCAGGTAGACTTGTATTCAGGCACCTGAAAAATAGCAGGAGTGAAAAAACAGGTCACGGAGAGTCCATTTCCAGTAACATGGTGGGCTTAGTTTTCAGGCTTCCTCTTCCAGGGAAACAAATGAAAGTAATAAAGTATAAAATGTTTCCATATGTACAATACAAAGGAAATAATTGTTTTGGCCAAAATATAAATGTGGTAGTTTGGTGAAATTAGTAGTTTGGTGTCTGAACTAGTAATTTTTAAAGACTTTGATGGGGGTCACAAACTGATGTGTGTGTGTGTGTGTGTGTGTGTGTGTGTGTTTGTGTGTGTGTATACTGATATTTTATATTGCTTTATATTCCTTTGTACATGAACATCTTACTGGAGAAAGTGTCCATAATATTTATCAGTTTGTCAGTTTGTTCAGTTCAGTTCAGTCGCTCAGTCGTGTCCAACTCGCTCAGTCTTTGCGAGTCTAGATCACTGGTCCAAATACTGAAATTTGTCACTTTTTCCCCATCCCTTACCCTTTCCTTTGGGACTTCCTCGGTGGCTCAGTGGTAAATAATCTGTAATGCAGGAGACCTGGGTTCAACCCCTGGGTCAGGAAGATCCCTGGGAGGAGGAAATGGTGTCCCCACTCCAGTATCCTTGCTTGGAAAATCCCATGGACATAGGAGCCTGGCAGGCTACAGTCCATGGGGTTACAAAGAGTCAGACCCGACTTAAAGATTAAACAATGAAAACCCTCACCTCTACCTTCAAATCTATACTGACTTCCCAACTGAAGGGAATTTCACATGTAAACATTTTGGTCAGAGTCTGAGATCACCTACCTCCATGAAGGAGAAAAACTTGTTTCCTAAACATTTCTGCAGGTGGACATGGCACTAGGTTCCTCCAGTCACATGGACTCCAAATAAGGACACAGTGAAACAGAAAGAACTAAGATCATGGCATCTGGTCCCGTTACTTCATGGCAAATAGATGGGGAAACCGTGGAAACAGTGAGGCTTTATTTTTGGGGGCTCCAAAATCACTGCAGATGATGACTGCAGCCATGAATTTAAAAGATGCTTGTTCCTTGGAAGAAAAGTTATGACCAATCATGACAACTTATTAAAAAACAGAGACATTACTTTGCCAACAAAGGTCCGTCTAGTCAAAGCTTTGGTTTTTCCAGTAGTCATGTATGGATGTGAGAGTTGGACTATAAAGAAAGGTGAGCAGCAAAGAATTGATGCTTTTGAACTGTGGTGTTGGTGAAGACTCTTGGGAGTCCCTTGGACTGCAAGGAGATCGAACGAGTCCATCCTAAAGGAAATCAGCCCTGAATATTCACTGGAAGGACTGATGCTGAAACTGCAATACTTAGACCACCTGATGCGAAAAACTGATTCATTTGAAAAGACCCTGATACTGGGAAAGATTGAAGGCTGCTGGAGAAGGGGATGACAGAGGATGATATGGTTGGATGGCATCACCAACTTGATGAACATGAGTTTGAGTAACCTCTAGGAGTTGGTGATGAACAGGGAGACCTGACGTGCTGCAGTCCCTGGGGTCACAAAGAGTCGGACATGACTGAGAGACTGAACTGAACTGAACTGAGACAGAGAGGCTGGCATCATGCTGAAGGTCTTGATTTGCACACCATGAATCGTGGCAGTGTTATTGAGTTGCCAAGGGCAGCAGCGACAGCAAGCCTAGCACCAGAGTGCATCCTCCAGCTAAGGGAGTACCTGTTTTGTGAACAGTGGCTTCTGCTCCCCGTGCAGGGGCAGTAGTTCCCAGGTGGTTCCCCACCTGGGAGAGACTGTGGATGCTGAGCTGGCTGTGAATCCTCAGGCTGTTCTGTGACTTTTCCTGAAATACAACAAAACCAGAAATCTCACTTTCTTTCTCTCATTTGCAACAAATTGAAATCCTTTTTCTTCTCACAAAGAACTTTATAAGAATATCATGTAGGGAAACTTTCAGAGATTTTTTCCCCCTCTGCTTTATTGAGATATGATTGATATAAAATATTGAGTAAGTGTACAACCTGTGATTTGATACTTTTCTCTATTGCACAATGATCAACAGCAGAACTTTAGCTTACACCTGTGTGATGTCACATAATTACATTTACTTTTTGTGCTGAGAACATTTATATCTGCTCTTTTAGCAACTCAGAGACTTTGTGATATCAGACTACTTTCTAAAATGTCCAGCTGCCTATCCTGCTTGGAAGAGAAAACATGTATCTCCCAGAAAATATCTTGAGTTTTTCTTCCCATTTAAGTGTGGATTTAAGCCCTTCCCCATCCTGATCTCTCTCTGATCACAAGCCTCAGTGGATCCAAACCTG
This sequence comes from Capricornis sumatraensis, assembly GCF_032405125.1. Classification (NCBI taxonomy): domain Eukaryota; kingdom Metazoa; phylum Chordata; class Mammalia; order Artiodactyla; family Bovidae; genus Capricornis; species Capricornis sumatraensis. The sequence goes on from NC_091090.1 coordinate 34,086,182, forward strand.
ACTAAGCATAAGAACTGCTTGTCAGGCTTCTTATAACATACTCAGGTCTCCTCCTAGACCCAGCTTCTCAGAGTGTTGAGCGTGGAGTCCAGGAATCCCTTATGAACAAGTCCTACAGGGGAGGCTGATGCACAGCCATGTGGGAATCCTGGTCTATACCCTCACTACTAAATATGTGAGCTGAAAGTCAGCAGCATCAGCTGCAAACTTGCTATGAATGTAGATTCTCAGGCTCTACTCCCAACTGTCTAGATTTAATGAGAGGTCTAGGTGAGCACCAGCATCTCCAGCTTGGTCACCTCACCATTTCCTACAGTTTCCTTTAGTGCATCACTCACCTGTCACCTCCTGATTATGTACAGCAGCCAGACTGAAGCTTCTAAAGAGTAGTCACAATGGATTGTGTTCTGTGAAAAGCATCTTATGAAATCCACATCTTACTCAGACAACATCAACACCCTTATAATATCATCTAGGTCTATGTGATCTGGTGAAACATGGAATCTGATCTCAATTCCTCATTCCTCCAGCCGCACTTGCCTCCTGGCTCTTTCTTGAACACAGACACTCTCCTCCCTCGTGCATTTGCACAGGAGATTCCTCTGCCCAGAGAGAACTTCTGCTGACATCTGTGTGGACATTCCTTCATGTCCTTCACATCTTTATTCAATAGTCACCTTCTCAATAAGGCCCGCACTAACCACATGATTAAAAGAGCCACCTTCCTTGTTCCTACACACATATGCTTCCTCAAAACACTTATTAACCTCTAAGGTAAACATTCCCTCACTTACTAGGCTCACTCTGCCCCTTCTCACCAGGACACACTTCACCAGGCCAACAAGGTGTGTCTGTTGTTAGTTCACTGAGGTTTTCTAGATGCAAAAATAGTGTGTCATTTCTCTGGCACACAACAAATATCAGTTGAATGAATGATCAGTGTGGAGTGCCTCCCTATTCTAGAGACTGTGTCTTTATTACTGTGACCTTGGGCCACTTGCTCCCTCTTGGCCGCTACAACACAACATCCATTCGCATTGATGTCAGTGCTGCCTGTATTTTCCCCACAAGGGCTGATCTCCCATCCCTCCCACACAGATCAGTCTGCACTCTACACATAATGATATTTTCTCTTCAGAAAAGATGATATCAGGTTTGTATGTCCTATATTCCAACCTACTGTGAATCTATTAGATGCTGCTTTATCAATCCCCATGAGCTTGGATTGGAGCCAACACTAGCATTACTCGATCTAAGGGCAGAGGGGGAGGACCAAGATGCAGAGAAGGTAGAAATCCAGCAAGAATTAAGACAAAATGTGAAACAACTGGGTCCATCCTCTATGCTAATCCCCAAATCTGGTTCCTTATAAGGGATGCAGAAAGAATGGAAAGAGGAATCCAGGAAACAGCCTTAGAGCTGGGAGAGATGAGAATTTCTCTCTTGATATCACTGAGATCCTGTGTGCAGGGACCTCTTTGTCTTGTGAGGATAATCATTAGTGAAAATGAGTCCTGCTGCAGTCAGAGATGAGGACACCCAAGGCAGAATGAGACCAGAACTCTACACATGAAAAAGAACAGTCATTATTCAAAAATAAATGAAATAAGCAAAATATAAACACATAAACACAAAGAAAGGCATGCAGGCAGGACCTAGCATGAGCTAGGCTGACCTGGTTATGGGAAGTCTTGATGGAGAGGGTCCAGCTCTGTCTCTGCTGGAACAGGACAGTGGATCAGGGAGGAGAACACAGGTCAGGGTGGGGAGGGGGTGTGGTGGGCAGGGGTGACCAGTCTCCCCAACTCCTCATGTTATGCTAATAGGAGCACAGACACATTCAGATGCAGCTGCAGAAAGAGGGGTCCCAGAATCTGATGTCACAAAATGGGACAGAGCATCACTCAGTCCCCACAAGACAGCTGTCTCACACTGTGAGAGAAAATAATCAGGAACCAGTTCAGGTCGGTCATGTAAGGGCTGACATTCTCCACAGCCCCCCACACGCTTACATGTCCCACTCAGAGACCCCTGCCACCCAGTGTGTCCCCTCTGCTCCAACTCCTCTCCCAATCTAGATGCCCCAGGGTCTCACCTTTAGGAACCGTGAGAAACACATCAGAGCCCTAGGCACCATCAGTGCCTGGAGGAGAACAAAACCAGGATGTGGTCAGAACCCACAGGAGAGAAACTTAGAGAAGGAATTTTGAGGAGGGTCTGTCCCCCATGGCCTCCTGTCTGCACTCTCACACAGGTCTCAGGAATCACATCCCCTCTGTACTTACCTGCAGCCTGAGTGTAGCTCCCTGCTTTTTCACCTGCAAGAAGAAAATATCACATGAGAGGCCATGGAGAAGACTGAGTCATGAGATCCTAGAGGAACCCCCTAATCCTGGAACCTACAGAACTTTCTGGAAATGTGGCCAAAATCCAGGACAAAATCAGGAGACTGAAGAAAGGTGCTGTTGGGACGACTGGACCAACTGCCCTCCTGGAGGTCTGTCCTCAGCAGGGACCCTCGCCTCTGATCTTCATGTGCTGAGAGACAGGCCCCCAGCTGGAATTACAAGGTGAAAAATCTGTCTTACATTTTCACATGTACTTTACAAAAGGGTCAGTGTTAGCATTAACTCAGAATCCACATGCGTGTGTGGAGGGTACTTTCCAAAAACCAGGCAGGTAAACTTTTACCTGAGTTTGAAACTCCCAGTGAGACAAGAAATCTCAGATCCCTCCATCCCTTCCCTACCTGACCGCTTCTTCCTCCAGATCCCAGCTCCAGTGACCACGAGAAGAACCAGACTAACAAAGATGCCTATGTTGGGGACGGCGAGCTGAGGAGGTTCTGTGGAGGAAAGAGAAGGGCCCCAGACCTCAGGTTTGAGTCCAGACCTTGCTGAAGGGGTCCAGAAAGGCTCCAGCTTTATCTGAGAAGAAGCTCCACCCCAGCCTCCTCCTTACCCCATCTCAGCGTGAGGGTCTCCTGAAGCCCCTTGTGCTGCACATTGCATGTGATTCTCTTCTCCTCTCCAGAAGGGCCTACTAGAGCTGCCCATTTCTGGAAGTTTCCATTCCCTGAAGGCCTGGGCTCTACAAGCTCCATGTCCTGGGTCTGGTCCTCCGTGTCATGCTGCCAGGTCAGTGAAATCTCAGGGTAGAAGCCCAGGGCCCAGCATCTCAGGGGGACCTCATGGTCAGAGATGGGGTGCTGGGTCACATGTGTCTTTGGAGGGTCTGTGGAGGATGAATCAGAAAATTCCCATTTAGTGTTACCTCCATGGGTCCCTGAAGCAGCATCCTGTGACCATCTTGAGAATAAACAGGACAGTGGGTTTGAAAAGAAGCAGCACAAACACCAGATACCAGCCTGGACTCGGAGGTCTGGGCATGTTCCTGAGTCCTTGGAAGGTTCTGAAGTCACGGTGAGAGCCAAGGTAGGAGGTACCATGTAAGGGAGTGAATACAGAGTCATGGTCCTGACTTGGGTGGAGGCTGAATGACTCAGAAAAGCTGGCATCAAGCCTCCAAACATGTTCTTAGGGTGAGACCTGGCCCTGAGAGACAGTCATGGTTCACAAGATGGCACCCAGGGGGAAGGGGCACCGCTGACCAGTTATCTCAGGGATGGGTTCCTGCTTCTTCCCCAAAGAGACTGGATTCCTTAATTGTCCTTCAGAGAAGTGAGGCCACTGGTCAGTCACTCTCTTGTACAGAATATGAAAACCTGGGTGGATTCCTCCCTCTCCCAACAAGAAGCCAGGGCCCTGTTTCTACAAGGACCCACTTTCTTCTTGGAACCCAGGTCCAGCCCTAGGGGGGATCAGGGAGGCCCCGCACCCCCTGTACTTGCATGCTGCAGCGTGTCCTTCCCGTTCTCCAGGTGTCTGTGGAGCCACCCTCCGCAGTCCCCATCCAGGTAGTTCCTACTGTGACCCACAGCACCGCCCTGCTCAAGCTTGAGCTTGGAGATTTGAGCCGCCCTGTCCACTGCGGTCCAGGAGCACAGGTCCTCATTCAGGGCAAGGTAATCATTGCCATCATAGGCAATCTACCAAAACCTGAGACAATAGCTTTTCAAATACGCAATGATACCTGTTTCAGGAGAAGATTGGGAGATGGATGTTTCTCTCTGTTCCCTCCACATTGAGCCCTGGGTGGGCAGGTGCAGGTAGCCAGTTACAGGCTGTTTCTTTTTTTGCTACTGTCCTGTTGGACCCAGGAATGCAAGCCACTGAACCAGGTGATCAAGGAGTGTGCCCTCTGGCAGCAACCACAACCCCTGGGCTGCCATATGTGTGCGCAAACTCTTCACAGAGACACCGGTGACCTGGGGTGGGACAGAAGGAAGTCATGATGATGGCACCTGTTGGCTTCTCAGGTTTTGGAGAGGATTGCAGTTGACCCCTAGATATGTGTAAGAAGTCTGAGCTTTGAAGATAAGGAAATAGGCTTCTTTCAGGGAGAAGCTGGAGGTTTCAGTCTGTGTCTGTGTGCTGTGCCCTGGAGAGATAGCCACAGTGAGTCTGGGTGAGCCTGTTTCTCAGTTCCTTATAGCCTCATGGATTTCATGGACACAAACTGCATTGACTTTTAGAAGTATGTTTTGGAGGCCCATGTCTCCAACTCTCACATACATACATGACCACTGGAGAAACCGTAGCCTTGACTAGACGGACTTTTGTTGACAAAGCAATGTCTCTGCATTTTAATATGCTGTCTATGATGGTCATAACTTTCCTTCCAAGGAGTAAGTGTCTTTTAATTTCATGGCTGCAATCACCATCTGCAGTGATTTTGGAGTCCAGAAAAATAAAGTCAGCCCCTGTTTCCACTGTTTCTCCATCTATTTCCCATGGAGTGATGGGACCGGATGCCATGATCTTCGTTTTCTGAATGTTGGGCTTTAAGCCAACTTTTTCACTATCCTCTTTCACTTTCATTAAGAAACGCTTTAGTTCTTCACTTTCTGCCGTAAGGGTGGTGTCATCTGCATATCTGAGGTTATTGATATTTCTCCCGGCAATCTTGATTCCAGCTTGTGTTTCTTCCAGCCCAGCATTTCTCATGATGTATTCTGCATAGAAGTTAAATAAGCAGGGTGACAATATACAGCCTTGACGTACTCCTTTTCCTATTTGCAACCAGTCTGTTGTTCCATGTCCAGTTCTAACTGTTGCTTCCTGACCTGCATACAGGTTTCTCAAGAGGTTGACCTTTAATATATTTACCTTAAAGATTAGGTAGACACTGCCTAATTGGTTAAAAGACACTTACTCCTTGGAAGGAAAGTTATGACCAGCCTAGATAGCATATTAAAAGCAGAGACATTACTTTGCCAACAAAGGTCCGTCTAGTCAAGACTATGGTTTTTCCAGTAGTCATGTATGGATGTGAGAGTTGCACTGTAAAGACAGTTGAGCACAGAAGAACTGATGCTTTTGAACTGTGGTGTTGGAGAAGACTCTTGAGAGCCCCTTGGACTGCAAGGAGATCCAACCAGTCCATCCTAAAGGAGATCTACCCTGGGTGTTCATTGGAAAGAGTGATATTGAAGCTCCAATATTTTGGCTACCTGATGCGAACAGCTGACTCATTTTAAAAGACCCTGATGTTGGGAAAGATTGAAGCAGAAGAGGGGGACAACAGAGGATGAGATGGCTGGATGGCATCGCTGGCTCAGTGCACTTGAGTTTGGGTAAGATCTGCGAGTTGGTGATGGACAGGGAGGCCTGGTGTGCTGCAGTTCATGGGGTAGCAAGGAGTCGGACACAAGTGAGCAACTAAACTGTACTGAACTGAATTGGTAACTCTGTGATCCCTAAAAGTTGGTTATGAATATTAGATAAAAATTAATTTGCATCTAAAATTAAGTGACTGATGAGTTCTTATTTATATATGGAGAATTTTTTTTTTGCAATTGTATAAAAAAGTCTTAAGTGTTTAGTAAAATATCTAGGCCATTAAAAGAGGAGAGCTAATATAACTGGGAAGTTTAGGGAATTATCTAAGCTCTGTCATTTATGAGAAGTTATAAAAGAGGCAGATTAAGTTTCCTCTTACTTTCTCCTGATATTCATTTTCCCTGAGGATTGTCGTCTCTGGGCAGCTAGGCAACATCAGCTAATTAATGGTAGAGGACAAACATTCCCCAGAGACTTCAGCCAGGTAAACCATTTTCACCAGACTAGTTTTGCTGCAGTTTCATGCCAGTCTCATGCTTTCATAATGAGCTCTCCATCATAGAGCCAAATATTATATTCAAAAATAATCCTGAGAGTTTGAAATTGCCTTCCTATGTCATCCTACCAGCTAGACACAATGCTGATCTTCAGTACCTTGTGAAGGTATTTAAAGTTATCAAGAGAAAGCATCTTCTTACTTAAGGAAAACTTAAGGATATTCCAAAGCTGGTAGAGTCAACTTATGTACTCATTGCATGCAACCTGCATCCTTAGTCTACATACCCAGGTTCCTATGCCCAGTGCTGTATTAAAGGCAGGAACTTGGAAATGAGGTAGGGAACAGCTTAGGACACTCACATAAGGTGAATAACACTGAGAGGACTGGAACTCGATCTCTGTAGCACTTTAGGAATTGGTAAGTTAGCTTGTTTTCAGTTACAAGTGTTCTTTAAAGGTTACATGTACATGTACATGTCAGTTGGTAAAAGAAACAGAAATTCCTATAGAAATTCACCAACTTTAAGAACTTAACTGCTCCTTATGGAAGCCAACAATTTTTTTCTTAGACATTTCATCCTATTGTAGTGTATTCATTATGTCTCAGTATGGATATATGGAGCAAGTTAAATTCAGGATATTTGGCTGTCATAAAACATGTCCTTCATAATTGAGTAATAGCATATATGTGAATGTGAACATATTAGACTATACACTTTCATTTTTTCCTCAGCTCCTATTTTCTCTGAAATTACAGAAGGTTTCTTAAAGTGTATTGTCAATATCTATCATTTTAAAATGTTCATTTTCTTAAAGAAATGAACATGTGTACTTTTCCACACACTAGTTTTGCAGTTACAACAATGAATGTCCATTTCATGGTTATTGTGTCAACGCATTTTAAAATTTATTGTTAATGAAAAATGATCATTCTTCAATTGAGGAGAAACACCAATTTGAGAGGAGAACCATGGGTCAGAAAAGGTGATCTGAAGGTTTAATTTACTGGTGAATTAGGCAAATGACAAGGTGATGTGTAATGTACACTGGTGACTGTCCTTCATCCTTGCACTCACTTATGAATGGACTGTACATTTTGTATGAATGAACTCTCATTTTTTGTGAATGTTTCAGTGTCCAGCTCAGATATTTTCTACTGGCTGCTGCACTGATCCACACCATATTTGTCATGAGTATTGACTGACAGCTTCACAGCCCTTTCTTTCTTCAGAAAATTGCCATCAGTTGAATGGAGCCACATTGCCAGAAGTTCTGAATATGGTTGGGGCAGCTTGTAGTCAATGACAGAGTGGTGAGATTTATAAAAGGCTGCCTTTTTGTCAAGGTGGAACCAAATCTGACACAACGCATGCTCCACAGCTTGTTATTCTGTATAGTAGTAACTAGTCACATCTATATAAATAGGTATTTAAATTTATCTGAATTAAAATTAAATTTAAAATTCAGTTCTTTTCTACCCCACTTGAAACACTCAGGTAGCAGCATGTGGATAGCAGTGATTGTGTAAGTGAAGACACAGTATTTTTATCAGCAGATAGCTCTGAAAAAGCTCATTTTCCAGCTTTCTATGGGATCATGTTCATGTATTCCATTTGAGATCACATCCTTGCTTAACATATTTGTCTGCTCTGTTTTGCTTCCCTGATTCTCTTTGTCTTGAGGACATTCACTCAATAAACAGCATGCAAAGGAATTCCCATTTCAGCCTCTTTTCCCCAACCTGGCCAAACTCTGTCCATAGTGATTAGAAGTGTTATTTCTGAGACTGTGATAGATCCATTGCCTCCTCATCTATGTGTTCTTCATTGTCATTAGAATGTTAGTGAATAATCCTATCTCCTATAGGAATTGCAGGCATTTTAGTTGTCGGTAATATATGAAACTGAAATGAGCAGAAAGAAGAGGTAAGTTCTGGTCACTGGAGTTTGAAATTCTGTTGTGAAGTGACTACTTTTGTTGTTTAGTCACTAAGTAAAGTCCAACTCATTTTGACCTCGTGGATTGTAGCCTGAAAGGATTCTCTGTACTGAAGTGGGTTTCCATTTTCACCTTAAAGTTATCTTCCTGATCCAGGGACTGAACCTGCCTTTCCTGCATCTCCTGCATTGGCAGGCGGTTTCTTTACCACTGAACCAACAGGGAAGCCTGTGAAGTGATTATGCACAGTGAATAAATTATTGGAGTTCTTGTTAAATTGGTATAGAAATCTTAGGTATCTCAAGGACAAAATTTAAGCACTATAATCGAAGGTGATATTTTCAGGCTCTGAGCAATTTATTTTTCACTACTATACAAAAAGACAAGGATATAGCATTCACAAATATAATGCATTAGGAGTAGAGATAACTTTTGCCAGAATGTATCTATGAGAAAGTATCTTAGTGATACATTGAATGTAATATAACCCTTTGTATAAGTACATTCTAGCTCATAAATTTCTATATCTGAATGCATTTTACAGATCATTTTGTATTGTTCTATTATATGTGAGGTATGTGCAAATCAAGTTATGTAGAATTATGAGATACATATTTAAAATAAAGTTTCTCCCTTTGTCTACATTTTCTTACTCTTTCTAATCACTCTCCCTTGATTTTCCCTCATTCCCACTTTCTCTAAGATGTACATAAATAATCATCATACTTTCATCCTTTAAACTCAATCCAAAACAGGCATTTTATATCTATGATTGATGCAAACCAAGGTTCATGACTTGATTTTATTATTATTATTTTCTTATATTAAATTCAATATATAATTTTTGTGAATAGTAAAGAACTAATTAATTTATGATATATCAGTTTCAATGAATACATTATTTATTCAAATAGTTGCATATAAAATCGCATGACCATGTCTTTGAACATGATAGATTTTCCTCTTCATCTCTTCGCTTTTTTGGAAGATACCTTTAATAAATTGCTAAACGCTTGATTTGACAGGAGCCATGTGCTAACAAAGGATGGAACAGAAAAATGAAAGTTCTTTCGCTGGATTTATCTTACTGGGCTTCTCTGACAGGCTTCAGCTTGAGTCAGTCCTCTTTGTGGTCCTTTTGATCTTCTACATCTTCACTTTGCTGGGAAACACAACCATCATTGCGTTGTCCTACTTGGACCCACGTCTTCACACCCCGATGTACTTTTTCCTCTCTAACTTGAGCTTTCTGGACATGTGCTACACAACTAGCATTGTTCCACAGCTCCTAGTTAATCTCAGCAGAGCAGACAAATCCATCTCCTTTGGTGGCTGTGTAGTTCAAATGTATATCTCTCTGGCATTGGGATGTACAGAATGTATTCTCCTAGGAGTTATGGCAATTGACCGCTATGCAGCTGTTTGCAAGCCCCTTCACTACACAGTAATCATGCACCCCCGTCTGTGTGCCCTGATGGCTTCTGCTTCATGGATCACTGGTTTTTCCAACTCCTTATTGCAGACAGCGCTTGTCTTCCTTTTACCTCGTTGTGGGAGAAATAAATTAGCCCACTTCTTTTGTGAGATCCCTCCATTTCTCAAACTTGCTTGTGTGGACACCACTATGAATGTGTATGTGACCTTCGTTGGCAGTGTCATCATTCTTCTCATACCTGTTTCATTAATCATGTTCTCCTATGGTCAGATTGTCAGGGCAGTTTTAAGAATAAAGTCCACTGCAGGGCAGAGAAAAGCATTTGGCACGTGTGGATCACACCTTACGGTGGTCTCCCTGTTCTTTGGCACAGCCATCTATGTGTATTTTCAGCCCAGCAGCAAAAACTCCCAGGATCAGGACAAGTTCATGTCTCTCTTCTACACTGTCATTATCCCCATGAGCAACCCCCTCATATATACGCTGAGGAACAGGGATGTGAAGGGAGCGATGAAGAAGGTGCTTTGGAAGGACTCTGACTCCAGAAGATGGCTTAGGAGGACAGTTTAATGGAAAGACTTTGAACGCCAGAACTATTCAGATATATATGTGTGTCCCATGAGTCATCTAAAATTTCCTTTGGCAACTCTGAATAGAATTTGTTTATTTCATTCCTTTTGAAAAGTGAGTGTACAAATTCTAGGTTCATGTATTCATTTCAGTTTCCAGAGACACTGATTCAGTGTTCCGACAGCATCTGTTTTGTAGTTATTGTTTTTAAAGTTCTAGGGTTTTTCTTGTTTGCACTCCCTTTTAGGTACATATCTCCACATCTATTTGCAAAACAACATATGAATATATTACATGAAATCACAGCCAAAATAAGAACAGGAAACCACTGAAATGATGTAAGGAATATTAACATTTTATCATTTCCTAAGAATTGTTACTGCTCCAACACATGTGTTCAGATGTCAAAGGGTAGATATCAGTTAGCTTCTTCTGTATAATGCATCATTTTGAAACTTTGTTGCTTAAAACACCAACCATTAATTTATCTCACCATTATGTGTGTCAGCATTTGGGCTAAGTTTAGCTGGACAGTTCTTCTGGTCTCGGCTGGACTCACTCAAATGCCTGCAGTAGGCTTCTGGGTCTACTTAGGGCTTCCTGATCTAGATTGCTACAGTTGTCATGGCTTCCATCTCTTTGATGTGGTCTCTTATCTTCCAGTACGATGGCCTGGAATGTTCATATGGGGAAGGCCAATTTCCAAGTCCTTGTGACTGATTCATTGTTTAAGATATGGCTACTCCTGCTTGCCTGTCCTGTATTTCTTTGTGCATTGTTTACCTCCATAAATAGTAATTGTTAGAGTCTGTTCTTTGTTCTGCTTGGAGGGTCTAGGAGGTCACAGTGTATTTCCTCTTTTCCCGGTCAACAGTAAGTAAGGCCTTCCCTGGTGGTCTAGTGGTAGAACCCTGCTGCCAATGCAGTGAACACAAGGTACATTCCTGGTCCAGGAAGTTCCTACATGGGGTGGAGCAACTAAGGCCGTGCACCACAGCTACCCAGCCAGCTCTCTAGATCCCATGAGCCACAACTACTGAAGTCGGCATGCCCTAGAGCCTGTGGTTCCCAACAAGAGAAGCCACAGCAATGAGAAGCCCTTGCACCGCAGCTAGACAAAGCCTGCAAGGAGCAAGGAAGAGCCGCAACAAAGACTGAGCATAGCAAAAACAAAAGAAAAAGTCCAATCAGTGGGAGGTCTTTCCTGTTGGCCCGGTGGTTAAGAGTCCTCACTTTCACTGCAGAGGTGGAGGATTCCATCCCAGCTCAGGAAACTAAGATCCACATGCCATGCAGCATGGCCAAACATTAAAAAACAAAGAGAACAAAGCAGTAAGTAGGGACACAGAAGGGTCTGTCACCAGCAAGTGCCCTACATGGAACTGCTCAGATTCAGAATGAAGATTTGACTAATGGGAAATGGGGGCTGATGAGCAGATTATTTCTCCTGGGATGGGGATCTGTTGGATGTCTCCTAAGATGTGCTTCAGGGGGACAAACGTGATTGAACACCTAGTTACTTCATACTAACAGCAAATTTGATAATGTATCCTTGACAAGTCCGCTTTTCTTCTGCTTGTGTTCCCTTTCTTTCACTCCTGGTGCTGTATCTCATTCTGCATTAAGTGCTTGTGCATAAATCTTTGTTTCAAATTCTCTTTTCTGGGAAAGCCTAGGCTATGACCAAGAGTCTGGGGTCCTATAAAAATGTTCTGGATCATAAATAAGAATTTTGTAATTTTTGACTGTCAAAGACATTTGTAACTGTTACCAACCCTTCAAAATTGGGCCCTAAAAATGGTCCTTCTGCTGGGTGTTGATTGTGCCAATAGAACAAGACAGGTCAGCTCAGAAGAAGCAAAGGAACTTCCCTGGTGGCCCAGTGGCTAAGACTCTGTACTCTCAGTGCAGGGGACCTGGGTTTGATCCTTGCTTGGGCAACTAGGTCCTGCTTGCCACAACTAAGATCTGCCATAGTCAATTAAATACATAAAAATAAATACTATTTAAAAAAAGTAGAAGCAAAGGGAAGTTTTATCCTTTAGTCATAAAATGAGAAATGGGAGCTTACCATCTAGAATATGCCCTCTGCTGGACAGTCCATCCTCTGGTTGTATGATTGGGGTCTCTCATCACTGGGAAGCAGGTCATAGGGTTCTCCCTGGGCAGGCGCAGCTGCCCTGCCTGTGGCTCCACACCCCAGTGCCACGTGCAGTGTCTCTGCACATGGCCTGCTGCCACCATCTAGAATTTGTCATTCACAGCCCTTTTGCACACAGTTTAGGGCACAATGAGCTGAAGTTTAGGGCACAATGCCTCTGTACCAGGTACCCTATGAGAAAGCGAAACAAGACTAAGCACCAAGGAAAAGACAAAAAGAAGGTTAGAGTTTATTACCCAGATTCTATTTTCATTTTCTGGCAACTGCTAATGGTCATTACTCCTGGGAACCAAAAGAATGAAGGACATTACATGAGGAGAGATTTTGGAGAAAGAAGACTGAAGACCAAGGTTGAGGCAGCTCAACATTTAATGATTGGGTAATAGAGAATTTTAAGACTTTTCTTGAGATTGGGAGGAAAATCCAGAGATGTGAGAGGAAAACTCTATTCACTGAATTAAAGGCTAAGCTGCTATAAGAAGATGACCCTGAAAATCCAGTAGCTTGAAGAAGAGTCCTTCTCTGTCTACCGCTGTCTCTGTTCCCCGCTTTCTCTCTCAGGCAGGGGCGTGGCTTGTCAACAGTTGTGGAATATTTCTGCTCCACCTTATTCTTAGTGGCTCCCAACATTTGAAGGTTTGTCAAGACCTCTTAGTGTTCTAAAGCAGAGGATCTCAGTCAGAATCTAGATAGAGTCTGATTGGAAGATGGACCATCAGGTAATAACTTCAAATACGTAAGTATACCGCTTATGAATGATGGGAAATGGTGAATGATGTGAGATTTGAGATCTCCAAGGAAGATTTAACTTCGGGACCAGGGACCAGGCTTGATCACTCAAGAGCTTTTGTATAGCAGAGTTTTATTAAAGTATAACAAGGGACAGAGAAAGTTTCTGACATAGACATCAGAAGGGGGATGGAGAGTGCCCCCCTGCTAGTGTTTAGCAGGATGCTTGTTGTCTGTTAGAAAGCTATTGATTAGATAAGAGAAACACCTGAAGGCTGATGGAGTTTCACCAGGCTCCTCTCCCGCAATATGCATTTTTGAGATAGGGTGGCAGGAGATGTGTCATGCCCCAGCCATAAAACAATTGATATGAATACCGGTTTGTTGAGTGATTATCAGCCAAACGTTAGTGTTAGGTGGAACCATTTTGAAGAAAGGCAAATTCCAAAGCAAGATAACATGGTTTCATGAACATAGCTTAAGAAAAACATTTCCATAAGAAAAATGCGTGCCTTAGCTCAAGGTTTGAGAAAAGTTAAATTCAGGTGGAAAAAGGCGTCATCATGGCAACAGAGAATTTTAAGAGAAAAAAGTCTGACACTTGTAGTTTGTTTCCTCTCCCTCTTAAGGGAGTGAGAAAAAATGTCTGACACTTGCAGCCTATTTCCTCCAATCGGAGACTCCTGGCCTTCCTACTTGTTACCCTCTTACCTGTTTCAGAAGACTGGGAGATGCGAGTTTCTGTCAGTTCCTTCCACATTTACCCCTAAGTGGGAGGAGAGGGTGGAGTTGCGGGGCACAGGCAGAGAGTTAGGAGCTTTTCTTTAATTTGCTACTGTCCTGTTGGACTCAGGAACGCAAGCCCTGGCAGGGGCCTGGGCTACACGATAAGGAGTGTGTCCTCTGGCAGCAGCCACAAAACCTGGGCAGCCACACATGTGCAGAAGCTCCTTTCACAGAGACACTGGTGACCTGGGGTGGGACAGAGGGAGAGCACGATGATGGCACCTGTTGGCTTCTCAGGTTTTGGTGAGGATTGCAGTTGACCCCTAGATATGTGTTAGAAGTCTTAGCTTTTCGGATAAGGAAACAGGCTTCTTTCAGGGAGAAGCAGGAGGTTTCAGTCTGTGTCTGTGTGCTGTTCCCTGGAGAGACAGCCACAGTGAGTCTGGGTGAGCCTGTTAAGAACTGTTTCTCAGTTCCTTATAGCCTCATGGATTTCATGGACACAAGCTTCATGGCTTTCAGAGCTTTATGTTTTGGAGGGTCATGTCTCAGGTGTTAAGTCTTCAAAGTTAGGGTCCCAGATGTGGGACACTTTGTTTCCCAGGGAGAAACTGACAGTGGTGACTTCCCACCTGCTTCTTTATTGTGGCTCCAAGGATGGGTTTTATAGAGAGATTTTGTCTCTGCCTCTTCTAATGATTTATTTATTTTTTCATCTTCTAATGATTTTAGTTTGGGCTTTTCTTATTCACCTTGTGTATAGGATTCACCCAGCTAGTTTCCACATTTCTTTTTGAAGAAGTTTTTCTGTGTAAAAGTGTAGATTCATTGTGTTTATGGGAAGGGAGAAGATCTGGAGCCAGTATGTCCTGAGTGAACAGGAACCTTCTACCCTTTTGAACAGCTTCCTCTCTCCTTTTCTCTCTCTTTGCCATTCTTGCTGTTTTGTGTCTCTGTCTGTCCCTCTTTTTCTCATTCTCGAGTTCTTTTTCTATTCAAGTCTTTTTCTTTTTATACTTTTTATTTTGAAATAAATACAGATTGACGGGAAAGTCCAAAGTTAGTAGAGAGAAGTCTTGGATAAATTTGATCTATTTTCTCCCAGTGATTTTATATTATATAACTATGCTGTGCTGTGCTTAGTTGTTCAGTCATGTCTGACTCTTTGCAACCCCATGGACTGTAGCCCGCCAGGCATCTCTGTCCACGGGGATTCTCCAGGCAAGAATACTGGAGTGGTTGCCATGCCCTCTTCCAGGGAATCTTCCCAACCCAGTGATCAAACTGAGGTCTCATGCACTTCAGGCATATTCTGTACCATCTGAGCCACCAGGGAAGCCCAAGAATACTGGAGTGGGTAGCCTATCCCTTCTCCAGGGGATCTTCCTGACTCAGGAGTTGAACCAGAGTCCCCTCCATTGAAGGTGGATTCTTTACCAGCTGAGCTATCAGGGGAGCCCATTATACAACTATGAAGTGAAGTGAAGTGAAGTTGCTCAGTCGTGTCCGACTCTTTGCGACCTGGTGGACTGTAGCCTACCAGGCTTCTCCCTCCATGGGATTCTCTAGGCAAGAATACTGGAGTGGGTTGCCATTTCCTTCTCCAGGGGATCTTATCGACCCAGGGATTGAACCTGGGCCTCCTGCATTGTGGGCAGACGCTTTAACCTCTGAGCCACTGGGGAAGCTCCTATGTATATATATTATACAACTATAATGCCATTTAAAAACTAGGAAACTGACATAGGTACAATGTGTGTGTTTAAGACTATGTAATTTTTTCCCTGTTTAGTTTCCTGTATGTACCATCACAATCAAGATATGGATTTATCCTATTACCACACACATATCCTTTGTGCTACCCCTTTAGAATCACTTCTAGTCCCTCCCTTCCCCTGAAAGTGAAAGTGAAAGTCACTCAGTCAGCATCAGACTCCTTTTGACCTCCTCTACTATGCCAAAGCCTTTGACTGTGTGGATCACAATAAACTGTGGACAATTCTGAAAGAGATGGGAATACCAGACCACCTGATCTGCCTCTTGAGAAATCTGTATGCAGGTCAGGAAGCAACAGTTAGAACTGGACGTGGAACAACAGACTGGTTCCAAACAGGAAAAGGAGCACGTCAAGGCTGTATATTGTCACCCTGCTTATTTAACTTCTATGCAGAGTACATCATGAGAAACGCTGGACTGGAAGAAACACAAGCTGGAATCAAGATTGCCGGGAGAAATATCAATAACCTCAGATATGCAGATGACACCACCCTTATGGCAGAAAGTGAAGAGGAACTAAAAAGCCTCTTGATGAAAGTGAAAAAGGAGAGCGAAAAAGTTGGCTTAAAGCTCCACATTCAGAAAACGAAGATCATGGCATCCGGTCCCATCACTTCATGGGAAATAGATGGGGAAACAGTGGAAACAGTGTCAGACTTTATTTTTTTGGGCTCCAAAGTCACTGCAGATGGTGATTGCAGCCATGAAATTAAAAGACGCTTACTCCTTGGAAGAAAAATTATGACCAACCTAGATAGTACATTCAAAAGCAGAGACATTACTTTGCCGACAAAGGTCCATCTAGTCAAGGCTATGGTTTTTCCAGTAGTCATGTATGGATGTGAGAATTGGACTGTGAAGAAGGCTGAGCACCAAAGAATTGATGCTTTTGAACTGTGGTGTTGGAGATGACTCTTGAGAGTCCCTTGGACTGCAAGGAGATCCAACCAGTCCATTTTGAAGGAGATGAACCCTGGGATTTCTTTGGAAGCAATGATGCTAAAGCTGAAACTCCAGTACTTTGGCCACCTCATGCGAAGAGTTGACTCATTGGAAAAGACTCTGATGCTGGGAGGGATTGGGGTCAGGAGGAGAAGGGGAGGGCAGAGGATGAGATGACTGGATAGCATCACTGACTTGATGGACGTGAGTCTGAGTGAACTCCGGGAGTTGGTGATGGACAGGGAGGCCTGGCGTGCTGTGATTCATGGTGTCGCAAAGAGTCGGACACGACTGAGCGACTGAACTGAACTGAACTCAACTAAATAGTCAAGGCTATTGTTTTTCCAGTAGTCATGTATGGATGTGAGAGTTGGACTGTGAAGAAAGCTGAGTGCTGAAGAATTGATGCTTTTGAACTGTGGTGTTGGAGAAGACTCTTGAGAGTCCCTTGGACTGCAAGGAGATCCAACCCGTCCATTCTAAAGGAGATCAATCCTGGGTGTTCTTTGGAAGGAAAGATGCTAAAGCTGAAACTTCAATACTTTGGCCACCTCATGGGAAGAGCTGACTCATTAGAAAAGACTCTGATGCTGGGAGGGATTGGAGGCAGGAGGAGAAGGGGATGACAGAGGATGAGATGGCTGGATGGCATCACTGACTCGATGGACATGAGTTTGAGTGAACTCTGGGAGTTGGTGATGGACAGGGAGGCCTGGCGTGCTGCAATTCCTGGGGTCACAAAGAGTCGGACACGACTGAACGACTGAACTGAACCGAACTATATAGTCTATTTAATTCTCTAGGCTGGAATACTGGAGTGGATAGCCTTTCCAAACCAGGAATCGAATCAGGGTCCTCTGTATTGCAGGTGGATTCTTTACCACCTGAGCTATCAGGGAGGCTCCTCCCACGCCCTCCACCCCAAACCCTCTGTAAAACCGTTCCTAACTCCTGGGCAGTACTAATTTGGTCTCCATCTTTATTATTTTGTTATTTCATGGGTGTTATATAGATGGGATCATATTTAACCTATTAACATAGACTTATTTTCGTGTAACATAATATCATTGAGATTCATCCAAGACGTTGTATCAATAGATTATTTTTTTATTATCATGTAGTATTCCATGGTATGTGTGTACCATCATTTGTTTAGAATATTTTAGTTGTTTTCAGCTTTTTGCTGTTATAGATAAAGCTGCTATGAATAATTGTGCACAGGTTTTTGTGTGGAATAAATTTTTGTTTCTCTGTCATAAATGCCCAAGAGCATGATTACTGGGCTGTATGGCAAGTGCATATTTGATTTTTAAAGAAACAGCCAAGCTCTTTTATCAAATAGCTGCATCATTTTATATTTTCATTAACAATGTATGAGTGATTCAGTTTTTCCACAATCTCACCAACACTTGATATTGTTGCTATATTTTTCATTTTTGTTGTTCTAGTAGGTGGGTGGTGATATGTCTTCATGGTCTTATCTCTCTCCATCTCTGGACACCCTATACAATATTGATCTTTACTTGGTCTCCTTATAAATGTGAGAAAATTCTAATTTAAGACTATTTTAAGGAAGATAGCTTTCTCTTAGATAGCTTATACTACTGACTAGCAGTGGTCTATTACTCTGAAACAAAATGTGTTCTAGTGGGAAAAAGAGATTTTACATTTTTTGAAACTGCATTTGATGGTTAGGCCAAAGCCTTCCATAGACAGATGTTAAGCATTCCTGCCTTTTTCCTTGTATAGTCAAGTGTATAAGCTGTTTTGAAATTGATTGATCTTCAAACTTCAGTACACACAATACCCTTCAGTTTCTTTCACTTTACTTTAGCAATTATAGCTATCCTGTTTAACTCAATCATTTGGATCGTAAATTCAAAGTCGAGTTGAACTGAAGCAAAGCACGGAAATTCCATTTAAAAAGTCAATAGTTTAAAAAAAAAAAACTATACGACAAAAGAAAAACACAGTCGATAGTTTTTCTGTTTGTTTAAGTAAATTATTGCCACTCTCGATAGAAATTGAAGAATGTCATAGAGGAGATGATATTTTTCCTTAGCCACGTTAGAAGTTTGGGAGTAAAATGTGGGTGTTGTTGTTTAATATATTACCTTAAAGGTTAGAATCTGCCTAAACTTTAACTCTGTGATCTCTTAGAAGTTGGTTATAATTTGCTGTATGACTCAGGGACTCAGCGACTCAGCCCAGGGCTTTGTAAAACCTAGAGGAGTGAGATGGGGAAGGAGGCTCAAGAGGGAAGGGACATAGGTATACCTATGGCTGATTCATGTTGATATTTGGCAGAAACAAGTACAATAGTGTAAAGCAATTATCCTTCAATCAATTAAAATGAATAAATTGTATTATAAAACAAAGAAAAAACAATTTGATTATGAATATTAGGTGAAATTAATTTACCGTTAAAGTTGGGTAACTGAATGAGTTCTTATTTCTATATGCAGAATTTTTTTTTGCAACTGTGTGAAAAAAATCTCAGTTATTTAGTAAAATATCCTAGCCATTAAAAGATGAGAGTTAAGATAACTTGTAAGTCTAGGGAGTTATCTGACCTCTGTCATTTATGAGAAATTATTAAAGAGACAGATTAGGTATCTTCTTGCATTCTCCTTGATATTCATTTTCTCTAAGGATTGTCATCTCTGGGCAGCTAGGCAACATCAGCTAATTAACAGTACAGGACATTCATTCTCCAGAGACTTCAGCCAGGTAAATAGTTTTCACCGGACCAGTTTTACTGCAGTTTCATACCAATCTCATGCTTTCATAATGAGCTCTCCATCATAGAGCCAAGACAGTATATTCAGAAGGAATCCTGAGAGTTTGAGATTGCCTTCCTAAATCATCCTACCAGCTAGATACAATGCTGATCTTCAGTCCTGTGAAGGTATTTGAAATTATCACGAGAAATGTCTTCTTGCTTAAGGAAACCTTAAGGATATTCCAATGCTGATAGAGTCAGCTTATGTACTCATTTCATACAGCCTGTGTCCTTAGTCTACACACCCAGGTCTCAATGCCCAGTACTGTGTTAAAGGCAGAAACTGGAAATGAGATAGGGAACGAGTTTAGAACACTCACATAAGGTGACTCAGACTGACAGGACTAGAACTTGATCTTTGTGCTACTTTAGGAATTGGTAAGTTAGTTTGTTTTCAGTTGCAAGTGTTCTTTAAAAGCTAAGCTGAGTAACATACATGTCAGTTGGCAAAAGAAACAGAAGTTCCTAAGGAAATTTATCCAATTAAAGAACTAAACTGAAGTGTTCCTTATGGAAGCCAATTTTGTGTTCCTAGACATTTCATCCTATTGTAGTATATTCATTATGTCTCAGTATGAATATGTTGAACAATTTAAATTCAGGATATTTGGCTGTCATAAAATATGTCCTTCAGTAATTGAATAATAGCATATATGTGAATGTGAAAATATTAGACTATACACTTTCATTATTTCCTCAACTCCTATTTACTGTGAAATTACAGAATGTTTCTTAAAGTGTATTGTCAATATCTGTAGTTTTTAAACATTCATTTTCTCAAAGAAATGAACATATGTAGTCTTCCAAATGGTAGTTTGATAATTACAACCATGAAGGTCCATTTCATGGTTCCTGTGCCAATGCACTTTTGAGTTTATTGTTAATGAAAAATGATCATTCTTCAATTGAGGAGGAATACCAATTTGAGAAGAGAAACGTGGGTCAGACAAGGTGATCTGAATGTTTAATTTATTGGTGAATAAGGCAAATGACAATTTTTTGATGGCCTCGCACTGAGGTGATGTGTAGTGTACACTGGTGACTGTCCTTTCATCCTTGTACACACTTATGAATGGACTCTACGTTTTGTATGAATAGACTCTAGGTTTTGTATGAATGCTTTTGGTGTCCAGTTCAGATCTTTTCTACTGGCTGGTGGGTGCACCAGTCCACACCATATTTGTCATGAGTATTGACTGATAGCTTCAGAGCCCATTCCTTCTTCAGAAAATTGCCATCAATTGAATGGGAGCCACGTTACCAGGAGGTCTCCTGATGTTGGTTGGGTCAGCTTGCAGTCAATGACAGACTCAGGATATATAAAAGGCTGGCTTTTGGACACAATGCATGCTCCACAGCTTGTTATTCTGTATGTCAGTACCTGGTCACATTTAAATGACTAGGTATTTAAATTAACCTGAATTAAATTTAAATTTAAACTTCAGTTCCTTAGCTGCCACCCTTGAAATGCTCAGTCAGCAACATGTGGGTAGCAGTGATTGTATTAGTGAAGACAGAATACTTTCTATCAGCAGAGAGTTCTGTTGGAGAGTCATATTCCATCTTTCTCTGGGACCAGGCTTATGCTGTTCCATTTGCGATCACATCCTTGCTTAGCAGCATTGTCCGCTCTATTTTGCTCTTTGATTCTCTTTATCCTGAGAACATTCGATTAATAAACAGCTTGCAAAGAAATTCCTACTTCAGCTTCTCCTTCCCAAGCTGGCCAAACGTTGTCCATATTGATTAGAACTATTATTTCTGATACCATGATAGATTCACTTCTTCCTCATTTGTAAGTCCTTCATTGCCATTAGGGACCAGGCCTAATGTATTGGAGTTAAGCTGAGACAGAAGGATTATTAAAGCAAGAGTGATTCAGTTATGGCTCTGAGGCTGTAGGGGTTTTGTCTGCACCTTTTCAGGATTCCTTGAGGAACTGGATAGGGTAGAGTTTGAACTTTAAATTTATCAGTGAATGTTGCATGATTTGAGATCTCTTAAAGAGACATTATCTTGAGATCTTTTGTCTTTAAAATGGTTTGCACACCAAGTAGTTAGTTTTCTTGAAATACTTATCTTCTTCCACTAAAATTTCAGTTATATTATGTGTTAGTAATATACAGTTATTATAATTGTAAATATACCTCTAGCACTGATATGTGTCTGTATTAAGCATTTAACCTCTCTCATTTGATGCCTCTTCTCTTAATTAGTATAGTGGAATTGTGTTCTTGTGAGATATAATTTTCTATCATATTCTTTTAAAAAATAATTGTTATGTAAGATGTCATCTTTTATTGTAGAATCTGTTAATTTTACCTACTTAATATTTTCTATATTATAGATATACTTTGATTTTTCAATTATTTGTCATTTGTATCCAAATATTTATTGATATGTAACTTGTATAGTGGAATTTGCCTGTTTTATATCATATCATGATGGTTATCAAGGAAAGTATTTGTTGTTCCTGTAGCTAGGATGAATGTGTTTAATATTTCTAGTTTTTATTATTTATGTTATTTATTTTATTATTTACGTAGTTTGTCTCATACTACTCAGTATTCCTTATTGTGTTAGGTCAGTTGATATGTATTTTAACATAGATGATGATTCCCGATTAAAAAGTAGAATTCTTTAAATGTGGTGTGTGTGTGTGAAGTTGCTCAGTCATGTCCGACTCTTTGCGACCCTGTGGACTGTAGCCCTCCAGGCTCCTCTGTCCATGGGATTCTCCAGGCAAGAATACTGGAGTGGGTTGCCATTTCCTTCTCCAGGGGATCTTCCCAACCCAGGGATCGAACCCGGGTCTCCTGCTTTGCAGGCAGACGCTTTATCCTCTGAGCCACCAGGGAAGCAAGGAAATAAAAATTTCCCATTTAACCTTAGCCAAGAAATATTCCTTACCTTGAGTCATTGCCTTCTGTGGTGGTGCAAACAGTTTTAGGAAGGTTGGGTGCTGAGTAGGGAAGGAGCAAGGGATTGGTTTGACCCAGGCCAGCAGAATGTACTCTTGAGATCATTGCAATGATGCATCTTGCACCTTGAAGTTTCCCATATCTGATTTACTCAGGAAGGGATAACTTCCTGAATTTCTTTAGAGAAAAGAATTTAAAGAAGCAGATATGACATTGCTATCCTAATTACCTTCCAGTGTAATATACACTTGGACTGGAACCATTTGTAACATACAAAGACAATTATATTCTTTTTTTCTGTTTTAGTTGGTGTTACTTTTGTTTGTTGTTGTCTGATATTAAATTTTTCAACCTAAAATCATTCATTTTTATACCTGTCAGATACTTGGTCATTCAGCATCCTTTTTCTAATAAATGAATATTATTCTGTATAGTTGCACATGGTTTGAACCACTTCATCTTGACAAGATTTTATCTTAAATCATTTGCTGTTCTGGTCCTTATTGATATGATGATAAAATATACCATTGTTTTATTACCCTGGTCCATTATTGTATTGGTGTTTTCCTTTGATGAATTAACATTTTATATTTGCCCTTCACTTTGTTAAATGCTTCCTTTATTAAGTACATTTAGGAAAGTTTTCCAGCAGTGCATCTAGGATGAATGTGTCAGTATTTGTATATATGTTCATGACACTGAGACATAGCTTGTATTTGCTCTTCTGAGCAGGTGTGAGTCAGGGAACATATCCTGTCATTGCACATTTAGACTATCTGTCAAAATTTTATAATTCTGTTATAAATTTTTTTCTAGATAGGCTTCTGTTGTGGATACCACAGATCACATTCTTATAAGAAATCAAAGGAAGAATGAAATCTTATGAAATTGTAAACTCTGCCATCTGCAGTGGTGTCCCCTGAATTTTATTATATTCATGTCTGGCAATAAAGCAATGTGTTTGCTAAAAACACAAACTTTGATGTCAAAGAGACCTAATTTGTGTTTACAGATTTAGGATTTTAATAATCTTGGCTAAGCTACTTAACCACTTGAATCTATATACTCTTCAAATATAGAAGGGTAACAGTAATAAATGTCAAACTTTTTTTGAAGATAGTTGACACTATGCATGTAAATGCTTTAGAGCATATCAAACAATCAACAATACCAACAGTATTGGCATTATTATTATTATTTTCAAAAATGTTTCTTTATTTACTCTAATATTTGATTGCATTGGATCTTGGTTGCTGCTCACAGGCTTTCTCCAGTTGCAGCAAGCAGAGGCTACTCTTTAGTTGCGGTACGCCGGCTTCTCACTGTGTTGTCTTCTCTTGTGGAGCACGAGCTTCAGTGATTGTGGTGCAGGAGACAGTAGTTGTGGCGGATGTGTATGGCTGCCCCATGCATATGGAATCATAGTTGTCCTGCTCATGCAGGATCTTTCTTGACCAGGGATCAAACCTGTGTCCCTTACATTGCATGGCAGACTCTTCACCACTGGACCACCAGGGAATCCCAGCATTATTAGCTATAAGTAGCATATCATTACAGCCTTCAAAACTTGGGTACTTATCAAACTTTATATGTGATAAGTTTTATTAAATGTTGTTTTTGGAGGTGTGTGAACACTATAGTGCTCTTCCATACTGTTTTGTGATAGAGTGTTAAGTTAGATGAGCTTAATCCTTCTCATATATGATGTATTAAATTTCTATTATGTGTCCTTTTTATATTTCAAACCATCTGATTTTTTTTCTTTCCTTACCACTAAATTATGGGACATGGAGGACATTTATGCTATTGATGAAGGAATATTCCCCAGGGCCCCTCCACCATTACCTCTTCTTTCATTTGACTCTTTGGAGTTGTTGTTCAGTTGCTCAGTCATGTCGGACTTTGCAACCCCAGGAATTGCAGCATGCCAGGCTTCCCTGTCTTTCACCATCTCAAGTTCACGTCCATTGAGTCAATGATGCCATCCAACCATTTCATCCTCTGTCGATCACTTCTCCTCCTGCGGTCAATCTTTTCCAAAATCAGGGTCTTTTCCAATAAGTTGGCCTTTTGGATCAAGTGGCCAAAGTTTTGGAGCTTCAGCGTTAGCATCGGTCCTTCCAGTGAACATTCAGTGTTGATTTCCTTTAGGACTGAGTGGTTGGATCTCCTTGCAATCCAAGGAACTCTCAAGAGTCCTCTCCAGCACCACAATTCAAAAGCATCAATTCTTTGGTACTCAGCCTTCTTCATGGTTCAATTCTCACATCCATACATAATTACTGGAAAAACCATAGCTCTGAGTGTACAGACCTTTGCTGGTAAAGTGATGTCTCTGCTTTTAATATGCTATCTAAGTTTGTCACAGCTTTTCTTTCAAGGAGCATGTGTCTTCTAATTTCATGGCTGCAGTCACCATTTGTAGTGATTTTGGAGCCCAAGCAAATAAAATCTGTCATTGCTTCCACTTTTCTTCCATCTATTTGCCATGAAGTGATGGGCCCAGATGCCATGATCTTAAGTTTTTTGAATGTTAAGTTTTAAGCCAGCCATTTCACTCTTCTCTTTCACCTTCATCAAGAGGCTCTTTAGTTCCTCTTAGCTTTTTGCCATCAGGGTGGTATCATCTGCATATCTGAGGTTGTCGATATTTCTCCCAGCAATCTTGATTCCAGTTTGTGAGTCATTCAGCCTGGCATTTCACATGATCTACTCTGTATATAAGTTAAATAAGCAGGATGACAATACACAGTCATGAATGTACTCCTTTCCCAATTTTGAAGCAGTCTGTTGTTCCATGTATGGTTCTAACTGTTGCATCTTGACCTGCATATGGGTTTCTCAGGAGACAGGTTAGGTGGTCTGGTATTCCCATCTCTTTAAGGATTTTCCACAGTTTGTTGTGGTCCAACAGTCAAAGGCATTAGTGTCGTCATTGAAGCAGAAGTAGATTTTTTGGGGAATTCCTTTGCCATTTTTTTTTTTTTTTTGACTTCCCTGGTGCCTCAGACAGTAAAACGTCTGCCTACAATGCGGGAGACCCAAGTTCGATCCCTGGGTTGGGAAGATCCTCTTTAGAAGGAAATGGCAACCCACTCCAGTACCTTTGCCTGGAAAATCCCATGGACGGAGGAGCATGGTAGGCTACATACAGTCCATGGGGTCGCAAAGAGTCGGACATGACTGAGCAACTTTACTTACTTGCTTTTTTTATGATCCAACTAATAATGGCAATTTGATCTCTGATGTGATTCCCAGGTGGCACTAGTGGTAAAGAACCAGCCCGCCAATGCAGGAGATATAAGAAATGTGGGTTTGATCCCAGGGTTGCGATGATCCCGTGGAGGTGTGCACGGCAACCCACTCCAGTATTCTTGCCTGGAGAATCCCGTGGATAGAGGAACCTGGAGGGCTACAGTACATGGGGTCACAAAGAGTCAGACATGACTGAGTGAGTAACACTTTCACACTTTTTCCTTTACTCAGTTTTTATTAGCATTTATTTTATGACAATTTTGTATCAGTTTCTTTCACACAGGGGTGAGTCTACACCCAATTCAGATTCAGATTTTGAAAGCCTTAGAAGAATTAAAAATGTACTATGTGCCTAACCATTTGAATACAATAGAACTGAATTATATACCTTCTTATGCTGCTTAAGTTAATGGATGAAAAAGTGAAAGTGAAGTCGGTCAGTTGTGTCCAACTCTTTTCAACTCTTTGGACTGTAGCCCGCCAAGCTCCTCCACCCATGGGATTTTCTAGGCAAGAATACTGGAGTGGGTTGCCATTTCTTTCTCCAGGGGATTTTGCCGACCCAGGGATCAAACTCGGATCTCCCGCGTTGCAGGCAGACTGTTTACTGTCTGAGCCACCAGTGAATCCCAATGATCATGTTTATGTAGTAATAAGTAGTTGGATGAATATGATAGTCAGTTAACCTTAGAGCTGGTATTGTGTTCAGGTTGGTGTAAGTAATGTTTCAAGATAGCTCCCAGAAAGGTGCATATGTAAAATTAACCTAATGTAAATGGATGTTCTTAGATTTTTATAACACCAAAATGTGCTTTTCTTTATTTCTTCTCTTGTATTACTAATACTTTTAGTTTCACATTCTATCTTTGACCTATCACCACATTGACAGTGCACCTGTGTTTGTATGTGTTCATCTATTTAATTATTTATCATAGGGAGTGTTGTAAAGCATTACACTTTGTGCAGATTACACAGTTGGATATCTTTAGAAAATATTTATCTTGATTAAAATGTTGATAGTGACTAATCATATCTTCGTTAGGAATTCCAGGCATTTTAGTTGCTGGTAATATAAGAAAATGACATCAACAGAAAGAAGAGGTAAGTTCAGGTCATTGGGTTTTGAACTTCTGCTGTGAACTGACTATTTTTGTGGTTTAGTCACTATGTCATGTCTGACTCTTTACGACCCTATGGACTATAGCCCACCAGCTTCTCTGTACTAGAGTGGATTGCCATTGTCTTCTCCAGTGTATCTTTCTGAAACAGGGACTGAACCAGCATTTCCTGCATCTCCTGCAGGTTCTTTACTGGTGAGTCATCAGGGAACCCCATGAACTGACTATGCGCAGTGAATAAAGTTTTGGAGTTCTTGTTAAATTAGTGTCATAATTCTAGTTATCTCAAGGGCAAGCGTTAAGCACTATAATTGAATGGTGATTTTTCAAACTCTCAAAATTTTATTTTTATGTTTTCTTTATTTTTTACTACTATACAAAAAGATTGGTGTATAGCATTCACAAATATAATGTATTAGGAGTAGAAAGATAAAAATTTTGTCAAAATGTTTGCATGAAGCACTATTAGTGATACTTTGAATATAATATAATTCTTTGTATAAATATGTTCTAGCTCATAAACTTCTATATCTGAATGCATTTTCGAGATTATTTTCTATTATTCAGTTACATGTGAGGTATGTACACATACAGTTGTCTAGAATAATGAGATACATATTTAAAATAAACTTTCTTCCTCTGTCTACATCTTTCTTACTCTTTCTAATCACTCTGCCTTGATTTTCCCTCATTTCCACTTTCTCTAAAATTTACATATATAATGATCATAATTCAATCCTATTCATCTCAATCACAAAAGACATTTTATATCTATGATTGATGCAAACTAAGATGCATTATTTGATCTTATTATTTCATTTTTTTGTATTGAATATCAATATATAACTTTTTGTGAATAGAATAGAACTAATTGATTTAAGATATATCCATTTCAATGAGTACATCATTTATTCAAATAATTGTATATAAAATGCTATGGCCATGCCTTTGAACATGATAGATTTTCCTCTTTAATCCTGCTCTTTTTTGGAAAATAGCTTTTATAAATTGCTAAATGCTTGGTTTGACAGGAACCCTGTGCTAGCAAAGGATGGAACAGAAAAATGGAAGTTCTTTCACTGGGTTTATCCTACTAGGTTTCTCTGACAGGCCTCAACTTGAGCTCGTCCTCTTTGTGGTCCTTTTGATCTTCTACATCTTCACTTTGCTGGGAAACACAACCATCATTGCATTGTCCTACTTGGACCCATGTCTTCACACCCCAATGTACTTTTTCCTGTCTAACCTGAGCTTTCTGGACATGTGCTACACCACCAGCATCGTTCCCCAGTTCCTGGTTAATCTCAGTGGAGCAGACAAATCCATCTCCTTTGGTGGCTGTGTAGTTCAAATGTATATCTCTCTGGCATTGGGATGTACAGAATGTATTCTCCTAGGAGTTATGGCATTGGACCGCTATGCAGCTGTTTGCAGGCCCCTTCACTACACAGTAATCATGCATCCTCGTCTGTGTGCCCTGATGGCTTCTGCTTCGTGGGTCACTGGTTTTGCCATCTCCTTATTGCAGACAGTGCTCACCTTCCTTTTACCACTTTGTGGGAGAAATAAATTAGACCACTTCCTTTGTGAGATGCCTCCTTTTCTCAAACTTGCCTGTGTTGACACCACCATGAATGTGTATATGACCTTTTTTGCCAGTGTCATCATTCTTCTCACACCTGTTTCATTAATCATGTTCTCCTATGGTCGGATTGTCAGGGCGGTCTTAAGAATAAAGTCCACTGCAGGGCGGAGAAAAGCATTTGGCACGTGTGGATCGCACCTCACGGTGGTCTCCCTGTTCTTTGGCACAGCCTTCTATGTATATTATCAGCCCAGCAGCAAAAACTCCCAGGATCAGGACAAGTTCATGTCTCTCTTCTACACTGTCATTATCCCCATGACCAACCCCCTCATATATACGCTGAGGAACAGGGATGTGAAGGGAGCGATGAAGAAGGTGCTTTGGAAGGCCTCTGACTCCAGATGATGGCTGAGGAGGACAGTTTAATGGAAGGACCTTGAACGCCAGTGCTCTTTAGATGTATCTGTGTGTCCCGCATGAGTCACCTAAAATTCCCTCTGACATTTCTGAAGGGAATTTGTTTCCTTCATTCCCTTTGAAAAGCGAGTGTTTAAATTTTAAGGTCATGTATTCATTTCAACTTCCAGGGATGTTGATTCAGTGTTCTGATAGCATCTGTTTTGAGGTTATTGTTTTTTAAAGCTCCAGGGATTTTTCTTGTTTGCATTTCCTTTTAGGTACATCATACATCATCTATTTGCAAAAAGATATGCGAAATTATTACATGAAAGCATAGCCAAAATAAGAACAGGAAACCACCAAAATGCTGTAAGGAATATTAACATTTTATCATTTCCTAAAAATTGCTACTTCTACAACACATGTATTCTGATGCCAATAGGTAAATTGGCACCTACAATTGACTAGCTTTTTCTATATAACAAATCACTTCAAAAATTAAGTTGCTTAAAACACCAACCATTAATTTATCTCACAATTATGTGCATTAGCAATTTGGGCTAAGCTTAGCTAGACAATTCTTCAGGTCTTGGCTGGACTCACTCAAATGCCAGCAGTTAGCTTCTGGGTTGACTTAGGGCTTCCTGATCCAAGACTGCCACAGTTGGCATGGTTTCCATCTCCCTGATGTGGTGTCTTGTCTTCCAGTAGGATGGCCTGGAATGTTCATATGGGGAAGGCTGATTTCCAAGTTCTTGTGACCCATTACTTGTTGAAATTATGGCTACTCTCCTGCTTGACTGTCCTGTCTCTCTTTGTGCATTCTTTACCTCCATAAATAGTAACTGTTACGTTCTGTTCTTTATTTCACATGGAAGGTTTAGGAGGTCACAGTGTGTTTTCATGGCCTCTTTCCCCAGTTGGCAATAAGTAGGTGCTTCCCTAGTGGTCTAGTGGGAGAATCCTGCTGCCAATGCAGTGAACACAAGTTACATTCCTGGTCCAGGAAGTTCCTACATGATGCAGAGCAACTAAGGCCATGTGCCACAGCTACCCAGCCAGCTCTCTAGATCCCATGAGCCACAACTACTGAAGCCAGCACGCCCTAGAGCCTGTGGTCCCCAGAAAGAGAAGCCACAGCAATGAGAAACCCTTGCACCGCAGCTAGAGAAAGCCTGCATGGAGCAATGAAGAGCCACAACAAAGACCAAGCACAGCAAAAACAAAAGAAAAAATCCAATTGGTGAGAGATCTTTCCTGTTGGCCTGGTGGTTAAGAGTCCTCTCTTTCACCGCAGAGGTCGAGGGTTCCATCCCTGGTCAGGAGACTAGAACCCACATGCCATGCAGCATGGCCCAACATTATAAAACAAAGAGAACAAATCAGTAAGTGGGGACACAAAGGGGTCTGTCACCAGGAAGGGCCCTACATGGGACTGGTCAGATTCAGAGTGAAGATTTGACTAATGGGAAATGGGGGCTGATAAGTAGATTATTTTTCCTTTCTTCTGCTGGGCTAGGGATCTGTTGGATATCTCCTAGGACATGCTATAGGGGGACAAATGTGATTGAGCACCCAGTTACTCCATACTAACGGCAAATTTGATAATGTATCCTTGACAAGTCCTGATGCTGTATCTCATTCTCCATTAAGTGCTTGTTCACAAACCTTTGTTTCAAGTTCCCTTTTCTGGGAGGGCCTAAGCTATGACATAGAGTCTGGGGGTCTATGGAAATCATCTGGATCATAAATACAAACTCTGTCAAAGATATTTGCAACTGTTACCAATGCGTTGAAGTTGGGCCCTAAAAATGGTCCTTCTGCTGGGTGTTGATCTTGCCAATAGAACAAGATGGAGTTCAGATCAGGAGCAAAGGAACTTCCCTGGGGGCCCAATGGCTAAGACTCTGCACTCCCAGTGCAGGGAAGCTGGGTTTGATCCTTGCTTGGGCAACTAGGTCCTGCATGCCTCAACTAACACATGGCACAGCCAAATAAATACATAAAAATAAATAAATATTTTTAAAAAGTAGAAGCAAAGGGAAGTTTTATCCTTTAGTCACAAAATGGAGAAATGGGAGCTCATCGTCTAGAGTATGCGCTCTGCTGGACAGCCCATCCGCAAGTTGCGTGATTGGGGTATCTTATCATTGTGAAGTGGGTGGCCGGGTTCTCCCTGGGCACGCGCACCTGTGCTGCCTATGGCTCCACACCCCAGTGCCAGGTGCAGCATCTCTGCACACGGCCTGCTGCCGCCATCTAGAATTTGTCATTCGCAGCACTTCGGCACACAGTCCAGTGAGCTGAAGTTTGGGGCACAATGTCTCTGTACCAGGTACCCTATGAGAAAGTGAAACAATACTAAGCACCAAGGAAAAGACAAAAAAAAAAGGTTAGAGTTTATTACTCAGATTCTATTTTCATTTTCTGGCAACTGCTAATGGTCATTCCCATTACTCCTGGGAACCAAAAGAATGAAGGACATTACATGAGGAGAGATTTTAGAGAAAGAAGACTGAAGACCAAGGTTTGAGGCACCTCAACATTTAATGATTGGGTAATAGAGAATTTTAAGACTCTTCATGAGATTGGGAGGAAAATCCAGAGATGTGAGAGGAAAACTCTATTAGCTGAATTAAAGGCTAAGCTGCTATAAGAAAAAGACCATGAAAATCCAGTGGCTTAAAGAAGAGTCTTTCTCTGTCTACCGCTGTCTCTGTCCCCTGCTTTCTTTCTCAGGCAGGGGTGTAGTTTGTCAACAATTGTGGAGTATTCCTGCTCCACCTTATTCTAGTGGCTCCCAGCATTTGAAGGTTTGTCAAGACCTCTTAATTTTCTAGAGGGGAGGAACTCAGTCAGCATCTAGATGGAGGCTGATTGGAAGTTGAACCATCAGGGAATAACTTTTCAAATATGTAAGTATACTGCTGATAGCTTATGGTGAATGATGTCAGATTTGTGATCTCTGTAGATTTAACTTTGGGACCAGGGACCGGGCTTGATCACTCAAGAGCTTCTGTATAGCAGAGTTTTATTAAAGTGTAACAAGGGAGAGAGAAAGCTTCTGAGAGAGACATCAAAATGGGGACAGAGAGTGCCCCCCCCCCCCCAGGTAGTCTTTAGCTCTATGTTTTATGTCTGTTAGGAAGCTATTAATAGGATAAGAGAGACACCTGAAGGCTGACGGAGTTTCACCAGGCCCCTCTACCACAATATGCATTTTTGAGATAGGGTGGCAGGAGGTGTGTCATCCCTCAGCCATAAAACAATTGATATGAACGCTGGTTTGTTGAGCAATTATCAGCCAAAAGTTAGTCTTAGGTGGAACAATTTTGAAGAAAGGCAAATTGCAAAGCAAATACATGGTTTCATTAACATAGCTTAAGAAAAACATATCCATAAGAAAAACGCATTGGTTAGCTCAAGGTTTGAGAAAAGTTAAGTTCTGGTGGAAGAGGTGTCATCATGGCAACAGAGAATTTTAAGAGAAAAATGTCTGACAATTGTAGTTTGTTTCCACCTGCCTCTTAAAGTGAAGTTACTCAGTTGTGTCTGATTTTTTGAAATCGCCATGGACTGTAGCCCTACCAGGCTTCTCCTTCCATGGGATTTTCCAGGCAAGAATACTGGAGTGGGTTGCCATTTCCTTCTCCAGGAGATCTTCCTGACCCAGAGATTGAACCCAGGTCTCCTGCATTGTAGGCAGAGGCTTTACAGTCTGAGCCACCAGGGAAGTCCTGCCTCTTAAGGGAGAGAGAAAAAATGTCTGACACTTGTAGCCTATTTCCTCCGTTTGGAGACCCCTGGCCTTCCTGCTTGTTACCTCTCACCTATTTCAGGAGAACAGTGGGAAACGTGAGTTTCTGTCTGTTCCTTCCACATTGAGCCCGAAGTTGGGGGGCACAGGCAGCCAGTTAGGAATCTTTCCTTACTTTGCTACTGTCCTGTTGGACCCAGGAACATAAGCCCTGTAGGGGGCCTGGGCTACACGATAAGAGTGTGTCCTGGGGCAGCAGCCCCAAAACCTGGGCGGCCACATATGTGCACAAGCTCCTTTAGAGACACTGGTGACCTGGGGTGGGACAGAGGGAGAGCATGATGATGGCGCCTGTTGACTTCTCAGGTGTTTGGTGAGGATTGCAGTTGACCCCGAGATATGTGTTAGAAGTCTCAGCTTTTAACATAAGGAAACAGGCTTCTTTCAGGGAGAAGCTGGAGGTTTCAGTCTGTGTCTGTGTGCTGTTCCCTGGAGAGACAGCCACAGTGAGTCTGGGTGAGCCTGTTAAGAACTGTTTCTCAGTTCCTTATAGCCTCATGGATTTCATGGAGACAATCTTCACTGGCTTTCAGAGCTCCATGTTTTGGAGGGTCATGTCTCAGGTGGAAGTCTTCAAAGATAAGGTGCCAGGTGTGGGACACTTTGTTTCCCAGGGAGAAACTGGCAGTGAGGACTTCCCTCCTGATTGTATATTGTGGCTCCAAGGATGGGGTTTATGCAGAGATTTTGTCTCTGCCTTTTCTAATGCTTTATTTATTTTTTTATCTTCTAATGATTTTAGTGTGGGGTTTTTGTTATTCACCTTGTGTATAGGATTCACCCAGCTAGTTTCTGCATTTCTTTTTGAAGGAGTTGTTCTGTGTAAAACTGTAGATTCACTGTGCCCAATGGGAGGAAAGGAGATCTGGAACCAGGATGTCATGAGTGAACAGGAATCTTCTCCCCTTTTGAGCAGTTTCCTCTCTCCTTCTCTCTCTTTGCCATTCTTATTCTTTTGTGTCTGTCTGTCCCTTTTTCTTATTTGCCAGTTCTTGTTCTATCCAAGCCTTTTTTCTTTTTAGACTATTTAGTTTGAAATAATTACAGATTGATGAGAATCCGAAGTTAGTAGAGAGAAGTCTTGAAAATTTGATCTATTTCCTCCCAGTGATTTTATACTATATAACTATGCTGTGCTGTGCTTAGAGGCTCAGTCGTGTCTGACTCTTTGCCACCCCATGGACTGTAGCCTGCCAGGCACCTCTGTCCATGGGGATTCTCCAGGAGTGGTTGCCATGTCCTCTTCCAGGGAATCTCCCAACCCAGTGATCAAACTGAAGTCTCCTGCACTGCAGGCAGATTGTTTACCCTCTGTGCCACCAGGGAAGCCCAAGATTTCTGGAGTGGGTAGCCTGTCCCTTCTCCATGGGATCTTCCCGACTCAGGAATCGATCTGGAGTCTCCTGCTTTGCAGGTGGATTCTTTACCAGCTGAGCTACCAGTGAAGCCCATTATACAGCTATAATACAATTTAAAAACTAGGAAACTGACATATGTACATTGTGTGTGTTTAGGTCTATGTAAATTTTTCCCCGTGTAAATTCCTGTAGCTACCATCACAATCAAGATATAGATTTATCCCATCACCACACACATCTCCCTTGTGATACCCCTTTATAGTCACTTCTAGACCCTCCCTTCCCCTGCAAATTAAAGTTGTTCAGTCACATCCAACTCTTTAGACCCCCTGCTCTATACAGTCCATGCAGTTCTCTAGGGTGGAATACTGGCGTGGGTAGCCTTTCCTTTCTCCAAGGGATTCTTCCCAACCCAGGAATCAAACCAGGGTCCTCTGCATTGCAGGTAGATTCTTTACCAACTGAGCTATCTTGGAAGCACCCCCTCCCCTGAACTCTCTGTAAAACCATCCCTAACTCCTGAGCAGTACTAATTTGGTCTCTGTCTCTTTTGTTTTGTTATTTCATAGGTGTTATATAGATTGGATCATACTTCACCTATTAACATAGACTTATTTTCATTCAACATAATACCCTTGAGATTCATCCAAAATGTTGTGTATATCAACAGTGTATTCTTTTTTATTGCCAAGTAGTATTCCATGATATGGATGTACCAGTATTTGTTGAGAATATTTTAGTTTTCAGCTTTTTGCTGTTGCAGATAAAGCTGCTATGAATAATTGTGCACAGGTTTTTGTGTGGAATAAATTTTTGTTTCTTTGCCATAAATGCCCAAGAGCATGATTACTGGGCTGTATGGCAAGTGCATGTTCAGTTTTGAAAGAAACAGCCAAATCTTTTATCAAGTAACTGCATCATTTTATATTCTCATTAGTGATGTATGAGTGATTCAAGTTTTCCACAATCTCACCAACACTTGGTATTGTTCCTATATTTTTCATTTTTGTTCTAGTAGGTGAGTGGTGAAATGTCTTCATGGTCTTAGTCTGCATTTTGCTGATGATTTCTTTGGAGGGAATGATGCTGAAGCTGAAACTCCAGTACTTTGGCCACCTCATGTGAAGAGTTGACTCATTGGAAAAGACTCTGATGATGGGAGGGATTGGGGGCAGGAGGAGAAAGGAACGACAAAGGATGAGATGGCTGGATGGCATCACTGACTCGATGGACGCGAGTCTGAGTGAACTCCTGGAGTTGGTGATGGACAGGGAGGCCTGGCATGCTGCGATTCATGGGGTCGCAAAGAGTCAGATACGACTGAGCGACTGAACTGACCTGAACTGAACTGAGTGATGCTAAACATGTTTTCATGTTTCATAATGATATCTTTACCATCTGTATATTTACATTGGTGAGTTATCTGCTTGAATGTGTTTTAATTGAGTTATTTTCTTATTGTAGAGTTTTGAGATACTTTGTACATTCTAGATATGACTATTTTCTATGATAAGCAGTTTGAAAATATTTTCTTCCAGTTTGTAGCTTATCTTAACCTCTTAACAGGGTTTTTAATAATGATTTTATTTTGCTGAATCCTCATTTGTAGATTTAAAAAAATAGATCTTGCTTTTGTTGTATTATATTTCAATAAAAGAAGAATTTTGAAAAATAGCATAGGAAAAAAAAGCACGTAATTTCAAGTTAGCATTCCTAGATAATGTCAAATTATTATCCAACATTATTTTGCTAATTAATATTTGCAGCAGCAAGATTGAACCAGGAAGAAGTGTTAATAGCATGTCTATGATTCTCTTCTGGAGAAGGCAATGGCACCCTGCTCTAGTACTCTTGCTTGGAAAATCCCATGGATGGAGGAGCCTCGTAAGCTGCAGTCCATGGGGTTGCAAACAAGCGGACATGGCTAAGCGACTTCACTTTCACTTTTCACTTTCATGCATTGGAGAAGGAAATGGCTTCCCACTCCAGTGTTCTTGCCTGGAGAATCCCAGGGACAGGGGAGCCCGGTGGGCTGCTGTCTATGGGGTTGCATAGAGTTGGAGATGACTGAAGCGACTCAGCAGCAGCAGCAGATTTTCTCCATCTATGGACACCCTATGCCATATTAGTCTTTCTTAAGCCTCCTTATTAATATTATGTTGGGATTTAAATAGTGGCGAGATTACTGAGAAAATTCTAATTAAGACTATTTTAAGGAAGAGATAGTTTCTCTCTATGGGCAGTATGTTATTAAAAAAGTGAATTTATGCTTATATGGGAAATGGCTGGCTATAAAATGTAAGTTAATTATCGAAGTTCTCTGTGCTTTTCTGACTAATAACATATGAAAACCAAGATGCTTCAAACCTAAATAGCTTTCTCTTAGATAGCTTATACTACTAACTAGCAGTGGTCTATTACTCTGAAACAAAATGTGTTCTAGTGGGGAAAAGAGATTTTGTATTTTTGAAGCTGCATTTGATGGTTAGGCCAAAGCCTTCCATAGACAAATGTTAAGTATTCCTGCCTTTTCCTTGTGTAGTCAAGCGTATAAGTTGTTTTGAAATTGATTGCTTTTCAAACTTCAAAACACACAATGCCCTTCAAGTTTCTTTCAATTTACTTTAGCAATTATAGCTATCTTAATTAACTCAATCATGTGCATCATAAATGGAAAGTGAGTTGAACTGTAGAAAACCATGGAAGTTCCATTTAAAAAGCCAATAGTTTTTCTGTTTGTTTAAGTAAATTCTTGCAACTCTCTGATAGCAATTGAACAATGTCATAGAAGACTTGATATTTTTCCTTAGCCACATTAGAAGTTTGGGAGTAAAATGTGGGTGTTGCTATTTAATGTATTACCTTAAAGGTTAGAATCTGCCTAAACTTTAACTCTGTGATCTCTTAGAAGTTGGTTATAATTTGCTGAATGACTCAGGGACTCAAACAGGGGCTCTGTACATCCTAGAGGAGTAGGATGTGGAGGGAAGCACAAGAGGGAAGGGACATAGTTATACCTATGGCTGATTTGTATGATGTTTGGCAGAAGCCAACAAAATACTCTAAAGCAATTCTCCTTCAATTAAAAATAAATAAATTTAAGTATAAAACAAAGAAAAAAAGAATTTTAAAATGAATATTATGTGGATTTTAGGTGAAAATTATGAATATTAGGTTATGGAAATTAGGTGAAAATTAACTTATATTTAAAGTTAAGTAAGTGAACGAGTTCTTATTTATATATGCAGTTTTTTTTTTTTGCAATTGTGTGAAAAAATCTCAAGTGTTTAGTAAAATAACTAAGCCATTAAAAGAAGAGAGCTAAGATAACTGCAAAGTCTAGGGAGTTATCTGACCTCTGTCACTTATGAGAAGTTACAAAAGAGGCAGATTAGGTATTCTCTTGGATTCTCTTTGATATTCATTTTCCCCGAGGATTGTCATCTCTGGGCAGCTAGGTGACATCAGCTAATTAACAGTATAGGACATACATTCCACAGAGACTTCAGCCAGGTAAACAGTTTTCACCAGACCAGTTTTACTGACATTTCATACCAATTTCATGCTTTCATAATGAGCTCTCTGTCATAGAGCCAAGGCATTACATTCAGAAGGAATCCTGAGAGTTTGAAATTGCCTTCCTATGTCATCCTACCAGCTAGGCACAATGCTGATCCTCAGTACACTGTGAAGGTATTTGAAGTTATCAAGAGAAACCATCTTCTTGCTTAAGGAAAACTTAAGGATATTCCAAAGCTGGTAGAGCCAACTTATGTACTCATTGCATGCAACCTGCATCCTTAGTCTACATACCCAGGTTCCTATGCCCAGCGCTGTATTAAAGGCAGGAACTTGGAAATGAGGTAGAGAATGAGCTTAGGACACTCACATGAGGTGAATAACACTGAGAGGACTGGAACTTGATCTCTGTAGCACTTAGGAATTGGTAAGTTAGCTTGTTTTCAGTTGCAGGTGTTCTTTAAAGCTTACATTGAGTAACGTACATGTCAGTTGGCAAAAGAAACAGAAGTTCTTATAAAAATTCACCAACTTTAAGAACTTAACTGTTCCTTATGGAAGCCAACATTTTGTTCCTCGACATTTCATCCTATTGTAGTATATTCATTTTGTCTCAGTATGTATACATGGAAAAATTTAAATGCAAGATTTTTGGCTGCAATAAAACATGTCCTTCAGTAATTGAATAATAGTATATATGTGAATGTGAAAATATTAGACTGTATACTTATTTTTTCCTCAGCTCCTTATTTTCTGTGAAATTACAGAATGTTTCTTAAAGTGTATTGTCAATACCTGTAGTTTTAAAATGTTCATGTTCTGAAAGAAATGAACATGTGTACTTTTCCACATGCTAGTTTTAGTTACAACAATGAATGTCCATTTTGTGGTTATTGTGTCAATGCATTTTTAAATTTATTGTTAATGAAATATGATCATTCTTCAATTGAGGAGAAATACCAATTTGAGAGGAGAAACATGGGTCAGAAAAGGTGATCTGAATGTTTAATTTATCAGTAAATTAGGCAAATGACAAGGTGCTGTGTAATGTACACTGGTGACTGTCCGTCCATCCTTGCACACACTTATGAATGAACTCTACGTTTTGTATGAATGCTTCCGGTGTCAGCTCAGATCTTTTCTACTGGCTGGTGCACCAGTCCACATCATATTTGTCATGAGTGTTGACTGATAGCTTCAGAGCTTTTTCCTTCTTCAGAAATTTGCCATCAGTTGAATCGGAGCCACATTGCCAGGAGGTTTCCTGAATGTGTTTGGGGCAGCTTGCAGTCAATGACAGATTCGTGGGATATATAAAAGGCTGCCTTTTTGTTAAGGTGGGACTGCATCTCCAATGCATGCTCCACAGCTTGTTATCTGCATAGTAGTGACTAGACTCATTTAAATGACTAGGTATTTAAATTTACCTGAGTTAAAGTTAAATTTAAAATTCAGTTCTTTTATTGAAACATGTACAGTATCATATAAGAAACTAATTGCCAGTCCAGGTTCAATGCAGTATACAGGATGCTTGGGGGTGGTGCACTGGGATGACCCAGAGGGGATGGTACGGGGAGGGAGGTGGGAGGGGGGTTCAGAATGGGGAACACGTGTACACCCATGGTGGGTTCATGTTGATGTATGGCAAAACCAATACAGTATTGTAAAGTAATTAGCCTCCAATTAAAGTAAGTAAATTTAAATTAAAAAAAATAAAATTCAGTTCTTTATCTGCCCCACTTGAAATGCTCAGGTAGCATTGATTGTGTAAGTGAAGATAGATATTTTTACCAGCAGATAGTTCTGTTTGGAGAGTCATTTTCCAGCTTTCTATGGGATCAGGTTCATGCTATTCCATTTGAGATCAATCCTTGCTTAGCACATTCATCTGCTCTGTTCTTCTTCGCTGATTCCCTTTGTCTTGAGGACATTCACTCAGTAAACAGCAAAGAAATCCGCATTCAGTCTCTTCTCCCCAACCTGGCCAAACCCTGTCCATACTGATTAGAAGTCTTATTTCTGAGATTGTGATTGATCCATTTCTTCCTCATTTATATGTTCTTCATTGCCATTCAAATGAATTGTTGATAGTGAATAATCCTGTCTCCTATAGGAATTCCAGGCATTTTAGTTGTTGGTAATATATGAAAATGAAATCAACAGAAAGAAAATGTAAGTGCAGGTCACTGGATTTTGAATTTCTACTGTGAACTGACTACTTCTGTTGTTTAGTTGTTAAGTCATGTCCAACTGTTTGTGACCCCATGGACTCTATCCTACTAGGATTTTCTGCACTGAAGTGGATTGCCATTTTCTTCTTCAAGGTATCATCCTGATCCAGGGACTGGATCCATGTTTCCTGTGTCTCTTGCATTGGCAGGTGGTTCTTTACCACTGAGCCAAGAGGAAAGCCCATGAACTGACTATGCACAGTGAATACATTTTTGGAGTTCTTGTTAAATAGGTTTAGTAATTTTAGGTATCTTAAGGGCAAAAGTTAAACAGTATAATTGAAGGTGCTTTTTCAGGCTCTGAGCAATTTACTTTTTAGTACTATACAAAAAGACCAGGATATAGCATTCACTAATATCATGTATTAGGAGTAGAGTAACTATTCTGCCAAAATGTTTACATGAGGCAGTATCATAGTGATACTTTGAATGTAATATAATCCTTTGTACAAGTACATTCTAGCTCATAAATTTCTATATCTGAATGCATTTCAGAGATTATTTTCTATTATTCTATTGCATGTGAAGTGAAAGTCGTTCAGTCCTGTCTGACTCTTTGTGACCCCATAGACTATATATTCCATGGAATTGTCCAGGCCAGAATAGTGGATTGGGTAGCCTTTCCATTCTCCTGGGGATCTGCCTAGGCCAGGGATAGAACCCAGGTCTCCTGCACTGCAGGTGGATTCTTTACCAGCTGAGCCACAAGGGAAGCCCCTATTACATGTGATGTATGTGCATATCCAGTTATATAGAATTATGCAATACATATTTAAAATAAACTTTCTCCCTTTGTTTACATCTTTCTTACTCTTTCTGATCACTCTCCTTTGATTTCCCTCATTCCCACTTTCTCTAAAGTGTACATATATATTGATCATACTATAATCCTATTAAACTCAATCTGAAAAAGGCACTTTATATGTATGATTGATGCAAACCAAGGTCCATTATTTGATTTTATTATTATTATTTATTATTTTCTTATATTAATTATCAATATATAACTCTCTATATAACTTCTTGTGATAGTATAGAGCTCAATTTCAATAGGTACATCATTTATTCAAATAGCTGCATATAAATCATGTGACCATGTCTTTGAACATGACAAATTTTCCTCTTTATCCCTGCACTTTTTTGGAAGATACCTTTAATAAATTGCTAAACGCTTGATTTGACAGGAGCCATGTGCTAGCAAAAGATGGAACAGAAAAATGAAAGTTCTTTCGCTGGATTTATCTTACTAGGTTTCTCTGACAGGCCTCAACTTGAGCTCGTCCTCTTTGTGGTCCTTTTGATCTTCTACATCTTCACTTTGCTGGGAAACACAACCATCATTGCGTTGTCCTACTCGGACCCACGTCTTCACACCCCAATGTACTTTTTCCTCTCTAACTTGAGCTTTCTGGACATGTGCTACACAACTAGCATTGTTCCACAGCTCCTAGTTAATCTCAGCAGAGCAGACAAATCCATCTCCTTTGGTGGCTGTGTAGTTCAAATGTATATCTCTCTGGCATTGGGATGTACAGAATGTATTCTCCTAGGAGTTATGGCATTGGACCGCTATGCAGCTGTTTGCAGGCCCCTTCACTACACAGTAATCATGCATCCTCGTCTGTGTGCCCTGATGGCTTCTGCTTCATGGATGACTGGTTTTGCCAACTCCTTATTGCAGACAGCGCTTGTCTTCCTTTTACCTCGTTGTGGGAGAAATAAATTAGCCCACTTCTTTTGTGAGATCCCTCCATTTCTCAAACTTGCTTGTGTGGACACCACTATGAATGTGTATGCAATCTTCTTTGCCAGTGTTATCATTCTTCTCACACCTGTTGCGTTGATTGTGTTCTCCTATGGTCAGATTGTCAGGGCAGTTTTAAGAATAAAGTCCACTGCAGGGCAGAGAAAAGCATTTGGCACGTGTGGATCGCACCTCACGGTGGTCTCCCTGTTCTTTGGCACAGCCTTCTACGTATATTATCAGCCCAGCAGCAACAACTCCCAGGATCAGGACAAGTTCATGTCTCTCTTCTACACTGTCATTATCCCCATGACCAACCCCCTCATATATACGCTGAGGAACAGGGATGTGAAGGGAGCGATGAAGAAGGTGCTTTGGAAGGCCTCTGACTCCAGATGATGGCTGAGGAGGACAGTTTAATGGAAGGACCTTGAACGCCAGTGCTCTTTAGATGTATCTGTGTGCCCTGCACAAGTCATCTAAAATTCCCTCTGACATTTCTGAAGGGAATTTGTTTACTTCATTCCCTTTGAAAAGTGAGTGTTCAGATTCTAAGTTCATGTATTCATTTCAACTTCCAGAGATGCTGATTCAGTGTTCTGACAGCATCTGTTTTGTAGTTACTGTTTTAACAGCTCCAAGGATTTTTATTTGCATTCTCTTTTGGGTACATTGTTCACATCTATTTGCAAAAAACCATGTGTCTATATTACATGAAGCCCAAATAAGAACATAAAACCACTGAAACACTTTAAGGAATATTATTAATAATATTTTCTAGGAGTTACTAGAAGATACCATTCATTCTCTTATTTTGATCATGTCTCTACTAATATTTCATAGTCTGATGGTTTGATCAGATGTTTTTCACTGATGTACGTGGAGCACTTGTGGGGAAAATAAAGTTGGATCTCAAAGAAAATCTTACTGCATTAATCCCGGTAAAGCCATTCAGACATGAGGTGCAACTGTAACCTCAGCAGTGCAGCAGCCATGTTGTGTAGGATCATTTCAGAGAAGGCCGCCCTAGGACTCACTGAGCGAAGGGTATGGTGCACTGCTGGCAGTGACACTGGTAGCCCTTCGTTGGTAAGAACACCAGGTAGTTCCTACATGCATTTTTGTTCACAGCAGGAGAAAAACACCGATGTGAAGTATAAAGTTGGTTATTTTAATTTTGTGAACCACTTAGTTCCTCTCCGAAATGAGATTTTTAAATGAGGAATTTTCAAGGGCATTATATCTGAGCAGCATATGACCCAGGTTCTACTGTGTATCCTACATGTTTTACCTCCTGTGACACAGCATAAGTTTCAAAGGGTAAAATATGTTTAGATTATTCTTGTCGTGCCATTTTATAAACTCTTTGATTTAGGCATCAATTGGTTTAGACCTTAGAATCTCTCCTCTACCAAGCTTCCTGTGAAATTTGGATTTAGTGAAGTATAAAAATATTGGAAATGGCCCCTGATTCCCAGGAAATCCCATGTTTTGTGGAGCTGTCCTCAGACTCATCAGAAGGAAAATGAAAAAATAAATATTGTGTCTATTAATTTAAAAATACATGCCTAAGCTTTAGTAATAGCTGTGTAATTATGAAATAACTGTCACAGAGTTCTGAATTTTGAGTAACAAAATAAGCATTGCAGAAAAAATTAATCTGCCATTCTAGGTCTTAGATCCCCACTCAAGATCAGTTTACAGCATAAATTTATTTTCAGGTATAGATTCTGGTTTTTTTTTCTGTGTTGTAAGTTAAGCGTCATAAACAGTGTATTTTCTCTCTGGAGGCTATAGCTTTGACTGTGCCATCATCACAGAAATATTTATGATTTTTGGTAGA
Source organism: Capricornis sumatraensis (assembly GCF_032405125.1). Lineage (NCBI taxonomy): Eukaryota > Metazoa > Chordata > Mammalia > Artiodactyla > Bovidae > Capricornis > Capricornis sumatraensis. The sequence goes on from NC_091090.1 coordinate 34,129,210, forward strand.
TTTCCCCAGCATGCACCACAGGGCAAGTAAGTGCATTTGTGTCTCTTAGTGGAGACAAAAGCATGTGACACTATCACACAGTTCCCTATCCTAGCAACTAATCATCTTCCTGGGTCTTGAACCCTCTCGGCCAATTTGCCTGACAAGTGGTCTTGCAAGCTGGACATGGCAGTGTGGGTAAATTATATACAGGGTCAACATTTTATCTATATTCCTAACAGCACTACACTCTTCACCCTTGAGTTAAATACTTGTGAAACCAAGTATTTTGACCCCACAGTAATGCTGAACATATACCTGATTAAAAGCAGTTTGGAGTGTTCTCTACTCTGAATGGTGAGAAATTTCTCCCTCTCCTTATTACTGAATCAGGTCTTGATAGTTATGCCCAAAGAGTCACTTACAAATCCCTCAATGATACTTTCTTTGGTGCAGAAACCCTCAGGGTCACATGACGTCACAAAGTTCATTTTCCTGAGTGAGCAGCTACTTGTCTGGTCCTAAGGACTGCCACAAAACAGATTTATTTGTTTTAAGCAAATGCCTGAGTGTCATTTGGATGTGTATATTACTTCAGAATAAATTACAGATAATAGGGGTATCCCAGGCTACACTAATAAAAAAAAAAAAAGATCACTTAAAATATACCATGTACCCAAAGTTCAGTTCTGTTTTGTAATTTTTTCAAATGATATCTGCCTTTTCAAGCTGTCCCTCTTTAGTTCCCAGAACAGGGATTGAACCCATGGCCCCTGCAGTAGAGGCATGGAGCCTATACCCTGGAACGCTAGGGAATTCCCTCCTTTTGAATTCTTAATATCTGTGAAATGGCTGCAGTGGGTGTATCCAGGCCTTGGCTAAATTATTTGATGCCATCTGGAGTTCAGAACTGTCAATACACCCAAGAGCAAGTCATAATCTTTCATCATTTTTGCCTTCTGAGGATCACAAGGTGAACACAGTGTGCTCAGGCAATGTGTCACCTTGGAAGCCTGAAGTGTCAGTCAGACTCCTCTGAAACACAGTTCTTAACCAGCACCAGACTGACAATTAGAAAATAATACAAAACAAGAGCAACAACATGTGCAATGTCTGCGAGGCCCCAAACCAGCCAGACACTGCTTCCTGAACTTAGGGTTTTAACATGGAATATATAAGATAAGTGAGGGACTCTCACTTGTTTAACTTGTATCGTACAAGTCAGCAAGGAAGGCTTGAGAGTTTCTCACTTGACATGTGTCCTCATCAGAACCAGTCATGTTCTGGCTTTAAGACTTTTACTCATTAGAACAACCGTAGTCTGTATACTGTAGGTTTATAGCACTCTAAACAGACCCTATCCACCCTACTAAAAACATTAGTAGGATGGTAATCTGCAGAGCACATCATGAGAAATGCTGGGCTGGAAGAAGCACAAGCTGTAATCAAGATTGCCAGGAGAAATATCAATAACCTCAGATATGCAGATGACACCACCTTTATGACACAAAGTGAAGAGGAACTAAAAAGCCTCTTGATGAAAGTGAAAGAGGAGAGTGAAAAAGTTGGCTTAAAACTCAACATTCAGAAAATGAAGATCATGGCATCTGGTCCCATCACTTCATGGCAAATAGATGGGGAAACAGTGGAAACAGTGTCAGACTTTATTTTTTTGGGCTCCAAAATCACGGCAGATGGTGACTGCAGCCATGAAATTAAAAGATGCTTACTCCTTGGAAGAAAAGTTATGACCAACCTAGAAAGCATATTCAAAAGCAGAGACATTACTTTGCCAACAAAAGTCCGTCTAGTCAAGGCTATGGTTTTTCCAGTAGTCATGTATGAATGTGAGAGTTGGACTGTGAAGAAAGCTGAGAACTGAAGATTTGATGCTTTTGAACTGTAGTGTTGGAGAAGACTGTTGAGAGTCCCTTGGACTGCAAGGAGATCCAACCAGTCCATTCTGAAGGAGATCAGCCCTGGGATTTCTTTGGAGGGAATGATGCTGAAGCTGAAACTCCAGTACTTTGGCCACATCATGCGAAGAGTTGACTCATTGGAAAAGACTCTGCTGCTGGGAGGGATTGAGGGCAGGAGGAGAAGGGGACGACAGAGGATGAGATGGTTGGATGGCATCACTCACTCGATGGACGTGAGTCTGAGTGAACTTCAGGTGTTGGTGATGGACAGGGAGGCCTGGCATGCTGCGATTGATGGGGTTGCAAAGAGTCGGACACGACTGAGCGACTGAACTGAACTGAACTGAACTGAACTGAATCAGCATATAGTGACCCCTGTAATATCCTCTTTTATCTTCTAGTCAGTAGACTTTAGTGTTAACTCTTTGCCCAGGGATCTGCTCTAACCAGGGTCACTGAGGACGGAAGAACAGATTATAGTTCTCTGTCACCTCTTTCCTCTGTAGGTGTGGTCTTTTCTGATGCCTGATTATATTATGATTGAGAGCTTCTTTCATCTTTCAGTACTGTAGCCTAATTCAACTTGATATGGCAGACTCAGAACCACAGTGCGTGGAAATGTCTTGTGGACGTGGTTTCCTGCGAAGGGGTGCTCTGTGTAAATGCAGAAATGAGAAGTTGGGTGCCTCCTGAATCAGAGGGTTCAGGGAAAGGTGTCCTTGAGGAGGCTGTAGGGATTGGGTATTCATGCTCCTTTTAAACAATCTATTCTTCTGATTTATATTGTTTGGTGGATTCTTTTAACCATTTTGTAGTGAATTAAATCCACAATGTCTTTAGAAGCTGCAAGTTCTTCTAATTAGGTGACCATTTCTGAGGATAATTTTAACCTCTTTTGAGAGCAAAACTCTTCAGTTGTGAAAAGTGAAAGTTGCTCCACCGTGTCCAACTCTTTTGACCTGATGGACTCCCATGAGGCTCCTCTGTCCATGGCATTCCTCAGGCAAGAATACTGGAGTGGGTTGCCATTTCTCCAGGGGATCTTTCTGACCCAGGGATCTTCCTTGGGGGTTGAACCTGGGTATCTTGCATTGCAAGCAGATATTTTACCCTCTGAGCCACCAGGGAAGCTGTTGCTGTACCTGTAGCTTTAGTCTCATTGAAGCAAACTAGGCATTTCCAGTGATTAGGTTATTGGGGATATTCAGGATCAATGGAATGTCACTGTTAGTTGTCAAAATCTTTCTCAGGAGCCCAGTCCTGATTTTGTATTAGCTGGTCACAAGTAGTGCTTACTAAATATTTTAAAGTCCTTATTTCATGCATTTGAGAATTGTTAAATAGTCTCCAAGATTCTCTTTGGAAAGTTTCTTAATGATGCATCCACTCAATGAAAATTCTGTTTGGTTTAATATAAATAAAGTGAGCACCATAGCCATCAATGTGTCATTTTTATTCTGAGATCAACCTCTCTCTGAGTTTACTCCCCATCTTGGAAAAAGCCTCCAGTACTTCCCAAAGAATATTTCTCCTCATATTCCTCCCCAGCATGTTCTGTTTTGGTTTCTATTTGGCTTTAATAACACATGTTACTATGTTATTACACACAGCCGGATGTACATATCCACTAACACACACTTTGTATGCAACCACTTTTAGATAGATCTCTTAATTCTTACCTGAGGATGAACAGTAGAAGGAAATGTTTTCTTTAGCTTATATCACTTAGAAGATACAGGTTTATATATGGTGTAATTTCAATGTTTTCTGAAATAAGGACAAATACACACAAGTCAATGTGGTAATTTTTTATTCCTGCAAGTCATATTAAAAAGAAAACTGATAGAATTTGCTGCACTAAGGAGCTTCATGGAAGAGAGCATGCTCCTTTTGCTGTTATGCTGGATACACAAAATGTTAAACTTTTAGAAGTGCCATTCTTTCAGGCTCTGGATTGAAATTGGGATCACAAAGAGAATGCAGTCTTTGTACATAGGCTAGAGTATTTTCCTTTATTAACTATGTAGAAATTTTTGTCTTAAACAATAGTGAACATCTGACCTAGGAGAGAAAAAATAAGTAGGATGAAAGAAATGAATAATAACTCTTATTTTCATTTATTTTCCTCTATATCTAATGAGATATAAATTGAGCTAGTGTAAAGAATACAAAGTATGATTTGATAAACCTGTATATGGTAAAGTGATATCTATGTAGTGTTAGCTAAGATCTTTATCTTGTCAATATTTATTCCCCTTAAAAAATTTTAAAAAGTTCATTTTTTTGACTCCTCAGAAATTATTAATTTTTAGCTGGAAGTTTGTACCTTTTTGCCAATATCTCCCCATTCTTCTACCTCTCTAGCCCTGGTAACCACCATTCTTCCCTCTGTTTGTAACAAGTTCAGTTTTTCTGATGCCACATGTATGTGAGGTCATAAAGCATTTGTCTTTCTCTTCTGACTTATTTCACTGAGCATAATGCTGTCAAGGTCCATCCATGTTATTGCAAAGGGCAGTATTTCATTCTTTCTCATTAATGATAATATTCCTTTGGATATGCATAGAACTTTTTCTTTAGCCATTCACCTCTTTGGTCACATATGTTTTTTCTGTATCTTGTCTATTGTGAAAAACGGGAGTGCAGATAGTGATTTCATTTTATTTGGTGTTCCTAGAATTTGGATTGCTGGATAATATGGAAGTTCCATCTTTAGTTTTTTTCTTATATCTTCATATTATTTTTCATAGTGGCTTACCAACTTACTTCCCTATCAACAGTACATAAGTGTTCCTTTTCCAACTTCACCAACTATTGTTATCCTTTATGTTTTTAATAATAGCTATTCTTTTATTTTCTTCCAGCTTCGTTGAGGAATAATATTTTCTTCTAAAAGTTTTATTACTTCATATCTTATATACAGTATTGCATAAGTTTGTTTTGCCATCAAACCATCTCATCCTTTGTTGTCCCCTTCTCCTCCTGCCCTCAGTCTTTCCCAGCATCAGGGTCTTTTCAAATGAGTCAGCTCTGCGCATCAGGTGGCCAAAGTATTGGAGCTTCAGCTTCAACATCAGTCCTTCCAATGAACACCCAGGACTGATCTCCTTTAGGATGGACTGGTTGGATCCTCCTGCAGTCCAAGGGACTCTCAAGAATCTTCTCCAACACCACAGTTCAAAAGCATCAATTCTCTGCTCAGCTGTCTTTATAGTCCAACTCTCACATCCATACCTGACTACTGGAAAAAAGATAGCTTTGAATAGATGGACCTTTGTTGACAAAGTAATGTCTCTGCTTTTTAATATGCTTTCCAGGTTGGTCATAACTTCCCTTCCAAAGATTGAGGGCAAGAGGAGGCTTGGACGACAGAGGATGAGATGGTTGGATGGCATCACAGACTAAATGGACATGGGTTTGAGTGGACTCCGGGAGTTGGTGATGGACAGGGAGACCTTGTGTGCTGCAGTTCATGGGGTGTCAAAGAGTCAGACACGACTTAGCGACTTAACTGAACTGAATTGAACTGAAGATGTATAGAATAGTGATTTGAGTTACATACATCATGAAATGATGATCACAATATGTGTGTGTGTATATATCTTTTTTCAGATTCTTAACCTTTATTGGGTACAAAAATAGTTACAAAATATTGACTATAGTTTCCTCTGCTGTACACTTGGTCCTTGTTCTATTCAGCTTCTATCTTGTTGTCTTCTAGAGATACAAGAGATACAATCTTCTCCTGGATTTTGACAGAAAGTCTCAGAAGTTGTTTGTTTTCAGCCCTGAAAGACTCGTGGAGCTTAAGTTCTGCCCCTCAAAGACATCTAGCTTAGCTATTTAGCCAAAGAGCAACCCACTCTAGTATTCTGGTCTGGAAAATCCCATGCATGTAGGAGCCTGGTAGGCTATAGTCCATGGGATCGCAAAGAGTGGACACGACTGAGCACCTTCACAGTCATGAAGCTTCAAAATTTGGCAACTGCCTTACCGAAGAGAATTATGTGTTAGAGAAAGGACCCCTTACCCTAGTGAGTTTTTGTTTCCTAAGCACAATGGAGTAGCAGGATAGATTATTCCATATTTTTGAAACTTTTGTCTGCCTTTCTGGCTTCCTGGGGAATCCACTGGAAATAGAAATGTCTGCTAGAAACATCTGGCCACATAGTTAAGTCTCTTTAAGTTTTCAGCTTGTCATGCTAGCCTTATATGATTGTTTGGCTTTTCATGTTTTCGTGCCAAAGTCCCTCCCTATGGGCCATGCTCAATCCTCATCTCACACTCACACTCTTCAAATGTTCTATGAGAAAAAAAAAGGCATTTGCCCTTCAGCTCACCTCAGAAGTGTTCAGTGCTTTCTGCTACTCATGTCCATATCACCCTCATCACTTTCACAGCTTTCTAAAGGCTTCAAAAATATGGTTGCTAAAGTTAATTTGACCATTCCAAGTACAATTGTTTCTCAGTATTGGCCAGGGGTTGTTTCAGGCACTTCCTCCCACTCACTCCTATACCAGAAAAGTTGGATGCTCAAATACTTTATGGAGAATGACAGATCATATGGATCCATGTTTGGTTGAGTCTGTGGCTAAGGAGGAGTGACTGTACTTGCAGTAGGAACTGTGTTCAGCTGTATCCTAATGCATCTTATTGGGAAATGCAGTTCACAAAAGGTTACCTTGAATGAAATCATAAATTTTCAGCATTTGTTTGCTGAAAAGGAAAAATGTAAGCATCTAGATGACTATAGAGTATGGAACTTTTGTGCCAAAAGATGATATGGTTATCAGTGAAGCTAGCTGTCATGGTTTAAAAGAGAACCCCAAGGGGTTGATACAAAAAAATTATACCTTCTCTATTACAAAAATTATAATCAGAAAACATGCATATTCAGTACAAGCAGAGGTAAGAATAGTACAGAACTCAACAATTCAGTGATCTATTTTCACTTAAATAAAGAAAAATCTTTGTTGTATTATTTCATAGCAGAATAATGCATGAAAAACCATCCAACTTACAATTATTAAATAAGAAATATTTAAAAAGAAAATATTTGCACAAAGGCACATTAAGCTTACCAGACAATTATTTCTGTTTTTGCATTGTTTTATAGATTCCCTTTAGTATCTGCCCTTTTATCATATGCTATTAAATGCTGAAAAATATTAAAATCTCTAGTAAGTGAAAATATCTTTGGCTACTAGTAAATTATGCATTTTTGTATGCTACATTATAAAAATAGAGACATACAAACAAATATTCACAATAAATGTCTTTAAAGTCTAGATTAACTTAATTCAAAGCAATATAATACCCAGTAGCAGAATTTTCATCTGAAAATTATCACTATGATTTTTGTCTCAAGACCTGGTCACTAAGTATCTACATGGAATGAAGAGACCAGAGAGACTCACAGGACACATGATCTTGAATTGAGATCTTCATTAAATTGAGATCTTCAAGACAAGGTTCATCTGAATTGGCCCCCAATCGCTAATATCTAAAGTCTTTAAACCTATTAAAGATGGTCAATGGATAGAAGAAACTTAGATCACTTAGAAGATAAGCCCAAATTTTATGTGAAAGTAACAAAAATACTTAGTGTGATCATTTAGAATCAAAGTATTCTGCTAATATCTGGTTTATTTAATACTTTTAATAAGTAAATGATTTGAAGTCCAGCATCTGTACAGAAAGTGCAAGTATTTGAAGTTTCAGGTTTGATGAATTTTCAGATTGAATACTTTATATCACCAACATCCAGATGAAGAATCACAACCTGACCAGAACTCCAGAATGCCCCTCCCTCACATATCTTCCAAGAGAGAACTCGCAGTCCCCAGCGGAACCACTGTTCTGACTTTCAATACCAGAGATTTGTTGTGCCTGGGATGAATTTTATGTAAATGGCATTATACAATAGGAATTATTTTGTATCTAGTTTGCTCACTGTAAGTCATGTTTGTAAGAATCATTCATGTTTTTGTATGTGTAATTATTGTTCATTCCATTAATGTGTAGTATATGATATACCATAGTTTATTTTTAGAATATCTTATTTAACATATATTCTCCCTAGCAAAAGGTTTAGCTCAATGGCTTAGCCTCTGTCTCACTGATATGTCTCAATTATGTAAAACACTGTCTCGCACAGGGTTGGTGCTTTATAAGGATGTGTTGGTTTACATTAACTAGTGTTTAGTCACTCAGAAGTGTTCCTATGCAGAACTTCCTGGGCCTGCAAGTGCTGCGTTAACTCTGTCTCAAGTCTAGGATTCTCCTCATTTGTCTCCTTAGTGCCCCTTTGACTTCCTTGTTTCTCAAAGTGTAAATCAGGGGATTAAGCAGGGGAGTCACCAGAGTATAGAAGAGTGCAATGCTTTTGTTCACATCCTGTGAATAGCTGGAAGGAGGCTGAAGGTACATGGAGATGAGCGTCCCAAAGAAAATAATCACTACCATTAGGTGAGAACCACAGGTTCCAAAAGCCTTCTGTCTCCCTTGGGCCGACTTTATCTTCAGGACTGCATGGGTAATGTGACCGTAGGATACTAAGATGAGTGACAGGGGCACCACCAAGAAGAAGGTACTGACAGTGAAGACTTCAGTCTCATTGACAGAGGTGTTGGTGCAGGCCAGTTTCAGCATCACTGGAACTTCACAGAAGAAATGGTCCACTTGGTTTTTACCACAGAGGGGAAGAGTCATGGTCAGTGCTGTCTGGACTACAGAATTGCCAAAGCCTGTAAGCCAAGCAGTTACAACCAGCTGCAAGCAAAGCTGGGGATGCACGATCACCATGTAGTGGAGGGGACGGCACACAGCTACATACCGGTCATAGGCCATGACAGACAGGAGGACACACTCTACTCCCCCAAGTCCCAAGGCAATGAAGAGCTGGGTCACACAGCCGCCATAGGTGATGGTCTTGTCCTTCCCCTTAAAGTTGGCCAGGGTCTGAGGGACAGTGCAAGTAGTCAAACAAAGGTCCATAAAAGAGAGGTTGGAGAGGAAGAAGTACATAGGGGTGTGGAGGTGAGGATCCATCGTTGACAAAAGTATAATGGCGCCATTGCCTAAGCAGCTCAAGAAGTAGATGATCAGGATGACCACAAAGAGAGCCGTTTCCAGCTGGGGCTGGTTGGAGAAGCCCAGGAGAATGAACCCATGGAAGGCGCTGTCATTAGCTCTTTCCATTGTACTCTGCTTGTTGGAGTTAAGAGAACTCCATACTGTTAAGCTGTTTGTTTAATCCAAGTCTTTCCCCCTGAGGAAGTAGAATTTGTGAGGAAGCTTGAGGCATTTTCACAGTTACTCTTTTGTTGACAAACAAGGGGGTGCTAGAGAGTTACTAGGTAAGAGTATCTTCCGTGTTTCAGGCACTGAACGAAGCACTTTCTTTCTTTTTTTTTTTTTTAATTTTTTATTTTTACTTTATTTTACTTTACAATACTGTATTGGTTTTGCCATACATTGACATGAATCCACCACGGGTGTACATGCGATCCCAAACATGAACCCCCCTCCCACCTCCCTCCCCACAACATCCCTCTGGGTCATCCCCGTGCACCAGCCCCAAGCATGCTGTATCCTGCATTGGACATAGACTGGTGATTCGATTCTTACATGATAATATACATGTTTCAATGCCATTCTCCCAAATCATCCCACCCTCTCCCTCTCCCTCTGAGTCCAAAAGTCCACTATACACATCTGTGTCTTTTTTGCTGTCTTGCATACAGGGTCAAAATTGCCATCTTTCTAAATTCCATATATATGTGTTAGTATACTGTATTGGTGTTTTTCTTTCTGGCTTACTTCACTCTGTATAATCAGCTCCAGTTTCATCCATCTCATCAGAACTGATTCAAATGTATTCTTTTTAACAGCTGAGTAATACTCCATTGTGTATATGTACCACAGCTTTCTTATCCATTCATCTGCTGATGGACATCTAGGTTGTTTCCATGTCCTGGCTATTATAAACAGTGCTGCGATGAACATTGGGGTACATGTGTCTCTTTCAATTCTGGTTTCCTTGGTGTGTATGCCCAGCCGTGGGATTTCTGGGTCATATGGCAGTTCTATTTGCAATTTTTTAAGGAATCTCCACACTGTTTTCCATAGTGGTTGTACTAGTTTGCATTCCCACCAACAGTGTAGGAGGGTTCCCTTTTCTCCACACCCTCTCCAGCATTTATTGCTTGCAGATTTTTGGATCGCAGACATTCTGACTGGTGTGAAGTGGTACCTCATTGTGGTTTTGATTTGCATTTCTCTAATAATGAGTGATGTTGAGCATCTTTTCATGTGTTTTGAACAAAGCACTTTCTATGTAATTTGTCACAACAACTCTGTGAGCTTGGCATTATCATGTTTTCTGCTAAATATATGAAGGAACTGAGGGTTAAAGAGGTGATTTTATCAGAGTGAGGTACTTAGTAAATCACAGAGGCAGGATTCCAACAGACTCTAAAATATGAGTTCTTAACTGCTGGGGATAGGGTCATTTTGATGTATGAGCTACAAAGATAACTCAAAAATTAAATGTAGATGTTCAAAATAAGTTACAAATATGTATTGCCTTAGTCCTTCCCTGGACGATTGAAATATTTAGACTAGCTTTCTTGCTTCTGCTTTGTGTAGAGAAAAATATTTCTTTCTGAAAATGCACAGATAATAAAATTCATTATGAACAATTTTATTCAAATAGGAATACTATATTTTAATAAGTAAAGTCATGGAACCTTTGATATGGTGTCTGTAATCATGTCTATTGATTGGAAAACTTTTATTGGAAGTGATTTAGAATTCACTGTCCATACTGTATGTTCCAGAGGGACTAAGCCTCAGAAACTCTCATTGTTACCACTTTCAGTGAAAATGCAGGAAAGCATCAATGAGTTTTTGTTTTCTTTTTTTATGTCTTTTAAAATTGCTTAATATGAAAAAGCAAATATTCTTTTTCAACCTTTTGTGTGCATTTCTATAAATTCAGACCTCACATTAATCATTCTCTTTTTCATAAAATCATCTGGCCTCATTTTAGAAATCAATCTTGTCTGTCTGTATGTCTCTCTCTTTCATAGACACACACACCGCACACAAACCGTGAGGCAATATTAATAGTAAATAATACGTATGAGGAGAAATATCTCATAATAGTACCATAGCCTGGAAAAGAGTTTAGCATGTATAGTGGGTTCACAAAATAATTTTGTCAAAGAAGTTATAATATGGAAGAAGTTTCAAAACTATAAGGGTTTTAGAAAGTGAATTTAGGAGTTATAGCCTTCTTGCCTATTGCCAAAAGAATTATCCTTCCTAAAAGAGATGCCTCACGTCCCTTCTCGAAAACTTCCAGTGGTTTTCAATTGCCTTCAACTCAAATTCCAAATTCCTCACTGTGGCATACAAGAGCCTTCATAATCCTTTTCTTACTTCTCAAGTATTTTCTCTTTCTATCCTCATTTCCCATCTTTAGAATTTTTATTTTTAATTTATTCATTATTTATTTTTGGCTTCATTGATGTGTTGGGGCTTTCTCCATTTGCGGAGCACAGGTTTCTCTTTTTGTGGAGCATGGTGTCTGGGGCATGCAGTTTTCATTAGTTGGCAGTGCATGGCCTCAATAGTTGTGGCTCCTGGGCTTAGAGTACAGGCTCCGTAGTTATGGTGCACGAGCTTCGTTGCTCTGAGGCATGTGGGAACTTCCTGGTTCACAATTGAACCCATGTCCTCTTCACTGGCAGGCAGATTCTTATTCACTGAGCCACCAGCAAAACCCTCTCATCTTTACAATTTCCCAACATTAATACCCAATGTTCCTGTCTGTCTGGTTTTTCTCATTTTCAACTTCTCTCACCACCCCAACTAAAACTCCACTCAAGATATTGTCTATTGCATTGCCCTGCTTTTCGTCTTCAGATCACTGATTATGATCCAGAATTTTCTTGTTTCTTAAAAAAAATTTCTTATTTATTTTCTAATCTGCATCAGTAAAATGACAGGTGTATAAGATCAGGAAATTTGTCTTTTTACAACAAAATCATTATATGTGCAGAATTGTGCCTGACATACAGCAAACAATCGACATGTATTGTAATGCGTGCAGTTGAATGCAGTTGAATTAACATGTAATGAATGAATACGTTAATATACTTAAAGACTTAGAAAGTGTTTTCTTATATCAGGTAGAAATAAGTCTCCTCAGTGTTTATTTCATAGTGGTATTTATCCCAGGCTATCTGGCAGTTGAGATTATGTATAAAATGTATAATAAATATATAAAATATATGCTATGTAAATATAGTATATATAAATATTTCTGAATATAAACATTTATGTATTTATTGTTTTGGTTTCAAGACCCTTTTGTGGTTGTAAGATACTTTGGCGATCCCACAGAGTGAATCTTTTTTGCCTTTGTGTATGGAAATCCAGTTTTATAAACGTAGACTTCTATTTGCCTCTGAAGAGAGACTGATTTTGGGGTAGAATGAGATGCATGCCAGAGGATGCCAGACAACACCATCTCTGATTCTATTGCTGATTCTTCACCCAGCCCCACTGTCTTGTGTCTTAGCCAAAGGGATAGAGAGTCTGGTGGCAGAAGCTAAAGATACTGGAGGGCCTCTCTTGGGCTATTTTTTCAGTGATTGAGTAATGAAACTCAAGGGAAGAGAGAGATATTCTACACTGAGATAGGCAAGTGGAGAGAGGCACAGGTGCTTTAAACTCCAGAGAACACAGAGCTCATGCAAGAACTTCCTGGGAACTGCCAGAAAGAGTTCATTTTGGCCAGACTACAAGGATTGTTGTTGTTTAGTCATTAAGTCATGTCTGACTCTTTTGTGACCTTGTGGACTGTGCCCTCCAGGCTCCTCTGTCCATGGGATTTCCCAGGCAAGAATACTGGAGTGGGTTCACCATTTCCTTCTCCAGACGATCTTCTGACCCAGGAACTGAACCCGTGTCTCCTGCATTGGCAGGTGGATTCTTTAACATTGAGCTACCTGGGAAGTCCTAGGTGGGGTTGAAATAGTAAATAAAAAAGTAGATAAAACAACAGCCTGTTGTTTATTATCACTCTTGGGCCTATGGGCTGATACAGTTTCAGGAAACACAGGCTGGAGTTGTATCATATCACTTGGCATTGCTCTTGCCACATAGGCGGACATTCAGAAATGTTTGCTGAAAAAGTGTTCTCTGACACCTGTGGAGACTTTAGCATTTCACCATGGGATATCAAGTGGGCAAAGATGGAGGGGAGACAGGCTCTGAGCTTTGCAAGAAAATTATGAAAAGTCCTTCTTGGGAGGTTTCTTCTCTCTGGACTTTCCCTCAGCTCTACATCTGGCTGGCAAAACAGAAATCTCTGCTTTTATTATTTGCCACCGTTTCTATCTAGAGTTCCCAGAAAGTTCTCACATGAACTCTGTTCCTGGTGAGCAGAACCCTCTATTTTCTTCCCCTTCTCATCTAAGTTGCTCATCACTACTGATCTGCCAGTGCCTGCTTTGACAAAGTGATGCTATGTCAGGCACCAGTGGTCTCTGAGCTGCTAATGTGACTAATGTTGATGCAGCCCTGACAATTCTGGGTCCCAAAATGCCAACGACTTTCACCACTTTGCACTTAAAGTGTAGAAGGGCGCTCTACCTTAAAGTATCAACTTCTACTGCGTAGATCTTTCTCTTCTACTTAAAGAGAAATGTGCAAGAGAAAGTGGCCCCTGTGATTATCTCCATCCTTTCATCAATGACTCTGCCCTTTCACTCAGGGGTCTTTGAAGGGTGGTGGGGGATGGCCAGGTGAAGTATGGTTAGCTCTTTGGTAGAGGACATATGAAACTTTAGAATTTAAGCTACTGCCACTTCATGCTGTGTGGACTGAAAAACAAAGGACACCTGCCTACAGAGAGAGAAGGAAAAAGTAGATTTGAGAAAAAGGAAGAGAGTCACACAGTGCTCATCTTCAAGGCTGACTCATTTCTTAACAGCCTTGACCAGGTAAAGGTCATTGTACTTACCAGATGCTCATATCAGGATGCAAGGTTCTTCTGGGAAGAGCCTTTGGCTTCCAAGTCAGCCTCCAGCATAATGGGAAAAATAAAAGAGAGAGAATGTTTCCTTTACCTCCAAATGTAGAAGGATGAGAGATGGAATGATTCTTGAGGAGTGTATGTTCGGCTTAGTGAGAACTGGAGTGACTGCAGGACTTCCTTACATTGAAATTTACAGTTTCTTTGTAGCCTCTGGGAACCCAGTCTCCCTCAACATCTGTAATAGTTACTTATCCCCATGTGGGTTTCCCAGTGGCAACCCTGGGGATAATGTACCTGACAGACAATTCTCCAGGAGATTCAAAGAACTATAAGATGTGGAAGTTGTTAATAGGCTTTCCGGAAGGGTATTGGCACATCCTTCTCCCAACAGGCCCTGAGACAACAAATAAAATACATTACATTAATAGCAAATAATCTTTTTTGGCATGAGTTGACTTATCTGCTAAATATAGGCTTTATCTTCCCTGCCGGCAGCACTCTGTCAGCAATACTGTCCTTGGACTTAAAGTTCGTGATCTATCAATGTTGCCTGAGATAAAACAGGACCTATTTGTTGGTAAAGGAGGTAAGACAATGCACATGGTCAGGACTCACTTGTCTTATCAGATATCCATCCCTGCGAAGCACTCAGCTAATGTAACAGTGGAATGGTCTCTGTCTCTTTTAAATTTTGTTTATTTTTGGCTGTGCTGGGTCTCTGTTGCTACATGCGGGCTTTCTCTAGTTTCAGAGAGCAGGGGCTACTCTCTAGCTGTGGTATGCGGGCTGCTCACTGCAGTCTCTTCTCTTGTTGTAGGTCAGGCCTCTGGATTGTGCAACTCAGCAGTTGTGGCCAAAGGCTTAGCTGCCCCACGGTTTGTGAGATCTTCCTATACCAGGGACCAAACTGGTGTTCCCCGCATTGACAGGCAGATTCCCAACTACTGGACGACCAGGGAAGCCCCAGGAGGGGCCTCTTAAAGCCTCAGCTGATGTGTGAGCTTAGAGGTAACAGCCAGAAATTTTGGGATGCTGTACTCCAGGATGCTGGATATTCAGTGAAAAATAACCAATATATAGCTGTGTTTTCCCACTGCTGTAATATTCCTGTGTTGCTCTGATGCTTCCTCATCCTGACCCCACCCTGGCCTCTCCTGATGCCCCTCCTCCCTCAAGGGAGATAAGGGGGATAAGAGAAAAGACACTTCCCCTCTGCATAGGAGTTAAGAAGAGGCTGAGTGATGAGTGTTGGGAGAACTTGTCCTCTTCCTCTTGAGAGAAACAGGAGCCACATACCTGGGCTCTCTTCCTTCCCAGGTTTCTCCCTTAATAAACCTGTCAGGTACTGTTTTCAGGTATTTACATAAATTAATTTAAATCTCATATGAATCCATGAGATAGGGACAGCTCTCAAGCCCATTTTGCAAACACGGAAACTGAGGTCTGTGGGGGTTTGACTGACTCTCAATTGGCTGAGCCACGCCTCTAAGGAAACTGACTGCTGAGCCCAAGTGTGTCCTAAGGTTTGTGTTGACTCCTGTACACTGTCCACTTGCCTCACTAAGGGTCACCTCCTCTGGGCCCTGACAGCTTCCCTTGCCCTCTGGGCTCTGACAGCTTCCCTTGCCCTCTGGGCTCTGAGACTGGCGGGGAGTCTGTTGTGTTTCCCACACTCACTACAGGTGGTCCCAGGGTCTGAAGTGACAGGAGAGTTGGGCCTATGTTGGCTGGTGGAGTGTGTTCGCTGGAGGTGGGGGAAGAGGGGCTCACATCAGGGCTGTGGGCCGTCAGCGGCGTTTGCATCCGGGTGTGAGCTGGGCTCTCCAGATGCTGAAGGGGGAAGACCAGCAGGGGCCGCGCAGGATATTTCACAGCCTGAAACACAGCCTCATGTGGACCCGAGGTCCCAGGGCTGTTCACTCTCCTTCCCATCTCACTGCCCTGACTGCTCTTCTTCCAACTGACTCCCTGGGAACACCTCTCCAAGGAGGGGTCTGGCCACACCCCTGCTCACCAGCACTTCCTCCCACCCTGCCTGCTGCTCCCTTCCGGGGCCTCCTGGATGGAGCGAGAGGAAAGCAACTGGGATCGCCAGAGAACTTGACATTATGCTGTAAAGAGAAAGCAGCATGTCTGTCTTCAAGAAAGGCAAGGGCTGCCTGAGGGGAGAACACTAAGTGGCTTCCTCTGAGCTGTTAGACTGGAGGCCTTAGTATTCTGCTGGCTGATGGTAGGGGGCTGACCTCAGTTTCGTGAAACAAAGATGTTTCCAGCCCAGCTGCTTCCTTCATCAGAGATCGCAAGCAGGGAAGACAAGGAGAAAGTCAGCCAGCAAGATGGGGTTTTGCTCTTCTGTGATCTAATCTCAGGAGTGATGTCCCTGTTGCCATATTCTACTGGTCAGAAGCAGGTCACAGCTTCCATCCACACTCAGGGGAGGAGAGTCCACAAGGTGTGAACCCAGGAGGCAGGGACACTTGTGTGCATCTCAGAGTGCGTCTGCACAGGGACGTTCCAGGTAAGAGAAGCAGGAGCACGAGGTAGTGAGCCCTACGCCCTGGACATGGTCACACGTGGGCTGCACAGTCACTGAACAATCTGTGTCACTGTGGGTCCACTTTGAGTAAGATAATCTGCAGAACTGATACAGTAAATCTGTATTCAAACATTGAGAAACTTCCAGAGCATTTTCCAAAGTGGCAGAATCATTTTATATTCCCACCAGCTTCCAATATCTCTACAGTTCCCAGGTGGCTCAGTGGTAAACAATCTGCCTGCCAAAGCAGGAGATGCAGGTTCAATACCTGGGTTGGGACAACACCGGAAGGAGGAAATGGCTACCCATTCCTGTATTCTTGCTGGGATAATCCCATGGACAGAGGAATCAGGTGGGCTATAATTTATGGTGGGAGCAAAGATTTGGACATGTTAATTGACTGAACATGTGTGCAGGCAATATCTCTACATCCTCCCTGATGATATGAATCTTGGTTTCTGGATTTTCAAGGAGGGGATGCCTCTTAGCTCCCCACACAAATAAGTTCTGGCTTATATTTCCTGTTATAGCTCATAAACTTGAGAAAATCAGAGGTAAGGTTTTTCCAGATTTGGCTGACACCCTGAGGATAAAAACAAATTTTCCCTCTGGAGTACTGCCCAAGTTTATTTATATTTTGTCCTAAATAATTATTTCCTTCATATTGTATTCATGGAAACTTTTCATACTTAATTACTTTTGTTTTGTTTCCCTGGAAGAGGTAGCCTTAAAATCAAGCCCACCATGTTACTGGAAATGGAATCTCCATGACTTATTTTTTCATCCCTGATATTTTTCTGGTGCCAGGGTAGGTTCCTAAATACAACTCCACCTGAACTAATGACACTTTTACCTCTTCTGTGAGCCATTGCTGGTTTCTGAGATGTTTGCTATCAGGTCACAATAAGAAACATACCGACATTGAAAGTGAGCATAAGCAAGTAAACTACTTTATTTCAATCCACACTGGTAACTGCCAGCATCAGAATCCGACAGGTTTTTTTTTTTTTTTTTTAAATCACGATTGAGTCTTATCTCAGCAAGCACAGTTAGTAGCTGCTGAGAATGAAAAGTTCAAGATGAAGTTATCTCAACCATTCCAGAAAACACCCAGACTCCAACTGTACAAGAGGAGTGTGAAGAGAAAGAGCTTGTGGAAACAGATGTGGCAGATGTGGAGGTGAAGGTCATAGAACTGGTCATGTCACAAGCAAATGTGTCGAGAGCAAACGTTGTCCCAGCACTGAAGAACAATAGTCATGATATTGTATATGCTAACATGGAATTAACAATGTAGCCATCTGGAAAAAGGACATTCTTTGGTATTTCAAAAGAGTAACTGTAGCTGGGCTTGATATTTGTGCTGTTTCTATCAAAAAAGTTTTGGCTTCTTGTTGGATGAAAAAAAAGAAAAAATGTCATTGGATCTGCTAAGATAGTTGAATTGTTAGCTCTCCATGGACCAAGTCCCCATTGTTTAGGTAGAAATATATTCAGGCACCCGCTCTGGCACCAGAAAAATAGCAGGAGTGAAAATATATGTCATGGAGAGTCCATTTCCAGTAACATGGTGGGCTTGGTTTTAAGGCTTCCTCTTCCAGGAAAACAAATAAAACTAATAAAGTACAAAATGTTTCCATAACTACGAGATGAAGGAAATAATTGTTTCGGCCAAAATATAAATGTGGTAGTTTGGTGAAATTAGTAGTTTGGTGTGTGAACTAGTAATTTTTTAAGACTTTGATGGGGGTCACAAACAGATAAACTGATAAATATTGTGTATAATGTCTCCAGTAAGATGTTCATGTACAAGGGAATTATAAAGCAATATAAAATATCAGTATATACACACAAAGACACACATACATGGGCTTTCCTCTTTGCTCAGGAGTAAAGTAACTGTAGTGCATGAGCTGCAAGAGATGAGAGTATGGTCCCTGGGTTGGGAAGATCCCCTGGAGGAGGACATGGCAACCCACTCCAGTATTCTTGCCTGCAGAATCCCATGGACAGAGGAGCCTGGTAGGGAACAGTCCATAGGGTTGCAGGAGACATTCATAACTGAAGTGACTTAGCACACATGCATGTATTTATATATCGAACCCATGCAGACCTATAGATATTGGCTTTTTAATCCTAGAAAGAGACAAAGGCAAGGAAAGGACATTTTGAGTAATTATTTCATCATTCGAAAATGGACTCCACTTATCTAGAATATAAACTAAAGTAGACAGAAGCTAGATCGCATCACAGAACATTAGAGAAGTGAAAGATGTCATATGTTAGGTACTCATTCATCCAGCCAAACCCAAGTGCCTAGAATGTACTAGATTAAGTTCTGGTCTAGATCCTTGGTCCAAATACATTTTCCCTATCGCTTACCCTCACCTCTGGGACTTCCTTGGTGGCTCAGTGGTAAATAATCTGTCTGTCAAGCAGGACCCGGGTCCAATCCCTGAGTCAGGAAGATCCCCTGGAGGAGGAAATGGTGTCCCCACTCCAGTATTCTTACTTGGAAAATCCCATGGACATAGGTGCTGTGCAGGCTATATAGTCCATGGGGTCCCAAAGCGTCAGACATGACTTAGAGACTAAACAATGACAATCCTCACCTCTACCTCCAAATCTATACCCGCTTCCCAACTGAAGGGAATTTCACACGTAAACATTTTGGTCAGAGTCTGAGATCATCTCCTACCATGAAGGAGAAAAGCTTGTTTCCTAAACATTTCTGCAGGTGGACATGGCACTAGATTCCTCCAGTCACATGGACTGCAAATAAGGACACAGTGAGACAGAGAGAATTAAGATCATGGCATCTGGTCCCATAACTTCATGGCAAATAGATGGGGAAACAGTGGAAACAGTGGCTGACTTTATTTTGGGGGGCTCCAAAATCACTGCAGATGGTGACTGCAGCCATGAAATTAAAAGACACTTACTCCTTGGAAGAAAAGTTATGACCAACCTCGACAGCTGTTAAAAAACAGAGACATTACTTTGCCAACAAAGGTCCATCTAGTCAAAGCTATGGTTTTTCCAGTAGTCATGTATGGAAGTGAGAGTTGGACTATAAAGAAAGCTGAGTGCAGAAGAATTGATGCTTTTAAACTGTGGTGTTGGAGAAGACTCTTGAGAGTCCCTTGGACTGCAAGGAGATTGAACCAGTCCATCCTAAAGGAAATCAGCCCTGAGTATTCATTGGAAAGACTGATGCTGAAACTCCAATGCTTTGGCCACGTGATGCAAATAACTGACTCATTTGAAAAGACCCTAATGCTGGGAAAGATTGAAGGCAGGAGGGGAAGGGGATGACAGAGGATGAGATGGTTGGAAAGCATCTCTGACTCGATGGCCATTAATTTGAGTAATCTCCGGGAGTTGATGATGAACAGGGAAGCCTGGCGTGCTGCAGTCCATTGGGTCACAAAGAGTCAGACACGACTGAGTGATGAACTAAAGTGAACTGAGACAGAGAGGCTGACACCACGCTGAAGGTTTTGACCTGCACAGCGTAAATAGCAGTAGTGTCATTGAGTTGCCAGGGGCAGCAGAGACAGCAGGGTTAGCACCAGAGTCCATCCTCCAGCTCAGGGAGTGTCTGTTTTGTGAACAGAGGCTTCTGCTCCCCGTGCAGGGGCAGTAGTTCCCAGGTGGTTCCCCACCTGGGAGAGACTGTGGATGCTGAACTCACTGTGAATCTTCAGGCTGTTCTGTGACTTTTCCTGAAATAAAATAAAACCACAGATCTCACTCTCTTTCTTTCCTTTGCACCAAATTGAAATCCTTTTTCTTCCCATGAAGAACTTCATAAGGCTATCATGTAGGGAAACTTTCAGAGATTTTTTCCTGTGCTTTATTGAGATATGATTGATATAAAATATTGAGTAAGTGTACAACCTGTGATTTGATGCTTTTCTCTATTGCAAAATGATCAGCACCACAACGATCAGCACCACAACTTTAGCTTACACCTGTATGATGTCACATAATTACCATTTCCTTTTTGTGCTGAGAACATTTATATCTGCTCTGTTAGCAACTCAGAGACTTTATGATATCAGACTACTTTCTAAAACGTCCAGCTGCTTATCTTTCTTGGAAGAGAAAACATGTATCTCCCAGAAAATGTCTTAACTTTTTCTTCCCGTTTAAGTGTGGATTTAAGCCCTTCCCCATCCTGATCACTCTCTGATCACAAGCCCCAGTGGATCCAAACCTGACTGAGCATCAGGACTGCTTGTCAGGTTTCTTACAAAATACTCAGGTCTTCTCCAAGACCAAACATCTAAGAGTGTTGGGCACAGAGTCCAGGAATCCCTTATGAACAAGTCCTACAGGGAAGGCTGATGCACAGCCATGTGGGAATCCTGGCCTATATTCTCACTACTAAATCTGTGATCTGAAAGCCAGCAGCATCAGCCACAAACTTGTTATGAATGTAGATTCTCAGGCTCTACTCCCGACTGTCTAGATGCTGTCTAGACCAGCATCTCCAGCCCGGTCACTGCACTATTTCCTACAGTTTCCTTTAGTACATCAGTCACCCTTCACCTCCTAATTATGTACAGCAACCAGACTGATGCTTCTAAAGGGGAGTCACAATGGATTGTCTTCTGTTTACACCATCTTACGAATCCACATCTTACTCAGATGACATTAACACCCTTCTAATATCATCTAGGTCTGTATGATCCGGCAAAACATGGGATCTAATCTCAGTTCCTCATTAGGCCAGCCACACCTGCCTTCTGGCTCTTCCTTGAATGCAGACACTTTCCTGCCCTTGTGCATTTGCACAGGAGACTCCCCTGCCCAGAGAGAACTTCCTCCAGACATCCATGTGGACATGATGTGGTCAGAACCCACAGGAGAGAAACTAGAGAAGGAATTTTGAGGAAGGTGAGCCCCCCATGGCCTCTTGCCTGCACCCTGGCAAGGGTCTCAGGAATCACATCCCCTCTGTACCTACTTGCAGCCAGAGTGTAGCTCCCTCCTTTTTCACCTGCAAGAAGCAAACATCAAGTGAGAGGCCATAGAGAAGACTAAATCATGAGATCCTAGAGGAACTCCCTAGTGCTGGACCCCACAGAACTTTTGGGAACTGTGACCAAAATCCAGGACAAAATCAGGAGAATGAAGAAAGGTGCTGTTGAGGGGACTGGACCGACTGCCCTTCTGGAGGTCTGTCCTCGGCAGGGACCCTCCCCTCTGATTGTCACATGCTGAGAGACAGGCCCCCAACTGAAATTACAAAGTGAATAATCTGTCTTTCATTTCACATGTACTTTACAAAAGGGTCAGTGTTAGCATTAGCTCAGACTCCACATGTGTATGTGGAGGGTACTTTCCAATAATTAGGCAGGTAAGCATTTACTTGGGTTTGAAACTCCCAGTGAGACAAGAAAACTCAGATGCCCCCATCCCTTCCCTACCTGAGCACTTCTTCCTCCAGATCTCAGCTCCAGTGACCACGAGTAGAACCAAGCTAACAATGATTCTATGTTGGGGACGGTGAGCTGAGGAGGTTCTGTGGAGGAAAGAGAAGGGGCCCAGACTTCAGGTTTGAGTCCTGACCTTGCTGAAGGGGTCCAGAAAGGCTTCAGCTTTATCTGAGAAGAAGCTCCACCCCAGCCTCCTCGTTACCCCATCTCCGTGTGAGGGTCTCTTGAAGCCCCTTGTGCTGCTCTTCTCCAGAAGGGACCATTAGGGCTGCCCACAACTTGAAGCTTCCATTCCCTGAAGGTCTTGTCTCCACAAGCTCCATGTCCTGGGTCTGGTCCTCCGTGTCACGCTGCCAGGTCAGTGAGATCTCTTCAGGGTAGATGCCCAGGGCCCAGCACCTGAGGGGGACCTCACGGTCAGGGATGGGGTGCTGGGTCACATGTTTCTTTGGAGGGTCTGTGGAGGATGAATCAGAAAATTCCCATTTAGTGTTACTTCCATGGGTCCCTGAAGCAGCATCCTGTGATCATCCTGAGAATAAACAGGACAATGGGTTTGAAAAAAGCAGCACAAACACTAGACACCAGCCTGGACTCGGAGGTCTGGGCATGTTCCTGAGTCATTGGGAAGTTCTGGAGTCAGGGTGAGAGCCAAGGTAGGAGGCACTATGTAAGGGAGTGAATACAGAGTCATGGTCCTGACTTGGGTGGAGGCTGAATGACTCAGAAAAGCTGGGTCAGGCCTCCAAACATGTTCTCAGGGTGAGAACTGGCCCTGAGAGACAGTCATGGTTCACAAGATGGCACCCAGGGGGAAGGGGCACCGCTGACCAGTTATCTCAGGGATGGGTTCCTGCTTCTTCCCCAAAGAGACTGGATTCCTTAATTGTCCTTCAGAGAAGTGGGGCCACTGGCGAGTCACTCTCTTGTACAGAATATGAAAACCTGGGTGGATTCCTCCCTCTGCTGACAGGAATCGGGGCGCTGTTTCCACATTGACCCCACTTTCTTCTCATGGGAAGCCAGGATCAGCCCTAGCGGGGATCAGGGAGGCCCCGCGCCCCTCATACATGCGCGCAGCAGCGTGTCCTTCCTGTTCTCCAGGGGTCTGTGGAGCAACCCTCCGCAGTCCCCATCCAGGTAGTTCCTACTGTTCCCCACAGCACCGCCGTGCTCAGGCTTGAGCTTGGAGATCTGAGCCGCCGTGTCCACTGTGGTCCAGAAGCACAAGTCCTCATTCAGGACAAGGTAATTGTTGCCATCGTAGGCGATCTGACCGAACCTGAGGCAATAACTTTTCAAACATGCAATTATACCTCTTCCAGAAGATGACTGGGAGATGGGTGTTTCTCTCTGTTCCCTCCACATTGAGCCCTGGGTGGGCAGGTGCAGGTAGCCAGTTACAGGCTGTTTCTTTTTTTGCTACTGTCCTGTTGGACCCAGGAACGCAGGCCACTGAACCAGGTGATCAAGGAGTGTGCCCTCTGGCAGCAACCACAACACCTGGGCAGCCATATGTGTGCACAAACTCTTCACAGAGACACTGGTGACCTGGGGTGGGACAGAGGGAGGGCATGATGATGGCACCTGTTGGCTTCTCAGGTGTTTGGTGAAGATTGCAGTTGACCCCTAGATATGTGTTAGAAGTCTTAGCTTTTAAGATAAGGAAATAGGCTTTTTTCAGGGACAAGGTGGAGGTTTCAGTCTGTGTCTGTGTCCTGTGCCCTGGAGAGATAGCCTCAGTGAGTCTGGGTGAGCCTGTTTCTCAGTTCCTTATAGTCTCATGGATTTCATGGACACAAACTACATTGACTTTCAGAGATATGTTTTGGAGGCCCATGTCTTAGGTGTAAGTCTTCAAAGTGAGGGTCCCAGATGTGGGAGACATTGTTTCTCAGGGAGAAACTGGCAGTGGTGATTCCTTCCTGATTGTATATGTGGAACCTGATTGTATAATGTATAACCATTGGGGAAAAGGTCAAAGGTAATCAAGACCTCTCTATACTATCTTTAAACCTTTCTGTTAATCTGCAACTATTTCAAAATAAAAAGTTTTTTTAAAGGACTTGAGTAGAACAAGAACTAGAGAATGAGAAAAAGAGGGACAGAGAAACACAAAGCAAAACAAAAATGGTATACCTAAACCCCATAGGTAGAGATTTTGTGTCTGCATCTTTTAATGATTTACTTTTTCATCGCCTAATGATTTTAGTGTGGGGTTTTTCTGTGTGTAGGATTCACCCAGCTTTTCTACATTTCTTTTAGAAGCAGTTTTCTGTGTATAATTGCAGATTCATTGTGCCCATAGAAGGAAGGGAGATCTGGAGTCTGTATGTCATGAGTGAACAGGAACTTTCTAGCCTTTTGAGCAGCTTCCTCTCTCCTCTCTCTTGTTGCCATTTTAGATTATGCTTTCAGTGTAATATATTCCAATATAAAATAAGAATTTTAAAAAATAGCATAGGAAAAATGCATGTAATTGCAAATAAGCATTTTTCAGTTCAGTTCAGTTACTCAGCGGACTCTTTGTGACCCCATGGATTGCAGCAAGCCAGGCTTTCCTGTCCATCACCAATTCCCAGAGCCTACTCAATCTCGTGTCCATCTCGTTGGTGATGCCATCCAAACATCTCATCCTCTGTGGTCCCCTTCTTCTCCCACCTTCAATCTTTCCCAGCATCAGGGTCTTTTCAAATGAGTGAGTTCTTCACATCAGGTGGCCAAAGTATTGTAGCTTCAGCTTCAACATCAGTCCTTCCAATGCATATTCAGGGCTGATTTCCTTTAGGATGGACTGGTTGGATCTCCTTGCAGTCCAAGGGACTCTCAAGAGTCTTCTCCAACACCACAGTTCAAAAGCATCAATTCTTCAGCCCTCAACATTCTTTATAGTCCAACTCTCACATCCATACCTGACTACTGGAAAAATCATAGCTTTGACTAGATGGACCTTTGTTGGTAATGTCATGTCTCTGCTTTTTAATATGCTATCTAGGTTGGTCATAGCTTTTCTTTCTTTCTTTTTTTTTTTGTTTTCTTTCTTTTTTAAAATATTTTTAAAATTTTACTTTATTTTACTTTACAGTACTGTATTGGTTTTGCCATACATCAGCATGAATCTGCCACAGGTGTACACGTGTCCCCAATCCTGAACCCCCCTCTCACCTCCCTCCCCATACCATCTCTCTGGGTCATCCCAGTGCACAAGCCCCAAGCATCCTGTATCCTGGCTCAAACCTAGACTGGTGATCTTCCAAGGACCAAGTGTCTTCTATTTCATGGCTGAAGTCACCATCTACAGTGATTTTGGAGCCCCCCAAAATAAAGTCTCTGACTTTTTAAATTGTTTCCCCACCTATTTGGCATGAAGTGATGGGACCAGATGCCATGATCTTAGTTTTCTGAATGTTGACCTTTAAGCCAACTTTTTCACTCTTCTCTTTCACTTTCATCAAGAAGCTCCTTAGTTCCTCTTCACTTTCTGCCATAAGGGTGGTATCATCTGCATATCTGAGGTTATTGATATTTCTCCCAGCAGTCTTGATTCCAGCTTGTACTTCATCCAGCCCAGCTTTTCTCATGATGTATTCTGCGTATAAGTTAAATAAGCACAGTGACAATATACAGCTTTGACATAGTCCTTTTCCAATTTGGAACCAGTCTATTGTTCCATGTCCAGTTCTAACTGTTGCTTCTTGACATGCATACAGATTTTCAGGAGGCCAGTCAGGTGGTCTGGTATTCCCATCTCTTTCAGAATTTTCCACAGCTTGTTGTGATCCACACAGTCAAAGGCTTTGGCATAGCCAAAAAAGCAAAAGTAGATATTTTTCTGGAACTTTCTTGCCTTTTCCATGATCCAGCAGATGTTGGCACTGTTGATCTCTGGTTCCTCTGCCTTTTCTAAAACCAGCTTGAATATCTGGAAGTTCACGTTTCACTTATTGTTAAAGTCTGGCTTGAAGAATTTTGAGCATTACTTTGCTAGCATGTGAGATGAGTGAAATTGTGCAGTGGTTTGAACATTCTTTGGCATTGCCTTTCTTAAGGATTGGAATGAAAACTGACCTTTTCCAGTCCTGTGGCCACTACCTGAGTTTTCCATATTTGCTGGAATATTGAGTGCAGCACTTTCACAGCATCATCTTTTAGGATTTGAAATAGTTCATCTGGAATTCTATCACCTCCACTAGCTTTGTTCGTAGTGATGCTTCCTAAGGCCCACTTAACTTCACATTCCAGGATGTCTGGCTCTTGGTGAGTGATCACACCATCATGATTATCTGGGTCATAAAGATCTTTTTTGTCCAGTTCTTCTGTGTATTCTTGCCACCTCTTCTTAATATCTTCTGATTCTGTTAGGTCCATACCATTTCTGTCTTTTATTGTGCTCAGTTTTGCATGAAATGTTCCCTTAGTATCTCTAATTTTCTTGAAGAGGTCTCTAGTCTTTCCCATTCTATTATCTTCCTCTATTTCTTTGCACTGATCACTGAGGAAGGCTTTCTTATCTCTCCTTGTTATTCTTTGGAACTCTGATTCAAATGGGTATATCTTTCCTTTTCTCCTTTGCCTTTAGCTTCTCTTCTTTTCACAGCTATTTGTAAGGTTTGTCAGACAACCAATTTACCTTTTTGCATATCTTTTTCTTGGGGTGGTCTTGATCTTGTACAATGTCACAAACGTCCATCCATAATTCTTCAGGCACTCTGTCTATATCAGATCTAATCCATTGAATCTATTTGTCATGTCCACTGAATAAACATAAGGGATTTGATTTAGGTCATATCTAAATGGTCTGGAAAAGGTCAGTTTTCATTCCAGTCCTTAAGAAAGGCAATGCCAAAGAATGTTCAAACCACTGCACAATTTCACTCATCTCACATGCTAGCAAAGTAATGCTCAAAATTCTTCAAGCCAGACTTTAACAATAAGTGAAACGTGAACTTCCAGATATTCAAGCTGGTTTTAGAAAAGGCAGAGGAACCAGAGATCAACAGTGCCAACATCTGCTGGATCATGGAAAAGGCAAGAAAGTTCCAGAAAAATATCTACTTTTGCTTTTTTGGCTATGCCAAAGCCTTTGACTGTGTGGATCACAACAAGCTGTGGAAAATTCTGAAAGAGATGGGAATACCAGACCACCTGACTGGCCTCCTGAAAATCTGTATGCATGTCAAGAAGCAACAGTTAGAACTGGACATGGAACAATAGACTGGTTCCAAATTGGAAAAGGACTATGTCAAAGCTGTATATTGTCACTGTGCTTATTTAACTTATACGCAGAATACATCATGAGAAAAGCTGGGCTGGATGAAGTACAAGCTGGAATCAAGACTGCTGGGAGAAATATCAATAACCTCAGATATGCAGATGATACCACCCTTATGGCAGAAAGTGAAGAGGAACTAAGGAGCTTCTTGATGAAAGTGAAAGAGAAGAGTGAAAAAGTTGGCTTAAAGGTCAACATTCAGAAAACTAAGATCATGGCATCTGGTCCCATCACTTCATGCCAAATAGATGGGGAAACAGTGGCAGACCTTATTTTTGGGGGGCTCCAAAATCACTGCAGATGGTGAATGCAGCCATGAAAGTAAAAGACACTTACTTCTTGGAAGAAAAGGTATGACCAACCTAGACAGCATATTAAAAAGCAGAAACATTACTTTGCCAACAGAAGTCCATCTAGTCAAGGCTATGGTTTTTCCAGTAGTCATGTATGGCTGTGAGAGTTGGACTATAAAGAAAGCTGAGTGCTGAAGAATTGATGCTTTTGAACTGTGGTGTTGGAGAAGACTCTTGAGAGTCCCTTGGACTGCAAGGAGATCCAAACAGTCCATCCTAAAGAAAATCAGTCCCGAGTGTTCACTTGAAGGACTGATATTGAAGCTGAAACTCCAAAACTTTGGCCACCTGATACGAAGAACCCACATTTGAAAAAACCCTGATGCTGGAAAAGACTGAAGGCAGAGGAGAAGGGGACTACAGAGGATGAAATGGTTGGATGGCATCACCGACTCAATGGACATGAGTTTGAGTGAACTCCTGGAGTTGGTGATGGACAGGGAGGCCCAGCACGCTGCTGTCCATGGGACAGCAAAGAGTCAGACATGTCTGAGCGACTGAACTGAACTTACCTGAATGGTCTGGTGGTTTTCCCTTTCTTCAATTTAAGTCTGAATTTGGCAATAAGGAGTTCATGATCTGAGCCATAGTCAGCTCCTGGTCTTGGTTTTGCTAACTGTATAGAGATTCTCCATCTTTGGCTGCAAAGAGTATAGTCAATCTGATTTCAGTATTGACCATCTGGTGATGTCCATGTGTAGAGTCTCCTCTTGTGTTGTTGGAAGAGGGTGTTTGCTATGACCAGTGCGTTCTCTTGGCAAAACTCTGTTAGCCTTTGACCTGCTTCATGTTGTACTCCAAGGCCTAATTTGTCTGCTTCTCTTGACTTCCTCCTTTTGCATTCCAGTCCCCTATAATGAAAAGGACATCTTTTTTGGGTGTTAGTTCTTGAAGGTCTTGTAGGTCTTTATAGAACCATTCAACTTCAGCTTCTTCAGCATTACTGCTTGGGACATAGACTTGGATTACTGTGACATTGAGTGGTTTGCCTTGGAAGTGAACAGAGATCATTCTGTCATTTTTGAGATTGCATCCAAGTACTGCATTTTGCACTCTTTTGTTGACTCTGATGGCTGCTCCATTTCTTCTAAGGGGTTCTTGCTCACAGTAGTAGATATAATGGTCATCTGAGTTAAATTCACCAATTCCAGTCCATTTTAGTTCGCTGATTCCTAAAATTTTGATGTTAACTCTTGCCATCTCCTGTTTGACCACTTCCAATTTGCCTTGATTCATGGACCTAACATTCCAGGTTCCTATGCAATATTGCTCTTTTCAGCATCGGACTTTACTTCCATATTCCGTCACATCCACATCACATTCTAGATAATGTGAAATTATTATCCAACATTATTTTTCCAAGATGGAAATGGGAAGAAATGTTAATTGCAGGTCTGTAATTCCCTCCATCTCTGGACACCCTATGCAATACTAATCTTTACTCGCCCTCCTTGTAAATATTACAATGGGATTTAACTCATAGAGAGATTACTGAGAAAATTCTACTCTAAGAGTATTTTAAGGAAAAGATAATTTCTCCCTATGTGTAGAATGTTATTTAAAAAAAATGTATTTTATGGTTCTATGGGAAATGCTTGGCTGTAGCAAGTAAATTAGTTACAGAAGATCTGTATACTTGTCTGATTAATGACATATAAAAACTAAGATACTTCAAACCTAAATAACTTTCCCTGAGATAGCTTATGCTACTAATTAGAAGTTGTCTATTACTCTGGAAGAAAGTGTGTTCCAGGGGGGAAAAGAGATTTTGTGTTTTTTGAAGCTGCTTTTGATGGCTACGGCCAAAGCTTTCCATGGACAGATGCTAACTGTTCCTGCCTTTTGCCTGTATAGTCAAGTATATAAGTTGTTTTGAAATTAGTTGATCTTCAAACTTCAAAACACACAATACTCATCAAGTTTCCTTCAGTTTACTTTAACAATTATAGCTATCTTGTTTAACTCAGTCATGTGGAAATAAATGCAAAATTGAGTTGAACTTAAACCATAGAAGTTTCATTACCTGGAGGGAGGGTACGGGGAGGGAGGTGGGAGGGGGGTTCAGGATGGGGAATACATGTGTGCCCGTGGCGGATTCATGTTGATGTGTGGCAGAACCAATACAATATTGTAAAGTAATTAGCATCCAATTAAAATAAATAAATTAAAAAAAGTCAATAATATTTCTGTTTGTTTATGTAAATCATTACAACTTTCAGATAGAATTTGAACAATGTCATAGAGGACTGGTAGTTTTTCCTCAGCCATATTAGAAGTTTGGGAGTAAAATGTGGTGGTTGACCTTTAATATATTTACCTTAAAGATTAGATAGGAACTGCCTAATTGGAACTCTGTGATTCCTTAAAAGTTGGTTATGAATATTAGATAAAAATTAATTTACTTTTAAAATTAAGTAACTGAATGAGTTCTTATTTATATATGGATAATTATTTTTGCAATTGCATAAAAATAATCTCAAGTGTTTAGTAAAATATCTAAAACATTAAATGAGGAGAGTTAAGGTAACTGGGAAGTCAAGGGAATTATCTGACCTCTGTCTTTTATAACTTATGAGAAGTTATAAAAGAGGCAGATTAGGTATCCTCTTGCATTCTCCTTGATATTCATTTTCTCTGAGGATTGTCATCTCTGGGCAGCTAGGCAACATCAGCTAATTAACAGTACAGGACATACATTCCTCAGAGACTTCAGTCAGGTAAACAGTTTTCACCAGACCAGTTTTACTGCAGTTTCATACCAATCTCATGCTTTCATAATGAGCTCTCCATCATAGAACCAAGACCTTATGTTCAGAAGGAATCCTGAGAGTTTGAAATTGCCTTTGTATGTCATCCTACCAGCTAGACACAATGCTGATCTTCAGTATCGTGTGAAGGTATTTGAAGTTATCAAGAGAAAGCATCTTCTTGTTTAAGGAAATTTAAGGACTTTCCAATTCCAAGTTAGTAGAGTCAACTGGTATACCCATTTCATAAAACCTGCGTCCTTAGTCTATATACACAAGTTCCAATGTCCAGTACTGTATTAAAGGCAGGAACTGGAAATGACATAGGGAATGAGCTTAGGACACTCACATAAGGGGAATAAGACTGAGAGGACAAGAACTCAATCTCTGTGGTACTTTAGGAATTGGTAAGTTAGTTTGTTTTCAGTTGCAAGTGTTCCTTAAAGGCTAAATTGAGTAACATACATGTTAAGTTGGCAAAAGAAACAGAAACACCTATAGAAATTCACCAAATTTAAGAACTAAACTGAAGTGTTCCTTATGGAAGCCAACTTTGTGTTCCTAGGCATTTCATCCTATTTTAGTATATTTGTTGTGTCTCAATATGGATATATGAAACAATTTAAATTCAGGATATTTGGCTGTCATAAAACATGTCCTTCAGTAATTGAATAATAGCATATATGTGAATGTGAACATATTAGACTGTACACTTTCATTTTTTCCTCAGCTCCTATTTGCTGTGAAATTGCAGAATGTTTCTTAAAGTATATTGTCAATATCTGTAGTTTTAAAATGCTCATTTTCTCAAAGAAATGAACTTAAGTAATCTTCCAAATGCTAGTTTGACAGTTACAACAGTGAATGTCCATTTCGTGGTTATTGTGTCAATGCATTTTTGAATTTATTGTTAATGAAAAACGATCATTCTTCAACTGAGGAGAAATACCAATTTGAGAGGAGAAACGTGGACCAGAAAAGGTGATCTGAATGTTTAATTTATTGGTGAATAAGGCAAATGACAATTTTTTTGATGGCCTTGCACTGAGGTGATGTATATTGTATACTGGCGACTGTCCTTTCATCCTTGTACACACTTATGAATGGACTCTACATTTTGTATGAATGGACTCTAGGTTTTGTATGAATGCTTTTGGTGTCCAGTTCAGGTCTTTTCTACTGGCTGGTGGGTGCACTGGTCCACACCATATTTGTCATGAGTATTGACCGATAGCTTCAGAGCCCATTCCTTCTTCAGAAAATTGCCATCAGTTGAATGGGAGCCACATTACCAGGAGGTCTCCTGAACTTGGTTGGGGCAGCTTGCAGTCAATGACAGATCCTTGGGATATATAAAAGACCGCCTTTGGGTCAAGTGAAGCTACATCTGACACAATGCACGCTCAACAGCTTGTTATTCTGTATACTAGTAACTAGTCACATTTAAATGACTAGGTATTTAAATTAACCTGAATTAAATTTAAACTTCAGTTCCTTAGCTGCCACCCTTGAAATGTTCAGTTAGCAACATGTGGGTAGCAGTGATTGTATTAGTGAAGACAGAATACTTTTTATCAGCAGATAGTTTTTGGAGAGTCCTGTTTCAGATTTCTCTGGGACCAGGCTTATGCTATTCCATTTGCGATCACATCCTTGCTTAGCAGCATTGTCCACTCTATTTTGCTCTTTGATTCTCTTTATCCTGAGAACATTCGATTAATTAACAGCTTGCAAAGGAATTCCTACTTTAGCCTCTCCTTCCCAACCTGGCCAAACGTTGTCCATATTGATTAGAACTGTTATTTCTGATACCATGATAGATCCACTTGCTCCTCATTTATAAGTCCTTCGCTGCCATTAGGGACCAGTCCTAATGTATTGGAGTTAAGCTGAGACAGAAGGATTATTAAGGCAAAGGTGATTCAGTTATGGCTCTGAGGTTGCAGGGATTTTGTCTGCACCTTTTCAGGATTCCTTGAGGAACTGGATAGGGCAGAGTTTGAACTTTAAATTTATCAGTGAATGTTGCATGATTTGGGATCTCTTAAAGAGACATTATCTTGAGATCTTTTGTCTTTAAAATGTTTGGTTTGCAGAGCAAGTAGCTAGTTTTCTTGAAATACTGCTTCCACTAAAATTTTAGTTATATTATGTGTCAGTAATATACAGTTATTGTAATTGTAAATATACCTCTAGCACTGATATGTGTCTGTATTAAGCATTTAACCTCTCTCATTTGATGTCTCTTCTCTTAATTAGTATAGTAGAATTGTGTTCTTGTGACATATAATTTCTATTATATTCTTTAAAAAATAATTGTTATGTAAGATGTCATCTTTATTTTGTAGAATCTGTTCAATTTTACCTACTTAATATTTTCTATATGTACATACATATACTTTGATTTTTTCATTTATTTCACTTTTGTATCCAAGTATTTATTGATATGTAGCTTGTATAGCAGAATTTGCCTATTTCATGTCATATCATGATGGTTACCAAGGATAGTATTGTTGTTCCTGTAGCTAGGATGAATGTGCTTAATATTTCTAGTTTTTATTATTTATGCAGTTTGTCTCATACATATCAGTATTCCTTATTGTGTTAGGTCTGTTGATATGTATTTTAACTAGATGATACTTCCCAATTAAAAAGCAGAATTCTTTAAATGTGGTAGCAAGGAGATAAAAATTCCCCACTTAACCTCAGCCAAATAATATCCCTTACATTGCCTTCTGTGGTGGTGCAAACAGCTTTAGGAAGGGTGGGTGCTGAGTAGGGAAGGAGCAAGGGATTGGCGTGACCCAGGCCAGCAGAATGTACTCTTGAGATCATTGCGATGATGCATCTTGCACCTTGAAGTTTCCCATATCTGGTGTCCTCAGGAAGGGATAACTTCCTGAATTTCTTTAGCGAAAATATATTTAAAGAAGCAAATATGACATTGGTATCTTAATTACCTTCCAGTGTAATCCCCCCTTGGACTGGAATCATTTGTAACATACAAAGAAATTACATTCTTTTTTTCTGTTTTAGTTGGTGTTGTTTTTGTTTGTTATCTGACATTAAATTTTTCAGTCTAAAATCATTGATTTTTAGACCTGTCAGATACCTGGTCATTCAGCATCCCTTTTCTAATAAATGAATATTATTCTGTATAATTGCAAATGGTTTGAAAAACTTCATCTTGATAGGATTTTATCTTTTATCACCTGCCTTTCTGGTCCTTATCAATATGATGATAAAATATATTATCATTTTGTTACACTGGTCCATTTTTGTATTGGTGTTTTCCTTTGATGAAATAACATTTTATATTTGCCCGTCACTTTGGTGAATACTTCTTTTATTAGGCACATTTAGAAAAATTTTCCAGCAGTTCATCCAGGATGAATGTGTCAGTATTTGTATATATGTTCATGAGACTGAACCATAGGTTGTATTTGCCCTTCTGAGCAGGTGTGAGTCAGGGAATATATCCTGTCATTGCACATTTAGACTGTCAAAATTTTATAATTCTATTATAAATTTTTTTCTATATAAACTTCTGTTGTGAATACCACAGATCACATTCTTATAAGAAATCAAAGGAAGAATGAAATCTTATGAAACTGTAAACCCTGCCATCTGCAGTGGTGTCCTCTGAATTTTAATATATTCATGTCTGGCAATAAAGCAATGTGTTTGCTAAGAACACAAGCTTTGATATCAAAGAGGCCTAGTTTTTGTTTACAAATTTAGGATTTTAATAATCTTGGCTAAGCTGCTTAACCACTTTAATCTATCTCTTCCAATATAGAAGGGTAACAGTAATAAATGTCAAACATTTTTTTGGAGATAGTTGAGATTATGCATGTAAAAGTTGTAGTGCATATCAAACAATCAACGATACCAACAGTGTTGGCATTATTATTATTATTTTCAAAAATATTTCTTTATTTGCTCATTTAATTTTTGACTGCATTGGATCTTGGTTGCTGCTCACAGGCTTTCTCCAGTTGCAGCAAGCAGAGGCTACTCTCTAGTTGTGGTGCGCCGGCTTCTCACTGTGTTTTCTCTTGTTGTGGAGCACAGACTCTAGGTGCACGAGCTTCAGTAGTTGCGGTGCAGGAGACAGTAGTTGCAGTGGATAGGTATAGCTGCCCTGCGTATGTGCAATCATAGTTGTCCTGCTCATGTGGGATCTTCCTTGACCGAGGATCAAACCTGTGTCCTTTACATTGCATGGCAGACTCTTCACCACTCCACCACCAGGGAATTCCAGCATTCTTAGCTATAAGTAGCATATCTTTCCAGCCTTCAAATTTTGGATACTTTGATTTTTCAAACTTTAAATGTGAGAATTTTTAATTAAGTATTGTTTTTGGAGGTGTGTGAACTAGTGCTCTTCCATGCTGTTCTGTGTTAAGTTAGATTAGCTTACTCCTTCTCATACATGATGTATTAAATTTCTATTAGGTGTACTTTTTATATTTCAAACTATCTGATTTTTTTTTCTGTCCTTACCACTAAATTATGGGACATTGAGGATATTTATGCCATCGATGAAGGAATATTCCCCAGGGCCCCTCCACCACTTCCTCTTCTTTCATTTGACTCTCTGTGGTTGTTGTTCAGTTGCTCAGTCATATTGGACTTTACAACCCTAGGAATTGCAGCATGCCAGGCTTCCCTGTCTTTCACCATCTCAAGTTCATGCCCATTGAGTCAATGATGCCATCCAACCATCTCTTCCTCTCTTGATACCTTCTCCTCCTGTGCTCAATCTTTCCCAAAATCAGGGTATTTTCCAATGAGTTGGCTCTTTGTGTCAGATGGCGAAAGTATTGGAGCTTCAGCATGAGCATCAGTCTTTCCAGTGAACATTCAGTGTTGATTTCCTTTAGGATTGACTGGTTGGATCTCCTTGCAATCCAAGGGACTCTCAAGAGTCCTCTCCAGCACCACAATTCAAAAGCATCAATTCTTTGGTGCTCAGCCTTCCTTATGGTTCAATTCTCACATTCATACATGACTACTGGAAAAAACCATAGTTCTGAGTGTACAGACCTTTGTCGGTAAAGTGATGTCTCTGCTTTTAATACGCTATCTAAGTTTGTCACAGCTTTTCTTTCAAGGAGCAAGAGTCTTTTAATTTCATGGCTGCAGTCACCATCTGTAGTGATTTTGGAGCCCAAGAAAATAAAATCTGTCATTGTTTCCACTTTTTTCCTCATCTATTTGCCATGAAGTGATGGGCCCAGATGCCATGATCTTAAGTTTTTTGAATGTTAAGTTTTAAGCCAGCTTTTTCACTCTTCTTTTTCACATTCATCAAGAGGCACTTTAGTTTCTCTTCACTTTCTGCCATCAGGAAGGTATCATCTGAGTATCTGAGGTGGTCAGTGTTTCTCCAATCAGTCTTGATTCCAGCTTGTGAGCCATTCAGCCTGGCATTTCACATGATGTACTCTGTATATAAGTTAAATAAGCAGGATAACAATACAGAGGCATGATGTGCTCCTTTCCCAATTTTGAACCAGTCCATATTCCATGTCTGGTTCTAACTGTTGCTTCTTGTATGAAACCTGCATACAGGTTTCTCAGAAGACAGGTTAGGTGGTCTGGTATTCCCATCTCTTTAAGAATTTTCCACAGTTTGTTGTGGTTCAACAGTCAAAGGCTTTAATATAGTCAGTGAAGCAGAAGTAGAATTTTGGGGGAATTTCCTTGCTTTTTTATGATCCAACTAATATTGGCAATTTGATCTCTGGTTTCTCTGCCTTTTGTAAATCCAACTTGTACATTTGGCTCTTACTGGCTCAGAGGTTAAAGCGTTGACCTCCAGTGTGGGAGACGTGGGTTTGATCCGTGGGTTGGGAAGATCCCCTGGAGAAGGAAATGGCAATCCATTCCAGTATTCTTGCCTGGAGAATCCCATGGATGGAGAAGCCTAGTAGGTTACAGTCCATGGGGCCTCAAAGAGTTGGACACGACTGAGCGGCTTCACCTTCACCTTCCTCTTCACCTTTCCTTCATTAATAGGCTTCCCAGGTGGCGCTAGTGGTGAAGAACCTGCCTGCCAATGCAGGAGACAAAAGAAATGTGAGTAGAAATGTGGATTCAATCCCTGGGCCAGGAAGATTCCCTGGAGGGGTGCACAGCAACCTACTCCAGTATTCTTGCCTGGAGAATCCCAAAGACGGAGGAATCTGGCGGGCTACAGTCCACGGGGTCACAAAGAGTTGGACATGACTGAGTGAGTAACACTTTCACACTTTTTCCTTTACTCAGTTTTTATTAACATTTATTTTATGACAATATTGTATCAATTTCTTTCACACAGCAGCAGGTCTACACCCAATTCAGATTCAAATTTTGAAAGCCTTAGAAGAATTAAAAATGCACTATGTGCCTAATCATTTGAATGCAATAGAACTGAATTATATACTTTCTTATGTTGCTTAAGTTAATGTATGATCATGAAAAAGTGAAAGTGAAGTCGGTCAGTTGTGTCCAACTCTTTTCGACCCTTTGGACTGTAGCCCACCAGGCTTCTCTGTCCATGGGATTTTCCAGGCAAGAATACTGGAGTGGGTTGCCATTTCCTTCTCCAGGGGATCTTACTGACCCAGGGATCAAACTGAGGTCTCCCGCATTGCAGGCAGACTCTTTACCATCTGAGCCATCAGGGAATACCAATGATCATGTCTATGTAATAATAAATAGTTATGAATATGGTAATAGTGATGAATATGGTAATCAACTAACCTTAGGGCTGGTGTTGCATTTGGTTTGATGTAAGTAATGTTTCAAGATAGTTCCCAGAAAGGTGCATATGTAAAATTAACCTAATGTAAATGGATGTTGTTAGATTTTTATAATACCAAAGTGTACTTCTCTTTATATCTTCCCTCATATTATTAACACTTTTAGTTTTACATCCTATCTTTGACCTGTCATTGCATTGGCAGTGCATCTGTGTTTGTATATATTTATCTAATTATTTAACATAGGGAGTGTTGAAACCATTACACTTTGTGCACAGATTACACAATTGAATATCTTAAAAAAATGTTTATCTTGATTAAAATGTTGATAGTGCATAATCTTATTTCTTTAGGAATTCCAGGCTTTTAGTTGCTAGTAATACATGAAAATGAAATCAACATAAAGAAGAGGTAAGTGATGACCACTGAGTTTTGAACTTCTGCTGTGAACTGACTATTTTTGTTGTTTAGTCACTAAGTCATGTCTGAGTCTTTATGACTCCATGGACTGTAGCCCACCAGTTTCTCTGTCCTAGAGTGGGTTGCCATTTTCTTCTCCAGTGTATCTTCCCAATGCAGGGACTGAGCCCACATTTCCTGTATCTCCTGCATTGGCAGGCAGGTTCTTTACTGGTGAGTCATCAGAAAAGCCCATGAACTGACTATGCACAGTGAATAAAGTTTTGGAGTTTTTGTTAAATTGGTGTAGTAATTTTAGTTATCTCAAGGGCAAGCATTAAGCACTATAATTGAATGGTAATATTTTCAAACTCTCGACAGTTTATTTTTTACTGCTACACAAAAAGATTGGGGTATAGCATTCACAAATATAATGTATTAGGAATAGAGAGACAACAATTCTGCCAAAATGTTTACATGCAGTACTCTTAGTGATACTTCAAATGTAATATAATCCTTTGTATAAGTATGTTCTAGCTTATAAAATTCTATATCTGAATGCATTTTAGAGATTTTTTTGTATTATTCAATTACATGTGAGATATGTACACATACAGTTGTGCAGAATTATGAGATACATATTTAAAATAAACTTTCTCCCTCTGTCTACATCTTTCTTACTCTTTCTAATCATTCTGCCTTGATTTTCCTTACTTCCAATTTCTCTAAAATGTACATATATAATTATTGTACTTCAATCCTATTACTCTCAATCTGAAAGACATGTTGTATCTATGGTTGATGCAAACCAAGGTTCATTGTTTGGTCTTAGTATTTTATTATTTTCTTGTATTAAATATCAATATATAACTTCTGTGAATAGTATAGAACTAATTGAGTTAAGATATATCAATTTCAATGGGTACATGATTTATTCAAATAGTTATATATAAAATCGTGTGGCCATACCTTTGAACATGATAGATTTTCCTCTTTAACCCTGTTCTTCTTTGGAAAATAGCCTTCATAAATTGTTAAATGCTTGCTTTGACAGGAGCCCTGTGCTAGGAAAAAATGGAACAGAAAAATGGAAGTTCTTTCACTGGGTTTATCCTACTAGGCTTCTCTGACAGGCCTCAACTTGAGCTCGTCCTCTTTGTGGTCCTTTTGATCTTCTACATCTTCACTTTGCTGGGAAACACAACCATCATTGCGTTGTCCTACTTGGACCCATGTCTTCACACCCCAATGTACTTTTTCCTCTCTAACCTGAGCTTTTTGGATATGTGCTACACCACCAGCATCGTTCCCCAGTTCCTGGTTAATCTCAGTGGAGCAGACAAATCCATCTCTTTTGGTGGTTGTGTAGTTCAAATGTTCATCTCTCTGGGTCTGGGATGTACAGAGTGTATTCTCCTAGGAGTTATGGCATTTGACCGCTATGCGGCTGTTTGCAGGCCCCTTCACTATACAGTAATCATGCACCCCCGTCTGTGTGCCCTGATGGCTTCTGCTTCATGGATCATTGGTTTTGCCAACTCCTTGTTGCAGACAGTGCTCATCTTCCTTTTACCACTTTGTGGGAGAAATAAATTAGACCACTTCCTTTGTGAGATCCCTCCTTTTCTCAAACTTGCCTGTGTTGATACCACTATGAATGTGTATATGACCTTCTTTGGCAGTGTCATCATTCTTCTCACACCTGTTTCATTAATCATGTTGTCCTATGGTCGGATTGTCAGGGCAGTCTTAAGAATAAAGTCCACTGCAGGGCAGAGAAAAGCATTTGGCACGTGTGGGTCCCACCTCATCGTGGTCTCCCTGTTCTTTGGCACAGCCATCTCTGTGTATTTTCAGCCCAGCAGCAGCGACTCCCAGGATCAGGAAAAGTTCATGTCTCTCTTCTACACTGTCATTATCCCCATGACCAACCCCCTCATATATACGCTGAGGAACAGGGATGTGAAGGGGGCAATGAAGAAGGTGCTTTGGAACGACTCTGACTCCAGATGATGGGTGAGGAGGACAGTTTAACAGAAGGACTTTGAATGGCAGAACTATTCAGA
Organism: Capricornis sumatraensis; assembly: GCF_032405125.1. Taxonomy (NCBI): domain Eukaryota; kingdom Metazoa; phylum Chordata; class Mammalia; order Artiodactyla; family Bovidae; genus Capricornis; species Capricornis sumatraensis. Next base: position 34,168,723 of record NC_091090.1, read on the forward strand.
TATATATGTATGCCCCATGAGTTATCTAAAATTTCCTTTGGCAACTCTGCAGGGAATTTGTTTCCTTCATTCCCGATGAATAAGTTTTTGTATTCATTTCAACTTCCAGAGATGCTGATTCAGTGTTCTGACAGCATCTGCTTTGTAGTTACTGTTTTAACAGCTCCAAGGATTTTTTATTTGCACTCCCATTTGGGTACATTGGGAGTGCAAATGGGTACATTGGAGGACTTCCCTGGTGTCTCAGACAGTAAAGCGTCTGTCTACAATGCCAGAGATCTGGGTTTGATCCCTGGGCCGGGAAGATCTGCTGGAGAAGGAAATGCCAATCCACTCCAGTACTATTGCCTGGAAAATCCCGTGGACAGAGGAGCCTGATAGATTACAGTTCATGGGGTGGCAAAGAGTCGGACACGGCTGAGCGACTTCACTTCACTTTGGGTACATTGTTCACATCTATTTGCAAAAAGACATGCGTTTATATTACATGAAGCCCAAATAAGAACATAAAACCACTGAAACACTGTAAGGAATATTATTAATAATATTTTCTAGGAGTTACTAGAAGATACCATTCATTCTTTTATTTGGATCATGGCTCTACTAAAATTCCATGGTTTGATGATTTGATCAGACGTTTTTCACTGATGTAGGTGGAGCACTTGTGGGGAAAACAAAGTTGAATCTCAAAGACAATCTTGCTGCATTAATCCTGGTAAAGCCATTCAGACATCAGGTGCAACTGTAACCTCAGCAGCGCAGCAGCCATATTGTGTAGGATCATTTCAGAGAATGTCACGCCTAGGACTCACTGAGCGAAGGGTACGATGCACTGCTGGCAGTGACACTGGTAGCCCTTCGTTGGTAAGAACACCAGGTAGTTCTTACGTGTATTTTTGTTCACAGCAGGAGGAAAACACCGATGTGAGATACAAAGTTGGTAAGAATAGCAGGTAGTTCTTATGTGTATTTTTGTTCACAGCAGGAGAAAAACACCGATGTGAGGTATAAAGTTGGTCATTTTAATTTTGTGAACCACCTAGTTCCTCTCTAAAATGAGATTTTTAAGTGAGGAAATTTCGAGGGCATTATATCTGAGCAGCACATGACCCAGGTTCTACTGCCTGTTCTACACATTTTACCTATTGTGATGCAGCAAAAATTTCAAAGGGTAAAATATATTTAGATTATTCTCATCATGGCATTTTATAAACTCTTTGATTTAGGCATCAGTTGATTAAGACCTTAGAATCTCTCCTCTGTTAAAAGTCCCATGAAATTTGAATTTAGTGAATATTGGAAATGGACTCTGATTCCCAGGAAATCCCATGTTTGGTGGAGATGTCCTCAGACTCATCAGAAGGAAATTGAAAAATCAAATATTGTGCCTATTAATTTAAAAATATGTGCCTAAGCTTTAGTAGTAGCTGTCTAATTGTGAAATAACTGTCACAGAGTTCTGAATTATGAGTAACAAAATAAACATTCCAGAAAAAATTAATCTGCCATTCTAGGTCTTAGATCCCTACTCAAGCTCAGTTTACAGCATAAATTTATTTTCAGGTATATATTCTGTTTGTGTCAGTTAAATGTCATGAACAGTGTGTTTTTCTCTGGAGGTTAGAGCTTTGACTGTGCTATCATCAAAGAAATATTTATGATTTTTGGTAGATTTCCCCAGCATGCACCACAAGGCAAGTAAATGCATTTGTGTCTCTTAGTGGACACAAAAGCATGACAACTATCACACAGTTCCCTATCCTAGCAGCTAAGCATCCTCCTGTTTTTGAACCCTTCCAGCCAATTTGCCTGAGAAGTGGTCTTGCAAGCTGGACATGGCAGTGTGGGTAAATTATATACAGGGTCAAGATTTTATCTATATTCCTAACAGCACCACACTCTTCACCCTTGAATTAAACACTTGTGAAACCAAGTATTTTGACCCCACAATAATGCTGAATAATACCTGATTAAAAGCAGTTTGGAGTGCTGTGTACTCTGAATGGTAAGAAATTTCCCCCTTTCTTATTACTCAATCAGGTCTTGATAGTTATGCCCAAAGAGTCACTTACAAATCCCTCAATGATACTTTCTTTGGTGCAGAAACCCTCAAGGTCACATGACATCACAAAGCCCATTTTCTTGAATGAGCAGCTACTTGTCTGGTCCTAAGGACTGCCACACACACACACACAAAAAAAGATTTATTTGTTTTAAGCAAATGCCTGAGTGTCACTTGGATGTGTATATTACTTTAGAATAAATTACAGATAATAAAGGTATCTAGATCTCAAGGTAAAATAATTAAAAAAAGAAACACTTAAAAGATACCACATAACCAAAGTTGAGTTCTGTTTTGTAAATTTTTCAAATGATATCTGCCTTTTCAAGCTGTCCCTCTTTAGTTTCCAGAACAGGGATTGAACCCATGGCCCCTGCAGTAGACGCATGGAGCCTATACCCTGGAACGGTAAAGAATTTCCTCCTTTTGAATTCTTAATATCTGTGAAATGGCTGCAGTGGGTGTACCCAGGCCTTGGCTAAATTATTTGATCCCATCTGGAGTTCAGAACTGTCAATACACCCAAGAGCAAGTCATAATCTTTCATCATTTTTGCCTTCTGAGGAATACAAGGTGAACACAGTGTGCTCAGGCAATGTGTCACCTTGGAAGCCTGAAGTGTCAGTCAGACTCCTCTGAAACCACCACCAGATTGACTAACAATTAGAAAATAATACAAAACAAGAGCAAAAACATGTGCAATGTCTGTGAGGCCCCAAAACAGTCAGACACTGCTTCCTGAACTTAGGTTTTTAACATGGAATATATAAAATAAATGAGGGACTCTCACTTGTTTAACTTGTATCATACAAGTCAGCAAAGGAAGGCTTGAGAGTTTCTCACCTGATATGTGTCCTCATCTTGGTATTCTGGCTTTTAGGACTTTTATTCATTAGAATAACTGTAGTCTGTATACTGTATGTTTATCACATTCTAAACAGACCCTATCCACCCTGCTAAAAACATTAGTAGAATGGTAATCAGCATATAGTGACCCCTGTAATATCCTCATTTATCTCCTAGTCAGTAGATTTCAGTGTTAACTGTTTGCCCAGGGTTCTGCTCTAACCAGGGTCACTGAGGACGGAAGAACAGATTATAGTTGTCTGTCAACTCTTTCCTCTAGGTGTGCTCTTTTCTGATGCCTGTTTGTATTATGACTGAGAGCTTCTTCCATCTTTTCAATATTATAGCATAGTTCAAACTTGATATGGCAGACTCGGAACCACAGTGTATAGAAATGTGTTGTGGACGTGGTTTCCTGGGAAGGGGTGCTCTATGTAAATGCAGAAATGAGAAGTTGTATGTCTCTTGAATCAGAGGGTTCAGGGGAAGGTGTCCCTGAGGCAGCTGTAGGGATTGGGTATTCATGCTCTTTTTAAACAATCTATTCTACTGATTTATATTGTTTGGTGGATTCTTTAACCATTTTGTAGTGAATTAAATCCACAATGTCTTTAGAAGCTGCAAGTTCTTCTAATTAGGTGACCATCTAAGGGTAATTTTAAGCTCTTTTGAGAGTGAAATTCTTCAGTTGTGATAAGTGAAAGTCGCTCCATCGTGTCTAACTCTGTGACCAGATGGACTATAGCCCACGAGGCTCCTCTGTTCATAGCATTCCCCAGGCAAGAATACTGAAGTGGGATGCCATTTCGTTCTTCAGGGGATCTTTCTGACCCAGGGATCTTTCTTGTGGGTTGAACCATTGCAAGCAGATATTTTACCCTCTGAGCCACCAGGGAAGCTGTTGCCATACCTGTGGCTTTAGTCTCACTGAAGCATCCTAGGCGTTTCCAGTGATTAGGTTATTGGGGATACTCAGGATCAATGGAATGTCACTGATAGATGTCAAAATCTTTCTCAGGAGCCCAGTCCTGATTTTGTGTTAGCCGGTCATAAGTAGTGCTTACTAAATATTCTTCAGTCCTTATTTCATGCATTTGAGAATTGTTAAATAGTCTCCCAAGATTCTCTTTGGAAAGTTTCTTAATGATGCATCCACTCAATGAGAATTCTGTTTGGTTTAATATAAATAAAGTGAGCACCATAGCCATCAATGTGTCATTTTTATCCTGAGAGCAACCTCTCTCTGAGTTTACTCCCCATCTTGGAAAAAGCCTCCAGTACTTCCCAAGGAATATTTCTCCTCATATTCCTCCCCAGCATGTTCTGTTTTGGTTTCTTTTTGGTTTTAAATAACACATATTACTATGTTATTACACACAGCCGGATGTACACATCCACAAACACGCACTCTCTATGCAACCACTTTTAGATAGATCTCTTAACTCTTTCCTGAGGATGAACAGTAGAAGGAAATGTTTTCTTTAGCTTATATCACTTAGAAGATACAGGTTTATATATGGTGTAATTTCAGTTCTCAGAAATAAGGACAAATACACACAAGTCAATGTGGTAATATTTTATTCTTGCAAGTCACATTAAAAAGAAAACTGATAGAATTTGCTGCACTAAGTAGCTTCATGGAAGAGAGCATACTTCTTTTGCTGTTATGATGGATACACAAAATGTTAAACTTTTAGGAGTGCCATTCTTTCAGGCTCTGGATTGATATTGGGATCACAAAGAGAAGGCAGTCTTAGTACAAAGATAAAGTTAGAGTATTTTCCTTTATTAACTATGTAGAAATTTTTGTCTTAAACAATAGTGAAAATCTGACCTAGGAGAGAAAAAATAAGTAGGATGAAAGAAATGAATAATAACTCTTATTTTCATTTATTTTGTTCCATTCTTATGGGATACAAATTGAGCAAGTTTAAAGAGTACAAAGTGTGATTTGATATACCTATATATGGTAAAGTGGTTACTATTTAGTGTTAGCTGTGATCTTTATCTTGTCGAATATTTATTCCCCTTAAAAAATTTAAAAAAGTTTATTTTTTTGACTCCTCAGAAACTAATTTTTGGCTGGAAGTTTGTACCCAGTATCTCCCCATTCTTCTACCTCTCTAGCCCTGGTAACCACCATTCTATCCACTGTTTGTAACAAGTTCAGTTTTTCTGATGCCATATGTATGTAAGATCATACAGTATTTGTCTTTCTCTTCTAACATTTCACTGAGCATAATGCTGTCAAGATCCATCCATGTTATTGCAAAGGGCAGTATTTCATTCGTTCTCATTAATGACAATATTCCTTTGGATATGCATAGAACTTTTTCTTTAGCCATTCACCTCTTTGTTCACCTATGTTTTTTCTGTATCTTGTCTAATGTGAAAAATGAGGCCATTGAATATGGGAGTGCAGATAGTGATTTCATTTTATTTGGTGTACCTAGAATTTGGATTGCTGGATAACATGGAAGTTCTATCTTTAGTTTTTTTGGTATCTTCATATTATTTTTCAGAGTGGCTTACCAACTTACATTCCCATCAACAGTACATAGGTGTTCCTTTTACAACTTCACCAACTGTTGTTATCTTTTATCTTTTTAATGATAGCTATTCCTTTACTTTCTCCAGCCTCATTGAGGAATAATATTTTCTTCCAGAAGTTTTATGACTTCATGTCTTATATACAGTATTGCATAAGTTTGAGATATATAGAGTAGTGATTTGAGTTACATACATCATGAAATGATGATCACAATGTGTGTGTGTGTATATATTGTTTTTCAGATTCTTAACCTTTATCGGGGACAAAAATAGTTACAGAATATTGGCTATAGTTTCCTCTGCTGTACAGTAGGTCCTTGTTTTAGTCAGCCTTTATCTTGTTCTCTTCTAGAGGTACAAGAGATACAATCTTCTCCTGGGTTTCGACAGAAAGTCTCAGGAGTCTTGTTATCTCAGCCTTGAAAGACTCTTGTAGATTAGTTCTGCCACTCAAAGACATCGAGATTAGCTATTTAACCCCTGCTTCATGAAGTTTCAAAATTTGGCAACTGCCTTACTGAAGAGGACTATGACCCCTTACCCTAGTGAGTTTTTAACAACAGACTGGTTCCAAATAGGAAAAGGAGTACGTGAAGGCTGTATATTGTCACTCTGCCTATTTAACTTATATGCAGAGTACATCATGAGAAACACTGGGCTGGAAGAAGCACAAGCTGGAATCAAGATTGTTGGGAGAAATACCAATAACCTCAGACATGTAGATGACACCACCCTTATGGCAGAAAGTGAAGAGGAACTAAAAAGCCTCTTGATGAAAGTGAAAGTGAGAGTGAAAAAGTTGGCTTAAAGCTCAACATTCAGAAAACGAAGATCATGGCATCTGGTCCCATCACTTCATGGCAAATAGATGGGGAAACAGTGGAAACGATGTTGGACTTTATTTTTTTGGGCTTCAAAATCACTGCAGATGGTGATTGCAGCCATGAAATTAAAAGACACTTACTCCTTGAAAGGGAAGTTATGACCAACCTAGATAGCACATTGAAAAGGAGAGACATTACTTTGCCAACAAAGGTCCATCTAGTCAAGGCTATTGGTTTTCCAGTGGTCATGTATGGATGTGAGAGTTGGACTGTGAAGAAAGCTGAGCGCCGAAGAACTGATTCTTTTGAACTGTGGTGTTGGAGAAGACTCTTGAGAGTCCCTTGGACTGCAAGGAGATCCAACCAGTCCATTCTGAAGGAGATCAGTCCTGGGTGTTCTTTGGAAGGAATGATGCTAAAGCTGAAACTTCAGTACTTAGGCCAGCCCATGCAAAGAGTTGACTCATTGGAAAAGACTCTGCTACTGGGAAGGATTGGGGGGCAGGAGGAGAAGGAGACGACAGAGGATGAGATGGCTGGATGGCATCACTGACTCAATGGACAGTGAGTTTGAGTGAACTCTGGGAGTTGGTGATGGACACGGAGGCGTGGCGTGCTGCAATTCATGGTGTCGCAAAGAGTCAGACACGACTAAGTGACTGAACCGAAATGAACTGAAGCACAATGGAGTTGCAGGATAGATTATTCCATACTTTTGAAACTTTGCTCTGGCTTTCTGGCTTCCCAGGGAGTCCACTGGAAACATCTGGCCACATAGTTAAGTCTCTTTAAGTTTTCAGCTTGTCACTCTAGCCTTACATGAGTGTTTGGCTTTTCATGTTTTCATGGCAAACTCCCTCTCTATGGGCCATGCTCAATCCTCATCTCACACTCAAGGTCATCAAATGCTCTATGAGGAAAAAAAAGACAGTTTCCCTCAGCTCACCTCAGAAGTGTTTGGTGTTTTCTGTTATTCATGTCTACATCATTCTCATCACTTTCACAACTTTCTAATGGTTTCAGAAATGTGGTTGCTAAAATTAATTTGGCCTTTCCAAGTACAACTGTTCATCAGTATTGGCCAGGGATTGTTTCAGGTACTTCCTCCCACCCACTCCTATACCAGAAAAACTGGATGTTCAAATCCTTTATGAAGAATGACAGATCAAATGGATCCATGTTTGGCTGAGTCTGTGGCTAAGGAGGAGTGACTGTACTTGCAGTGGGAACTTTGGTCAGTTGAAACCTAATGCACCTTATTGGGAAATGAAATTCACAAATGGCTACTTTGAATGAAATGATATATTTTCAGCATTTATTTGCTGAAAAGGAAAAATGTAAGCATCTTGATGATTATAGAGTACGGAACTTTTGTGCCAGAAAATGATTATGTTATCAGTGAGGCTAGCTGTGATGGTTTGAAAGAAAACTCCAAAAGGTTGATATAAAAAAATCATATCTTCTGTATTACAAAAAATATAATCAGAAATCACTCATATTCAGTACTAGCAGAGATAAGCATAGTACAGACCTCAACAATTCAGCAATCTATTTTCATTTAAATAAAGAAAAATCCTTGTTGTATTATTTCATTAGCAGAATAATACCTGAAAAACCATCCAAGTTACCATTATTAAATAAGAAAAATTTAAGAAGAACATATTCGCACAAAGGCACATTGAACTTACCAGACAATTATTTCTGTTTTTTATATTGTTTTATAAATTCCCTTCAGTATCTGCCCTTTTATCATATGCTATTAAATACTGAAGAGTATTAAAATCTCTGGTAAATGAAAATATTTTTGGCTACTAGTAAATTATGCATTTTTGTATGTTACATTATACAAATAGAAATATAGAAATATACACAATACACGTCTTTTTCAGTCAAGATAAATTTAATTCAAGGCAATATAATACCCAGTAGTAGAATTTTCATCTGAAAATTATCACTATGATTTTTGTCTCAAGACCTGGTCAATAAGTTTCTACATGGAATGAAGAGACCAGGGAGATTCACAGGACACACGATCTTGAATTGAGATCTTCATTAAACTGAAATCTTCAAGACAGGGTTCATCTGAGTTGGCTCCATATTGCTAATATCTAAACACTTTAAATCTATTAAAGATGGTCAGTGGATAGAAGAAACTTAGATCACTGAGAAGATAAACTCAAATTTTATGTGAAAGTAACAAAAATACTTTGTGTGATCATTTAGAATCAAAGTATTCTGCTAATATCTGGTTTATTTAATACTTTTAATAAGTAAATGATTTGAAGTCCAGCATCCATACAAAAAGTGCAAGTACTTGCAAGTTTCAGATTTGATGAATTTTCACAGATTGAATACTTTATATCACCAACATCCAGATCAAGCATCACAACCTGACCAGAACTCCAGAATGCCCCTCCCCTACATATCTTCCTAGAGAGAACTCCCAGTCCCCAGGGGAACCCCTGTTCTGACTTTCAATACCAGAGATTTGTTGTGCCTGGGATGGATTTTATGCAAATGGCATTATACAATAGGAATTATTTTGTATCTAGTTTGCTCACTGTAAGTCATGTTTGTAGGAATCATTCATGTTTTTGAATGTGTAATTATTCTTCATTCCCATTACTGTGTAGTACATGATATACCATAGTTTATTTTTAGAATATCTTATTTAACATATATTCTCCCTAGCAAAGGTTTAGCTCAATGGTTTAGCCTCTGTCTCACTGATACGTCTCAAGTACCTAGAACACTGTCTTGCACATGGTTGGTGCTTTATAAGGATGTGTTGGTTTACATTAACTAGTGTTTAGTCACTCAGAAGTGTTCCTATGCAGAACTTCCTGGGCCTGCAAGTGCTGCGTTAACTCTGTCTCAAGTCTAGGATTCTCCTCATTTGTCTCCTTAGTGCCCCTTTGACTTCCTTGTTTCTCAAAGTGTAAATCAGGGGATTAAGCAGGGGAGTCACCAGAGTATAGAAGAGTGCAATGCTTTTGTTCACATCCTGTGAATAGCTGGAAGGAGGCTGAAGGTACATGGAGATGAGCGTCCCAAAGAAAATAATCACTACCATTAGGTGAGAACCACAGGTTCCAAAAGCCTTCTGTCTCCCTTGGGCCGACTTTATCTTCAGGACTGCACGGGTAATGTGACCGTAGGATACTAAGATGAGTGACAGGGGCACCACCAAGAAGAAGGTACTGACAGTGAAGACTTCAGTCTCATTGACAGAGGTGTTGGTGCAGGCCAGTTTCAGCATCACTGGAACTTCACAGAAGAAATGGTCCACTTGGTTTTTACCACAGAGGGGAAGAGTCATGGTCAGTGCTGTCTGGACTACAGCATTGCCAAAGCCTGTAAGCCAAGCAGTTACAACCAGCTGCAAGCAAAGCTGGGGATGCACGATCACCATGTAGTGGAGGGGACGGCACACAGCTACATACCGGTCATAGGCCATGACAGACAGGAGGACACACTCTACTCCCCCAAGTCCCAAGGCAATGAAGAGCTGGGTCACACAGCCGCCATAGGTGATGGTCTTGTCCTTCCCCTTAAAGTTGGCCAGGGTCTGAGGGACAGTGCATGTAGTCAAACAAAGGTCCATAAAAGAGAGGTTGGAGAGGAAGAAGTACATAGGGGTGTGGAGGTGAGGATCCATCGTTGACAAAAGTATAATGGCGCCATTGCCTAAGCAGCTCAAGAAGTAGATGATCAGGATGACCACAAAGAGAGCCGTTTCCAGCTGGGGCTGGTTGGAGAAGCCCAGGAGAATGAACCCAGAGAAGGCGCTGTCGTTAGCTCTTTCCATTGTACTCTGCTTGTTGGAGTTAGGAGAACTCCATACTGTTAAGCTGCTTGTTTAACCCACGCCTTTCCCCCTGAGGAAGTAGAGTGTGTGAGGAAGCTTGAGGCATTTTCACAGTTACTCTTTTGTTGACAAACAAAGGGGTGCTAGAGAGTTACTAGGTAAGAGTATCTTCTGTGTTTCAGGCACTGACCGAAGCAGTTTATATGCAATTTGTCACAACTCTGTGAGCTTGGCATTATCATGATTTCTGCTAAATATATGAAGGAACTGAGGGTTAAAGATGTGCAGTGATTTTATCAGAGTGAGGTACTTAGTAAATCACAGAGGCAGGATTCCAACAGACTCTAAAATATGAGTTCTTAACTGCTGGGGATACTGTCTTTATGATGTATGAACTACAAAGACAATGGAAGAGTTTCTCAAAAGTTAAATCTAGATGTTTGAAATAGGTTACAAATATGTACTGCCTTAGTCCTTCCCTGGACGATTGAAATATTTAGACTGGCTTTCTTGCTTCTGCTTTGTGTAGAGAAAAATATTTCTTTCTGAAAATGCACGGATAATAAAATTTACGATGAACAATTTTATTCAAATGGGAACAATATATTTTAAAAAGTAAAGTCATGGAACCTTTGATATGGAGTCTGTAATCACATCTATTGATTGGAAAATTTTTATTGGAAGTGATTTAGAATTCACTGTCCATACTGTATGTTCCAGAGGGATTAAGCCTCAGAAACTCTCATTGTTACCACTTTCAGTGAAAACTCAGCAAAACATCAGAGTTTTGTTTTCTTTTTATGTCTTTTAAAATTGCTTAATATGATAGAGCAAATACTCTGTTTCAACCTTTCGTGTGCACTTCCTATAAATTCAGACCTCACATTAATCATTCTCTTTTTCATAAAATCATCTGGTCTCATTTTAGAAATCAACCTTGTCTGTCTGTATGTCTCTCTCTTTCATAGACACACACACCGCACACACCGCACACAAACCATGAGGCAATATTAATATGAGAAATATCTCATAATAGTACCATAGCTCGGAAAAGAGTTTAGTATAGCAGAGTCACAGAATACTTTTTTCAAAGAAGTGATAATATGTAAGAAGTTTCAAAACTGTAAGTGTTTTAGAAACGGAATTTAGGGGTTATAGCCTTCTTGAATATTGTAAAAAGAATTATCCTTCCTAAAAGTATTGCCTCACTTCCCTTCTCAAAAACTTCCAGTGGTTTTCAATTGCCTCCAACTCAGATTCCAAATTCTTCACTATGGCGTACAAGAGCCTTCATAATCCTTTTCTTGCCTCTCTAGTATTTTCTCTTGCTATACTCAATTTCCCATCTTTAGAATTTTATAAAAATTTATTCATTTCATTTATTGGCCGTGGTGGGTCTTCATTGATGTGTTGGGACTTTCTCCATTTGCAGTGCACGGGTTTCTCTTTTTGTGGAGCATGACGTCTGGGGCATGCAGTCTTAATTAGGTGCGGTGCATGGGCTCAATAGTTGTGGTTCCTGGGCTCTAGAGCACCGACTCAGTAGTTATGGTGCATGAGTTTCGTTGCTCTGAGGCATGTGGGAACTTCCCAGATCACAATCAAACCCATGTCTTCTTCACTGACAGACATATTCTTATTCACTGAGCCACCAGGGAAACCCTCTCATCCTTAGAATTTCCCAACATTAACACCCAAATGTTCATGTCTATCTGGTTTTTCTCATTCTAAAATTCTCTGACCACCGCAACTAATACTCCCTTCAAGATACTGTCTATTGTATTGCCCTTCATTTCGTCTTCAGATCACTCATTACTATCCAGAATTTTCCTTGTTTCTTAAAAAAAATTCTTATTTATTTTCTAATCTGCCTCAGTATAATGACAGATTTATAGATCAGGAAATTTGTCTTTTTAAAACAAAATCATTATATGTGTAGAACAGTGCCTGACATACAGGAAACAGTCAAGATATATTGTAATGCGTGCAGTTGAATGCAGTTGAATCAACATGTACTGTATGAATACATTAATATACTTAAAGACTTAGGTAATTTTTTCTTATATCGATAGAAATATATGTCCTCAGTGTTTATTTCATAGTGGTTTTTTTCCAGGCTATATGGCCATTGAGATTATGTATAAAATGTGTAATAAATATATAAAATATATGCTATATAAATATAGTATATACAAATATCTCTGAGTATAAACATTTATATATTTATTGTTTTGGCTTCAAGACCCTTTTGTGCTTGTAAGATAGTTTGGTGATCCCACGGACTGAATCTTATTTGTCTTTGTGTACGGAAATCTAGTTTTATAAACGTAGACTTCTATTTGCCTCTGAAGAGAGACTGACTTTGGGGCAAAATGAGATGCATGCCAGAGGATGCCAGACAACACCATCTCTGATTCTATTACTGATTCTTCTCCCAGCCCCACTGTCTTGTGTCTTAGCCAAAGGGATAGAGAGTCTGGTGGCAGAAGCTAAAGATAGTGGAGGGCCTCTCTTGGGCTATTTTTTCAGTGATTGAGTAATGAAACTCAAGGGAAGAGAGAGATATTCTACACTGAGATAGGCAAAGTGGAGAGAGGCACAGGTGCTTTAAACTCCAGAGAACACAGAGCTCATGCAAGAACTTCCTGGGAACTGCCAGAAAGAGTTCATTTTGGCCAGACTGCAAGGATTGTTGTTGTTGTTTAGTCATTAAGTCATGTCTGACTCTTTTGTGACCTTGTGGACTGTACCCTCCAGGCTCCTCTGTCCATGGGATTTCCCAGGCAAGAATGCTGGAGTGGGTTCACCATTTCCATCTCCAGACGATCTTCTGACCCAGGAACTGAACCCGTGTCTCCTGCATTGGCAGGTGGATTCTTTAACATTGAGCCACCTGGGAAGTCCTAGGTGGGATTGAAATAGTAAATAAAAAAGTAGATAAAACAACAGCCTGTTGTTAATTATCACTCTTGGGCCTATGGGCTGATACAGTTTCAGGAAACACAGGCTGGAGTTGTATCATATCACTTGGCATTGCTCTTGCCACATAGGCGGACATTCAGAAATGTTTGCTGAAAAAGTGTTCTCTGACACCTGTGGAGACTTTAGCATTTCACCATGGGATATCAAATGGGCAAAGATGGAGGGGAGGCAGGCTCTGAGCTTTGCAAGAAGCAGAAGGAAGAAAATTATGAAAAGTCCTTCTTGGGAGGTTTCTTCTCTCTGGACTTTCCCTCAGCTCTACATCTGGCTGGCAAAACAGAAACCTCTGCTTTTATTATTTGCCACCGTTTCTATCTAGAGTTCCCAGAAAGTTCTCACATGAACTCTGTTCCTGGTGAGCAGAACCCTCTATTTTCTTCCCCTTCTCATCTAAGTTGCTCATCACTACTGATCTACCAGTGCCTGCTTTGACAAAGTGATGCTATGTCGGGCACCAGTGGTCTCTGAGCTGCTAATGTGACTAATGTTGATGCAGCCCTGACAATTCTGGGTCCCAAAATGCCAACGACTTTCACCACTTTGCACTTAAAGTGTAGAAGGGCTCTCTACCTTAAAGTAGCTACTTCTAGTGTGTAGATCTTTCTCTTCTACTTACAGAGAAATGTGCAAGGGAAAGTGGCCCTTGTGATTATCTCCATCCTTTCATCAAAGACTCTGCCCTTTCACTCGGGGTCTTTGAAGGGTGGTGGGGGATGGCCAGGTGAAGTATGGTTAGCTTTTTGGTAGAGGACATATGAAACTTTAGAATTTAAGCTACTGCCACTTCATGCTGTGAGGACTGAAAAACAAAGGACACCTGCCTACAGAGAGAGAAGGAAAAAGTAGATTTGAGAAAAAGGAAGAGGGTCACACAGTGCTCATCTTCAAGGCTGACTCATTTCTTAACAGCCTTGACCAGGTAAAGGTCATTGTACTTACCAGATGCTCATATCAGGATGCAAGTGTCTACTGGGAAGAGCCTTTGGCTTCCAAGTCAGCCTCCAGCATAATGGGAAAAATAAAAGAATGTTTCCTTTGCCTCCAGATATAGAAGGATGAGAGATGGAATGATCCTGTGAAGGGTATGTCTGGCTTAGTGAGAACTGGAGTGACCACAGGACTTCCTTACATTGAAATTTACAGCTTCTTTGTAGCTTCTGGGAACCCAGTCTCCCTCAACTCCAGTAATAGTTACTTATCCCCATGTGGATTTCCCAGTATCAACCCTGGGGATAATGTACCTGACAGACAATTCTCCAGGAGATTCAGGGAATTATAAGATGTGGAAGTTGTTAATAGGCTTTCAGAAAGGGTATTAGAAAATCCTTCCCCCAACAGGCCTGGAGACAACAAATATCAAAGATTTGATTCAGTTCAGTTCAGTTGCTGAGTCGTGTCCAGCTCTTTACAACCCCAGGGACTGCAGCATGCCAGGCCTCCCTGTCCATTGCCAACTCCTAAGTTTACTCAAATTCATGTCCACTGAGTCAGTGATGCCATCCAATCATCTCATGCTCTGTTGTCCCCTTCTCCTCCTGCATCAATCTTTCCCAGTATCAGGGTCTTTTCAAACGAGTCAGTTCTTCACATCAGATCTTCCAATGAATATTCAGGACTGATTTCCTTTATTGGACTTGTGGGATCTCCTTGCAGTCCAAGGAGTCTTAAGAGTCTCCTCCAACACCACAGCTCAAAAGCATCAATTCTTCGGCACTCAGCTTTCTTTATAGTCCACCTCTCCAGTTACTACAACTCCAATGACCACGAGTGGAACCAGACTAACAATGATGTCTGTGTTGGAGACAGAGGGCCGAGAAGGTACTGTGGAGGAAAGAGAAGGGGCCCGGACTTCAGGTTTGAGTCCTGACCTTGCTGAAGGGGTCCAGAAAGGCTCCAGCTTTATCTGAGAAGAAGCTCCACCCCAGCCTCCTCCTTACCCCATCTCAGCGTGAGAGTTTCCTGAAGCCCCTTGCACTGCTTATTGCACATGTATCTCTGCTCCTCTCAAGAACGGACCACTGGGGCCGCCCAGTTCTGGAAGGTTCCATTCCCTGAAGGCTGGGCTCTACAAGCTCCATGTCCTGGGTCTGGTCCTCCGTGTCACGCTGCCAGGTCAGTGGAATCTCTTCAGGGTAGAAGCCCAGGGCCCAGTACCTCAGAGGGACCTCACAGTCAGAGATGGGGTGCTGGGTCACATGTGTCTTTGGAGGGTCTCTGGAGGATGATTCAGAAAGTCCCATTTAGTGTTACCTCCATGGGTCCCTGAAGCAGCATCCTGTGACCATCCTGAGAATAAACAGGACAGTGGGTTTGAAAAGAAGCAGCACAAACACCAGATACCAGCCTGAACTCAGAGGTCTGGGCGTGTTCCCAAGTCCTTGGAAAGTTCTGGAGTCAGGGTGAGAGCCAAGGTAGGAGGCACTATGTAAGGGAGTGAATACAGAGTCATGGTCCTGACTTGGGTGGAGGCCGAATGACTCAGAAAAGCTGGAGTCAGGCCTCCAAACATGTTCTCAGGGTGAGAACTGGCCCTGAGAGACAGTCATGGTTCACAGATGGCACCCAGGGGGAAGGGGCACCGCTGACCAGTTATCTCAGGGATGGGTTCCTGCTTCTTCCCCAAAGAGACTAGATTCCTTAATTGTCCTTCAGAGAAGTGGGGCCACTGGTGAGTCACTCTCTTGTACAGAATATGAAAACCTGGGTGGATTCCTCCCTCTGCTGACAGGAATCGGGGCGCTGTTTCCACATTGACCCCATTTTCTTCTCCTGGTGTGAAGCCAGGATCAGCCCTAGCGGGGATCAGGGAGGCCCCACGCCCCTAGTACCTGCGCGCAGCAGTGTGTCCTTCCCGTTCTCTAGGTGTCTGTGGAGCCACCTTCCACAGTCCCCATCCAGGTAGTTCCTACTGTTCCCTGCAGCATTGCCCTGCTCAAGCTTGAGCTTGGAGATCTCAGCCTCTGCATACGCTGTGGTCCTGAAGCACAGGTCCTCATTCAGGGCAAGGTGATTGTTGCCATCGTAGGCAATCTACCAGAACCCGAGGCAATAACTTTTCAAATATGCAATTATACTTCTTTCAGGAGAAGACGGAGATGGGTGTTTCTGTCTGTTCCCTCAACATTGAGCCCTGGGTGCATGGGTGCAGGTAGCCAGTTCCAGGCTGTTTTTTTTTTTTTTTTTTTTTGCTACTCTCTTGTTGGACCCTGAAATGCAAGCCACTGAACCAGGTGATCAAGGAGTGTGCCCTCTGGCAGCAGCCATAAAACCTGGGCAGCCATACATGTGCACAAATTCTTTTCACAGAGACACCAGTGACCTGGGGTGGGACAGAGGGAGAGCACGATGATGGCACCTGTTGGCTTCTCAGGTGTTTGGCAAAGATTGCAGTTGACTCCTAGATATGTGTTAGAAGTCTTAGCTTTTAAGGTAAGGAAATAGGCTTCTTTCAGGGACAAGCTGGAGGTTTCAGTCTGTGTCTGTGTGCTGTGCCCTGGAGAGACAGCCACAGTGAGTCTGGGTGAGCCTGTTTCTTAGTTCATTATAGCCTCATGGATTTCATGGACACAAACTTCGTTGACTTTCAGAGGGGTTTTGGAGGCCCATGTCTCAAGTGTAAGTCTTCAAACTGAGGGTCCCAGACATCCAACACTTTGTTTCTCAGGGAGAAATTGGCAGTGGGGATTGCAGCCATGAAATTAAAAGACAATACTCCATGGAAGGAAAGTTATGACCAATCTAGATAGCATATTAAAAAACAGAGACATTACTTTGTCAACAAAGGTCCGTCTAGTCAAGGCTGTGGTTTTTCCAGTGGTCATGTATGGATGTGAGAGTTGGACTATAAAGAAAGCTGAGTGCTGAAGAATTGATGCTTTTGAACTGTGATGTTAAAGAAGACTCTTGAGAGTCCCTTGGACTGCAAGGAGATCCAACCAGTTCATCCTAAAGATCAGTCCTGGGTGTTCATTGGAAGGACCGATGTTGAAGCTGAAACTCCAAAACTTTGGCCACCTGATGCGAAGTACTGACTCATTTGAGAAGACCCTGATGTTGGGAAAGATTGAGGCAGGATAGAAGGGGACAACAGAGGATGAGATGGTTGGATGGAATTGCTGACTTAGTGGACATGGGTTTCAGTGGACTCTGGGAGTTGGTGATGGACTGGGAGGCCTGGCGTGCTGTGCTTTATGGGGTTGCAAGGAGTCGGACATGACTGAGCGACTGAATTGAATTGAAGTTGATTTTAGTTTGGGTTTTTCTTATTCACCTTCTGTGAATAAGAATAGCTTCACCCAGCTAGTTCGTGCATTTCTTTTCAAAGGAGTTGTTTTGGGTAAAACTGTAGATTCAGTGTGCCCAAGGGAGGAGGGGAGATCTGGAGCCCCTATGTCATGAGTGAACAGAAACCTTCTAGTTTTTTGCACAGCTTCCTCTCTCCTTGTCTCTCTCATTGCCATTTTTGTTTTGCCGTGTGTTTCTGTCTGTCCCTCTTTTTCTCATTCTCTAGTTCTTGTTCTATTCAAGACCTTTTAAAAAAACCTGTTTATTTTGAAATAGTTGCAGATTAACAGAAAGGTCTAAAGATAGTATAGATAGGTCTTGGGTACCTTTGACCTTTTTCCCAATGGTTATATATTCTATAACTATAATACAATTTAAAAGCTCGGAAACTGACATTGGTACAACGTATATATAGAGTTCCATGTAATTTTTTCATGTAGATTCCTGTAGCCATCATCATGATCAAAATATGGAATTACCCCTTGACTACTCACATCTTCTTTGTGATACCGCTTTATAGTCACACTCATTTTCTCCCCTTCCCTACACCCTCCATAGACCATCCTGGGCACAACTATCTTGATCCCCATCTCTATTATTCTGTCATTTTTGTGGAAGGGATTTAGATGGGATCATATAATATTTAACCTATTAAGATAGACATTTTCATTCAACATAATACCCTTGAGATGTTGTGTGTATTAGTAGCTTATTCCTTTTTTATTGCCAAGTAGTATTTCAAGTTTTGATGTGCCAGCACTTGTTCAGAACATTTTATTTGTTTTCAGCTTCTTGCTGTTACAGATAAAACTGCTATAAATAATTGTGCACAGGTTTTTGTGTGGAATACATTTTTGTTTCTCTGTCATAAATGCCAAAGAGCATGATTACTGGGTCTAAGGCAAGTGTATATTTGGTTTTTAAAAGAAACATCCAAGCTCTTTTATAAAGCAGATGTATCATTTTATATTCTGATTAGCAATGTATGAGTGATTCAGTTTTTCCACAATGATGCCAACATTTGGTATTGTTCTGATATTTTTTGTCTTGGTTGTTCTAGTAGGTAGGTAGTGATATCTCTTCATGTTCTTAATCTGCATTTTCCTGAAGGTTAGTGATGCTAAACATCTTTACATGTGCTTATTTACCATTCATATATTTGCATTGGTGAATTATTTGCTGAAATGTTTTTTCATTGAGTTGTTTTCTGATTGTAGAGTTTTGTGAGTTGTTTGTATATTCTAGACATGAGTGTTTTGTAAGATAAGTAGTTTGAAACTATTTTCTTCCAGTTTGTAGCTTATCTTATTATCCTCTTAACAGAGTCTTTAACAGACAAATGCTCTTTATTTTGATGAGTCCTCATTTGTACATTTAAAAAAGAAATAGATTATTCTTTCAGTGTATTATATTCTAATACAAAATAAGAATTTTACAAAATAGCATAGGAAAAAAGCATGTAATTGCAAGTAAGCATTTCTAGATAATGTCAAATTATTATCCAACATTATTATGCCAATTAATATTTACAGCAACAAGATTGAAATGGGAAGAAATGTTAATTGCATGTCTGTAATTCCCTCCATCTCTGCACAGTGTATGCAGTACTAATCTTTACATTTGAGTAAATATTATCATAGAATTTAACTAGTAGAGAGATTACTGAGAAAATTCTAAGAGTATTTTAAGCAAAAGGTAATTTTTCCCCATGGGTAGAATGTTATTAAAAAAACTGGAATTTATGGTTCTATGTGAAATGCTTGGCTATAGCATGTAAATTAGTTAAAGAAGATCTGTATGCTTGTCTGACTAATGACATACAAAAACCAAGATGCTTCAAACCTAAATAGCTTTCCCTGAGATAGCTTGTACTACTAGCTAGAAGTTGTCTATTACTCTGAAAGAAAATATGTTCTAGTGGGGAAAAGAGATTGTATATTTTTTGAAGCTGCCTTTGATGGTTAGGACCAATGCCTTCCATGGACAGATGCTAATTGTTCCTGCCTTTTGCCTGTATAGTCAAGTGTATAAGTTGTTCTGAAATTAATTGATATTCAGACTTCAAAACACACAATACCCATCAAGTTTCTTTCAATTTACTTTAACAATTATAGCTATCTTGTTTAACTCAATCATGTGGAAATAAATGCAAAGATGAGTAGAATTTAAACAAACCATGGAAGTTCCATATAAGAAATCAATAATTTTCCTGTTTGCTTATGTAAATCATTACAACTTTCAGATAGAAATTGAACAACATCATAGAGGACAGGTAGTTTTCCTTAGCCATATTAGCAGTTTGGGAGTAAAATGTGGTGGTTGACCTTTAATATATTTACCTTAAAGATTAGGTAGACACCGCCTAATTCCAGTGTTCTTGCCTGAAGTATACCAGGGACAGGGGAGCCTGGTGGGCTGCAGTCTATGGGGTCATGCAGAGTCAGACATGACTGAAGCTACTTAGCAGCAGCCTAATTGGTTAAAAGATGCTTACTCCTTGGAAGTAAAGTTATGACCAACCCAGAGAGCATATTAAAAAGCAGAGACATTACTTTGTCAACAAAGGTCCGTCTAGTCAAGGCTACGGTTTTTCCAGTAGTCATGTATGGATGTGAGAGTTGGACTATAAAGAAAGCTGAGTGCCAAAGAATAGATGCTTTTGAATTGTGGTGTTGGAGAAGATTCATGAGAGTCCCTTGGACTGCAAGGAGATCCAACCAGTCCATCCTAAAGGAAATCAGTCCTGGGTGTTACATTGGAAGGACTGATGTTGAAGTTGAAGCTCCAATATTTTGGCCACCTGATGCGAAGAGCTGACTCATTTGAAAAGACCCTGATGTTGGGAAAGATTGAAAGCAGGAGGAGAAGGGGATGACAGAAGTTCATGATGGACAGGGAGGCCTGGTGTGCTGTGGTTCATGGGGTCACAAGGAGTCAAACATGACTGAGTGAGTGAATTAACTGAAGTGAATTCATAACTCTGTTATCGATTAAAAGTTGGTTATGAATATTAGATAAAAATTAATTTACATTTAAAATTAAGTAACTGAATGCATTCTTATTTATATATGGATAATTTTTTGCAATTGTATGAAAAAATATCAAGTGTTTAGTAAAATATCTAAATCATTAAAAGAGGAGAGTTAAGGTAACTGAGAAGTCAAGGGAATTATCTGACCTCTGTCAATTATGAGAAATTATAAAAGAGGTAGATTAGGTATCCTTTTGCATTCTCCTTGATATTCATTTTCTCTGAGGATTGTCATCTCTGGGCAGCTAGGTGACATCAGCTAATTAATGGTACAGGACAAACATTCCCCAGAGACTTCAGTCAGGTAAACTGTTTTCACCAGACCATTATACTGCAGGTTCATACCAATCTCATGTTTTCATAATGAGCTCTCCATCATAGAGCCAAGACATTATATTCAGAAGGAATCCTGAGAGTTTGAGATTGCCTTCCTATGTCATCCTACCAGCTAGACACAATGCTGATCTTCAGTACCCTGTGAAGGTATTTGAAGTTATCAAGAGAAAGCATCTTGCTTAAGGAAAACTTAAGGATATTCCAATGCTGGTAGAATCAACTTATGTACTCAATGCATGCAACCTGCATCCTTAGTCTACATACTCAAGTTCCATTGCCCAGTGCTGTATTAAAGGCAGGAACTGGAAATGAGATAGGGAATGAGCTTAGGACACTCACATGAGGGGAATAAGACTGAGAGGACAGGAATTCGATCTCTGTGGACTTTACGAATTGATGTTAGTTTGTTTTCAGTTGCAAGTGTTCTTTAAAGGCTAAATTGAGTAACATACATGTCAGTTGGCAAAAGAAACAGAAACTCCTGTAGAAATTCACCAAATTTAAAAACCAAACTAAGTCTTCCTTGTGGAAGCCAACTTTGTGTTCCTAGACATTTCATCCTATTGTAGTGTATTCATTATGTCTCAGTATGGATATCTGGAGCAATTTAAATTCAGGATATTTGGCTGTCATAAAACATGTCCTTCAGTAATTGGATAATAGCAATATGTGAATCTGAAAATGTTAGACTGTACACTTTCATTTTTTCCTCAGCTCATATTTCTGTGAAATTACAGAATGTTTCTTAAAGTGTATTGTCAATAGCTGTAGTTTTAAAATGTTCATTTTCTCAAAGAAATGAACATATGTAATCTTCCAGATGCTAGCTTGATAATTACAACAGTGAAGGTTCATTTTGCAGTTATTATGTCAATGCAGTTTTGTATTTCTGTTAATGAAAGATGATCATTCTTCCACTGAGGAGAACACCAATTTGAGAGGAGAAACGTGGGTCAGAAAAGGTGATCTGAATGTTTAATTTATTGGTGAATTAGGCAAATGACAAGGTGATGTGTAATATGACTGTGACTGTCCTTCCATTCTTGCACACACTTATGAATGGACTACATTTTGTATGAATGGACTCTTGTTTTGTATGAATGGAGTCTCATTTTTATGAATGCTTTCAATGTCCAGCTCAGATATTTTCTGCCGGCTGCTGCACTGATTCACACCATATTTGTCATGGGTATTGACTGACAGCTTCTCAGCCCTTTCCTTCTTTAGAAAATTGCCATCAGTTGAATGGAGCCACATTGCCAGAAGTTCCGAATGTGGTTGGGCAGCTTGTACTCAATGACAGACTGGTGAGATTTATAAAAGTCTTGCCTTTTTGTCAAGGTGGAACTAAATCTGATACAATGCATGCTCCACAGCTTGTTATTCTGTACAGTAGTAACTAGTCGCATCTAAATAAGTAGGTATTTAAATTTACCTGAATTAAAATTAACTTTAAAATTCAGTTCTTTATCTGCCCCACTTGAAAGGCTCAGATAGCAGCATGTGGATAGCAGTGATTGTGTAAGTGAAGCAGAATATTTTTATCAGCAGATAGCTCTATTTGGAGAGTCCTTTTCCAGCTTTCTATGGGATCATGTTCATGTATTCCATTTGAGATCTCATCCTTGCTTAACACATTTGTCTGCTCTGTTTTGCTTCCCTGTTTCTCTTTGTCTTGAGGACATTCACTCAATAAACAGCATGCAAAAGAATTTCCATTTCAGCCTCTTTTCTCCAACCTGGCCAAACTCTGTCCATAGTGATTAGAAGTGTTATTTCTGAGACTGTGATAGATCCATTGCCTCCTCATCTATGTGTTCTTCATTGTCATTAGAATGTTGATAGTGAATAATCCTATCTCCTATAGGAATTCCAGGCATTTTAGTTGTTGGTAATATATGAAACTGAAATGAGCAGAAAGAAGAGTTAAGTTCTGGTCACTGGAGTTTGAAATTCTGTTGTGAAGTGACTACTTTTGTTGTTTGGTTACTAAGGCAAGTCCAACCCTTTCTGACCTCATAGACTGTAGCTTTCCAGGATTCTCTGCTGAAGTGGGTTTCCATTTTCATCTTAAAGTTATCTTCCTGATCCAGGGACTGAACCTGCCTTTCCTGCATCTCTTGCATTGGCAGGTGGTTTCTTTACCACTGAACCAACAGGGAAGCCTGTGAACTGATTATGCACAGTGAATAAATTTTTGGAGTTCTTGTTAAATTGGTATAGAAATCTTAGGTATCTCAAGGACAAAAGTTAAGCACTATAATTAAAGGTGATATTTTCAGGTTCTGAGCAATTTATTTTTACTACTATATCAAAAGACCAGGATATAGCATTCACAAATATAATGCATTAGGAGTAGAGATAACTATTTTCCCAGAATGTATCTATGAGAAGTATCTTAGGGATACATTGAATGTACTATAACCCTTTGTAAAAGTACATTCTAGCTCATAAATTTCTATATCTGAATGCATTTTAGAGATCATTTTGTATTATTCTAATACATGTGAGATATGTGCAAATCAAGTTATGTAGAATTATGAGATACATTTTTAGAATAAACTTTCTCCCTTTGTCTACATTTTCTTACTCTTTCTAATCACTCTCCCTTGATTTTCCCTCATTTCCACTTTCTCTAAGATGTACATAAATAATCATCATACTTTTATCCTATTAAACTCAATCTAAAACAGGCATTTCATATCTATGATTGATGTAAACCAAGGTTCATTACTTGATTTTATTATTATTCTTTTCTTATATTTATTTCAATATATAATCTTTGTGAATAGTAAAGACCTAATTAATTTAAGATATATCAATTTCAGTGAGTACATAATTTATTCAAATAGTTGCATATAAAATCACATGACCATGTCATTTTTTTTTTTTTCATGTCTTTGAAAGTGACAGTTTTCCTCTTCATCTATGCACTCTTTGGGAAGATACCTTTAATAAATTGCTAAATGCTTGATTTGACAGGAGCCATGTGCTAACAAAGGATAGAACAGAAAAATGAAAGTTCTTTCGCTGGATTTATCTTACTGGGCTTCTCTGACAGGCCTCAACTTGAGCTAGTCCTCTTTGTGGTCCTTTTGATCTTCTACATCTTCACTTTGCTGGGAAACACAACCATCATTGCGTTGTCCTACTTGGACCCGTGTCTTCACACCCCAATGTACTTTTTCCTCTCTAACCTGAGCTTTCTGGACATGTGCTACACAACTAGCATTGTTCCACAGCTCCTACTTAATCTCAGCAGAGCAGACAAATCTATCTCCTTTGGTGGTTGTGTAGTTCAAATGTTCATCTCTCTGACGTTGGGAGGTACAGAATGTATTCTCTTAGGAGTTATGGCAATTGACCGCTATGCAGCTGTTTGCAGGCCCCTTCACTACACAGTAATCATGCACCCCCGTCTGTGTGCCCTGATGGCTTCTGCTTCATGGATCACTGGTTTCACCAATTCCTTATTGCAGACAGTGCTTGTCTTCCTTTTACCTCGTTGTGGGAGAAATAAATTAGCCCACTTCTTTTGTGAGATCCCTTCTTTTCTCAAACTTGCCTGTGTTGACATCTCCGTGAATGTGTATGTGACCTTCTTTGCCAGTGTCATCATGCTTCTCGCACCTGTTTCATTAATCATGGTCTCCTATGGTCGGATTGTCTGGGCAGTCTTAAGAATAAAGTCCACTGCAGGGCAAAGAAAAGCATTTGTCACATGTGGATCCCACCTCATGGTGGTCTCCCTGTTCTTTGGCACAGCCATCTATGTGTATATTCAGCCCAGTAGCAGCAACTCCCAGGATCAGGACAAGTTCATGTCTCTCTTCTACACTGTCATTATCCCCACGACCAACCCCCTCATATATACGCTGAGGAACAGGGATGTGAACGGGGCAATGAAGAAGGTGCTTTGGAAAGACTCTGACTCCAGATGATGGCTGAGGAGGACAGTTGAATGGAAGGACTTTGAAAGCCAGAACTATTCAGATATATATGTGTGTCCCATGAGTTATCTAAAATTTCCTTTGGCAACTCTGAACGAAATTTGTTTACTTCATTCCCTTTGAAACATGAGCAGTCAAATTCTAAGTTTTTGTATTCATTTCAACTTCCAGAGACGTGGATTCAGTGTTCTGACAGCATTTGTTTTGTAGTTATTGTTTTTGAAATTTCTAGGGTTTTTCTTGATTTACTCCCTTTTAAGTACATGATTCCACATCTATTTACAAGATGACATATGAATATATTACATGAAATCACAGCCAAAATAAGAGTAGGAAACCACTGAAACGCTGTAAGGAATATTAACATTTCATCATTTCCTAAGAACTGTTACTGCTCCAACACATGTGTTCAGATGCAAGGGTAGATATCAGTTAGCTTCTTCTGTATAACAAATCACTTCAAAATTTACTTGCTTAAAACATTAACCATTCATTTATCTCACAATTATCTGCATCAGCATTTGTGCTAAGTTTAGCTGGACAATTCTTCTGGTCTTGGCTGGACTCACTCAAATGCCTGCATTAGGCTTCTGGGTCTACTTAGGGCTTCCTGATCTAGATTGCCACAGTTGGCATGGTTTCCATCTCCTTGATGTGGTCTCTAATCTTCCTGTACGATGGCCTGGAATGTTCATATGGGGAAGGCCGATTTCCAAGTCCTTGTGACAGATTTATTGTTTAAGATATGGCTGCTCTCCTGCTTGCCTGTCCTGTCTTTTTTTGTGCATTGTTTACCTCCATAAATAGTAACTGTTAGGGTCTGTTCTTTGTTCCACATGGAGGGTCTAGGAGGTCACAGTGTATTTCCATAGCCTCTTTTCCCAGTCAACAATAAGTAGGGCCCTCTCTGGTGGTCTAGTGGTAGAATCTTGCTGCCAGGGCAGCGAACACAAGTTACATTCCTGGTCCAGGAAGTTCCTACATGATGCGGAGCAACTAAGGCCATGAGCCGCAGCTACCCAGCCAGCTCTCAAGATCCTAAGAGCTACAACTACTGAAGCCGGCACGCCCTAGAGCCTGTGGTCCTCAACAAGAGAAGCCACAGCAATGAGAAGCCCTTGCACCGCAGCTAGACAAAGCCTGTATGGAGCAAGGAAGAGTTGCAACAAAGACTGAGCACAGCAAAAATAACAAAAAAAAGTCCAATCAGTGGGAGGTCTTTCCTGTTGGCCCAGTGGTTAAGAGTCCTCACTTTCACTGCAGTAGTCTAGGGTTGCATCCCTGGTCAGGAAACTAAGATCTACATGCCATGTAGCACGGCCAAACATTAAAAAACAAAGAGAACAAATCAGTAAGTGGGGAAAAAACAGAGGTCTGTCATCAGCAAGTGCCCTACACGGAACTGCTCAGATTCAGAGTGAAGATTTGACTAATGGGAAATGGGAGCTGATGAACAGATTACTTTCCCTTTCTTCTCCTGGGTGGGGATCTACTGGATGTCTCCTAAGACATGCTTCAGGGGCACAAACGTGATTGAACACACAGTTACTCCATACTAACAGCAAATTTGATAATGTATCCTTGACAAGTTCGCTTTTCTTCCCCTTCTGTTCCCTTTCTTTCACTCCTGATGCTGTATCTCATTTGCATTAATTGCTTGTGCATAAACCTTTGTTTCAAGTTCTCTTTTCTGGGAAAGCCTAGGCAATGACCACGAGTCTGGGGGGCCTATAAAAATGTTCTGGATCATAAATACAAATTTTGAAGTTTCTGACTGTCAAAGACATTTGCAACTGTTACCAACTCTTTGAAGTTGGGCCCTAAAAATGGTCTTTTTGCTGGGTGTTGGTTGTGCCAATAGAACAAGATAGAGTTCAGCTCAGAAGCAAAGGAAGGAACTTCCCTGGTGGCCCAGTGGCTAAGACTCTGCACTTCCAGTGCAGGGGACGTGGGTTTGATCCTCGCTTGGACAACTAGGTCCTGCTTGCCACAACTAAGATCTGCCACAGTCAAGTAAATACATAAAAATAAATATTTTAAAAAAGTAGAAGCAAAGGAAGTTTTATCCTTTAGTTGTAAAATGGAGAAATGGGAGCGCAGCATCAAGAGTATGCCCTCTGCTGGACAGCCCCTCCGCAGGTGGCTTGATTGGGGTCTCTCATCATTGGGAAGCAGGTCGCACGGTTCTGCCGGGGCAGGCGCAGCTGCCCTGCCTGTGGCTCCACACCCCAGTGCCAGGCGCAGTGTCTCTGCACACGGCCTGCTGCTGCCATCTAGAATTGTGCCTTTCACAGCACTTCTGCACATAGTCCCCTGAGCTGAAGTTTGGGACACAATGCCTCTGTACCAGGTACCCTATGAGAAAGTGAAACAATACTAAGCACCAAGGAAAAGACAAAAAAGGCTAGAGTTTATTACCCAGATTCTATTTTCATTTTCTGGCAACTGCTAATGGTCATTATTCCTGGGAACCAAAAGAATGAAGGACATTACATGAGGAGAGATTTTAGAGAAAGAAGAAGACTGAAGACCAAGGTTGAGGCAGCTCAACATTTAATGATTGGGTAATAGAGAATTTTAAGACTCTTCATGAGATTGGGAGGAAAATCCAGAGATGTGAGAGGAAAACTCTATTAGTTGAATTAAAGGTTAAGCTGCTATAATAAAAAGACCCTGAAAATCCAGTAGCTTAAAGAAGAGTCCTTCTCTGTCTACCTCTGTCTCTGTCTCCCGCTTTCTCTCTCAGGCAGGGGTGTAGCTTGTTAACAATTATGGAATATTTCTGCTCCACCTTATTCTTAGTGGCTCCCAGCATTTAAAGGTTTATCAAGACCTCTTAATGTTCTAAAGCGGAGGATCTCAGTCAGCATCTAGATGGAGGCTGATTGGAAGGTGGACCATCAGGAAATAACTTCAAATATGAAAGTATACCGCTGATAGCTTACATTGAATGATGTCAGATTCATGATCTCTGAAGAAGAACATTTAACTTGGGACCAGGGACCAGGCTTGATCACTCAAGAGCTTTTGTATAGCAGAATTTTATTAAAGTATAAGAAGGGACAGAGAAAGCTCCTAACATAGACATCAGAAAGGGGATGGGGAGTGCCCCCCTGCTAGTCTTTAGCTCTATGTTTTATGTCTGTTAGTTCAGTTCAGTTCAGTTCAGTCGCTCAGTCATGTCTGACTCTTTGCGACCCATGAATCGCAGCACGCCAGGCCTCCCTGTCAATCACCAACTCCTGGAGTTCACTCAGACTCATGTCCATCGAGTCAGTGATGCCATCCAGCCATCTCATCCTCGGTCGTCCCCTTCTCCTCCTGCCCCCAATCCCTCCCAGCATCAGAGTCTTTCCAGTGAGTCAGCTCTTCACATGAGGTGGCCAAAGTACTGGAGTCTCAGCTTTAGCATCATTTCTTCCAAAGAAATCCCAGGGCTGATCTCCTTCAAAATGGACTGGTTGGATCTCCTTGCAGTCCAAGGGACTCTCAAGAGTCTTCTCCAACATCACAGTTCAAAAGCATCAATTCTTCGGCACTCAGCCTTCTTCACAGTCCAACTCTCACATCCATACATGACCACAGGAAAAACCATAGCCTTGACTAGGCGGACCTTAGTCGGCAGAGTAATGTCTCTGCTTTTGAATATGCTATCTAGGTTGGTCATAACTTTTCTTCCAAGGAGTAAGAGTCTTTTAATTTCATGGCTGCAGTCACCATCTGCAGTGATTTTGG
This sequence comes from Capricornis sumatraensis, assembly GCF_032405125.1. NCBI lineage: Eukaryota > Metazoa > Chordata > Mammalia > Artiodactyla > Bovidae > Capricornis > Capricornis sumatraensis. Next base: position 34,197,131 of record NC_091090.1, read on the forward strand.
AGCCCCCCCAAAAATAAAGTCTGCATTGTTTCCACTGTTTCCCCATCTATTTCCCATGAAGTGATGGGACCAGATGCCATGATCTTCGTTTTCTGAATGTTGAGCATTAAGCCAACTTTTTTCACTCTCCTCTTTCACTTTCATCAAGAGGCTTTTTAGTTCCTCTTCACTTTCTGCCATAAGGGTGGTGTCATCTGCATATCTGAGGTGATTGATATTTCTCCCGGCAATCTTGATTCCAGCTTGTGTTTTTTCCAGTCCAGCATTTCTCATGATGTACTCTGCATATAAGTTAAATAAGCAGGGTGACAATATACAGCCTTGACATACACCTTTTCCTATTTGGAACCAGTCTGTTGTTCCCAGTCCAGTTCTAACTGTTGCTTCCTGACCTGCATACAGATTTCTCAAGAGGCAGGTCAGGTGGTCTGGTATTCCATCTCTCTCAGAATTTTCCACAGTTTATTGTGATCCACACAGTCAAAGGCTTTGGCATCGTCAATAAAGCAGAAATAGATGTTTTTCTGGAACTCTCTTGCTTTTTCGATGATCCAGCGGATGTTGGCAATTTGATCTCTGGTTCCTCTGCCTTTTCTAAAACCAGCTTGAACATCAGGAAGTTCACGGTTCATGTATTGCTGAAGCCTGGCTTGGAGAATTTTGAGCATTACTTTACTAGCATGTGAGATGAGTGCAATTGTGTGGTAGTTTGAGCATTCTTTGGCATTGCCTTTCTTTGGGATTGGAATGAAACCTGTCCTTTTCCAGTCTTGTGGCCACTGCTGAGTTTTCCAAATTTGCTGGCCTATTGAGTGCAGCACTTTGACAGCATCATCTTTCAGGATTTGAAATAGCTCAACTGGAATTCCATCACCTCCACTAGCTTTGTTTGTAGTGATGCTTTCTAAGGCTCACTTGACTTCACATTCCAGAATGTTTGGCTCAAGATGTGTGATCACACCACCGTGATTATCCAGGTCGTGAAGATCTTTTGTGTCCAGTTCTTCTGTATATTCTTGCCCCCTCTTCTTAATATCTTCTGCTTCTGTTAGGGCCATACAATTTCTGTCCTTTATTGAGCCCATCTTTGCGTGAAATATTCCCCTGGTATCTCCAATTTTCTTGAAGAGATCTCTAGTCTTTCCCATTCTGTTCTTTTCCTCTATTTCTTTGCATTGATTGCTGAAGAAGGCTTTCTTATATCTTCTTGCTATTCTTTGGAATTCTGCATTCAGATGCTTATATCTTTCCTATTCTCCTTTGCTTTTTTGCCTCTCTTCTTTTCACAGCTATTTGTAAGGCCTCCCCAGACAGCTATTTTGCTTTTTTGCATTTCTTTTCCATGGGGATGGTCTTGATCCCTGTCTCCTGTACAATGTCACAAACCTCATTCCATAGTTCATCAGGCACTCGATCTATCAGATCTAGGCCCTTAAACCTATTTCTCTCTTCCACTGTATAATCATAAGGGATGTGATTTAGGTCATACCTCAATGGTCTAGAGGTTTTCCCTGTTTTCTTCAATTTAAGTCTGAATTTGGTAATAAGGTGTTCATGATCTGAGCCACAGTCTGCTCCTGGTCTTGTTTTTGTTGACTATGTAGAGCTTCTCCATTTTTGGCTGCAAAGAATATAATCAGTCTGATTTCGGTGTTGACCATCTGGTGATGTTCATGTGTAGAGTCTTCTTTTGTGTTGTTGGAAGAGGATGTTTGCTATGACCAGTGAATTTTCTTGGCAAAACTTTATTAGTCTTTGCCCTGCTTCATTCCGTATTCCAAGTCCAAATTTGCCTGTTAGTCCAGGTGTTTCTTGACTTCCTACTTTTGCATTCCAGTCCCCTATAATGAAAAGGACATCTTTTTTAGGTGATAGTTCTAAAGGGTCTTGTAGGTCTTCATAGAACCATTCAACTTCAGCTTCTTCAGCATTACAGGTTGGGGCATAGAGTTGGATTACCATGATATTGAATGGTTTGCCTTGGAGATGAACAGAGATCATTCTGTAATTTTTGAGACTGCATCCAAGTACTGCATTTTGGACTCTTTTGTTGACCATGATGGCTACTCCACTTCTTCTGAGGGATTCCTGCTTGCAGTAGTAGATATAATGGTCATCTGAGTTAAATTCACCCATTCCAGTCCATTTTAGTTTGCTGATTCCTAGAACGTCGACGTTCACTCTTGCCATCTCTTGTTTGACCTCTTCCAATTTGCCTTGATTCATGGACCTGACATTCCAGGTTCCTAAGCATTATTGCTCTTTACAGCATCAGACCTTGCTTCTATCACCAGTCACATCCACAGCTGGGTATTGTTTTTGCTTTGGCTTCATACCTTCACTCTTTCTAAAGTTATTTCTCCACTGATCTCCAGTAGCATATTGGGCATCTACTGACCTGGGGAGTTCCTCTTTCAGTATCCTATCATTTTGCCTTTTCATACTGTTCATGGGATTCTCAAGGCAAGAATACTGAAGTGGTTTGCCATTCCCTTCTCCAGTGGACCACTTTCTGTCAGACCTCTCCACCATGACCCGCCCGTCTTGGGTTGCCCTGCAGGCATGGCTTAGTTTCATTGAGTTAGACAAGACTGTGGTCCTAGTGTGAGTAGATTGACTAGTTTTCTGTGAGTGTGGTTTCAGTGTGTCTGCCCTCTGATGCCCTCTTGCAACACCTACCATCTTACTTGGGTTTCTCTTACCTTGGGCTGGGGTATTTCTTTAAGGCTGCTCCAGCAAAGCGCAGCCACTCCTCCTTACCTTGGATTAGAAAGCTATTAATCGGATAAGAGAGACATCTGAAGACTGACGGAGTTTCACCAGGCCCCTTTCCCACAATATGCATTTTTGAGAAAGGGTGGCAGGAGATGTGTCACCCCTCAGCCATAAAACAATTGATATGAATACTGGTTTGTTGAGCGATTATCAGCCAAAAGTTAGTCTTAGGTAGAACCATTTTGAAGAAAGGCAAATGCAAAGCAAATACATGGTTTCATGAACATAGCTTAAGAAAAACATTTCCATAAGAAAAACGCATTGGTTAGCTCAAGGTTTGAGAAAAGTTAAGTTCAGGTAGAACAAGGTGTTGTCATGGCAACAGAATTTTAAGAGAAAAACTTCTGACAGTTGTAGTTTGTTTCCTCCTGCCTCTTAAGGGAGAGAGAAAAACATGTCTGACACTTGCAGCCTATTTCGTCCGTTTGGAGACCCCTGAGCTTCCTGCTGGTTACCCTCTCATCTCTTTCAGGAGATGACTGGGAGATGAGAGTTTCTGTCAGTTCCTTCCACATTTAGCCCTAAGTGGGAAGAGAGGGGGATGTGCGGGGCACAGGCAGCCAGTTAGGAGCTTTTCCTTAGTTTACTACTGTCCTGTTGGAACGAGGAACGAAAGCCCTGGCAGGGGCCTGGGCTACACAATAAGGAGTGTGTCCTCTGACAGCAGCCCCAAAACCTGGGTGGCCACAGAGGTGCACAAGCTCCTTTCACAGAGACACTGGTGACCTGGGGTGGGACAGAGGGAGAGCACGATGATGGAACCTGTTGGCTTCTCAGGTTTTGGTGAGGATTGCAATTGACCCCTAGATATGTGTTAGAAGTCTTAGCTTTTAGGATAAGGAAATAGGCTTCTTTCAGGGAGAAGCTGGAGGTTTCAGTCTGTGTCTGTGTGCTGTTCCCTGGAGAGACAGCCACAGTGAGTCTGGGTGAGCCTGTTAAGAACTGTTTCTCAGTTCCTTATAGCCTCATGGATTTCATGGACACAAGCTTCATTGGCTTTCAGAGCTTTATGTTTTGAAGGGTCATGTCTCAGGTGTTAAGTCTTCAAAATTAGGGTCCCAGATGTGGGACACTTTGTTCCTCCAGGAGAAACTGACAGTGGTGACTTCCCACCTGCTTCTATATTGTGGCTCCAAGGGTGGGTTTCATGTAGAGATTTTGTCTCTGCCTCTTCTAATGATTTATTTATTTTTTAATCTTCTAATGATTTTAGTTTGGGCTTGTCCTATTCATCTTGTATATAGGATTCACCCAGCTAGTTTCCACATTTCTTTTCAAAGAAGTTGTTCTGTGTAAAACTGTAGATTCATTGTGTCCATGGGAGGAGAGGAGATCTGGAGCCAGTATGTCATGAGTGAACAGGAACCGTCTACCCTTTTGAACAGCTTCTTCTCTCCGTTTCTCTCTCTTTGCCATTCTTGTTGCTTTTTGTATCTGTCTGTCCCTCTTTTCCTCAATCTCTAGTTCTTGTTCTATTCAAGTGTTTTTTCTTTTTATACTTTTTATTTTGAAATAATTACAGATTGACGAGAAAGTCCAAAGTCAGTAGAGAGCAGTCTTGGATATATTTGATCTATTTTCTCCCAGTGATTTTATATTATATAACTATGCTGTGCTGTGCTTAGTTGCTCAGTCATGTCTGACTCTTTGCAATCCCATGGACTGTAGCCCGCCAGGCACCTCTGTCCACAGGGATTCTCCAGGCAAGAATACTGGAGTGGTTGCCATGCCCTCTTCCATGGAATCTTCCCAACATTAGTGATCAAACTGAGGTCTCCTGCACTGCAGGCAGATTGTTTACGCTCTGAGCCACCGGGGAAGCCCAAGATTACTGGAGTTGGTAGCCTGTCCCTTCTCCAGGGGATCTTCCTGACTCAGGAATCGAACATAGTCTCCTGCTTGCAGGTGGAATCTTTACAGCTGAGCTACCAGGGAAGCCCATTATACAACTCTAATGTAATTTAAAACCAAGGAAACTGACATATATGCATTGTGTGTGTTTAGGTCTATGTCGATTTTTCCCCGTGTGGATTCCTGAGGCTACCATTGCAATCAAGATATGGATTTATCCCATCACCACACACATCTTCTTTGTGATACCCCTTTTAGGGTATAGTCACAGCTAGTTCCGCTCTTCCCCTGAAAGAAAGTCGTTCAGTTACATCTGATTCTTTAGCTCCCCTGCACTATACAGTCCATGGCATTCTCTAGGCTGGAATACTGGGGTGGGTAGCCATTCCCTTCTCCAGGGGATCTTCCAACCCAGGAATCAAACCCTGGTCCTCTGCATTGCAGGTGGATTCTTTACCAACTGAGCTATCAGGGAAGCAGCCCTCTCCCCTGAACCCTTTGTAAAACCATTTCTAACTCCTATGTTGAAAAATTGACATAATTTGGTCTCTGTCTCTATTGTTTTCTTATTTCATAGGTGTTATATAGATGGGATCATATTTAAGCTATTATCATAGACTTATTTTCATTCAACATAATACCCTTGAGATTCATCCAAGATGTTGTGTGTATCAATAGTGTATTCTTTTTTATTGCCATGTAGTATTCCATGGTATGGATGTACCAGTATTTGTTCAGAATATTTTAGTTGTTTTCAGCTTTTTGCTGTTACAGATAAAGCTGCTACGAAAAATTGTGCACAGGTTTTTGTGCGGAATAAATTTTTGTTTCTCTGTCATAAATGCCCAAGGGCATGATTACTGGGCTGTATGGAAAGTGGATATTCGGTTTTTAAAGAAACAGTCAAGCTCTTTTATCAAGTCGCTGCATCATTTTATATTCTCATTAGTAATGTATCAGTAATTCAAGTTTTCCACAATCTTACCAACATTTGGTATTGTTCCTATATTTTTTATTTTTGCTGTTCTAGTAGGTAAGTGGTGATATGTCGTCATGGTTTTAGCCTGCATTTTGCTGATTAGTGATGCTAAACATGTTTTCATGTTTCATAAAGATATCTTTACCATCTATGTATTTACATTGGTGAGTTATCTGCTCAAATGTTTTTTGAGTTATTTTCTTATTGTAGAGTTTTGAGAGTTCTTTGTATATTCTAGATATGAGTGTTTTCTATGAGAAGCAGCTTGACAATATTTTCTTCTAGTGTTTAGCTTATCTTATTATCCTCTTAACCGGGTCTTTAATAACTATTTTATTTTGATGAATCTTTACTTGTAGATTTTTTAAAAAATATATCCTGCTTTTGTTGTATTATATTCCAATATAAAACAGGATTTTGAAAAACAGCATAGGGATAAAAAGCATGTAATTTCAAATAAGCATTCCTGCTGCTGCTGCTGCTAAGTTGCTTCAGTCATGTCCGACTCTGTGTGACCCCATAGACGACAGCCCACCAGGCTCCCCTGTCCCTGGGATTCTCCAGGCAAGAACACTGGAGTGGGTTGCTCCTAGATAATGTCAAATTATTAGCCAACATTATTTTGCCAATTAATATTTGCAGCAGCAAGATTGAACTGGGAAGAAGTATTAATAGCAGGTCTATGATTCTTTCCATTTCTGAACATCCTATGCCATATTGGTCTTTCCTCAGCCTCCTTATAAATATTATGTTGGGATTTAATATAAATATTATGTTGGGATTAAAGTGGAGAGATTACTGAGATAATTCTAATTTAGACTATTTTAAAGAAGAGATAGTTTCTCCTTACACATAGAATATTATTAAAAAAAAGGATTTATGCTTATATGGGAAATGACTGGCTATAAAATGTAAGTTAATTATCAAAGTTCTCTGTGCTTTTGTGACTAATAACATAAAAAACCAAGATGCTTCCAACCTAAATAGCTTTCTCTGAGATAGCTTATACTTCTAACTAACAGTGGTCTATTACTCTGGAACAAAATGTGTTCTAGTGGGGAAAAGAGATTTTATATTTTTTGAAGCTGTATTTGATGGTTAGGCCAAAGCCTTCCATAGACAGATGTTAAGTATTCCTGCCTTTCCTTGTATAGTCAAGTGTATAAGCTGTTTTGAAATTGATTGATCTTCAAACTTCAATACCCACAATACCCTTCAAGTTTCTTTCAGTTTACTTTAGCAATTATAGCTATCTTGATTAACTCAATCATGTGCATTGTAAATGCAAAGACGACTTGAATTGAAGCAAACCACGGAAGTTCCATTTAACAAGTCAATAGTTTTTCTGTTTGGTTAAGTAAATTATTACAACTCTCCGATAGAAATTGAACAATGTTATAGAGGACGTGGTGTTCTTCCTTAGCCACATTAGAAGTTTGGGAGTAAAATGTGGGTGTTGCCATTTAATATATTACCTTAAAGGTTAGAATCTGCCTAAACTTTAACTCTGTGATCTCTTAGAAGTTGGTTATAATTTGCTGTATGACTCAGGGAGTCAAACAGAGTCTCTGTACAACCTAGTGGGGTGGGATGTGGAGGGAGGCATAAGAGGGAAGGGACATAGGTACACCTATGGTTGATTCATATGATGTTTGGCAGAAGCCAACACAATACTGTAAGGCAATTTTCCTTCAATGAAAAATAAATAAATTTAATTATAAAACAAAAAAGAATGTGGTTACGAATATAGGGTGAAAATTAATTTATATTTAAAGTTAAGCAACTGAATGAGTTATTATTTATATATGCAGTATTTTTTTTTTAACAATTGTGTGAAAAAATCTCCAGTGTTTAGTAAAATACCTAAGGCATTAAAAGAGGAGAGCTAAGATAACTGCAAAGTCTAGGGAGTTATCTGACCTCTGTCATTTATGAGAAGTTACAAAAGAGGGGGATTAAGTAATCTCTTGCATTCTCTTTGAAATTCATTTTCCCTGAGGATTGTTATCTCTTGGCAGCTAGGCAACATCAGCTAATTAGTAGTACAGGTCATCCGTTCCTCAGAGACTTCAGTCAGGTAAACTGTTTTCACCAGACCAGTTTTACTGCTGTTTCATACCAACCTCACACTTTCGTAATGAGCTGTCCCTCATAGAGCCAAGACATTATATTCAGAAAGAATCCTGAGAGTTTGAAATTGCCTTCCTATGTCATCCTACCAGCTAGACACAATGCTGATCTTCAGTACCATGTGAAGGTATTTTAAAATTATTGAGAGAAAGCATCTTCTTGCTTAAGGAAAGCTTAGGGATATCCAGTGCTGGTAGAGTCAACTTATGTACTCATTTCATGCCACCCGAGTCCTTAGTCTACATACCAAGGTTCCAATGCCCAGTGCTGTATTAAAGGCAGGAACTTGGAAATGAGGTAGAGAATGAGCTTAGGACACTCACATGAGGGGAATAAAACTGAGAGGACTGGATCTTGGTCTCTGTAGCACTTTAGGAATTGGGAAGTTAGCTTGTTTTCAGTTGCAAGTGTTCTTTCAAGGTTACATTGAGTAATATAAATGTTAGTTGGCAAAAGAATCAGAAATTCTTATAGAAGTTCATCAACTTTAAGAACTAAACTTACCTGTTCCTTATGGAAGCTGACATTTTGTTCCTAGACATTTCATTCTATTGTAGTATATTCATTATGTCTCAGTATGTATATATGGAAAAATTGAAACACAAGATTTTTGGCTGTAATAAAACAAGTCCTTCAGTAATTGAACAACAGTATATATGTGAATGTGAAAATATTAGACTATATACTTTCATTTTTTCCTCAGTTCCTTATTTTGTGTGAAATTACAGAATGTTTCGTAAAGTGTATTGTCAATACCTGTAGTTTTAAAATGTTCATGTTCTTAAAGAAATGAACATGTGTACTTTTCCACACACTAGTTTGGCAGTTAAAACAGTGAATGTCCATTTTGTGGTTATTGTGTCAATGCATTTTTTAATTTATTGTTAATGAAAAATGATCATTCTTCAATTGGAGAGGAGAAATGTGGGTCAGAAAATGTGATCTGAAAGTTTAATTTATTGGTGTATTAGGCAGATGACAAGGTGATGTGCAATGTACACTGGTGACTGTCCTTCCACCCTTGCACACACTTATGAATGGACTCTACGTTTTGTATGAATGCTTTCAGTGTCCAGCTCAGATCTTTCTACTGGCTGGTGTACCAGTCCACACCATATTTGTTATGAGTATTGACTGATAGCTCCACAGCTCTTTCCTTCTTCAAAAAATTGCCATCAGTTGAATGGGAGGCATATTGCCAGGAGGTCTCCTGAATGTGTTTGGGGCAGCATGCAGACAATGACAGACTCGTGGGATATATAAAAGGCTGCCTTTTTGTCAAGGTGGGACTGCTTCTGACACAATGCATGCTCCACAGCTTGTTATTCTGTATAGTAGTAACTAGATTCATTTAAATGACTAGGTATTTACATTTACCTGAGTTAAAATTAAATTTAAAATTCAGTTCTTTATCTGCCCCATTTGAAATGCTCAGGTAGCATGATTGTGTATGTGATGACAGAATATTTTTACCAGCAGATAGTTCTATTTGGAGAGTCATTTTCCAGCTTTCTATGGGATCAGGTTCATGCTATTCCATTTGAGATCAATCCTTGCTTAGCACATTTGTCTGCTCTGTTTTGCTTCCCTGATTCTCTTTGTCTTGAAGACATTCATTCAATGACCAGCATGCAAAGGAATTCCTATGTCAGCCTCTTCTCCCTAAGCTGGCCAAACTCTGTCCATAGTGATTAGAAGTGTTATTTCTGAGATTATGATTGATCTGTTTCTTCCTCATTTATATGTTCTTCATTGCCATTCAAATATTGATAGTGAATAATCTTGTCTCCTATAGGAATTCCAGGCATTTTAGTTGTTGGTAATATATGAAAATGAAATCAACAGAAAGAAAATGTAAGTACAGGTCACTGATTTTGAATTTCTACTGTGAACTGACTACTTCTGTTGTTTAGTTGCTAAGACTTGTAAACTCTTTTCGACTCCATGGACTCTATCTCACCAGAATATGCTGTACTGAAGTGGGTTGCCATTTTCTTCTTCAAGGTATCTTCCCGATCCAGGGATTGAATTGGTGTTTCCTGCGTCTCCTGCATTGGCAGGTGGGTTCTTTACCACTGAGCCAAGAGGAAAGCCCATGAACTGACTATGCACAGTGAATACATTTTTGGAGTTCTTGTTAAATAGGTTTAGCAATTTTAGGTATCTTAAGGGCAAGAGCTAAGCAGTATAATTGAAGGTGATTTTTTAGGCTCTAAGCAATTTACTTTTTAGTACTATACAAAAAGATCAGGATATAGCATTCACTAATATCATGTATTAGGAGTAGAGTAACTATTCTGCCAAAATGTTTACATGAGGCAGTATCATAGTGATACTTTGAATGTAATATAATCCTTTGTACAACTACATTCTAGCTCATAAATTTCTATATGTGAATACATTTTAGAGATTATTTTGTATTATTATATTCCATGTGAAGTGAAAGTCATTCAGTCCTGTCTGACTCTTTGTGACCCCATGGACAATATAGTCCATGGAATTCTCCAGACCAGAACTGGATTGGGTAGCTTTTCTCCTGGGGATCTTCCCAACCCAGGGATAGAACACAGGTCTCCCGTATTGCAGGCTGATTCTTTACCAGCTGAGCCACAAGGGAAGCCCCTATTACATGTGATCTATGTGCATATCCAGTCATGTAGAATTATGAGATACACATTTAAAATAAACTTTCTCCCTTTGTCTACATCTTTCTTACTCTTTCTAATCAGTTTCCCTTGATTTCCCTCATTCTCACTTTCTCTAAAAAGTACATATAAAATGATCATACTTTAATCCTATAAAACTCAATCTGAAAAAGGCATTTTATATGAGTGACTGATGCAAACCAAGGTTCATTATTTGAGTTTATTATTATTATTTGTTATTTTATTAATTATCAACATATAACTCAATATACAACTTTCTGTAATAGTATAGAGCTCTATTTCAATGAGTACATCATTTATTCAAATAGTTGCATATAAAACCACACGACCATCTCTTTGAACATGACAGATTTTCTTCTTCATCCCTGCACTGTTTTTGGAAGATACCTTTAATAAATTACTAAACCCTTGATTTGACAGGAGCCATGTGCTAACAAAGGATGGAACAGAAAAATGAACGTTCTTTCGCTGGATTTATCTTATTGGGCTTCTCTGACAGGCTCCAACTTGAGCTAGTCTTCTTTGTGGTTCTTTTGATCTTCTACATCCTCACTTTGCTGGGAAACACAACCATCATTGCGTTGTCCTACTTGGACCCACGTCTTCACACCCCGATGTACTTTTTCCTCTCTAACCTGAGCTTTCTGGACATGTGCTACACCACCAGCATTGTTCCCCAGTTCCTATTTAATCTCAGCGGAGCAGACAAATCCATTTCCTTTGGCGGTTGTATAGTTCAAATGTACATCTCTCTGGCGTTGGGAGGTACGGAATGTATTCTAGGAATTATGGCAATTGACCGCTATGCAGCTCTTTGCAGGCCCCTTCACTACACAGTAATCATGCACCCCCGTCTGTGTGCCCTGATGGCTTCTGCTTCATGGATCACTGGTTTCGCCAATTCCTTACTGCAGACAGTGCTTGTCTTCCTTTTACCTCATTGTGGGAGAAATAAATTAGCCCACTTCTTTTGTGAGATCCCTTCTTTTCTCAAACTTGCCTGTGTTGACACCACCATGAATGTGTATGCGACCTTCTTTGCCAGTGTCATCATGCTTCTCGCACCTGTTTCATTAATCATGGTCTCCTATGGTCGGATTGTCTGGGCGGTCTTAAGAATAAAGTCCACTGGAGGGCAGAGAAAAGCATTTGGCACGTGTGGGTCCCACCTCACGGTGGTCTCCCTGTTCTTTGGCACAGCCATCTATGTATATTATCAGCCCAGCAGCAGCGACTCCCAGGATCAGGACAAGTTCATGTCTCTCTTCTACACTGTCATTATCCCCATGACCAACCCCCTCATATATACACTGAGGAACAGAGATGTGAAGGGAGCGATGAAGAAGGTGCTTTGGAACGACTCTGACTCCAGATGATGGCTGAGGAGGACAGTTTAATGAAAAGACTTTGAAAGTCAGAACTACTCAGATATATATGTGTGTCCCATGAGGAAAGGAAATCTAAAATTTCCTTTGACAACTCTGCATGGAATTTGTTTCCTTCATTCCCATCATTGCATTGTCCTACTTGGGCCCATGTCTTCATGTTGAAAAGTGAGTGTTCAGTTTCTAAGTTCATGTATTCATTTCAACTTCCAGAGATGCTGATTCAGTGTTCTGACAGCATCTGCTTTGTAGTTACTGTTTTAACAGCTCCAAGGATTTTTATTTGCACTCCCATTTGGGTACATTGTTCTGTATCTATTTGCAAAAAGACATGTGTCTATATTACGTGAAGCCCAAATAAGAACATAAAACCACTGAAACACTGTAAGGAATATTATTAATAATATTTTCTAGGAGTTACTAGAAGATACCATTCATTCTTTTATTTGGATCATGGCTCTACTAAAATTCTTTGGTTTGATGGTTGGATCAGATGTTTTTCACTGATGTAGGTGGAGCACTTGTGGGGAAAATAAAGTTGAATATCAAAGAAAATCTTGCTGCATTAATCCCGGTAAAGCCATTCAGACATCAGGTGCAACTGTAACCTCAGCAGCGCAGCAGCCATGTTGTGTAGGATCATTTCAGAGAAGGTCGCACCTAGGACTCACTGAGCGAAGGGTATGATGCACTGCTGGCAGTGACACTGGTAGCCCTTCGTTGGTAAGAACACCAGGTAGTTCTTACATGTATTTTTGTTCACAGCAGGAGGAAAACACCTATGTGAGGTATAAAGTCGGTTATTTTAATTTTGTGAACCACCTAGTTCCTCTCTAAAATGAGATTTTTAAATGAGGAAATTTCGAGGGCATTATATCTGAGCAGCACATGACCCAAGTTCTACTGCCTATTCTACACATTTTACCTACTGTGATGCAGCAAAAGTTTCAAAAGGTAAAATATGTTTAGATTATTCTCATCATGCCATTTTATAAACTCTTTGATTTAGGCATCAATTGGTTAAGACCTTAAAATCTCTCCTCTGCCAAACTTCCCGTGAAATTTGAATTTAGTGAATATTGAAAATGGCCCCTGATTCCCAGGAAATCCCATGTTTGGTGGAGATGTCCTCAGACTCATCAGAAGGAAATTGAAAAAGCAAATATTGTGTCTATTAATTTAAAAATATGTGCCTAAGCTTTAGTAGTAGCTGTCTAATTGTGAAATAACTGTCACAGAGTTCTGAATTATGAGTAACAAAATAAACATTCCAGAAAAAATTAATCTGCCATACTAGCTCTTAGATCCCTATTATAGCTCAGTTTATAGCAGAAATTTATTTTCAGGTATAGATTCTGTTTTTTTGTGTAAGTTAAATGTCACAAACAGTGATTTTTCTCTGGAGGCTAGAGCTTTGACTGTGTTGTCATCAAAGAAATATTTATGATTTTGGTAGATTTCCCCAGCATGTACCACTAGGCAAGTAAGTGCATTTATGTCTCTTAGTGGAGACAAAAGCGTGACAACTATCATACAGTTCCCTATCCTAGCAGCTAACCATCCTCCTGGGTCCTGAACCCCCTCAGCCAATTTTCCTGAGAAGTGGTCTTGCAAGCTGGACATGGCAGTGTGGGTAAATTATATACAGGATCAAGATTCTATCTATGTTCTTAACAGCACCACACTCTTCACCCTTGAGTTAAATACTTGTGAAACCAAGGATTTTGACCCCACAGTAATGCTGAACATATACCTGTTTAAAAGCAGTTTGGAGTGCTGTGTACTCTGAATGGTGAGAAATTTCCCCCTCTCTTATTACTCAATCAGGTCTTGATAGTTATGCCCAAAGAGTCACTTACAAATCCCTCAATGATACTTTCTTTGATGCAGAAACCCTCAAGGTCACATGACATCACAAAGGCCATTTTCCTGAGTGAGCAGCTACTTGCCTGCTCCTAAGGACTGCCACCAAACAGATTTATTTGTTTTAAGCAAATGCCTGAGTGTCATTTGGATGTGTATTTTACTTCAGAATAAATTACAGATAATAAAGGTATCTAGATCCCAGGCTAAAATAATAATAAAGAAAAATCACTTAAAAGATACCACATACCTAAAGTTCAGTTCTATTTTGTAAATTTTTCCAATGATATCTACCTTTACAAGCTTTCCCTCTTTAGTTCCCAGAACAGGGATTGAATCTATGCTCCCTGCAGAAGAAGCAGGGAGCCAATACCCTGGAACACTAGGGAATTATTTGAATTCTTAATATCTGTGAAATGGCTGCAGTGGGTGTCCCCATGCCTTGGCTAAATTATTTGATCCCATCTGTAGTTTGAACTCTCTACACACCCAAGAGAAATTCAGAATTTTTCATCATTTTTGTCTTCTGAGGAATACAAGGTGAACACAGTATGCTCAGGCAATGTGTCACCTTGGAAGCCTGAAGTATCAGTATGACTCCCATGAAGCACAATTCCTTTATGTATTTATTTTAATTGGAGTCTAATTACTTTACGATATTGTGGTTCTTGCCATACATTCACATGAATCAGCCATGGGTGTACATGTGCTACCCATCCCGAATCCTCCTCCCACCTCCCTCCCCATCTCATCCCTCAGGGTCATCCCATTGTACCAGCCTTGGGCACCCTGTCTCATGTTCGAACCTGGACTGGCGATCTGTTTCACATATGATAATATACATGTTTCAATGCTATTCTCTCAAATCATCCCACCCTCGCCTTCTCCCACAGAGTCCAAAAGTCTGTTCTTTACATCTGTGTCTCTTTTGCTGATCTGCATATAGGGTCATCATTACCATCTTTCCAAATTCCATATAATTGCATTAATATACTGTATTGGTGTTTTTCTTTCTGACTTACTTGCTCTGTATAATAGGCTCCAGTTTCATCCAGCTCACTATAACTAATTAAAATGCATTCTTTTTAATAGCTGAGTAATATTCCATTGTGTATATGTACCACAGCTTTCTTATCCATTTGTCTGCCGATGGACATATAGGTTGCTTCCATGTCCTGGCTGTTGTAAACAGTGCTGCAATGAACGTTGGGGTAAACGTGTCTCTTTCAATTCTGGTTTCCTCGGGAAACACAGTTATTAACCAGCACCAGACTGACTAACAATCAGAAAATAATACAGAACAAGAGCAACAACATGTGCAATGTCTGTGAGGCCACAAACCAGCCAGACACTGCTTCCTGAACTTAGGTTTTTAAAATGGACTATGTGAAATAAATGAGGGACTCTCACTTGTTTATCTTGTATCGTACAAGTCAGCAAGGAAGGCTTGAGAGTTTCTCACCTGATATGTGTCCTCACCTTGGTAGTTGTGTTCTGGCTTTTAGGACTTCTATTCATTAGAACAACTGTAGTCTGTATACTGTAGAATGGTAGTCAGCATATAGTGACCCCTGTAATATCCTCTTTTATCTCCTAGTCAGTATATTTCAGTGTTAACTGTTTGCCCAGGGTTCCGCTAACCAGGGTCACTGAGGACGGAAGAACAGATTATAGTAGTCTGTCAAGCCTTTCCTCTGCAGGCGTGCTCTTTTCTGATGCCTGTTTGTATTATGACTGAGAGCTTCTTCCGTCTTTTCAGTATTGTAGCATAGTTCAACTTGATATGGCAGACTCGGAACCACACTGCATGGAAATGTGTTGTGGACCTGGTTTCCTGGGAAGGGGTTCTCTGTGTAAATGCAAAAATGAGAAGTTGTATGCCTCCTGAATCAGAGGGTTCAGGGGAAGGTGTCCCTGAGGCAGCTGTAGGGATTGGGTATTCATGCTCCTTTTAAACAATCTATTCTTCTGATTTATATTGTTTGGTGGATTCTTTTAACCATTTTGTAGTGAATTAAATCCACAATGTCTTTAGAAGCTGCAAGTTCTTCTAATTAGGTGACCATTTTGAGGGTAATTTTAACTTCTTTTGAGAGTGAAACTCTTCAGTTGTGAAAAGTGAAAGTCGCTCCATCGTGTCCAACTCTTTGTGACCTGATGGACTGTAGCCCATGAAGCTCCTCTGTTAATGGCATTCCTCAGGCAAGAATACTGGAGTGGGTGACCATTTCCTTCTCCAGGGGATCTTCCTGACCCAGGGATATTCCTTGGGGATTGAACCTGGGTATCTTGCATTGCAAGCAGATATTTTACCCTCTGAGCCACCAGGGAAGCTGTTGCCATACCTGTGGCTTTAGTCTCAATGAAGCATCCTAGGCATTTCCATTAGGTTATTGGGGATACTCAGGATCAATGGAATGTCACTGTTAGTTGTCAAAACCTTTCTCAGGAGCCCAGTCCTGATTTTGTGTTAGCCGGTCACAAGCAGTGCCCACTAAATATTTTAAAGTCCTTATTTCATGCATGTGAGGATTCTGTTTAGAAAGTTTCTTAATGATGCATCCACTCATTGAAAATTGTTTGGTTTAATATAAATAAAGTGAGCACCATTGTCATCAATGTGTCATTTTATCATGATATCAATCTCTCTCTGAATTTAGTCCCCATCTTGGAAAAACCTCCAGTACTTCCCAAAGAATATTTCTCCTCATATTCCTCCACAGCATGTTCAATGTGGTTTACATTTGGCTTTAAATAACACACATTACTATGTTATTACACACAGCCAGAGGTACACAGCCACAAACTCGCACTGTACATGCAACCACTTTTAGAGTGATCTCTTAACTCTTTCTTGAGGATGAACAGTAGAAGGAAATGTTTTCTTTAGCTTATATCACTTAGATGATACCGGTTTATATATGGTGTAATTTCAGTGTTTTCTGAAATAAGTACAAATACACGGAAGTCAATGTGGTAACTTTTTATTCCTGCAAGTCATATTAAAAAGAAAATTTATAGAATTTGCTGCACTAAGGAGTTTCATGGAAGAAATCATGCCCCTTTGCTGCTATGATGGATACACAAAATGTTAAACTTTTAGAAGTGCCATTCTTTCAGGCTCTGGATTGAAACTGGGATTACCAAGAGAAGGCAGTCTCTGTACTTAGGATAAAGTTAGAGTATTTCCATTTATTAACTATGTAGAAATTTTTGTCTTAAACAATAGTGAAAATCTGAGTTAGGAGAGGAAAAATAAGTAGGATGAAAGAAATGAATAATAACTCTTATTTTCATTTATTTTCCTCTATATCTGCTGCTGCTGCTAATTCGCTTAAGTCATTTCCAACTCTGTGCGACCCCATAGACAGCAACCCACCATGTTCAGCTGTCCCTGGGATTCTCCAGGCAAGAACACTGGAGTGGGTTTCCATTTCCTTCTCCAGTGCATGAAAGTGAAAAGTGAAAGTGAAGTCACTGAGTCATGTCCAACTCTCAGTGACCCCATGGACTGCAGCCCACCAGGCTCCTTCATCCATGGGACTTTCCAGGCAAGAGCACTGGAGTGGGGTGCCACTGCCCTTTCTGTCCTCTATATCTAGTGAGATATAATTGAGCAATTTTAAAGAGTACAAAGTGTGAGTTGATATACCTATATATTGTAAAGTGATTACTACATAGTGTTAGCTAAGATCTTTATCTTGTCAAAGATTTATTCCCCTTATAAAATTTAAAACGGTTTATTTTTTTGATTCCTCAGAAATTAACTTTTAGCTGGAAGTTTGGACCTATTTGCCAATATCTCCCCATTTCTTCTATCTCTTTGCCCTGGTAACCACCATTCTTCCCTCTCTTTGTAACAAGTTCAGTTTTTCTGATGCCACATGTATGTGAGATCATACAGTATTTGTCTTTCTCTTCTGACTTATTTCATTGAGCATAATGCTGTCAAGGTCCATCCATGTTATTGCAAAGGGCAGTATTTCATTCTTCCTCATTAATGAACAATATTCCTTTGGATATGCATAGAACTTTTTCTTTAGCCATTCACCTCTTTGGTCACCTATGTTTTTTCTGTATATTGTCTATTGTGAAAAATGAGGCCATCGAACATGGGAGTGCAGATAGTGATTTCATTTTATTTGGTGTACCTAGAATTTGGATTGCTGGATAACATGGAAGTTCTATCTTTAGTTTTTTTGGTATCTTCATATTATCTTTCATAGTGGCTTACCAACTTACATTCCCATCAACAGTACATAGGTGTTCCTTTTCCAACTTCTCCAACTGTTGTTATCCTTCATGTTTTTAATGATAGCTATTCTTTTACTTTCTTCCAGCCTCACTGAGGAATAATATTTTCTTCTAGAAGTTTTATGACTTCATGTCTTATATACAATATTGCATAGGTTTGAGATGTATAGAATAGTGATTTGAGTTACATACATCATGAAATGATGATCACAATGTGTGTGTGTATATATCGTTTTTCAGATTCTTCACCTTTATAGGGGACATAGATAGTTACAAAATATTGACTATAGTTTCTTGTGCTGTACAGTTGGTCCTTATTCTATTCAGCCTCTATCTTGTTGTCTTCTAGAGATAGAAGAGATACAATCTTCTCCTGGGTTTGACAGAAAGTCTCAGGAGTCTTATTTTCTCAGCCCTGAAAGACTCTTGGACCTTAAGTTCTGCCCCTCAAACACATCTAGCTTAGCTTTTTAGCCCCTGCTTCATGAAGTTTCAAAATTTGGCAACTGCCTTACCCAAGAGAACTATGTTAGCGAGGAACCCCTTACCCTAGCAAGTTTTTGTTTCCTAAACACAATGGAGTTGCAGGATAGATTGTTCCATATTTTTGAAACTTTGGTCTGGCTTTCTGGCTTCCCAGGGAGTCCACTGGAAATAGAAATACCCACTGGAAACATCTAGCCATATGAAGTCTCTTTAACTTTTCAGCTTGTCACTCTAGCTTTATATGAGTGTTTGGCTTTTCATGTTTTCATGGCAAAGTCTCTCTCTATGTGCCATGCTCAATCCTCAGCTCACACTCAAGTTCACCAAATGCTCTGAGAGAGAAAAAAAGCACTTGTCCTTCAGCTCACTTCAGAAGTGTTCAGTGTTTTCTGTTATTCATGTCTACATCACTCTCATCACTGTCACAACTTTCTAATGGCTTCAGAAATATGGTTGCTAAAATTAATTTGACCTTTCCAAGTACAATTGTTCCTCAGTATTACTGGCCAGGGGTTGTTTCAGGCAATTCCTCCCACCCACTCCTATACCAGAAAAGCTGGATGCTCGAATCCTTTATGGAGAATGACAGATCAAATGGATCCATGTTTGTGTGAGTCTGTGGCTAAGGAGGAGTGTCTGTACTTGCAGTGGGAACTTTGGTAAGCTGTAACCTAATGCCGAAGAATTGATGCTTTTGAACTGTGGTGTTGGAGAAGACTCTTGAGAGTCCCTTGGACTGCAAGGAGATCCAACCAGTCCATTCTGAAGGAGATTAGCCCTGGGATTTCTTTGGAAGGAATGATGCTAAAGCTGAAACTCCAGTACTTTGGCCACCTCATGAGAAGAGTTGACTCATTGGAAAAGACTCTGATGCTGGGAGGGATTGGGGACAGGAGGAGAAGGGGACGACAGAGGATGAGATGGCTGGATGGCATCACAGACTCGATGGATGTGAGTCTGAGTGAACTCTGGGAGATGGTGATGGACAGGGAGGCCTGGAGTGCTGTGATTCATGGCATCACAAAGAGTTGGACACGACTGAGCAACTGAACTGAACTGAACTGAATGCACCTTATTGGGAAATGAAATTCACGAAAGGCCACCTTGAATGAAATGATAAATTTTCAGCATTTATTTTCTGAAAATGAAAAACATTAACCATCTAGATGATTATAGAGTATTGAACTTTAGTGCCAAAAAATGATATGTTTATCCGTGAAGCTTGCTGTCATGGTTTGAAAGAAAACTCCAAGGGGTTGATATAAAAAAATCATATCTTCTCTATTACAAAAAATATAATCAGAAATCACTCATATTCAGTACAAGCAGAGATAAGATTAGTGCAGAACTCAACAATTCAGTAATCTATTTTCACTTAAATGAAGAAAAATCCTTGTTCTATTATTTCATTAGCAGAATAATACATGAAAAACCATCCAACTTTCCATTTTTAAATAAGAACTATTTAAGAAGAACATATTTGCACGGAAGCACATTGAGCTTACCAGACAATTATTTCTGTGTTTTATATTGTTTTATAAATTCCTTTCATTATCTGCCTTTTTATCATATCCTATTAAATACTAAAAATATTAAAATCTCTGGTAAAAGAAAATATTTTTCCTACTAGTAAATTATGCGTTTTTGTATGCTACATTATAAAAATACATATATACAAACAAATATTCACAACAAATGTCTTTTTCAGTCAAGATAAACTTAATTCAAGGCAATATAAAACCAGGAGTAGAATTTTCATCTGAAAATTATCACTATGATTTCTCTCTCAAGACCTGGTCACTAAGTATCTGCATGGAATGAAGAGATCAGAGAGACTCACAGGACACATGATCTTGAATTGAGATCTTCATTAAATTGAGATCTTCAAGACAAGGTTCATCTGAGTTGGCCAAAAATTGCTAATATCTAAACACTTTAAATCTATTAAAGATAGTCAATGGATAGAAGAAACTTAGATCACTTAGAAGATAAACCCAAATTTTATGTGAAAGTAACAAAAAAAATACTTAGTGTGATCATTTAGAATCAAAGTGTTCTGCTAATATCTGGTTTATTTAAAACGATTAAGAAGTAAATGATTTGAAGTTCAGCGTCCATACAGAAAGTGCAAGTGCTTTAAGTTTCAGGTTTGATGAATTTTCACAGATTGAATATTTTATATCACCAACATCCAGATGAAGAATCACAACCTGACCAGAACTCCAGAATTCCCCTCCCCCACATGTCTTCCAAGGGATAACTACAAGTTCCCAGGAGAAGAACTGTTCTGACTTTCAATACCAGAGATTCGTTGTGCCTGGGTTGAATTTTATGTAAATGGAATGATACAGTAGGAATTATTTTGTATCTAGTTTGCTCACTGTAAGTCATGTTTGTAAGAATTATTCATGTTTTTGTATGTGTAATTATTGTTCATTCCCATTAATGTGTAGTACATGATATACCATAGTTTATTTTTAGAATATCTTATTTAACATATATTCTCCCTAGCAAAAGGTTTAGCCCAATGGGGACAGGAGCCTCTGTCTCACTGATATGTCTCAAGTACCTAGAACACTGTCTCGCACATGGTCGGTGCTTTATAAGGATGTGTTGGATACATTAACTAGTGTTTAGTCACTCGAAAGTCTTCCATTGCAGAACTTCCTGGGCCTGCAAGCACTGCATTAACTTTGTCCCAAGTCTAGGATTCTCCTCATTTGTCTCCTTAGTGCCCCTTTGACTTCCTTGTTTCTCAAAGTGTAAATCAGGGGATTAAGCAGGGGAGTCACCAGAGTATAGAAGAGTGCAATGCTTTTGTTCACATCCTGTGAATAGCTGGAAGGAGGCTGAAGGTACATGGAGATGAGCGTCCCAAAGAAAATAATCACTACCATTAGGTGAGAACCACAGGTTCCAAAAGCCTTCTGTCTCCCTTGGGCCGACTTTATCTTCAGGACTGCATGGGTAATGTGACCGTAGGATACTAAGATGAGTGACAGGGGCACCACCAAGAAGAACACACTGACAGCAAAGAGTTCAGCCTCATTGACAGAGGTGTTGGTGCAGGCCAGTTTCAGCATCACTGGAACTTCACAGAAGAAATGGTCCACTTGGTTTTTACCACAGAGGGGAAGAGTCATGGTCAGTGCTGTCTGGACTACAGAATTGCCAAAGCCTGTAAGCCAAGCAGTTACAACCAGCTGCAAGCAAAGCTGGGGATGCACGATCACCATGTAGTGGAGGGGACGGCACACAGCTACATACCGGTCATAGGCCATGACAGACAGGAGGACACACTCTACTCCCCCAAGTCCCAAGGCAATGAAGAGCTGGGTCACACAGCCACCATAGGTGATGGTCTTGTCCTTCCCCTTAAAGTTGGCCAGGGTCTGAGGGACAGTGCAAGTAGTCAAACAGAGATCCATAAAAGAGAGGTTGGAGAGGAAGAAGTACATAGGGGTGTGGAGGTGAGGATCCATCGTTGACAAAAGTATAATGGCGCCATTGCCTAAGCAGCTCAAGAAGTAGATGATCAGGATGACCACAAAGAGAGCCGTTTCCAGCTGGGGCTGGTTGGAGAAGCCCAGGAGAATGAACCCAGAGAAGGCGCTGTCGTTAGCTCTTTCCATTGTACTCTGCTTGTTGGAGTTAAGAGAACTCCATACTGTTAAGCTGCTTGTTTAACCCACGCCTTTCCCCCTGAGGAAGTAGAGTTTTTGAGGAAGCTTGAGGCATTTTCACAGTTACTCTTTTGTTGACAAAACAGGGAGGGCCAGAGAGTTACTTTGTAAGAGTAAGAGTATCTTCTGTTTCAGGCACTGACTGGAGCACTTTCTAGGCAATTTGTCACAACAACTCTATGAGCTTGGCATTATCATGATTTCTACTAAATATATGAAGGAACTGAGGTTTAAAGACCTGCAGTGATTTTATGAGAGCGATGTACTTAATAAACCACTGAGACAGGATTCCAACAGACTCTACAATATAAGTTTTTAACTGCTGGGGATACTGTCTATCTTTATGACTGTATGAACTAGAAAGATAACTCAAAAGTTTCTCAAAAATTAAATCTAGATGTTTTAAATAAGATATAAATATGTACTGCCTCAGTACTAGCTTCCCCCCGCCCCCACCCTGGAGGATTGAATATATTTAAAGACCGGCTTTTCTGTTTATGTTTTGTGTAGAGAAAAACTTTATTTTTCTGAAGATGCACAGATAATAGCATTTACTATTAACAATTTTATTCAGTTGTGAACAATGCATTTTAATTTGTGGAGTAGTGGAGACTTTGGTGTTGAGTCTGTAATAGTTTCTTTGATTGGAAAAGTTTTATTGGAAGTGATTTAAGATTTTATTGTATCCAAACTGCAAGTTCCAGATGGACTCAGTCTGAGTAACCATCATTGTAACCACCTGTGGTGAAAACTCAGGAAATCATCACTAGCTTTTAATTTTCTTTCACTTTATAAGTCTTTTGAAATTGTAAAATGGACTGGAATGGGTGTATTTAACTCAGATGACCATTATATCTACTACTGTGGGCAAGAATCCCTTAGAAGAAATGGGGTAGCCATCATAGTCAACAAGAGTCCAAAATGCAGTACTTGGATGCAAATCTCAAAAATGACAGAATGATCTCTGTTCATTTCTAAGGCAAACCATTCAATATCACAGTAATCCAAGTCTATGCCCCAACCAGTAATGCTGAAGAAGCTGAAGTTGGATGGTTCTATGAAGACCTACAAGACCTTCTAGAAGTAACACCCCCAAAAGATGTCCTTTTCATTATGGGGGACTGGGATGCAAAAGTAGGGATTTAAGAAACACTTGGAGTAACAGGCAAATTTGGCCTTGGAGTACAGAATGAAGCAGGGCAAAGGCTAATAGAGTTTTGCCAAGAGAACGCACTGGTCATAGCAAACATCCTCTTCCAACAACACAAGAGAAAACTCAACACATGGACATCACCAGATGGTCAAAACCAAAATCAGATTGATTTTTTTCTTTGCAGCCAAAGATGGAGAAGCTCTATACAGTCAGTGAAAACAAGACCTGGAATTGGATCATGAATTCCTTATTGCCAAATTCAGACTTAAATTGAAGAAGGTAGGGAAAACCACTAGACCATTCAGGTATGAACTAAATCAAATCCCTTATGATTATACAGTGGAAATGACAAATAGATTCAAGGGATTAGATCTGATAGACAGAGTACCTGAAGAACTATGGATGGAGGTTCATAACATTGTATAAAAGGCAGGGATCAAGACCATCCCCAAAAAAGCAATGCAAAAAGGCAAATGGCTGTCTGAGGAGGCCTTAGAAATAGCTGTGTATAGGAGAAGCAAAAGGCAAAGGAGAAAAGGAAAGATATACCCATTTGAATGTAGAATTCCAAAGAATAGCAAGGAGAGATAAGAAAATCTTCCTCAGCAATCAGTGTGAAGAAATAGAAGAAAACAACAGAATGGGAAAGTCTAGAGATCTCTTCAAGAAAATTAGAGATACCAAAGGAACACTTCATGCAAAGATGGGCACAATAAAGGACAGAAATGGTATGGACCTAACAGAAGCAGAAGATATTAAGAAGAGGTGGCAAGAATACACAGAGGAACTATACAAAAAAGATCTTCATGACCCAGATAATCACGATGGTATGATCACCAACCTAGAGCCAGACCTTCTGGACTGTGATGTTGAGTGGGCCTTAGGAAGCAACACTACAAACAAAGCTACTGGAAGTGATGAAATTCCAGATGAGCTATTTCAAATCCTAAAAGATGATGTGGTGAAAGCGCTACACTCAATATGCCAGAAAATATGGAAAACTCAGGTAGTGGCCACAGGACTGGAAAAGTTCAGTTTTCATTCCAATCCCAAAGAAAGGCAATGCCAGAGAATGCTCAAACTACCACACAATAGCACTCATCTCACATGCTAGTAAAGTAACATTCTTCAAGCCAGGCTTCAGCAGCATGTGAACTGTAGACTTCCAAATGTTCAAGATGGATTTAGAAAAGGCAGAGGAACCAGAGATCAAACTGCCAGCATCTGTTGGATCATTGAAAAAGCAAGAGAATTCCAAAAAAAATCTATGTTTGCTTTATTGACTATGCCAAAACCTTTGAGTGTGTGTACCACAACAAACTGTGGAAAATTCTTAAAGAGATGGGAATACCAGACCACTTGACCTGCCTCTTGAGAAATCTGTATGCAGGTCAGGAAGGAATAGTTAGAACTGGACATGGAACAACAAACTGATTCCAAATAGGGAAAGGAGTACGTCAAGGCTGTGTATTGTCATCCTGTTTTTTTAACTTATATGCAGAGTACATTATGTGAAATGCTGGGCTGGATGAAGCACAAGCTGGAATCAAGATTGCTGGGAGAAATATCAGTAACCTCAGATATGCAGATGAATCACCTTTATGGAAGAAAGCAAAGAAGAACTAAAGAGCCTCTTGATGAAAGTGAAAGAGGAGAGTGAAAAAGTTGGTTTAAAGCTTAACATTCAGAAAACTAAAATCATGGCATCTGGTCCCATCACTTCTTGACAAATAGATGGGGAAACAATGGAAACAATGTCAGACTTTATTTTTCTGGGCTCCAAAATCACTCCAAAATGATTGCATCCATGAAATTAAAAGATGCTTACTCCTTGGAAGAAAAGTTAGGACCAACCTAGATAGCATATTCAAAAGCAGAGACATTACTTTGCTGACTAAGGTCCCTCTAGTCAAGGCTATGGTTTTACCACTGGTCGTGTATGGATGTGAGAGTTGGACTATAAAGAAAGCTGAGCACCAAAGAATTGATGCTTTTGAACTGTGGTGTTGGAGAAGACGCTTGAGAGTCCCTTGGACTGCAAGGAGATCCAACCAGTCCATCCTAAAGGAGATCAGTCCTGGGTGTTCATTGGAAGGATTGATATTGAAGCTGAAGCTGCAATACTTTGGCCACCTGATTTGAAGAGCTGACTCATTTGAAAAGACCGTGATGTTGGGAAAGATTGAGGGCAGGAGGAGAAGGGGACACCAGAGGATGAGATGGTTGGATGACATCACCAACTCAATGAACATGAGTCTGGGTAGACTCCAGGAGTTGGTGATGGACAGAGAGGCCTGGCATACTGTAGTTCATGGGGTAGCAAAGAGGCGGACATGACTGAGTGACTGAACTGAACTGAACTGAATACCTAAGGAAAAGAAATATTTCATAATAGTACTGCATCCTGAAAAGAGTCTAGTATATATAGCAAGTTTACAAAACAATTTTGTTGAATAAATGAAAAAGAAGTTTAAAGACTATAAAGGACTTTAGAAACTGAATTTAGGAGCTATAGGAATTTATAGTCGTACAAGAGGAAAACAAATGAATTTTTGAACAAGAGTTAAAAGCAGTCTTGACTGTTCTAACTTTAGATTTTTTTAGCTGCTAGGTTTTATGGAAACTTGTAGGACTCCAACTTTTGTAAACATCACATTTTTATTAGCAAAATCCATGACCAGGCAGGAGGATCTTCTGCTGCCTCTCAATTACACGTTTTCTGTTGGTTCTTAGTACTTCAATTCCATTTTTTATTAGTTTTTTAGTGATTATTTTCTGGCTTTGTGGCTGTTGTAACTGTGGTGTCAAAATGTTAAATTAATTTGGAATTAAAAGTTCTAAAACGCAATTAAATTGGAATAGGATACTTGGTGTCTAAGTATCAATCTACTGCTAATAATCTCTGAGATTTTAAAGACTGCCCTCCAACCCATGCATCTTGGTCTTTTCTGCTTCCTAATGATAGAAATAACATTATTAGCTTTTAATAAGAGATAATATCTTTAGTTCTTTACTGAAAGCTGGTAGGCTTGTGTTCCAAGAGATCTATTGTCATATTTTGAGTAAGCTCTTCTCAGTCTTTGCACATTCTTTAGTGATCCCATGATTAAGATCCCATGGTTAAGATTAAGGTCCCATGGTTCTTAATTCCTGTATCCTCTAGATTATCAGGCCCTTTTGTCAAAATACCCAGAACCATAAAACTGGCAATAGTTACTACAATTTGTTTTATCAAATGTATTTTTCTTATCTTTGCTTCTTCCCTCTATCCTTGTACTTTAAGAGTCACAGAGAGTGACCTTTTCCTGTCCATCATGGTGCCAGTTGAAGTTTTTGGCAGTTTTTGTATAGGCTATTTCTCATAGATCACTGAAATGTCTTAACATTCAGTCTGGAACATGATGGGAAATGATTTTGTTTTTCTCAGTGATGCACAGAATGTGATCTGAACTAAGAAAAAGTTCATTCTGACAAGAATATGTAAAATTCTTTGTAACTACAAAAGTAGAAACAAATTGACATGTGCATTTAAAACAAATTTCCATGCTGCTGCTGCTAAGTCACTTCAGTCGTGTCCAACTCTGTGCAACCCCATAGATAGCAGCCCACCAGGCTCCCCCATATCTGGGGTTCTCCAGGCAGGAACACTGGAGTGGGTTGCCATTTTCCTATCTGCTGTATAGAATACCACAATTTAGAGATTTAAGACAGCAGAAATTTATCGTTTTACAATTCCGGAGGTTAGAAGGTCCAAAACGTAGGTCCTCCAGGACCTCTGAAACCTGTTGGGGAGAATATATCTTTGCAACTGTCTAGTTTTTGGTGCTTTGGTGATAATTTTAGGGGTTTCTTGACTTGCAGCATCAGCCCTTCAATTATTTCCTCAGCAGTCACATGGCAGTGTCCTTGCTTCTCTATTCTGTGTTTCTTCATATTGTATTAGGGATCACACTAGTGAGTAGAACCTCATCTTAACTTCATTACATCTGCAGAGATTCTACTTTCATATAAGGTCACATAAACAGGAATTTGGGTTTGGGATTTCAACCTATCATTGGATGGGGGAAGGGACACAGTTCAACCAATAGAAAGTATAATGTAATCATGCCTGTTAACTTGTAGCAATTCTTTACTCTAAGTGCCTAGTATGCAGTGGTAAGCCTAAGATGCAGGTATTAGATCTATCTTAGTCTAAGTTCATAAATGAGGTGCATTTGGTCATGATAATTGCTAAGTGTTATGGATAATGTTGCTATTTCTCATTCTAAGTTCTGTGTAGATAGCAGAAGTCTGCAATAGTAGGGAAAAACTGAATCCCTTTACTTGGCATGAATGTCCAATGAAGGTTATTTTCCCATACACACTTTTGTTACACTTTATAAATCAAAATATCATTACAGACTATATGATAATAAGATATAACATTTTGTTTGAATTGGTAGAGAAAATACTTACCTCGTTTCATTTCTCCTTTCATCCATACCACTATTCTCCAAGTTTGGAGTTCAGATTCCTCTTTCAGTCCAGAACTTACTTTAAGTAAATAGCAAACTGATGCATAGACACTGTCTTTGCAGATATCACCACCACATTTTTGGGTAAAAGAAACTTTGTCTTGTGGCCTTAGAGACACTTGAATTGGTGTTGGACTAGGAATATGGCATCTTCTTTAAGAGAAAATAACAAGATGAAAGATTTAAAACTACTTCTAGAAGAAACAAGATGGTCTTGAAGGATCACCATAGTTGTATGAAATTAGAGGCTTGGTGTATTGATGAAAATGTTAATATCAGACAGATGAATCACATAACTACTTGTCCCCCATGAAAGGCAGTAATTCAGTGGTTATCAAGTGAGTGTGGTCTTGGAATTGAGGAAAGGTATTTGAGGTATGCAGATGACACCACCCTTATGGCAGAAAGTGAAGAGGATCTAAAAAGCCTCTTGATGGAAGTGAAAGAGGAGAGTGAAAAACTTGGCTTAAAGCCCAACATTCAGAAAGCTAAGATCATGGCATCCACTCCCATCACTTCATGGCAAATAGACGGGGAAACAGTGGAAATAGCAGCTGACTTTATTTTTTTTTGGGGGGGGGGCTCCAAAATCACTGCAGATGGTGATTGCAGCCATGAAATTAAAAGATGCTTACTCCTTGGAAGGAAAGTTATGAACAACCTAGATAGCATATTAAAAAGCAGAGACATTACTTTGTCACCAAAGGTCCATCTAGTCAAGGCTATAGTTTTTCCAGTGGTCATGTATGGATATAAGAGTTGGACTATAAAGAAAGCTGAGCACCAAAGAATTGATGCTTTTGAACTGTGGTTTTGGAGAAGACTCTTGAGAGTCCCTTGGACTGCAAGGAGATCCAACCAGTCCATCCTAAAGGAGATCAGTCCTGGGTGTTCACTGGAAGAATTGATTTTGAAGCTGAAACTCTAATACTTTGGCCACCTGATGCTCTTCGCAGAGAGTGAAGACCCTGATGTTGGGAAATATTGAAGGCAGGAGGAGAAGGGGACGCCAGAGGATGAGATGGTTGGATGACATCGCCGACTCAATGGACATGAATTTGGGTAAACTCAGGGAGTTGGTGATGGACAGGGAGGCCTGGCGTGCTGTGGTTCATGGGGTTGCAAAGAGTTGGACACGACTGAGCTACTGAACTGAACTGAACTGATTTGAGGGGAAGTAGATAGGACAGAATCCTTAGGATAAATACAGAGCCATGCATTTAAATATGTTTTAAAATATGCTAAACTTGAAAGTGATTAGTTATCAAAGGCAAGGAAAATGAAAATTATAACTCACTCAGGCTCCATTGAAGGTAGAACCAGTTCTTTTAAAAATTACATTTACCATAACTTTTGTCATCTGCAGAGTTTCCCCAGGAGGAATCTGAGTGCAGTGCATGTTTCAGGGCCTATGAGGGAGTATGAATCAAAGTAGACAGTTAATTCTGTAACTAAACAGATGTTGGAATCTGTAAAATCTATGGAAATTGCCTATAAAAGGGCTAATATTATATCTGAAGGATATTTTTATAAGCACCGGAGTCAAAGTATGTGCTTTAAGAGACTGAGATACTTGAAGATGTGTTTATTTTTAGTGGCCCCAAGAGTGTCCTGCCCCATGTAACTCATTAGCTTCAGTTCAAGTATCCAGAGTTTGACTGTCTCTAGGGTACAAGGAAAGAGGGAGTCTCTGGAGAGATGACATCAACATAGTCCATCTTTTCCTTCCAAATTGATTAGGAGTGAACCTATTGTTTCCACTTAACTTTCAAATTTCAAATCTAGTATTATTGATTGCAAATCTTTTTTGGCTAGTCTTTAAAAAAAATCATTTAATTTTGTCTGTGCTGGGCCTTTGTTGCTGTGCACAGGCTTTCTCTAGTTGTGGTGAGCAGGGGCTACTTTCTAGTTCAGGTGCTTGGGCTTCTTACTGCAGTGGCTTCTCTTGGGCTGTAGTTGCACAGAATTCAGTGGTTGTGGCACATGGGCTTTGTTGCCCTAAGGCATGTGGGAGTTTTCCCTGACCAGGGATTGAAACTGTGTCTCTTGAATTGGCAGTTGGACTCTTAATCACTGGACCACCAGGGAAATCCTAGTCTTTAAATTTCTTTATAAGTTGAGATATAGTTGACACTTACATTAGTTTCAGGTGTACACCATATTGATTCAATATTTGTATGAATTTAGTTTTCATGTAGACTCTAATTGTAGTGGAATGAGAAAAAATACTCAAATTATCTTATTCTCTGTGTATATATTGAAGGTCCATGTATATCCTTCAAGTGGATTTTCATTTAAGATGTGATTGTGAATGTGGATTTGAAGAATCTCCTTAATGTTTAAAAATGAGAATTCCTTTTCTGCTCAAATTTCTTTGTGCACTATTCTCTTCAGTAAAGTGTATAAACTCTTAAGCATCATAGTCAAGGTTCTTCTTATCCTGTGGTTTCCTTATTGTTTAGTTTCACAGTTCAGCTTTTCCCCTATGATGCTTCTTTTGCTTTGAGTGTTTTGATATGGTGTATTTCTTTCAACCATCATACTTCAGTTCAAGCTCTGGTTTCTCTTCAGATTGAGTAAATCTTTTGCCTTTTTTTTTTTTTTTCAACTTTAAAGCATTTTTTTTCCCTCTTTGAAGTGTGTTTTCTTCCAGGTATGTAGGGAAAAATTGGAGCTCAGAAGGGCTTCAAAAGAAAGCACCAGCTCTGTGATTTTGGAAAAATAAATGTTATCGGACATCTCAGCAACTTAATAAGTCTAAAATGATTCAACATTTAAAAAAAATGTAGCTTCCCAATGTACTTAATCTTTCTGTAGGCTGTATGTATAAAGTGACTAGGGGAGAAGGAATAAATATGTGATGTTTACAATATAATCAAAGATTGGCTTGTTGTACTGGCTCAGATAGTGAATAATCTGCTGCAGGGCAGGAGAACTGGGTTCAATTTCTGGTTTGGGATGATGTCCTGGAGAAGGGAATGACTACCCACTCCAGTATTCTTGCCTGGAGAATTCCATGGACAGAGCCTGGTGGGCTACAGTCCATGAGTTGCAAAGAATTGGACATGACTGAGTGACTAATACAACAAGAAATAAACACATACACATCCATTTTTTTATATGTACATACACAATATTTTGTAAATATTGGCTTTCTACTTACCAATATGTTCTTTGCAGAATTATGGAAATCATTCTCTTTATGGTAGATGGGGGAACAAGGTAAATGAAATGCAAAAGAGCCAATATAGAAAGCAGATGGGAGAAAAGAAGTTGAGGGGTGGGAAAAAAGAGATAAAGAAATTGAAAAGACTGAGACTTTTGAGGGGGGATCTCTAACTCAAACATGCATACAAGATAGATTATTAATAAAATAAATTGGGCCAAGTATAAGAAACACCAGCATAAAAAATTAAGTAAAACATAACAGAAGCTATGGTTTTTCCAGTAGTCATGTATGGATGTGAGACTTGGACAGTGAAGAAAGCTGAGCGCTGAAAAATTGATGCTTTTGAACTGTGGTGTTGGAGAAGACTCTTGAGAATCCCTTGGACTGCAAGGAGAGCCAACCAGTCCATCCTAAAGGACATCAGTCCTGGGTGTTTATTGGAAGGACTGATGTTGAAGCTGAAGCTCCAATACTTTGGCTACCTCATGTGGAGAGTTGACTCATTGGAAAAGACCCTAATGCTGGGAAGGATTGGGGGCAGGAGGAGAAGGGGACGACAGAGGATGAGATGGCTGGATGGCATCACCGACTCGGTGGACATGGGTTTGGGTAGACTCCAGGAGTTGGTGACGGACAGGGAGGTCTGGCATGCTGCAGTTCATGGGGTTGCAAAGAGTCAGACATGACTGAGCAGCTGAACTGAACTGAACTGAACTGAACAGAATAATTTTACAATTAAAATCGAGTAACAGAAAATTGCATTTATAGTCTTAAAAATCCATTCATTAAAAAAAAATAGGACCCCCTAGAACTTATTCATTTAATAACTAGAAGTCTGTACACTTTGACCAATATCCTCTATTTTGCTAACCTCCCAGCCCCTAAAAGTCTGCATTCTATTCTTTTTCTATGAGTTTGGCTTTTTAGATTTTACAGAGAGATTAAATTCTTGCTTGAACTGGCATGGTTTCTAAATGATGGTGCTGAGAGTGAACCTAAATATTCCGACTCCAAAGTTATGCTCTTTCCATGGAACCATGAAGTATCTTTTTAAAAATGCTTTTTAATAAAGGCTCACTCTCACTTGGTAGAGACTAATGGTTACCAAAAGATGGCGATCAATTATCTTAATGTTTTAATCATCTTGTACATTCAATGTTTTCCTCAGTGTGATTGTAAGCTTTGCTATAAATTTTGTTTATAATTTTCCAACTTAAGATGTCATTAATTTACATACTTTAATTAGTTAAGAAGGAAACATTTGATATCAAAATAAATGACTAAGTTTAACAGAATCTTGAGTTAAAATAGAAATTGGTTCAAAGTGTCATATGGTTTTTCATATATTCAGCAACCTGAACACAAATTTTTTAGTTGGTCAAACGATGAAATAAGATATAGTAAACCAAATTTTGGAAGCTTTTTAATGCAAGTGTTTTCTGCATATGTTTATGTAAGTGCATATTTTGGGAGTGAGTTGATGATGAAAATGTAGTGAGTGATCTATGGGCTCTTTCCACATGTTTTTGGGGGGAGGTCGTTAAGTTCTCAGTCATTTCCACACAAGACTAAATCAACCTAATTTTTATTTAGGTTCCAGAAAATTTCCACAAAGATAAAATAGTTTGGGAGGATCTTTCAAAAACCTCATGGTATAATGGAGTATCCGTCTCCAGTCTATTGAAACTCTGCCTGCAAGACAACCTCCAGGGTTATATTTTGCACAGGAGAAGGGTGAGTGACTGAATATTGTATGGAACAAAAAGTGACCAAATCTTGTTCCTTGAATTTTGATGGAACTATAAATGTGTTCCATCTTTTGTATAAGATGACCATGTATGTGAAATTGCCTTCAAGAAGTACATTATTTGCCAATATAGAATAATTAAGCAGCATACTTGGTTTGTAGTCTGGCACTATATATTTTATCTCACTTGTAATTACTTCAGTGCATTTTGAGTTTTTTGAACTTTTGAGAATCCTTTTCCCTATCATTTTATTGTTTCCCCTCTCCCTTTTCTTCTCTTTCACTTTCAGTGTATACCATTATTCTCTATTTAACTCAAATCTCTGAGTATCTATTGTCTCTCTTAGTTCTTGTTTGTACTTCTAGACTTATTTGTCTTTTCTATTTCCCCATCTTTCCCCCGATCTTTCTTTTTCTACTTTCCTTTTTGGTCTCTTTATCCATTTATCAATGGTAACCACAGAAATCCAAAGCATGGTAGCAGTAGAGGGGTGGTAGCATTTCTTAGGAAGCTTTTACTTTTACTTCTAACTAGTAGTGAGAAAGAGAATCAGAGAGTTATTAATAATTCAGAGACCATGAATAGCATGTGAATAATTTCTGAATGGTGGCATTTAAACATTTCAGACGAAAAGTTGTCCTCACTATTCTATTTCTACTGAGAGGATGGTGTCCTGGAGCCTGGTGGAGAAGTATTCTTGCTCTGTATAACTGTCCTATAGTATGGGTATGACATTGTCCTATGTGTTGTTTCTTATGTCCTTCGGCTATCTCTCTCTCTCTGCTCTCTGTCTCTTTCTTTTTCTTTCTGTCTGCCTCTCACTCTCTATGTGCCTGTCTCTCTCTAAATAATATATGTATATCTGCATCAGTTCAGTTAAGTTGCTCAGTCATGTCTGACTTGTGGCCACCCCATAAACTGCAGCACGCCAGGCCTCCCTGTCCATCACCAACTCCTGGAGCCCACCCAAACTCATGTCCATTGAGTCGGTGATGCCATCCAACCATCTCGTCCTCTGTTGTCCCCTTCTCCTCCTGCCCTCAATCTTTCCCAGCATCAGAGTCTTTTCCAATGAGTCAGCTCTTTGCATCAGGTGGCCAAAATTTTGAAGTTTCAGCTTCAACATCAGTCCTTCCAATGAACACCCAGGATTGATCTCCTTTAGGATGGACTGGAGAAGGATGAGTGCCGAAAAATTGATGCTTTTGAACTGTGGTGTTGGAGAAGACTCTTGAGAATCCCTTGGACTGCAAGGAGATCCAACCAGTCCATTCTGAAGGAGCTGAACCCTGGGATTTCTTTGGAAGGAATGATGCTAAAGCTGAAGCTCCAGGACTTTGGCCACCTCATGCAAAGAGTTGACTCATTGGAAAAGACCTGATGCTGGGAGGGATTGGGGGCAGGAGGAGAAGGGGACGACAGAGGATGAGATGGCTGGATGGCATCATGAACTCGATGGACGTGAGTCCGAGTGAACTCTGGGAGATAGTGATGGACAGGGAGGCCTGGCGTGCTGCGATTCATGAGGTTGCAAAGAGTCGGACACGACTGAGTAAGTGAACTGAACTGAACTGAACTGAACTGAGGATGGACTGGTTGGATCTCCTTGCAGTCCAAGGGACTCTCAAGAGTCTTTTCCAACACCACAATTCAGAAGCATCAATTCTTCGGCACTCAGCTTTCTCTATAGTCTAACTTTCAAATCCATACATGACTATTGGAAAAACCATAGCCTTGACTAGATGGACCTTTGTTGGCAAAGTAAGGTTTCTGCTTTTTAATATGCTGTCTAGACTGGTCATAACTTTCCTTCCAAGGAGTAAGCATCTTTTAATTTCATGGATGCAATCACCATCTGCTCTGATTTTGGAGCCTCCCCAGAATAAAATCTCTCACTGTTTCTACTGTTTTCCCATCTATTTGCCATGAAATGATGGGACTGGATGCCATGATCTTTGTTTTCTGAATGTTGAGCTTTAAGCCAACTTTTTCACTCTCCTCTTTCACTTTCATCAAGAGGCTTTTTAGTTCCTCTTCACTTTCTACCATAAGGGTGGTGTCATCTCCATATCTGAGGTTATTGATATTTTTCCCGGTAATCTTGATTCCAGTTTGTACTTCTTCCAGCCCAGTGTTTGTCATGATGTACTCTGGATACAAGTTAAATAAGCAGGGTGACAATATACAGCCTTGATGTACTCCTTTTCCTATTTGGAACCAGTCTGTTGTTCCATGTCCACTTCTAACTGTTGCTTCCTGACCTGCATACAGGTTTTTCAAGAGGTAGATCAGGTGGTTTGATATTCCCATCTCTTTCAGAATTTTCCACAGTTTATTGTGATCCACACAGTCAAAGGCTTTGGCATAGTCAATAAAGCAGAAATAGATGTTTTCCTGGAACTCTCTTGCTTTTTCCATGATCCAGCGGATGTTAGCAATTTGATCTCTGGTTCCTCTGCCTTTTCTAAACCCAGCTTGAACATCAGGAAGTTCATGGTTCACATATTGCTGAAGCCTGGCTTGGAGAATTTTGAGCATGACCTTACTAGCATGTGAGATGAGTGCAATTGTGCGGTAGTTTGAGCATTCTTTGGCATTTCTTTCTTTTCCTTTCTTTCTTTCTTTGCAGATGTATATCTGCATATACATGTTCAATTTAAAGAATAATTTAAAAGTGGAGGTTCATGACATCTCTACTCATAACTAAAACCTGGTCACTACCCCTGACTGTCTGTAACTATTGCATTCCCTTTTCACCCCACTGATCTTAACTTTGTTATAATCAGCTTTTTAATATTCTTTTTAGTTTGGCTATAACTTTTGACTATAACCATAGTTGTTTACCACCCATGTTTGCATTCATAAGCAACAATTTGTTTTACCTGTTTTTCAACTTTATGTCAAGGGATTGATTACTTGGTGAATTTCATCTTTTTCTCTGCTCTTTTTGGAGAAAGACCTCGTTTTGATTTGTTTAGCTGTAGTTTGTGTAGTACTCTGTTGTATGAAGAGGTCAAAATTTACCTCTTTTGTTGTTGATAACATTTGGATACTGTTCATACTGTTCATGGGGTTCTCAAGGCAAGAATACTGAAGTGGTTTGCCATTCCCTTCTCCAGTGGACCACAATCTGTCAGGCCTCTCCACCATGACCCACCCGATTTGGGTTGCCCCTTGGGCATGGCTTAGTTTCATTGAGTTAGACAAGGCTGTGGTCCTAGTGTGATTAGATTGACTAGGTTTCTGTGAGTATGGTTTCAGTGTGTCTGCCCTCTGATGCCCTCTTGCAACATCTATCATCTTACTTGGGTTTCTCTTACCTTGGGCATGGGATATCTCTTCATGGCTGCTCCAGCAAAGCACAGCTGCTGCTCCTTACCTTGGATGAGGGGTATCTCCTCCCTCTGCCCTTCCTGACCTTCAATGTGGGATGGCTCCTCTAGGCCCTCCTGCACCTGCACAGCCACCACTCCTTGGACGTGGGGTTGCCCCTCCTGGCCGCCGCCCCTAGCCTTGGGCGTGGGGTTGCTGCTCCCAGTGGCCGCCCTGGCCTCTGGCATGGGGTTGCTCCTTCCTGCTGCTGCCCTTGGCCTCGGGCACCGCCCCCGGCCTCAGACATGGGGTATCTCCTCCCGGCCACTGCCCCTGACCTCGGACGTGGGGTAGCTGTTGGCTGTGCTTAGTGCGCCAGCCCGCCGCCGCCTGCACTTAGTGGTCAGTAGGTGCCCAATATACTACTGGAGGTCAGAGGAGAAATAACTCCAGAAAGAATGAAGAGTTGGAGCCAAAGCAAAAACAATACCCAGCTGTGGATGTGACTGGTGATAGAAGCAAGGTCTGATGCTGTAAAGAGCAATATTGCACAGGAACCTGGAATGTCAGGTCCATGAATCAAGGCAAATTGGAAGTGGTCAAACAGGAGATGGCAAGAGTGAATGTCGACATGCTGGGAATCAGTGAACTAAAATGGACTGGAATGGGTGAATTTAACTCAGATGAACATTATATCTACTACTGCGGGCAGGAATCCCTCAGAAGAAATGGAGTAGCCATCATGGTCAACAAGAGTCTGAAATGCAGTACTTGGATGCAATCTCAAAAATGACAGAATGATCTCTGTTCATCTCCAGGGCAAACCATTCAATATCATGGTAGTCCAAGCCTATGCCCCAACCAGTAACTCTGAAGAAGCTGAAGTTGAACAGTTCTATGAAGACCTACAAGACCTTTTAGAACTAACACCCAAAAAAGATGTCCTTTTCTTTATAGGGTACAGGAAACACCTGGAGTAACAGGCAAATTTGGCCTTGGAATATGGAATGAAGCAGGGCAAAGACTAATAGAGTTTTACCAAGAAAATGCACTGGTCATAGCAAACACCCTCTTCCAACAACACAAGAGAAGACTCTACACATGAACATCACCAGATGGTCAACACTGAAATCAGATTGATTATATTCTTTGCAGCCAAAAATGGAGAAGCTCTATACAGCCAACAAAAACAAGACCAGGAGCTGACTGTGGCTCAGATCATGAACTCCTCATTACCAAATTCAGACTTAAATTGAAGAAAACAGGGAAAACCACTAGACCATTCAGGTGTGACCTCAGTCAAATCCCTTATGATTATACAGTGGAAGTGAGAAATAAATTTAAGGGCCTAGATCTGATAGGTAGAGTGCCTGATGAACTATGGAATGAGATTCATGACATTGTACAGGAGACAGGGATCAAGACCATCCCCATGGAAAAGAAATGCAAAAAAGCAAAATGGCTGTCTGGGGAAGCCTTACAAATAGCTGTGAAAAGAAGAGAAGCGAAAAGCCAAGGAGAAAAGGAAAGATATAAGCATCTGAATGCAGAATTCCAATGAATAGCAAGAAGAGATAAGAAAGCCTTCTTCAGTGATCAATGCAAAGAAATAGAGGAAAACAATAGAATGGGAAAGACTAGAGATCTCTTCAAGAAAATTAGAGATACCAAGGGAACATTTCATGCAAAGATGGGCTTGATAAAGGACAGAAATGGTATGGACCTAACAGAAGCAGAAGATATTAAGAAGAGATGGCAAGAATACACAGAAGAACTGTACAAAAAGGATCTTCATGACCGGGATAATCATGATGGTGTGATCACTCACCTAGAGCCAGACATCCTGGCATGTGAAGTCAAGTGGGCCTTAGAAAGCATCACTACGAACAAAGCTAGTGGAGGTGATGGCATTCCAGTAGAGCTACTTCAAATCCTGAAAGATGATGCTGTGAAAGTGCTGCACTCAATATGCCAGCAAATTTGGAAAACTCAGCAGTGGCCATAGGACTGGAAAAGGTCAGTTTTCATTCCAATCCCAAAGAAAGGCAATGCCAAGGAATCCTCAAACTACTGCACAATTGCACTCATCTCACACGCTAGTAAAGTAATGCTCAAATTTCTCCAAGCTAGGCTTCAGCAATATGTGAACCGTGAACTTCCTGATGTTCACGCTGGGTTTAGAAAAGGCAGAGGAACCAGAGATCAAATTGCCAACATCTGCTGGATCATGGAAAAAGCAAGAGAGTTCCAGAAGAACATCTATTTCTGCTTTATTGACTATGCCAAAGCCTTTGACTGTGTGGATCACAATAAACTATGGAAAATTCTGAAAGAGATGGGAATACCAGACCACCTAACCTGCCTCTTGAGAAATCTGTATGCAGGTCAGGAAGCAACAGTTAGAAGTGGACATGGAACAACAGACTGGTTCCAAATAGGAAAAGAAGTATGTCAAGGCTGTATATTGTCACCCTGCTTATTTAACTTATATCCAGAGTACATCATGAGAAACGCTGGGCTAGAAGAAGCACAAGCTGGAATCAAAATTGCCGGCAGAAATATCAATAACCTCAGATATGGAGATGACACCACCCTTATGGTAGAAAGTGAAGAGGAACTGAAAAGCCTCTTGATGAAAGTGAAAGAGGAGAGTGAAAAAGTTGGCTTAAAGCTCAACATTCAGAAAACGAAGATCATGGCATCCGGTCCTGTCACTCCATGGGAAATAGATGGGGAAATAGTGGAAACAGTGTTAGAGTTTATTTTTTGGGGCTCCAAAATCACTGCAGATGCTGATTGCAGCCATGAAATTAAAAGACGCTTACTCCTTGGAAGAAAGGTTATGGGCAACCTAGATAGCATATTCAAAAGCAGAGACATTACTCTGCCGACTAAGGTCCGTCTAGTCAAGGCTATGGTTTTCCCTGTGGTCATGTATGGTTGTGAGAGTTGGACTGTGAAGAAGGCTGAGCACTGAAGAATTGATGCTTTTGAACTGTGGTGTTGGAGAAGACTCTTGAGAGTCCCTTGGACTGCAAGGAGATCCAACCAGTCCATTCTGAAGGAGATCAGCCCTGGGATTTCTTTGGAAGGAATGATGCTAAAGCTGAAACTCCAGGACTTTGGCCACCTCATGCGAAGAGTTGACTCATTGGAAAAGACTCTGATGCTGGGAGGGATTGGGGGCAGAAGGAGAAGGGGATGACAGAGGATGAGATGGCTGGATGGCATCACTGACTTGATGGACGTGAGTCTGAGTGAACTCTGGGAGTTGGTGATGGACAGGGAGGCCTGGCGTGCTGCGATTCATGGGGTTGCAAAGAGTCGGACACGACTGAGCGACTGAACTGAACTGAACTGAATATTTGGATTGTTTTCAAGTTTTGTTTGATACAAACAATGCTTCTTCGAGCATTCTTATATATGTCACCTGAGGTACGTGACCAATAATGACTTTAGAGAAGAATATTGTGTCCAGGAGTGTAATTTCAGGTCAGCATTGCTAGATAACAGCCAAACTACTATCAAAAGAGATTTTGCTAATTAATACTTGCAACAGTAAGAGTAAACTGGGAAGAAACACATTCGTAGCAGGTTTCTATTCAATCCCTCCTCTGGACAACTTAAGCAGATTTGTCTTAACTAGACCGCCTTATAAATATGATGAGATTTAACTAGTATTACATAACAGAAAATTTTAATCTATGAATGTTTTTAGTAATGGGTAGTGTAGCAGAAAATTATCAAGAAAATTGAAATTTATGAATATATGGGAAGCAGTTGGCAATAAAATGTAAATTAATCACAGAAGCTCTCTATGCTTATCTGACTAATAGCATATGGAAACTAAAATGCTTCAAACTTAAATGGCTTTCTCTGAGCTAGCTTGTACTGCTAACTAGCAGTCATGTATTACTCTGAAGCAAAATGTGTTTCCATCTTGAAAAGGGGATTTAATTTCATTTTTGAAGCTGCTTTGAAGTTTACAGCTAAAGTTTTTCAAAGTCAGGTGTTGTTTATATCTGCCTTTTCCCTGTATTGTCAAGATAAACTGTTTTGAAATAACTTAACTGATCTTTGAACTTGACTTAAACAGACACAAGGCCCATCAACTTCCTTCTATTTTTCTTTAGCCGAAATCATGTGAAACTTGAAGGCAAAGACTAGTTGAATTTAAATAAACCATGTCAATTTTGTTAAAAAAATGATAATTTTTCTCTTTATTGTTTGAGTAGATAATTAAAACCTTTGGGTATAAACTGAGCAATGTATACCTCTATGCACTGATTTTTTTTCCTTAGCCACATTAGATGTTTAGTAGTAAATGTAGTGATTTACATTGACCATAAAAGATAAGAATATGCCTAATTACTGCATTAGCTCTATGATCCCTTATAAGTGGTTATGAATTATATTAAGTGAAAAATAATTTGCATATTTATATTTAATATTAAGTAACTGAATGAATTTTTCATTACACATTTATACGTAAAAGTTGTTTTTGCAATTGTAAGAGAAAAATCTCATGTTTTGTGAAACATCTGAATTATTCAAAGATGAGAGCTAAGATAACTGGGAAGTCTAGGCAATTATCAGTCATCTGTCAAATATGTGAAATTATAAAAGAGGCAGATTTTGTGTTCTCTGCTATTTTCCTTGATATTCATTTTCCCTGATGATTGGAATCTCTGGACAGGGAGGTGACATCAGTTGATTAACACTTTAGGACACACATTCCCCAGAGACTTCAACCAGGTTTGGGTTTTTTTCTCTGTGCCAACCCAGTCACAGTGCAGTTTCATACCGCCTTCTCTCGTTGCCTATATGGATCTGTCAAAATAGCCAGGTCACTGTATTCAGGAGGTAATACTAAGAGTTCAAAATCACCTCTCTTTATCTTCCTACCATGAGATAGAATACATATCCCCAGTGCCACATGAAGATGTGTGAAGTCATCATGATAAAACATTTTATGGCTTAAGAAAGATTTCAGAATAATCTGGTGCTTGATTGCACTCATTTCACACAACCTGCTGTCTGATTTTATATATTCAAGTTCCAGTCCCCAGTACTGTGTTAAAGTAGCAACTTGGATATTAGCTAGGAAAAGAGCTTTGGTTCCACAGATAAGGTGAATAAAAGTAAGTATAGTGGAACTAAGTTTTTGTTGCTTTAGGAATCAGCAAATTAGATTATATTCAGTTGTGATTGTTCTTGAAACAAAAAGATCAATTGGTTAGCATATATGTCAGTTGGCAAAATGAACAGAAATTCCTACAGAAATTCAACAAATATAAGAACTAAACTTCACTGTTTATTTTAGAAGCCAACACTTTATTCTTAGGCATTTCATTCTATTTTAGTACATTCATTATAACACAGTATGTACACATGAAAATAATTTAAATACAGCATATTTAGCTCTAGTAAGACATGCATTTAGAAACAGGATAATAGTGCACATCTGAACATAAAACTATTAGACTGTTTGCTTCCATTTTTTCCTCTGGGTCCTTATTTTCTGTGAAATTACACAATATTTCTCAAAATCTACTGTCACTATCTATATTTTTTAAATGTTCATTTTTTTCAAAGAGGTACAAAAATACCTAAAATATACATGGAATCTTCCAAATGCTAGGTTGACAGTGACAAGGAATATCGTGTCAATGTGTCAAAGCAATAGTAACTCAGTCATAGCCCTGAGGCTGCAGAAATTTTGCCGAGACTTCAGGATTCATTAGGAAACTGGATAAGACAGAGTCTGAATGTTAAAAATATCAGTGAATGCTATATAATTTGAAATATCTTAAAAATTATTTCCTTGAAATCTCCTGTCTTTAAAATGTGTGGTTTACCTACTGAGTAACCAGTTTTATTAAAATACATATTCTTCCACTCAAATTTTAGTTATATTATTTGTCAGTATTGTACAATTACTGTAATTGCAGACTATTATCTCTACCACCTGATGTGTGTCAGTACTAAGCATTTAACTTCTTTCATTTGATGCCTATTCTCTTAATTGGGATAGTAAAATTGTGTTCCTGTGAGATATCATTTTCCATTTTTAAAATAATTGTTACACAGAATGTCTTCTTTGTCTTATAGAATCACAATGGAGTATTACTCAGCCATTAAAAAGAATACATTTGAATCAGTTCTAATGAGGTGGATGAAACTGGAGCCGATTATACAGAGTGAAGTAAGCCAGAAAGAAAAACGCCAATACAGTATACTAACACATATATATGGAATTTAGAAAGATTGTAATGATAACCCTGTATGTGAGACAGCAAAAGAGACACAGATGTATAGAACAGTCTTTTGGACTCTGTGGGAGAGGGAGAGGGTGGGATGATTTTGGAGAATGTCATTGAAACATGTATAATATCATATAAGAAACGAATCGCCAGTCTAGGTTCAATGCAGGATACAGGATGCTCGGGGCTGGTGCACTGGGATGACCCAGAGAGATGGTATGGGGAGCGAGGTGGGAGGGGGGGTTCAGGATTGGGAACATGTGTACACCCGTGGCAGATTCATGTTGATGTATGGCAAAACCAATACAATATTGTAAAGTAAAAAAATAAATAAATAAAATAAAATCTGAAAAAAAAAATTTTTTTTTCTACATAAACTTTGTTGTTTTTCAATTATTTTTTTTGTATCCAAGTAATAACTTATATATAATTTTTATGGCAAGACTTTCTTATATCATGTCACATAATGATGGTTAACTCAGACACCATTTTTTGTTCCTGTAGTTAGGGTGAATGTGTCTAGTATTTCCAGTCATTATTATTCACATAGTTTGTCTAATATATCAAGATTTCTTACTTCTTTAAGAATTAATGGGTTAATGCTTCTAGCACCAAGAGATTTCCCATATCCAGCTTTACTAAAGGATAATAATTTTCCTGAATGTAAAAAAAAGATAGAATTAATATCTTAGTATAGTATACATTAGTGTATGTTATACTATATATATAGTGTGTATGTTAGTATACATTAGTATACATTATTAAGATATATAGTATCTTAGTATACATTAGTATCCTAATTATGTCTCAGTGTGCTCTCTATGTGGATTCAATTTTAACATGAAGAGACCGTTATACTCTTTATTCTATTTTAGTTGGTGTCTCCTTTGCCTGACACTTTATATTTCAATCTAAATCATTAATTTTTATCTGTCATGTAGGTAGCCATTCAGCATTCTTTTTTGTTTATCCTATAAAGCAGTAAATGGTTTATGTAACTTTATCTCCCCAAGTATTTTTTTTCAAATAGAAGAGTAGTTGACTTGTATATTCACTTCAGGTATATAGCATAGTGACTTTTTATTTTCATAGATTATACTCCACATAAAGTAATTTTAAAACATTGCCTCTGTTCCCTATGCTACATGCTTGTATCTTGTTTATTTTGTATCTAGTAGTTTTTAACCTCTTCATCCACTGCCCCTGTCTCACCCTTTTCCCTCTCCTTTTCCCCACAGGTAATCACTAGTTTATTCTTTGTATCTTTAAGTCTGTTTTGTTTTGCTATATTTATTTGTTTTAGCTTTTAGATTTCACATATAAATAAAAACATACAGTATTTGTCTTTCTTTGTCTGACTTTGCTAAGCATAATACTCTCCAGGTTTGTCCCTGTTGTAAATTGCAAAATTTCATTCTTTTTCATGGCTGAGTAATATTCCATTGTACCTATCTACCTATATAAATATACACCACATCTTCTTTATCCATTCATCTATTGATTCATACTTCCATAGGTTGCTTCTACATCTTGGCAAGTGAAACATGTATAATATCGTATATGAAGCGAATTGCCAGTCCAGGTTCAATGCATGATACTAGATGCTTGGGGCTGGTACACTGAGACGATCCAGAGGGATGGTACGGGGAGGAAGGGGGGAGGGGGGGTTCAGGATGGGGAACACGTGTATACCTGTGGCGGATTCATGTTGATGTATGGCAAAACCAATACAATATTGTAAAGTAATTAACCTCCAATTAAAATAAATAAATTTATATTAAAAAAAAGAAAATAATGCTGCTATGAAAATTGGAGGGTTTTACCTTTTGTCAGCTGCCTTCTTGGTCCTTACTGATATGATAATGTTCAAATAAATTATTATTTTATTATATTATGTTATTATATTAGTATTTTCCCTGGATGAGTTAGCATTTTATTTTTTCCCTCCTTTACTCTGCTAAATACTTCTTTATTAGGTACATTAAAAATAATTTGCCAGCAGTACATCTCAGATGACCATATTATATTTGTATATGTGTTCATGAGACTGATCTATGATTTTTAAATTTGCTCTTCTGAGCGGGTGTGAATCAGGGGGATGTATAATGTTATTGTACATGGAAACTGTACATGGTACTTTTTTCTCATACTTTTATGATTAATTTTATTATGAAATTTTTGGACCCAGATTTTTTTGTGGATACCATTGATCACATCGTTATAAAAGTCAAAGAAAGTATAAAATACTGCATCCTCTATACCACATGTACTGCCTTTGAATTTTAATATATTCATTTGCTTGATGATAAGGTAATAGCTATTTAAAAGCACAAACTTAGATATTAAAAGGACTTGGGTTTCTATCAAAATGGGAATTTTATGATCCTGGTTAAGTTAGCTAACTACTTTAAACTATTTCTTCATATGTAAAAGGGAAATGGTAAATTTCAATTTTTTGGAGTTGGGATTATGCTTGTAAAGGTTTTAGAACATAAAACAGTAATACCAGTA
This sequence comes from Capricornis sumatraensis, assembly GCF_032405125.1. Lineage (NCBI taxonomy): Eukaryota > Metazoa > Chordata > Mammalia > Artiodactyla > Bovidae > Capricornis > Capricornis sumatraensis. Next base: position 34,241,873 of record NC_091090.1, read on the forward strand.
ATTATAAATATTGTTAATTGATATGTAGGTAGCATATTTGTCCAGCATTCAAACTTTGGATGCTTTATTTTTCAAACTTTAAATGTGAACATTTTTTTAATTAAAGATTGTTTTTGCAAGATACGCATGTATTCTTCCATACTGTTGTCAGGTGATTGAGTGTGAAGTTAAATTAATTCAATCCTTCTTATATATGAAGTATTAAATTTCTGTTTTGTGTGCTTTTATATTTCAAACCTTATGATATTTTGGTTGTTTGCTTTCCTTGCACCTAAATTATGGGACAAGGAAGATGTTTATGGTAGTGATGGACGAATATTTCCCAGTGGCCTTTCTATTACCGACTCTTCTTTTGTTTGCCCTTTACTTTTCCCTTATGCAGATTTTATTAACATTTATTTTATGCTAATTTTATACCAATTTATTTAACACATCAATAGGTTCTACACTCAAACCTGATTCAAATTTTTAAAATTTTCGAAGAATTAAAAATTTATTTTATGTCTAACAATTTGAACATGATAGAACTGAATTATTTATTTTCTAATGCCACTTGGGGTAGTGTATAACTATGCTTATGCAAGGACTTCCGTTGTGGCTCAGCTGGTAAAGAATCTGTCTGCAATGCAGGAGACCTGGGTTCAACTCCTGGGAAGATCCCCTAGAGGAGGGAAAGGCTACCCGCTCCAGTATTCTGGCCTGGAGATTTCCATGGACTGTATCATCCATGGGGTCGCAGAGTTGGACACGACTGAGTGACTTTCATTTCACTTCATGCTTATGCAAATACTAAATAGTTGGATGAAAATGATAATCAACTAACCTTAGGAATGGCAATATGCTAGGTTTAGTATAACTGATACTTCAAGATTGCAAATATAAATTAGCCTATCATAGATGGAGGTGCTTAGATTTTTATAAGAACATAATGTCCTTTTCTTTATGCCATTCCTTATATTAGTTTTAGTTTTATATTCTATCTTTGACCTGTCAGTGCACTGACAATGTGTATGTCTTTATCTCTATGCATTTAATTATTTATCATAGAGAGCAATGTAGAGCATTATACTTTATGCACAGATTACACAATTAGATAGCTTTAAAAATGTTTATCTTGATTAAAATGTTGGAAGCGAATAATCCTATCTCCGTTAGAAGTCCATGCACTGTGGTTATTGGTACTTTGTGAAAATGAAATCAACAGAAAGAAGAGCTAAGTGTTGGTGAGATCAATGAAATTTTGGAGTTCTTATTATGGTGTAGTAATTTTAGTTATCTTGAGGGCATGAGTTAAGCATTGTAATTATTGTAATTGAATGGTCATATTTTTAGGCTCTGTCTATTTGTTTGTCTTCCTACATACCAAGACCAAGGGAGCATTCACAAATATGTTAAAAGAGTAGAGGAGCACTTCTGCCAAAAGCTTTATGTGCATAATTGCTTCTCTACTGTATATTCTTATAGTACTTTAAATCCTATTAAACTCGATCTGAAAAACACCTTTTATATCTATGATGCATGGAAACACAAGGTCTACTATTTGATTTTTCTTATATTAAACATCAATATCATTATTTTTGGTAATGTAGAACTAAGTTGATATGCCATGCTATGCCAAGCCATGCTAAGTCATTTTAGTCATTTCCTCCTCCAGGGGATCTTCCCAACCTAGGGAGCGAACCTTGATCTCTTATGTATCATGCATTGGCAGATGGGTTCTTTACCACTGTGCCACCTGGGAAGTCCCAAATTGGTATAATATATGTAGATTTCAATGAATATATCATCTAACCAGAGAGTTGCATATAAAATCCCATGGCCCTGTCTTTTAATGTGATAGATTTACCACCTCCCTAGGAGATCCAACCAGTCCACTCTGAAGGAGATCAGCCCTGGGATTTCTTTGGAAGGAATGATGCTAAAGCTGAAACTCCAGGACTTTGGCCACCTCATGCAAAGAGTTGACTCACTGAAAAAGACTCTGATGCTAGGAGGGATTGGGGGCAGAAGGAGAAGGGGACGACAGAGGATGAGATGGCTGGATGGCATCACTGACTCGATGGACGTGAGTCTGAGTGAACTCCGGAAGTTGGTGATGGACAGAGAGGCCTGGCGTGCTGTGATTCATGGGGTTGCAAAGAGTTGGACATGACTGAGCGACTGAACTGAGCTGAACTGAACTAGGCCCTCCTCTTTTTGGACGATACTTTTTAAAATTTTAAATGCTTTGTCTTGACAGGAGCCATGTTCTAACAAAGGATGGAACAGAAAAATGGAAATTCTTTCACTGGGTTTATCCTACTGGGCTTCTCTGACAGACCTCAACTGGAGCAAGTTCTCTTCGTGGTTCTTTTGATTGCCTACATCTTCACTTTGCTGAGAAACATAGCCGTCATTCCATTGTCCTACTTGGACCCACGTCTTCACACCCCTATATACTTTTTCCTTTCTAACCTGAGCTTTCTGGATCTGTGCTACACCACCAGCATTGTTCCCCCGTTCCTGATTAATCTCAGTGGAGCAGACAAATCCATCTCCTTTGGTGGCTATGTAGCTCAGTTCTTCATTGATCTGGAATTGGGATGCACAGAATGCTTTCTCTTAGTATTCTTGGCATTTAACTGCTGTGCAGCTGTTTGCACGCCCCTTCACTACACAGTAATCATGCACCTCCGTCTGTGTGCCTGATGGCTTCTGCTTCATGGATCACTGGTTTTGCCAACTCCTTGTTGCAGACAGTGTATATCTTCCTTATACCACTTTTTGGGAGAAATAAATTAGACCACTTTGTGAGATCCCTTCTTTTCTCAAACTTGGCTGTGTTGACACCACTATGAATGTGTATGTGACCTTCTTTGGCAGTGTCATCATTCTTGCCTTAATCATGTTCTCCTATGGTCGGATTGTCAGGGCGGTCTTAAGAATAAAGTCCACTTTATTCTTAAGAGAAATAGGGTTGGCACATGTGGATCCCACCTCATGGTGGTCTCCCTGCTCTTTGGCACAGCCATCTATGTATATTGTCAGCCCAGCAGAAGTGACTCCCAGGATCAGAACAAGTTCATGTCTCTTTTCTACACTGTCCTTATCCCCATGACCAACCCCCTCATATGTACACTAAGGAACAGGGATGTGAAGGGAGGATGAAGAAGGTACTTTGGAAGGACTCTGACTCCAGATGATGGCTGAGAAGGACAGTTTAATGGAAGCAATTGAACCTCAGAGCTCTTTAGATGTATGTGTGTGTCCCCCATGAGTCATCTGAAATTTCCTCTGATAACTCTGAGGGAATTCCTTTATTTCAGTATGGTGCATCAGTGATCAGTTATACCCAACTCTTCGACCTCATGAGTTGTAGGACGCTAGGTTCCTCTGTTCATGAAATTTCCCAGAAAAGAATACTGGGGTGGGTTACCATTTCCTTCTCTAGGGTATCTTGCCGACCCAGGGATTGAGCCCACGTCTCCTGCATGGGCAGGTGGATTCTTTATCACTGAACCACCAGGGAAGCCCTTTTTCATTTCATTCTTTTAAAAAAATGAGTGCTCCAAACCTGGTTAATGGATTCATTCCAACCTCCAGAGATGATGATTCACTGTTCCTGGAGCATTTACATTAAAAAAAATTTTTTTGTAAGCAATTTGAATTAATACAGAATATTTCACCCCAAAATATACCTAAAGAACATATAAAATATTTTGAGCTGAAAGCAACTAAGCAGTAAATGTTGGAAAAACTCACCATTTTCTGCCTAAAGCAGTACACATTCTTCTTTTCATATAGACTCTTATCAACCCAGAGATGGCACCAGAGGAATCTACAAACAAACCTTGTTAAACTAACCCTTATTCCTGTTAAGGAAGATAAGTACTACCTAGCTATAGTTGGGCCACCTCTAGTCCACACCCCTTTGTCTTGTCAATTCTTCACAAATATATTGGTTCTTTGTCTCAAAGGAGCTTAGTGGTTTGCCCTTCTTGGGATTTTCATTCTCTTGTGAAAGCTCCCATGAACATGTAAAAGTTCAATAAGATTTGTATGCTTTTCTCCTGTTTATCTGTCTTTGTCAGTTTAATTTTCAGACCCAGCCAGGACCCTAAGATGGTGGAGGAAAATTTTTTCTTTCCCTACAGGCTGCACTGGCTTTTATTATTTGCAACCATATTTGGGAACATTATCCCATTTCTACTTGCAAAGAGACATGTAAGAACATACTATGAAGTACAACAAAAATAAAAGCATGAAACCATTATAAAAATAAAAAACAAAATCAATATAAAAATAAAAGCAAGAAACCAGTAAAAGCACTGTAAGGAATACTAATATTTTAGTATTTTCTGACAATTGCTAAAGAGATATCACTTTTTTCTTGCATTTTGATTGTGGCTTTATTATAAAGTTCATGGGTTGAATGCATTAGCTTTTTCAGAGAAATAGGTGGATGCAGCTGTGAAAAAAAGTTTAGTCTCAAAGAAAAACTTTCTAACACCAATCCTGATAAAACCATCCAGAAATTAGGCCCAATTGTGATTTCACTAGTGTGGCAGCCATATTATGTAGCATCTATTTTGGAGAAGGCTGTAGACAGGAAGCACTGAGTGAAGGGTGTGATTCACTGCTGCCAGTGACAGCAGCAGTCACTAGCTGTAATAACTCCAGGTAGTATTTACATATAGTTTTGCATATAGCCTGAAAAATGCTGATGTGAGGCATGGGAGTTGGTCATTTTAACCTTCTTCCTTTTTAAAAATGACCTTTAAGAACATTATCATGTCTGAATAGTACATGACCTAAGTTCTATTTCATATTCTACACATCTCACTGACAGTAATTCAGCAAAATTTCGAATGGTAAAATATATTTAGATTACTGTCCTCATATCATTTTACAAATTCTTTGATTCAGGCATCAATTGGTCAGGGCCTTTGTATCTTACATCTAGCAAAGGCCCCATATATATTCTAAAAATATGAAAAATAGTCCCTTAGTTCCATGAATCCCCATGTTTTGCAGATGCTTGCTCAAATACATTTACCTGGAAAAAATTTAAAGAATAAATAGTGTACATATTAATTTTGAAAGATTCTGTTCACCTAAGCTTTACAAGCAGCCATCTCCCTATGAAATAAACTCTTAAACAATTCTGAATTCTGAATAATAAATATAAATATCTTAGAAAAATTTCATCTGACAGTCTAGCCCTTAGATAACTGATCAAGCTCAGTCTGTAGTGTAAAATACAACATGCTACATTTTGACTTGTACTTGGATTTAATAACATAAAAAATATATTATGGGCTTCCCTGGTGGCTCAGATGGTAAAGAATCTGCAATGCAGGAGACCAGGTTTGATCCCTGGGTTGAGAAGATCCCCTAGAGAAGGGAATGGCTACCCACTTCAGTATTCTTGCCCGGAGAATTCCATAGGCAGAGGAGCCTAGAGGGTTACAGTCCACAGGGTCTCAAAGATTCTATTCACCTAAGCTTCACAAACAACCATCTCCCTATGAAATAAACTCTTACAGTTCTGAAATCTGAATAATAAATATAAACACCTTAGAAAAAGATGCTTACTCCTTGGAAGAAAAGTTATGACCAACCTAGATAGCATATTGAAAAGCAGAGACATTACTTTGCCAACAAAGGTCCATCTAGTCAAGGCTATGGTTTTTCCAGTGGTCATGTATGGATGTGAGAGTTGGATGGTGAAGAAAGCTGAGCGCCGAAGAACTGATGCTTTTGAACTGTGGTGTTGGAGAAGACTCTTGAGAGTCCCTTGGACTGCAAGGAGATCCAGCCAGTCCATTCTGAAGGAGATCCACCCTGGGATTTCTTTGGAAGGAATGATGCTGAAGCTGAAACTCCAATACTTAGGCCACCTCATGAGAAGAGTTGACTCATTGGAAAAGACTCTGATGCTGGGAGGGATTGGGGGCAGGAGGAGAAGGGGACAACAGAGGATGAGATGGCTGGATGGCATCACTGACTCAATGGACGTGAGTCTGAGTGAACTCCGGAAGTTGGTGATGGACAGGGAGGCCTGGCGTGCTGCGATTCATGGGGTTGCAAAGAGTCGGACGCTACTCAGCTACTGAACTGAACTGAACTAGAAAAATTTAATCTGACATTCTAGCCCTTAGATCCCTGATCAAGTTCAGTTTGTAGTATACACTGCAACATGCTACATTTGGACTTGTACTTGGATTTAATAACATAAATAATATATTATATGTTAATGTGTTATTGCACACACATAAATATATATATACATATTTACAAAGCATGCATTACACATTCAGTCTCTCTCATTTTTTTTTTGTTTTCCACATGCAGTCTCTTGTAAGTCAACCTCTTAACTCTTTCTGAAGATGATTAGTAGAAGAATATGTTTCCTTTAGCTCTATATTACTTAGAAGTTATACCCTTACATATAATGCAATTTCTGTGATTTCTTAAATAAGTACAAAATACACACAAGTGAATGTTGGGCCATAGGTTATTGCTGCAAGTCACACTGAAAAGAAAAAACAGTTAACATGGGGGTGGTAGGTGTATGCTTTTGTTAGAATCTTACAACAGTAAAGTTCTCCATGGAACAAGTTGTTGTTCAGTTTCTAAGTCATGTCTGACTCTTTGTGATCCCATGGACTGCAGCATGCCAAGCTTCCCTGTCCTTCACTATCTGCTTGAGTCTGCTGAAAATCATGTCCAATGAGTCAGTGATGTCATCCAACCATCTCATCCTCTGTCACCCCCTTCTCCTTCTGCCTTCAATCTTTCCCAGCATCAGAGTCTTTTCCAAAGAGTCAGCTCTTCGCATCACGTGGTCAAAATATCAGAGCTTCAGTATCAGTCCTTCCAATGAATATTCAGGGTTGATTTCCTCTAGGAGTGACATGTTTGATCTCTTTGCTGTCCAGGGGACTCTCAAGAGTCTTCTCCAGCACCACAATTCAAAAGTATCAATTCTTCGGCTCCTCAGCCTTCTTCTTTCTTCTTTGTGGTTTAACTCTTACATCTGTACATGAATACTGGAAGAACCATACCTTTGACTATATGTGTCTTTGTCATCAAAGTGATGTCTCTGCTCTTTAGTCTACTGTCTAAGTTTGTCATAGCTTTTCTTCCAAGGAGCAAGCATATTTTAATTTTGTGGCTTCAGTCACCATCCGCAGTGGAACAAATTATACCTTCTATTGTCATAATAAACATACATAAATTTTTTGAAATCTTGAAGTGCCATTCTTTCAGGTCCTGAATTGAGCAATATAATAAGCAGAATAAATGTAGAAATTGAAGAAATTTAAAGTATTACCACATATCTTGGAAAGATGGCTGTATCACCAGTGGCATGATTTTTTTTCCTTTCCTGTCTCCTTTACTTCCTTCTTTTCCACTTCTTTTCTTCCTTCCTCCCCCCCTCCTTCTCATCCTTCTTCCATTTTTTCTTTTCACTTTTATTGAGGTGTAATTGATGTACAGTAACCTCACATATTTAAAGAGTATAATTTAATGTTTTGATATATGTATATGTTTTCATCAATGCCATTTAAAACGTTGAGGAAAGTCATTTGTATTACTAGTTTGCTGAGAATTTTTGTCAGGATCAGATGTTGAATATTATCAAATGTTTTTTTCTGCATCTATTCAGATGATCACATGGTTTTTCTTTTTTCAGTTTGTCAATATGGTGAAATACATTGATTGACTTTCAGGTCAGATAAGGCACATTCAGACTGGTGTAGACATAGACTACTTTGACTGATTTTCAACTGTTTAACTGGATTCTTGGGATAAGCCCCATCTGATTATATTTTCATTTATATATCAATTATTGGATTCTGTTTGTTAAAACTGCTTTGAATTTTTACATCAATGTTTATAAGGGATATTAATATGTAGTTTTTTTGGACAAATTATACATCTGTGTAACAATCACTTAGATCAAGATGTAGAGTGTTTGCTGCTGCTAAATTGCTTCAGTCATGTCCGACTCTGTGCGACCCCATAGACGGCAGTCCACTAGGCTCTGCCGTCACTGGGACTCTCCAGGCAAAAACATTGAAGTGGGCTTATATTACTGTAAAAAATTCCTTCATGTTCCCACGTTGTCAAAATCTCCAAAGCAAATCACTGCTCTGCTTTCCATTATCTTAGCTTAGTCTTTTGACTACCTGGAAGTTCATATAATTAGAATCGTATGGTATCCATGCTTTTGTTTTTGACTTCCCACACAACAGAAAGTTTTTGAGGTCCATCCATATTGTTGCACGGATCAATAGATTGTTCGTTTTCATTGATGAATGGAACTACATTTGGTGACTTATCACATTTTATCTATTTTTTCATTCTAGATTTTTCATTGTTTTTGGTTTTGTGCTATAATGAACAAAACCTCTGTGAGACTTCTCTCACACAAATCTTTTTTATGGACATTTGTTTTCATTTCTCTGAGGAAAATACATAGTAGTGTAAATACGCAATCATAGAGGATATGTGCTTAATTTTATTAGAAAGATGGCCAAACACTTTCCCAGAATAATTAAATCACTCTACATTTTGCAAGGAACATATGAGGGTGCCAGTTGCTCTCCATCTTTACTAATATTTGGTATTTTATGTTTTAATTTAGATATTTTAATGATTGAAGATGAAAATAATGAGCACCTTTTCATGTGTTTTTTGCCTTGCATACATCTTACTTTGTGAAAAGTCTGGTTTTAGCTTTTTGCCCACTCTTCACTCAGTTGTTTGTCTTTTCATTATTTGTACACATTCTTGATATATTCTGGATACAAATTTTTATATATATTGATTCATGGTTTTAATGATTCATGGGGTTGCAAAGAGTCAGACACAACTGAGTGAATTAACTGATTGTTTTATTGAATTTCAGTTAGATGTGGACAACTGAAAAGAAGGAGAAAAGACGATTTGAAGTGTCAAACATAAGATATTTTGAAAATTAAGTTTTACCTAAATTTACCTATTATGTAATCAGGATCATATTTGGCCTTTAGTACATATTTCCAAATTCCATCCCTGGAGGTTTTTATTGGGTTGGTAGAAATGTTTAAATAAGTTAAAATTTTTCACTTTAAGAATTATTTATTTTTATTAACTGAGTAAAAGGAGTAACCATAAAACTAGTCACTGTCATCTTACTTTCTAGACACAAGTCTCCTGAGTGCACCCTTTACATCCTTATTTCTCAGTGTATAGATGATAGGGTTCAACATGGGAGTCACCAAGTTGTAGAAGAGGGTAAGGAATTTCCCTTGGTCCTGAGGTGAATTATTTCCTGGTTGCATATACATATAGATAATATTCCCATAAAACAAGGAGACTACAGTGAGATGGGACCCACACGTGTTGAAAGCCTTCCTCCTTCCAGCCGCCGACTTCATCCTCAGCACCGCGAGGGCAATGTAGCTGTAAGAGATGAGGATGAGCGACAGGGGCACCAGAACGATGATCACTGACAGGATGAAAACAGTGCTCTCTACAGCCACTGTATCCACACAAGCAATTTTTATCAGAGCCGGCATCTCACATAGGAAATGCTTCACCCTGCATCTCCCACATCGTGGCAGTTTCATAGTCACTGGAGACATAACCAGGGAGTTGAGAAGTCCAACTCCCCAGGCCACAGACACCAACTTCCAACAGAGCTGAGGGTGCATGAGGACAGAGTAGTGGAGGGGCTTGCAGATTGCAGTGAAGCGGTCATAAGCCATGACAGCCAAGAGAACACATTCTGTGCCGCCCAGTCCCAGGAACATGAAGAGCTGGAGGGCGCAACCCACATAACTGACGGTCTTGTCTCGGCTGCCTAAGTTGAAAAGCAGCTGAGGGATAGAACTGGTGGTAAAGCAGAGATCCAGGAAGGACAAATTAGTGAGGAAGAAGTACATGGGTGTGTGAAGGCTGGGGTCTAAGCGGGAAACCAGGATAATGACAGCATTGCCCACCAGAGTCACAAGGTAGAAGATGAGGACAAACACGAAGAGGATCTGCTCTAGCTTGGGTCTGTCTGAGAAACCCAACAAGATGAAGCCTTCCTGGCAACTCTGGTTCATCATGACAGAGGATAATCAGAACACATCTGCAGGGAAGCAAATAGCAACACATTTTAATCTTCATGAAGCAGGCTAAGGAATTCACAGAGAGAGGTGGGTCATATCAAATAATTATGTAAAATAATTACTTAAAATTTCAATATTCCATGTAGATATAGATTATGTATTTTAGGAATACTATCTTTTGTTTATTCTCTTTCTTTTGGATCCCCTCAGTTACAATTATTGTGGAATATTAGGAAAACACAGATATACATGAAGGATAGGAAAAGATTACCCACATCCCAGAAACAACCACACTGCAATATTGATTTATTTCTTTTCATTCTTTTGAGTATATGTAATTTATGGCATATATAAATTTATGGCATATTTCTGCCCTTATGGCAGAAAATGAAGAGGAACTAAAAAGCCTATTGATGAAAGTGAAAGAGGAGAGTGAAAAAGTTGGCTTAAAGCTCAACATTCAGAAAACGAAGATCATGGCATCTGGTCCCATCACTTCATGGCAAATAGATGGGGAAACAGTGTCAGACTTTCTCTTTTTGGGCTCCAAAGTCACTGCAGATGGTGACTGCAGCCATGAAATTAAAAGACACTTACTCCTTGGAAGGAAAGTTATGACCAATATAGACAGCATATTAAAAAGCAGAGACATTACTTTGCCAACAAAAGTCGGTCTAGTCAAGGCTGTGGTTTTTCCAGTGGTCATGTACGGATGTGAGAGTTGGACTATGAAGAAAGCTGAGTGCTGAAGAATTGATGCTTTTGAACTGTGGTGTTGGAGAAGACTCTTGAGAGTCCCTTGGACTGCAAGGAGATCCAACCAGTCCAACCTAAAGGACATCAGTCCTGGGTGTTCACTGGAAGGACTGATGCTGAAGCTGAAACTCCAATACTTTGGCCACCTCATGGGAAGAGTTGACTCATTGGAAAAGACCCTGATGCTGGGAGGGATTAGGGGCAGGAGGAGAAGGGGATGACAGAGGATGAGATGGCTGGATGGCATCACCGACTCGATGGACATGAGTTTGAGTAAACTGTGGGAGTTGGTGATGGACAGGGAGGCCTGGCGTGCTGTGATTCATGGGGTCGCAAAGAGTCGGACACGACTGAGTGACTGAAGTGAACTGAACTGAATTTAACAAAATATAAATAATAGTGTGTTTATAAATTTTATATTTTACATTTCCTTTCATTATTTTACATTGTGAAAATTTGCTTTGGTTTTAAAGTTCTGCAAAAATAATCATTAATGTCTGTATAATCTTCCTGTAGCTGTGTCATCATTTCTCCAATCATTGCTCTATAGTTAATTGTTAACAGTATTTCTAATATTTTAAAGGTCTTGATAGAGAGATTATAGAAGTACCTGTTTCACTGAACTCTAAAAGCAGCTTATTTTTCCTTAAATCTTTGGCAGTTGTTTGATGTGCATGTGTTCATGCTTAGTCATGTCTGATTCTTTGTGACCCCATGGACTGTAGCCGGCCAGGTGCTCCTCTGTCCATGGAATTTTCCAGGCAAGAATACTGGAGTGGATTGCCATTTCCTTCTCCAGAGGACCTTCCTGACCCAGGTGCTCTCTTGCATTGGCAGGTGGATTCTTTTAGTTTGGTCCCTGCCCACACCGCCTAATCTCATATTGTTTAAACTGGGTGATATTAGCTATGAAGTTGATTAATTTTTGATGCTTATTAGCCTTCTAAATTTGGGAAAATGTTTGTCATTGAGCTAGTATGTCACATATCATAGAAAATTCTATCACTAAAACTTGAAAGTGATGGTTTACTTGACAATGAAAATAGGAGTACAAGTTGTTCTTTTTTTTTTTTAACTCATTGGAGTTTAAGACACACCCTTTCAATTTTTATTCAAAAATTTAATCCATAACAACACATAAATTATTTTGTTATTGATGGGATTCTTATTTCTAATACTTTATTTTGGAATTCTTATTTTCTTTATTTACAAATATATTCTCTTGTATTTCATAAAAGTTCAGTTTTATGAAATTATGTAGTTTTCAATGAATACTGTATTTTAAAATTTTCTTTCTTTTATGAATGAAGTGCATAATTATATTTTTAACTGGATATAACTGTGAGGCAGACTTATAGTTCTTTAGTTACATAAATTGTAAGATAGTTATCATTTTATATCAATAGAGACATATGTATAAAATGATATAAAGATTATAAATGATATAAAATAGAATGATATGATTTCATTTATATCATTTAGAAAATTATATATAAATTTTAATTCTATCATGTTGCTTTAAAAAATATGCTTTTTTATCCACAAGAAAAGACTAATTGTCAAATTAAAAACAGCCAGATAAATCACTTTTTCATGTTTAAAACCTATGGATCAATTCAAAAGGCATAAGCATGTGTTGTATAAAAACTTTTCAAGAAAAATCTCAAAATACTTTCAGTTCTTCCTAGAGCCAAAAATTCCCTTGATTGCTTTAGTAATTAAAGAAGTAAAAGTTTTAGGTTTATTTGAATGTGTCAGAAACACTTCCAAAATCAGAGAGTTTAAAATGCTCAAAGGTGGTTTTATGATCTGACATATAACAGGACATTTCTCAGCACCTTAAATTAATAAATTAATAAAGATATTTCCTGTACTCTATGTCCAGAATATGGTGTTTGAGTCAAAAGACTGTCTCAATACTCTGTGTGTTGAGCTATGAAATAATTTTATTGCCTCATAAGGTTGATGTGAAATTACAGCTTTCAGTGCCACCTCTCCCTCAGGTGCTTAAAGAGTTTATGACTCTACCAGATACCACTTCAAATTGTTACTGTAACTAGTTCCTACTATAACTAGTGATGTTCTCTGGCCAAACAAGTATAAAACAAGATCCGGGAAGGATAAGAAAGAGTGAAGGAATCACATCTCCATCTCCACTTCTACACCACTCTCATACACATTGATCTTTTACACACCATTACACGTTTGTGAAATACATTGCACATCATAAACCATGTTAGATGTTTGCTATTATGATTACAAACAGAAAAATCAGGTCTATGTTACACATGATTAAGAAGAGAATCTTTCCCATGCTATTTTGGGTATAAATAATAGCAGTGATATTACTAAACAGTTTTAGCCAGTTTAAATTAATTAAAGCTGTAGAGATGGCCTAAGAAGAAAACTTAAAAAATATTAAAAATTTATTTGCCTATTTATTTATGGATACATTGCATCTTTGTTGCTGTGTGTGGGCTTTCTCCAGTTGTGGTGAGTGGGGGCTACTCTCTAGTTGGGTTGCTTGGGCTTGCCACTGCAGTAGCTTCTCTTGTTGTGGAACCTGAGCTCTAGGCACTAGGGCTTTAGTAGTTGTGGCACAAGGGCTTAGTTGTCCCCCAGAATGTGGAATCCTTCTGGACCAGGGATCAAACCTATGCCCCCTGTATTGCAAGGCAGATTGTCAACCACTGGACCACCAGAGAAGTCTCCTGAGAACAAAACTTTTGGCTGAAAGCTATAGTCCAAGTGATTTTAAGAGACTTCTACTAATACATAGATTGATACAGCCTCAGATCAGGAAGGAGAAGGCAATGGCACCCCACTCCAGTACTCTTGCCTGGAAAAATCCCATGGATGGAGAAGTCTGGTAGGTTGCAGTCCATGGGGTTACTATGAGTTGGGCTTTCAATTTTCACTTTCATGCACTGGAGAAGGAAATGGCAACCCACTCCAGTGTTCTTGCCTGGAGAATCCCAGGGACAGAGGAGCCTGGTGGACTGCCGTCTATGGGGTCGCATAGAGTCGGACACGACTGAAGCGACTTAGCAGCAGCAGTAGCAGATCAGGAAGTTCAGATTATGATCTTTGGAATAAGAATTACTGAAAATATTTATATTGATAAATACATATTCAGCAAATATTTATTGAACCCTTGTTGTTTGCCAAACACTGTACTGTATGTCAGAGATAAAAGATTACTAAAATAGATAGCAATTTACTTCACTGATTTATAGTCTAGTGGGAAAACACTCACACAATTAAATATATAATGATTATCAGTGATACTAAGCCCTTACACTAGTACTGTGTTATTTTCTTGGGCTGCTTTATTTAATACTAATATCTGAATTTGAAGGATTTAGGCATTAAGTAACTTACCAAGGGTACATAGCTGGGAAGTTGTGGATGTGGAATTTAGATTCAGGTTTGTTTGACTCTCAAACCAAGTTTCTAAACACCATGGGACTAAAACCGAAATTTAATGTATTTACTCAATTCCCAAATATCACCTGTTGGATGCAGTTAAGATGGATTGAGTGCTCTGAGTCCTTTAATCATGATTTAGTCCCAATCAAAGAAGAATGTCAAAGTCTATTCAAGATAAATCAAGTTAAGGAAATGTCACCAAAAACTCAGTCTTCTCAAACAAATTTTAAAAGCATAGCTATGAATTAGCTCAAAGTTTGCTGGATTTTAAATAGAAAAGTAATCAATTCAAACATAATGTTATATATGGTGGTGGCAGTTTAGTTGCTAAGTTGTGCGAGCCTCTTGAGACCCCATGGACTGTAGCCCACCAGGCTCCTCTGTCCATGGAATTTTCCAGGTAATAATACTGGAGTGGGTTGCTATTTCCTCCTTCAGGGAATCTTCCTGACCCAGGGATCGAACTTGCGTCATGGCTGAGCCATCAGGGAAGCCCAGTGTTATTTATAGACCAAGATAAATTGCTAAAAATAGCCTTTTTGGAAAACTAGATATTGCAAGAACAACCAAGAACAATTATTGAAAAGACTTTCAATTATTTCAATTAGTAATAAAATAATTTAAATAATAAGAAAACAAAATTTCAATTATTACAAGAATGATGTGACATAACTTGTTTTCCAGTAAAAATAGATAAAATATGCAAAAATCTAGATTCATTTTAATATTTTAAGTCAATAATTATAGCCAGAATATATATTATGTGGCACACACACACACATGGATACCATTGGTTGCTCCTGTTTTTAAATTTTTTTTAATCTAATTTTTTTACTTCTTCTTATTGAACATTAATCTTTATTAGACAGCAGGTGGGTGGAAATGTGTTCAGACATATGGGGAGAGCTCTGGTTTTTCTCTTAAGCAATCTTGCTAATCTGATTTGCCTTCATTTGTGATGGGTTTAGACGTTACAAACCTAAGGCATGATGTTGACAAGGCATGAGTTAATTGCTGACAAGAGGTGGGAGGTGTAGGATAGGAGGAGAAGTGGAAGGAAAGCAAGACAGAAAGTAGTTATAAATGTGGTGAATCAAAGTATAGAAACAAGTATATCAGAAAAGTTACACAGTCAATGGAAGAATGACAATAACAATGAAATAGCTGATAGTATTGGTTAAAGCACCATCAACAGATACTAAAATTGGTAGATCAAGGAATCAAGGTATAAGTAAGGTTTAGAATTAGTAAATTGAGCCAAACAAGAAAGAGTTAAAAATTCCATCTTTGGAATGTGCAATTTGATGTTGGAAAATACTGTATAATTTTTTTTTCTGTTATCGACTTTTTTTCTACTTCTTATTGCGTTAATTTTGTGTATATTATTTTGATTAAAATATCTGTTTTAAAGCAAAAACTTATAATCTAGCTCTTTAGAAAAATATAGATGTAAAATATGTGGCTCAAAATAGTATATTAGAACAATCGTTCAAACCATGGCTCTACCCCTTACCAGTCTTATGACCTTGATCAAGATACATAACTGCTGTTTTCACTTTCCTTTTCCATGAGATAAGAAAGGTAACGTACATATCTTATGGAACTTTAGGATGAAAGAATGAAATTATATGTGTAGTTATATTGGATAGCATATTGAACTGTGTCATAGCAATGTAAAAAAGACTACTTATTGTTTTAGTCTAATTATTATTTTCTTTAGCTTATTATCTTTCTTTTTTATTCCGTTGTCAAGTCTTTTCTCTTCCATTGTGAAATGGAACCCAAGAGAACATTTCAAAATTGGCATGGACAGAAATATCAAATGCTGTCAGTGTGTTGCACAAAGAAAATAGCAAAATCAAGAACAGCTCATATTGCCAAGCACAAATCCTGAGTGCTAGTATTGACATTTCTCATATTTTGGATCCAATTAACTTCATATATTATTCTGAGTGATATGTTTTTTATACTTGCCTCAAATACCATTCATATGCTGATGGTCACCAAATCTTAGATTTTTATTCCAAAATATAGACCTGCATATTCTACCTTTTTCTGAATATTTTTACTTGAGTGACTAACAGTTGAGAAATAGATAGCATTGTGATAATGATCCTAGACACTGGAGCATGGTTTCAGATTCTAGCAATGCTGTTGAATAGCTAAGGGATTCCCTGGTGGCTCAGACGGTAAAGATCTGCCTGCAATTCGGGAGACCTAAGTTCAATCCGTGGGTCAGGAAGATCCCCTGGACAAGGAAATGGCAACTCACTCCAGTATTCTTGCCTGGAAAATCCCATGGATGGAGGAGCCACTGAATAGCTAAGAGACTTTGGACAAGTTACTTAAACACTCTGTATCCAACTTTATAATCTGTAAAATGGGCATAATAATAGTTCTTCAGAGAGTTGTTTAAAGAGTTAAATAAGTTAGTATTTGACATACTTGAAAGTGAGTCACTCAGTCATGTCCAAGTCTTTGTGACCCCATGGACTATACAGTTCTGGAATTCTCCAGGCCAGAATACTAGAGTTGGTAGCCTTTCCCTTCTCCAGGGGATCTTCCCAACCCAAGGATCAAACCAGAGTCTCCTGCCTTTTAGGCAGATTCTTTACTAACTGAGCTATCAGGCAAGCCTATATATACACACACACACACATATATATATATATACACACTTTAAATTTGTTTGTTGAGTTATTTACCAGGACTTGAGTTTATCAGGCAAACTGAGTCTAGACATGCCCAGATACATCCCAAACAGAGGGGCAACCAGGTTTCAGCTTTCACAGAGATTGTTGAGGCTATGGGAAATTGTTAGGCTCAGAAGAGCAGATAAATTTTAAAGAACTAGTATGAAAATCTGGATGTGAAATAGGTTCTGAAATTTGGGAACATGGTATGTAATGTGCTGATGGATGACGCTGACTTGATGTTCTCCTACTCTTGGTATGTCTCCATATTCTCACTTTTTGCAAAAGCAGCAAAGAATAATGAGCAAGGCCACTTTGGTCAGATCAACCTTAATTTAAAGTAAGGCTCAGCCCTGGTTTGTAGCTGTGTAACCTTCAGTTCAGTTCAGTTCAGTCACTCAGTCATGTCCAACTCTTTGCGATCCCATAGGCAAGTTATATTCACATGAGTGTCCTCAACTGTCCATTGAGATGAAAACCATAGCAACAATATCCCTCACTCTGGAGTAAAAATAAAGAAGCTAATTTATGCATTGTTTCTTATTCTGCCTGTACTGTGCTTAGTCACTCAGTCCAACTCTTTGCAACCTCATGAACTGTAGCCCACCAGGCTCTTCTGTCCATGGGGATTCTCCACGCAAGAGTACTGGAGTGGGTTACCATTTACTCCTCCAGCGTAACTTCCCAACCCAGGGATTGAACCCAGGTCTCCTGCATTGCAGGCGGATTCTTTACCATCTGAGCTATCAGAGAAGTCCTTTTGTTCTGCCTAACAATATCAAATACCTACAGATTTATTACTATCACAATAGTTACATTCCTTGTAAGTGTTCCTGTCCTCATGTAGCTCAAGAACTGCTGGGTTTTAAAGAAGGGTTACTTGTTGTGTTTATATGCAGCATCTGTTTTTTTTTTTTTTTTTTTAAATATCCAGTCATTTGTTTCATCTAGGCAGTATACTGGAACTAGAGCAGTAAAGTCAACTGTGTTATTCAACTGGAGTTAGTGAGTTTGGGGTCTTATAATGTTGGAAGTAGAGAAATGAAGAATATATCTATTTCAAAGTCCCGTTTGCCTGATCATATCGGCACTCCTGTCTTATTTTTTTTTTTCTTTTTCTATTACTATCTGTTCCACTGCAAACAAATATAGTACTGTTTGTCTTTCTAATTTTAAAATTTATTTTTCATCAATAATCTTCTCTTTATTTATAATTCATTCAAAATTTCCAGTCTATATTCAAAAACCTTTGGCAGTTTAGTCAACTAACAAGTAGTCATTCCTACTTGTACAGAATGAAAGCTTGAGGTATATTTAAGAAAAAATAAAATATAAATGTCTACCATATAACTGACACTATGAAAATTTCTCAGGATAATATGACAAACAATATGTAGATGATCCTTGCCTTCACAGAGCTTGTAGTTTAGAATGGAATGCAGAGAACAATATGGTAACTGTAACAGTGATATAAAATGTCATTAGAAGGTGTATAAGACTTAGATGAGGTACTTACCTAAAACCCAAGGGATAAGGGATATTTATTGGAAGAAGTAGTACCTCAGATAAGAGCTTTAACATGAGAGGACTAGAGTCAAGGAAAAGAGTGGCACATGGGAGAAGCTGAAATGGCTTGGTATTGTGGAATGTGATGAGGGAATGAAATTCACTCAAACTGGAGAAGTAATAAACGCTAGTGTATGCATGGTCTTATAGTTCATGTTAACAAATTCTGTCTTTGTGTTAAAAAAGAGAGGAGTGCTAAGTAATTTAAAGTAGTTGTTGCAGAAACCAGTACTCGAGAAACCAATCACCACACTCAGAGAGCTCGAGAACTCAGGTTTATTATGCTGGTGGGCCCAGATGAGTTAATACTCCAAGCTCAGAGCCCCGAACAAAGGGGTTACAGAGTTTTTATAGCCAGATTATAGTGGGTAACACCAGCTGTTAAGAGGCTGGTTTAAACTAAAGGGTTTTGCATGTGCAGGAATAGCAGTCAAGATGGGGAGGGGGATGCCTGACCTTTACATGGACAAGCATGATTAATCAGGGTTGCAGGGGCTGGGCAACTGCAAAGAGCACAACAAGGGTGAGTGAGATAAGCTCCAGTTCCTAGAATTGTAAGTCCCCACTTTCTGAGACTATGTGACCTACATGATCCAGACTTTACAAGGAGCAAGCTGAGTTACAGAGGCAGAAGGAGCAGGATATTATGTAAAGTTTTAACTTTTCCTCTTCACAGTTACATGACTGAATTTGGATTTTAGAACTTATTCTGGCTGCAATGAATTAGAAAAGAGCAATATTGGAACATAGGAGACAATCTTGGGATGGCTACAGTTATCTAGGTGAAAAATGCTGGTGATCTGTTATTCTGTGAAAGCTGCAAGAAAAAGAAGTGTACATGCCACTATATACAAAATAGATAACTAGTAAGAACCTAAGTATAGCACAGGGAACTTTACTCAGTACTCTGTAATGACCTATATGGGAAAAGATCTAAAAACAAGAGGATATATGTATAACTGATTCACTTTGCTGTATACCTGAAACTGATACAACATTGTAAATCAACTACTGGAGAGAAAATCTGCAGCACTGGGAGATTTATCAGATGAGAGATGACACAGTGATGAAGCAGGGTCTTTATGTTTGTCTGGTAGGCTGCACAGATGCTTAATAAAGTAGGAACACAGAAGGAAAGGAGTACCTTTGAATTAGTGGAAATAGCCAATTTTATTTGGGGCCCAGGTAAGTGTAAAGTTTCTACAGAACCTTGTAGTGAAAAGGCCCAAAGGCATATGGACATCTGCATCCTTTCCAACTTATGAAATCACTTTTGTTCATATATATTATGTATATATACATGATATATTTGTTTATCTGGAAAACAAAAAGAACTTTTAGAGACTTTTCAATCTTTTTAAAAAATTAAAAAGACATCCATTTCGGCACGTATTAAGGCAACACGATCCATAGAATATTTTAAAGATTTAGGAAAGTATTTTACTACATGATTTATTTTTATTTTGCATTTGCTTATGATTAGAGTTGCTGATCACACAAGGTACATGAATTATCAATCTGTTTAAGAAGTTTAAGATCGTTGCTTTGTTCTCAAAACTGAATCTGATGTGAAAAAACGAGTCACCAGTCCATGCTTAGAGTTAAGAATTGCTATTGCTAAGTCACTTCAGTCGTGTCCGACTCTGTGTGACCCCATAGATGGCAGCCCACCAGGCCCCCCAGTCACTGGGATTCTCCAGGCAAGAACACTGGAGTGGGTTGCCATTTCCTTCTCCAATGCATGAAAGCGAAGGCACTCAGTCATGTCCGACTTAGAGACCCCATGGACTGCAGCCCACCGGGCTCCTCCATCCATGGGATTTTCCAGGCAAGAGTACTGGAGTGGGGTGCCATTGCCTTCTCCGATAGTTAAAAATAGCAATGTACAATAAAATTAATAGACTACCAGTATCAAAATAAGAACCTCATTCCACTTTAGCTTGAATTAGTGAAATCTTAAACTGATAGAAATTTTATCCAGTGGAATGAATCAGTTATTACTGATAGTTTTTCAAAAGTCTGAAAGATTTTGTCTGTTTATATCAAGTTTCCTTAAAGTATTCTAAACTAAAAACATTTTGAAATATATTTTACCTATATGCTATATCAGCACACATGGATCTTTGGCAAATAGAATATTAACATTATCTAAACAAACAAAACCTGATGATTTTTAGTATAACTATACATTTCTGACATCATAATTAGCAACAGTTAGTAATTGTTATTTATGAATGTATAGAATTCTTGAAGTTGGGTAAAAGTTCTGTGTTGGAATCCAGGAATCTGAAATTTATCTGGAATTTCATAAGCCTGGAATTTTTTTTAGTACTTCATTTGTTTACATGAATTCTACTTCTATGATTATATATTATCAATTACATTAAAAGTTATGTTCCAATCTAGTAGTTGCTTCCTTATGCAATTCTCCCTACTGCCCTCTTTTTTCCTAGATATGTCAAAGAAAAATATAGTCATTATAAACCATTAATACCATTAAATATGACTGCCAATTATGCTTTTATGGTTAGGAAACAAGTAGACTAGCATAAGAAAAAAGTTATTGTCAAAAATAATTAAATTATTAAAATAGAACTTGCCTTCTCTTAAAGTATCCATGAGGAAATATTGTCAGGATTTACTTCTGTTGTAATTCTTCTTCTCTCACTATTTTTTCCTTTCTTCTGAAAATTGGTTTTAATTCTTGGAAGCTGATTTGTGGTTTCTGTTCTTGAGGATATTTGCCCTTCTGTCACTTTACCTTGAAACTTGCTTCTGAACTTGCACAGATAATTCTTACAAGGAGGCCGGTGTGAGAGAGCAAACACTCACTAAACAAGTATATGGTTTATACCTACAACCTGGGTCTCAGTCACTTTGACCCTCAACTTGTGCTGGGTTCCATGATCACTTTCCATTTGTGAAGCCCATGGTAGGCTTCAGCATATTGCATACCAGGAGTCTGAGATCAGACCTTCAGACTCCTAAAGGACTACTCTAAAGTAATAGAGACCATTTATACTTTAAAATGTTCCTGAACTTCTCAAATTGGAGATCTAAAAATATTTTACTATCTTCGCTGAAGCCTTTGGGAATTCATATTCCAGTGAAGCAATTAGACAACTTTGCTCTTCTGTCCAGAAAGGAAAACCAGTGGGACATATGTAAGGTAACTAAAATCTGCACTTCCTTTAGTCTTTGAGTATTGGAGAGGAGGGAAAGGGGGCACTTGTTTTTATATTGGATAAGAAGTCTATCTCCTTGAAGTCATCTTTAAGGCTGAGAAGACTTAGTCAGGCCTGAGACAATTCTAAAAACAGTTAGTGTTCTTTTAGGTGCCAGACATTTTTGTTCTTTTTTTAAAGTATATTTTAGCTGCTTGCTATTGCCCCGTGGCATGTGGGATCATAGTTCCCTGACCAGGGATCAAACCCATGTGCCCTGCACAGGAAGGTGGATTCTTAACCGCTGGACCACCAGGGAAATCCCCAGAAGTTGTTTCAAAAACGTTTTGATTTTGTCATGATTTCAAACTTACAGAAGAGTTGTAATACTATTTGTGTTATTGTTTAGTCTCGAGTTTGTGTCCGACTCCTTTGCAACCCCGTGGACTGTAGCCCACCAGTTTCCTCTGTTCATGGGATTCTCCAGGCAAGAATAGTGGAGTGGGTTGCCATGCCCTCCTCCCGAGGATCTTCCTGACCCAGGGATCTAACCCAGGCCTCCTGCATTGGCAG
Source organism: Capricornis sumatraensis (assembly GCF_032405125.1). Taxonomy (NCBI): domain Eukaryota; kingdom Metazoa; phylum Chordata; class Mammalia; order Artiodactyla; family Bovidae; genus Capricornis; species Capricornis sumatraensis. The sequence continues at coordinate 34,264,139 of NC_091090.1, forward strand.
GTGGATTCTTTACCACTAAGCCATCTGGGAAGCCCATACCTACAGAAAAGTCAGAGTGAAGAGAGTTACTGTGAACACTTTACCCAGCTTCCCATCATATAAGCGTTTTATACAACCACATTTCTCTGTCCTTTTGATATGTCCCTGCCATTCTTTGAACAATTCCTTACTTTTTAGCACAAACTATCCAGGTTAATCTTTTTAAACTTTTCAGTTGCATTTCTGGATTCAGCCATTTTTCCAAGGGGCCCTAACACACAGGGATAAGTAGCAATTTGCCTCCACTTTTTAAATACAGAATTCTTTGTCCAGTTTCCAGATATGTGCTGGTATTGAGAATCAAAAGAGATCACGGAGCTAAAAAGAGACAGTGCCCACTGAAGAAGGACAGCCAATGTCACAACACTCATAAACTGAGGCTTTGTATTGATCTTCAGTAACAATTTCAGCAGTTCCTTTCTAAATGGCACTCGTTTACCAGAATAACTGTGTACTGGGAAAATGGAAACTCTCAGAGTTTTCAAGGATTATTGTATAGAAGGGGTCAAGATAACACTGATATAAACAGACACAAAATACCATCATGGACCCTCTGTTGGAATGGAGCCACACATGAGCCAACTGATGAATGGAGTCCTGGCCTAAGTTCATCTTAAAATTTAGTCCCTATATAGCTCATATTTTTGATACTATTGCAAATTGTATTTTTATTTCAATTTGAAGATTTAATGCTGTTACGTAGAGATATAATTTCTCTATTGTTTAACTTCCAACCTTACTAAATCCACCAATTAGTTTTAATAAATTTTGGGGGGTTGATTCCAACACATATCCTATAGGTGATCATGGATCATCTTATCTA